>NC_071400.1:67874425-68478592 GCF_022682495.2 Desmodus rotundus
GTCCTGGAGGTTCCTAAGCCTCTCCTCATTTTTCTGAATTCTTGTTTCTTCATTCTTTTCTGGTTGGATGTTTCTTTCTTCCTTCTGGTCCACACCATTGATTTGAGTCCCAGTTTCCTTCGCATCACTATTGGTTCCCTGTACATTTTCCTTTGTTTCTCTTAGCATAGGCTTCATTTTTTTCATCTAGTTTTCGACCAAATTCAACCAATTCTGTGAGCATATTGATAACCAGTGTTTTGAACTGTGCATCCGATAGGTTGGCTATCTCTTCCTCGCTTAGTTGTATTTTTTCTGGAGCTTTGAAGTGTTCTGTCATTTGGGCCATTTTTTTTTTTTTTGTCTTGGCGAGTCTGTTACTTAAAGGGGCGGAGCCTTAGGTGTTCCTGTGGCGGGGCGGGGTAACACTGGCTGCAGTTCTGTGACATGTACGTGGGGGAGGGGCCGAGAGGGAGCAATCGCGCCCGCTCCACTCTCCACCTGATTTCAGGCACTCGCTGTGCTACCCACACTCAAATTGGGCCCCTCTGGTGCTGGTTCCCAAGTGTTTGGGCTTGTGCACGCTCTAGGCCCCTGTGGGTCTCTCCAACGACCTCTCCTGTGGCTGGGAGTCTCTCCTGCTGCCACCGCAACCCCAAAGGGTGTTTTCAATTAGAGGTTTGAGGCTTTATTTCCCTGCGCTGGAGCCCTGGGTTGCGCGGTCTGCCTGGGTCCCCGCCGTTCGTCCCGTTTATCTGTGCGCAAGTGTGGGGCCGCGGGGTGCTACCAGCCACTCTGCCTGCCCCGTTCTCCGCCACTCTGAGTCCGGCCCTCTCAGTTTCTCTGTGCAGGAATGTGGGGCCGCAGGGTCTGCTAGTGGTCAGACTGCCTGCCCTGTTCGTCCCACACTCCGCCAGTCTCGGTCCCGCCATGGCCACGCGAGTCCTCTCCGCCCTGGTGCCCATCTCTGTCCCTCCTACTGGTCTGGATGTATGTTTCTTTTTTATCTACTTGGTGTTGGACTTCCTTGCTGTTGGATTTTCTGTCAGTTCTGGTTGTGTGAGGAGGCGCAGTGTGTCTACCTATGCCCCCATCTTGGTTCTCCGGGTTTTTTTTTTTCTTGAGGTTTGTTTGTAGTTTCAGTCCCTTGTGGTCAGAGAAAATGCTTGATATGATTTCAATTTTCTTGAACTTGTTGAGGCTTGTTTTATGTCTTATCATGTGGTCTATCTTTGAAAATGTTTCACGTGCATTTGTAAAGAATGTGTATTTTGCTTCTTTGAGATGAAAGGCTCTATATATTATCAGTTAAGTTCAATGTCACAATATCTTTGTTGATATTTTGTATGGAAGATATGTCCATCTTTGACAGTGGGGTGTTAAAATCCCCTACTATAATTGTGTTGCTGTCAATATCTTTCTTGAAGTCCTCCAAGACTTTCTTTAGGTATTTGGGTGCTCCTATGTTGGGTGTATATATATTTACAATGTTTATGTCTTCTTAGTGGATTCTTCCTTTGAGTATTATGAAGTGACCTTCTGGGTCTCTCTTTATGGCCCTTTTTCTGAAGTCTATTTTGTCTGAGTATTGCCACCCCTGCTTTTTTTTCCTGTCCGTTTGCTTGGAAAATTTGTTTCCAGCCCTTCACTTTTGATCTCTGTAGGTCTTTTGTCCTGAGGTGGGTCTCTTGTAGGCAGCATATGTGTGGGTCATGCTTTCTTATCCATTCAGCTATTCTATTTCTTTTGATTGGAGTATTTAATCCATTTACATTTAAGGTTATTAATTGAATAACAATAAAAATTTTAAAAAAGGTTATTATTGATAGGTACTTATTAATTGCCATTTTTCATACCTGTGTTCTTTCTCTCTCTCTCTCTCTCTCTCTTTTCCTTCCTTTCCTTAAAGTAGTCCATTTAGCATCTCTTACAGAACTGGTTTGGTGGATGTTATTCTTTTAGACTTCTTTTGTCTGGAAAGCTCCTTATTTGGCCTTCTATCTTGATTGAGAGCCTTGCTGGGTAAAGTAGTCTTGGTTGCAGGCCCCTGGTTCTCATTACTTGGAATATTTTTTGCCATTCTCTTCTGGCTTGGAGCGTTTCCATTGAGAAGTCAGTTGCTAACCTTACTGGGGCTCCCTTGTACATTACTTCCTTTTTCTCCCTTGCTGTCTTTAAGATCCTCTCTTTGTCTTGGAATTTTGCCATTTTAATTATGATGTGTCATGCAGTGGGCCTCTTTGGGTTCCTCATGATTTGGACTCTCTGTGTTTCCTGGATTTGTGTGACTTTTTCTCTCATCAAATTGGGGAAATTTTCCATCATTACTTTTTCAAACAGGTTTTCTATCCCTTGGTCTTCCTCTTTTCCTTCTGGTATCCCTATTATATGGATATTGTTACATTTCATGTTGTCTTGAATTTCCCGTAACCCCTCTTCATTCTTTCTGAGCCTCTTTTCCTTTTCTTGCTCATTCTGGGTACTTATTTCTACCTTGCCCTGCAGTTCACTGATCCAATCCTCTGCTTCATCGAGCCTGCTTTTGATTCCTTCTACTGTGTTCTTCAGTTCCGAAATTGTATTCTTCATTTCCTCTTGGCCCTTGTTGGTAGTTTGTATTTCCTTTTTCATGTTGATATAGTTTGCAGTGAGTTCATTGTAGTCTCCCTGTAGTTTTTGGTAATTCTGTGTGAGCTCATTAAGCTTTCTTATAACCAATTCTTTGAACTCAATATCTGATTGTTGACTTGCCTCTTTTTCATCTAGCATTGTTTCTGAGACTTCCTTGTTTCATTTCATTTGGGAATTGTTTCTTTGTCTTCCCATTGTTTGTGAGACCCTTCTTGTTAGCCTCTGCTTCTTAAGTTGCTCTCTTCTGACCCCCTGAATTTATGTTGTAAACTGCTGTGGTAGAGTACCTTTGCGATTCAGCGGTACAATCTCCTTGATCTCCTGAGCTTACTGATCTTGGGCTGTGGTTTATGTTGGCTTTGTGTATGTCTTTGGTTTTTGGCTGTTGTTGGGTGTTTCTTTGGTGGGTCCTTCTCACCAGCTGGTTAACTGAGGGTCAGTCTGTCTACCACCTCTTGTTTTCTGTTGTCCAGGGTGGGCAGGTTGTGTTGGAGCTGGTTCTTTCATGTGTACAAGGTTTTGAGGCTTTTTACTTGCTCTTGTTCAGTTGTTTGTTCTGAGTAATTTCTCCACTATTTAGTTATATTTCCAGATAGGTCCTGGGTTGAGTTAATGTGACTTCCACTCCCTCCTTTGCCTCCTTCTGTTGTTATCTCTTGGTGGTTCCTTTGTTGGTGGGTTTATCTTCCAGGTGGTATCCTGGTGTTCACAGCTTTACCTACTCTTTTTTTGTGACAGATTTTAGGGGGAAGGCGAAATGGTTTTGTTGAGAGCTAGGAAAGAGGGCTAGACAATTATAAGCATTGCTAAGCAGAAAACCTCTTGAAGGTCACTAGAATGGATAAGGAAGAGAAACAAATCGTCATCCGAAATAAACTTATCAACAGGAGACAGACAGATAGTTCCTCCTGAACCCAGAGCAAAACTCCTCCAGAGCTCAGAGCTATGCAGAGATAACAGCAACTCCCGCTTTTGTAACTTGCTTGCTTGCTTCTCACTGTATAAAAGAGCTAGCCTGTGAGCGTTAGGCGTGGCTCTCATCTGCAGCTCTTCAGAGCACCGTGTCTCCGGAACACATCGAGAGTCCGCCCCTGCGCAGGTTAAAAGAATTGGCCATTAAAGTAACATCTCTGAAAACGTCCTGAAAGTCTCCAAACATCTGTTTCTTGTGTCAGTGGGTGCAACAGTTTAAGACAGCAGGAGTGTATTCTCTGATATTTAAAGTACCAGCCATTAGAGAAGAGATAGGATATCCTTTGGATATGTATAATGTTAACCATGATAATTCACCCATCTAGCCACTTTTTCGAAAGTGTGGAAAGAAGATAAGACTCTTGTTTGGGTGGGGGGAAGGATTGTAAGTTGGATCTAGAAAGCTATGAGGTAAAGTGAGAGTAAAGGGTAGAAAATAGGTGTAATATGTGAGAGGATAGAGTTAAACATACCAGTAATAAAGTTCAGGAGACAGTGAAGTGGGCTGAAATTTGGGAGGGGTTATGTGTAGTATTTACAAATGTATGGAACATCTATTATTTACAATAGTAATGGAGCAACAGTCATATGACAGAATCTATGTGATCTGGATAACTAGAATAGGGAATATAGGTCCTAGAGTAGTGTGCTAATGGAACCCAAGTGAAGTTAATTAACAATACACTATGAAAGAGAGAACAAGCGGAAACCAGTCAAAAAATGCACACTAACCAGTCATGTGAAGAAAACTATACAGGAAGAAGAGAAATACAAAAATACTAATAAAATGAGTGATATAAGAATAATGAAAAAATAATAATACAAATATACAATAACTTGCAAGTTCTCTGGAGTAGCAAAGTGAAATTTGTTTCACTGTCTCAGCTGTTGTGATGCCCCCTCTTTGGGTCCAACTCTGGTCTTTTTACAGTTCCAGGTTTTATTGTCTGAGTTGTGGGAATTAAAAAAAGAAGAAGAAGGAAGGAATAAGATATATAAAGGGAAAGAAAGAAGGAATAGAACAAGAAAGAAGAGAGGAAGAAGGTGTTAAAAGAAAAATAATAATAATAAAAAAATAAAGAAACCTAAGAAAAACCTCCTACTGGCTTCAAACTGGTCTTTTTGGCTGCAGCAGGCTCAAGGGGCTTAGTTTAGCTCTTCTCCGTTCCCGACCAGCACTCGGCCAGCCTCTAGCCCAGCTCTCTAGCAGCCCCTATCTTGCAGGTTCAGGCACTCACCCTCCTCAGGGCTATGGAGGCTCGAGAGCAGGGCCTTCCATGGTACATACTCTCCCCCGTGCCTTGGATGAGGTCTCAGGTCCCTCTGAGGTGCACACTCTTCCTGGTGCCTCAGATGTGGGCTCCGTGTCCCCCACACTCCCGTGGAAGTGTCAGGTGGCCAGGTGGAGAGGAGGCTGGAGCTGCTGCTGCAGGAGAATTCCCCAAACTTCCCCCAAGTGTCTTCCGCCACAGTTTTTTAATCTACTGATCTATTGATGGGCACTTAGGCTGTTTCCAACTCGTGGCTATTGTAAATAGTGCTGCTATGAACATAGGAGTGCATAAGTTTTTTTGAATTGGTCTTTTGGATTCTTAGGGTATATTCCCAGCAGTGGAATTGTTGAGTCAAAAGGTAGTTCTATTTTTCAATTTTTTAAGGAAATTCCATACTGTTTTTCACAGTGGCCACACCAGTCTGCATTCCCACCAACAGTGTAATGGAGTTCCGTTTTCTCCACATATTCACCAGTACTTCTTGTTCGTTGATTTATTTTTAAAAATATTTTATTTATTTATTTTTAGAGAGAGTGGAGAGGAAGAGAAAGAGAAGGAGAGAAATATCAATGTGTGGTTGCCTCTTACGCACCCCTTACTGGGGACCTGGCCCACAACCCAGGCATGTGTCAAACTAGCGACTTGTTGGTTCACAGGCCAGCACTCAATCCACTGAGCTACACCAGCCAGGGCCATTTATTGATTTATTAATGATAGACATTTTGGCCAATGTGAAGTGTTTTCTCATTGTGGTATTAATTTGCATCTCTCTGATGGCTAGTGATGTTGAGCATCTTTTCTTTTTTTTTTTTCTCAGTTTTTAAAAATTTTTATTGTTATTCAATTACAGTTGTATGCCTTTTCTCCCCATCCCTCCACCCCACCCCAGCTGAACCCACCTCCCTCCCCCACCTCCACTCTCCCCCTAGGTTTTGTCCATGTGTCCTTTATAGTAGTTCCTGTAATCCCCTCTTCCCACTGTCCTTCCCCACCCGGCTATTGTTAGATTGTTCTTAACTTCAATGTCTCTGGTTATATTTTGTTTGCTTTTTTCTTCTATTGATTATGTTCCAGTTAAAGGTGAGATCATATGGTATTTGTCCCTCACCGCCTGGCTTATTTCACTTAGCATAATGCTCTCCAGTTCCATCCATGCTGTTGCAAAGGGTATAAGCTCCTTCTTTCTCTCTGCTGCGTAGAATTCCATTGTGTAAATATCCCATAGGTTTTTTTTTGTATTTTTTTTAATTTTTATTGTTATTCAATTAGAGTTGTATGCCTTTTCTCCCCTTCCCTTCCCCCCACCCCAGCTGAACCCACCTCCCTCCCCCACCCCCACCATCCCCCCCGATTTTGTCCATGTGTCCTTTATAATAGGTGCTGCAATTCCCTCTTCCCACTGTCCCCACCCCACTCCCCCCTGGCCACTGCTAGACTGTTCCCAACCTCAATGTCTCTGGTTGTATTTTGTTTGCTTTTTTTCTTCTATTGATTATGTTCCAGTTAAGGGTGAGATCATATAGTATTTGTCCCTCACCGCCTGGCTTATTTCACTTAGCATAATGCTCTCCAGTTTCATCCATGCTGTTGCAAAGGGTATAAGCTCCTTCTTTCTCTCTGCTGCATAGAATTCCATTGTGTAAATATACCATAGTTTTTGGATCCACTCGTTTGCTGATGGGCACTTAGGTTGCTTCCAGTACTTGGCTATTTTAAATTGTGCTGCTATGAACATTGGGGTGCACAGGTTCTTTTGGATTGGTGTTTCAGTGTTCTTAGGGTATAATCCCAACAGTGGAATTGCTGGGTCAAAGGGCAGTTCCATTTTTAGTTTTCTGAGGAAATTCCATACTGTTTTCCACAGTGGCCTCACCAGTCTGCATTCCCACCAACAGTGCACTAGGGTTCCCTTTCCTCCGCATCCTCTCCAACATTTGTTTGTGGATTTGTTTATGTTGGCCACTCTGACTGGTGTGAGATGGTACCTCACTGTGGTTTTAATTTCCATCTCTCTGATGGCTAGTGATGCTGAGCATCTTTTCATATGTCTCTGGGCCCTCTGTATGTCTTCCTTGGAGAAGTGTCTGTTCAAGTCCTTTGCCCATTTTTTAATTGGGTTGTTTGTCTTCCTGGAGTGCAGTTGTGTGAGTTCTTTATATATTTTGGAGATCATGCCCTTGTCTGAGGTATCATTAGCAAATATGTTTTCCCATACTGTTGGTTCTCTTTGTAATTTGGTGCTGTTTTCTTTAGCCATGCAGAAGTTGAGCATCTTTTCATATGTCTGTTGGTCATCTGTATGTCCTCCTTAGAGAAGTGTCTATTCAGATCCTTTGCCCATTTTTAATTGGATTGTTTGTCTTCCTGGTGTTGAGTAGTATGAATCCTTTATGTATTTTGGAGATTAAGCCCTTGTCTGATGTATAATTGGCAAATATGTTCTCCCATACAGTCTGTTCCCTTTTCATTTTGATGATGGTTTCTTTAGCCGTGCAGAGCTATTTAATTTGATGTAGTCCCATTTGTTTATTTTTTCCTTTATTCCCCCTTCTGTAAGAGATATCGTGGCAAAAATATTGCTACATGAGATATCTGTGATTTTACAGCCTATGTTTTCTACTAGAATTTTTGTGATATAATTATGTATATTTAAGTCTCTTATCCATTTTGAGTTTATTGGTATATGGTGTGAGTTGATGGTCTTACATTTGTTTGCATGTACCAGTCCAGTTCTCCCAACACCATTTATTGAAGAGACTATTTTTACTCCATTGTATGCTCATGCTGTCTTTGTCAAATATTAATTGACCATAGAGACATGGGTTATTTCTGGGCTCTCTATTCTCTTCCATTGATCTGTGTGTCTGTTCTTAGGCCAGTACCAGACTGTTTTGATTACAGTGGCCTTGTAGTATAGTTTGATGTCAGGTAATGTGATCCCTCCAATTTTGTTCTTCTTTCTCAAGATTGCTGAGGCTATTCAGGTTTTTATTGTTGTTGTTGTTCCGTATAATTTTTCGGAATATTTGTTCTAGATCTGTGATATATGCCACAGGTATTTTAATAGGAGTTGCATTGAATCTATAGATAGCTTTGAGTAATATGGATGTTTTAATGATGAATAATATTAATTCTTTCAATCCATGAGCATGGTACATGCTTCCATTTGTTTGTGTCTTCCTTAATTTCTTTCTTCAGTGTTCTGTAGTTTTCCAAGTACAGGTCTTTTACCTCCTTGATTAAATTTATTCCTAGACACTTTATTTTTTTTTGTTGCTGTTGCTATGGTAAATGGGATTTTTTCTTAGTTTCTTTTTCTGATATATCATTGTTGGTGTACAAAATGCTATCAATTTCTGAATATTGACTTTGTATCCTGCTCTTTTGCTGAATACATTTATTAGGTCAAGTAGTTTTTTGATGGAGTTATAGGGTTTGTTAACACTATCATGTTGTCTGCAACTAATGAGAGTTTTATTTTCTCCTTTCCGATTTGGATGCCTTTTATTTCTTCTTCTTGTCTGACTGCTGTGGCTAGAAATTTCAGTACTATGTTGAAAACAGTGGTGAAATTGCACCCCCATTTCTTCTTCCTGATCTTAATGTATACTGTATACTCTTTCAGTTTTTTCCCATTGAGTATGATGTTGGCAGAAGGTTTTTTGTGTATGGCCTTTTTTATGTTGAGGTGTGCTCCTTCTATTCCCACTTTGTTGAGTGTTTTTATCATAAATGGGTGCTATACTTTATCAAATGTTTTTTCAGCATCTATTAATGTGATTGTTTGATTTTTGTCCTTCATTTTGTTTATGTGATGTATTATGTGTATTGATTTGCAAATATTGTTCCATCCTTGCATCCTGGAATAACTCACTTGATTATGGTGTATGATCTTTTTAAGATATTGCTGGATCCAATTTGTCAATATTTTGTTGAAGATTTTAGCATCTGTTAATCAGAAATATTGGCCTATACTTTTCTTTCTTTGATGTGTCTTTACCTGGTTTTGGAATTAGGCTTAATATTGGCCTGTAAAAAGAGTTTGGGAGTCTTTCCTCTTTTTGAATTTTTTGGAACATTTTGAGAAGGAAAGATGTTAGTTCTTCTTTGAATGATTGGTAAAATTCACCTGTGATGCCATCTGGTCCAGGGCTTTTGTATGTCAAGAGTTTTTTGATGGCTGCTTCAGTTTTGCTGGTTGTTATCAGTCTATTCAGGTTTCCTTCTTCTTGATTCAGTTTTGGAAGATTGTATGTTTCTAGAAATTTATCCATTTTGCCCAGGTTGTCCAATTTATTGGCATATACTTAATTGTTCATAGTAATTTCTTACAATTCTTTGTATTCCTGTGGTATCAATTGTTACTTCTCTTTCATTTCTGATTTTATTTATTTGGATTGTCTCTCTTTTTTTGATGAGTCTGAATAAAGGTTTGTCTATTTTGTTTATCTTTTCAAAGAACAAGCTCCTGGATTCATTCATCCTTTATATTGTTTTTCTTGGTCTCTATGCCATTTTACTCTGCTCTGATCTTGATTATTTCCTCCCTTCTACTCTCTCTGGGCTTTGTTTGTTGTTGTCCCTCTAGTTCTTTTAGATGTAGACGTAGATTGTTTATTGGAGATTTTTCTATCTTTAGGTAGGCCTGTATTGCTATGAACTTCCCTCTCAGGACTGCCTTTGCTGTGTCCCGTAGGTTTTGGGTTGTTGTGTGTTCATTTTCATTTGTTTACAGAAACTTTTTGATTTCTTCCTTGATCTCATTGTTAACACATTCATTGTTTAATAACATGTTATGTAGTCTCCATGTATTTGAATGTTTTTGAGTTTTTTCCTTGAGGTTGGTTTCTAGTTTCAAGCAATGTGATCCTAGAAGATGCTTGGTATGATTTCAATTTTCTTGATTTTTTAAAGTTTTGTTTGTGTCCTGCCGTGTAGTCTGTCTTTGAAAATGATCCATGCACATTTGAAAGAAATTTATATTTTGCTTCTTTGGGATGAAATGTTTTGTAAATATCAATTAGGTCCATTTGATTTACAATGTCATTCAATGCTGCAATATCCTCGTTGATTTTTTTGTTTGGCAGAGCTATCCATTGTTGACAGTAGAGTGTTAAAATGCCCTGCAATGAATGCATTGCTGTCAATCCCTTTATTAAAGCCTTCCAGGATTTTCTTTCTATATTTTGGTGCTCCTATATTGGATACATAAATGTTTACAGGGGTTATGTCTTTCTGTTGGACTACTCCCTTAAGTATTATATAGAGACCTTCTTTGCCTCTTGTTATGACCTTCATTTTGATGTCTATTTTGTCTGACATAAATGTTTCCCCAGCTCTTTTATCATGTCCATTTGCACAGAATATTTTTCTCCATCCCTTCACTTTCAGCCTGTGTGAATATTTTGTTCTGAGGTGGATCCCTTATAGACAGCATATATGTGGGTCATGTTTTCTTATCTATTCAGCTACCCTATGCCTTTTGACTGGAACATTTAATTCATTTACATTTAAGGTTACTGATAGGTGTTTGTCCATTGCCATTTTTTACCTTTTGTGCCTATGTTCCCCTCCTCTCTCTTTTTTCATCTTCTTAAAGCAGTCCCTTTAGCATCTCTTGCAATGATGGTTTGGTGGAGATGTACTCTTTAGGCCTTTTTTTTGGTCTGGAAAGCTCTTTATTTCTTCTTCCATTTTGAATGCGAGCCTTGCTGGGTAGAGTAGTCTTGGTTGCAGGTCCTTGCTTTTCATTACTTGGATTATTTTGTGCCAGTCCTTTCTGGCTTTTAGTGTTTCTGCTGTCAAATCAGCAGATAGTCATGTAAGAGCTCCCTTGTATGTTACTAGCTGTTTCTCCCATGCTGCCTTTAAGATTCTCCCTTTGTCTTTAAATTTTGCATTTTTACTGTGATGTGACTTGGAGTAGGCCTCTTTAGGTTCATTTTGAATGGGATCCTCTGTGCTTCCTGAACTTGTGTGACAATTTTCCTCACCAAGTTATGGAGTTTTTCTGTCATTATTTTTTCAAGTAGATTTTTAAAAAGATTTTATTCATTTATGTTTAGAGAGAGGGAAAGGGAAGGAGAAAAAGAAGGATAGAAACTTCAATATGTGGTTGCCTCTCACATGCCTCCCACCAGGGATCCAGCCTGCAACCCAGGCATGTGACACAACTGGGAATTGAACCACTGACCCTTTGGTTTGCAGGTCGGCACTCAATCCGCTGACCCACACCAGCCAGGGCGCAAGCAGATTTTCTATCCCTTGTTTATTTTCTTCTCCTTCTTGTATCCTTATGATGTGAGCATTGTTATATTTCACGTTGTCCTGTAGCTCCCTTAAACTATCTTTGTTCTTTGTGAGTCTTTTTTCATTTTGTTGCTCTGTTGGGTGCTTTTTTTTCTACCTTGTCTTCAAATTCAGTGATTCAATCCTCTGCTTCATCTAGCCTACTTGTAATTCCTTGTAGTGCATTCATTTCAGACATTGTATTCTTCATTTCCACCGGTTTCTTATTCATAGTTTCTGTGTCCTTTTCATGCTGATGTAGTTCCAAGTTCCTTGTAGTTCTCACCAAGTTCCCTGAGCACACTTATAACCATTACTTTGAAGTCTATATATGATAAATTGCTTGCTTCAATTTCATTTAGCTGTTTTTTTTTTCTGGGGACTCCTCCTTTCCTTTTGATTGGGGGTTGGTTCTTTGTCTCCCCATTTTAGGTTTGTTTCTACCTATCAGATTGTTTATGTTTGTTTCTACCTATTAGATTGATCTTTGACTTCCTGTCTTCATGGGGTGGCCTTCTGTGGTAGGAGACCTGTGGGACTCAGTGGTGCAATCTCCTTGATCTCCTATGCTGTTGTACAGGTGCTGAAAAGCAAAGCAAAACAAGGAAATCAAAACCCATACCAGTAGAAATACCACCTCCTGCAAGAACATCAATATCAATGACAAATGAGCAGAGATTAATAAATGTGGAAAGTGAATAAGAATATTACAAGAAAAGTAAAAAGGAATATGACATGACTAAAGGAAAGAAAAATGATTTTGAGAGGGTAGAGAGAGTAACAATAATAAGAGTAAGGAATAGAAATGAGGTGAAGAAAAGGAAAATAAAATATAAAATATAAAAGAAAGGGAAGGAAGAAGGCAAAATGGAGCAAGAAAAAGGAAGAGTAAAATATGAGGTTTGAAGTGATAATAAAAAATAAAGAAAATCATGAAAAATAGGAACAAAATTGAGGAAAAACAACAGTCACAGCAATATCAATGACAAACAAACAAAGATCCACAAAGGTGGAAAGAGCATAGGAATATTATAAGAAAGAAAAAAAGAATATGAAGTGACCAAAGGAAAGGAAAATGATTTTGAGAAGATAAAGTGAAGATAAACAAGGAATAGAAGAAATAGAAACAAGGAATAAAGGAATAGAAACAAGGTGAAGAAAGGGAAAAATAAAATTTAAAGAAAGTAAGAAACAGAAGATAGAAGGCCAAATGGAGTAAGACAAGGGAAGAGTAAAATATAAAATTTGATTTAAAAAAACATATTGGTCCAACAGGAAAAAATATAAAGGACAATTAACTACAACAGCAATATCACTGATAAAGGATCAAAGACTAATAAAGGAGGAAAGAGAATATGATTATTATAAGAAAGAGAAAAAGAATATGAGATGACTAAAGGAAAAAAAGTTATTTTGAGAGTATAGAGGGATAGAAATAATAAAAGTGGAGACTTCTGGCCAAGATGGAGGCATAGGTAGATACACTGAGCCTCCTCATACAACCAAAAGAAGGACAACAACAAATTTAAAAACAAAAAACAACCAGAACTGACAGAAAATTGAAGTGTATGTAAGTCCGACAACCAAGAAGTTAAAAAAAACATTCATCCATACTGGTAGGAGGGGCGGAGATGGGAAGCTGGGGTGGAGAGGACACGTGGCAAGGAGGTGGCTGGAGGATGGGTTGGTCCCACATTTGTGTGCAGATAAACTGGGAGGAAAAATCAGGGAGTGAGACAGAGCACTCAACCCATGGTTCCAGCACAGGGAAATAAAGCCTCAAAACCTCTGACTGAAAATCCCTGTGGGGGTTGTGGTGGTGGGAGGACCTCGCAGCCTCACAGGAGAGTTCATTGGAGAGGCCAACAGGTCCTAGAACATACACAAACCCACCCACCAGGAAATCAGAACCAGAAGGGCCCAAACTGCTTGTGGGTAGCAGAGGAAGTGACTGAAAGCCCACCGAGAGCTGAGCAAGCAGCACTCTTCCCTCTCAAACCCCTCCCCCACATACAGAACCACAACGCTATGATGTGAGTTGCCCTTCCCTGGCAAATACCTAAGGCTCACCTGCTTACTGTGTAACAGGTGAGATGAGACAAAAAAATATGGCCCAAATGAAAGAACAGATCAAAACTCCAGAAAAAAATACAACTAAGTGATGGAGAGATAGCCTACTTATGAGATGCAGAGTTCAAAACACTGGTAATCAGGATGCTCACAGAAATGGTTGAGTATGGTCACAAAATAGAGGAAAAAGTGAAGGCTATGCAAAGTGAAATAAAGGAAAATGTACAGGGAACCAACAGTGAATAGAAGGAAACTGGGACTCAAATCAATGATTTGGACCGGAATGAAGAAATAAACATTCAACCAGAACAGAATGAAAAAATAAACGAGAATTCAAAAAAATGAGACAACTTGGGACAAGTTTAAATGTTCCAACATCTGAATCATAGGGGTGCCAGAAGGAGAAAGAAGAAGAGCAAGAAATTGAAAACTTATTTGAAAAAGTAATGAAGGAGAACTTCTCCAATCTGGCAAAGGAAATAGACTTCCAGGAGGTCCAGGAAGCCCAGAGAGTCCCAAAGGAGTTGGACCCAAGGAAGAACACACTGAGGCACATCATAATCACATTACCCAAGATGAAAGGTAAGAAGAGAATCTTAAAAGCAGCAAGAGAAAAGGAGACAGCTACCTACAAAGGAGTTCCCATAAGACAGTCAGCTGATTTCTCAAAAGAAACCTTGCAGGCAAGAAGGGTCTGGAAACAAGTATTCCAAGTCATGAAAAGCAAGGAGCTATATCCAAGATTACTTTATCCAGCAAGGCTATCTATTAGAATGGAAAGGAGATGAAGTGCTTTCCAGATATGGTCAGGTTAAAGGAGTTCATCATCACCAAGCCCTTCCTTATTATATGAAATGTTAAAGGGACTTTTCTAAGAAAAAGATCAAAAGTATGAACAGTAAAATGACAACAAACTTACAACTATCAACAAGTGAACCTTAAAAAACCAAAAAAGCAAACTAAGCAAACAACTAGAACAGGAAGAGAACCAGAGAAATGGAGATCACATGGAGGGTTATCAGCGGGCTGGTGGAAGGGGAGAATTGGGGGAAGGGTACAGGGAATAAGAAACATAAATGGTAGGTACAAAATAGACAGGGGTAGGTTAAGAGTAGTATGGGAAATGGAGAAGCCAAAGAACTTATATGTACAACCCACTGACATTTACTAAAGCAGGGGAATGCGGGTGGGAGGGGTGGTGCAGGGATGAGGGGAATAAAGGAGGGAAAATGGGACAGCTGTAATAGCATAATCAATAAAATATATTAAAAATAAAGGACTCAGAAAAAAGAAATAATAAGAATAAGGAAGAGGAATGAAGCAAAGAAAAAGAAAACTAAATTTTAAAATTAAAATAACATAAGAAAAGGAAGAAGGCAAATTGGAGTAAGAAAAGGGAAGAGTGAAATATGAGTTTTGAAATTAAAAAAGTGAACTAATAGGAACAAAATTGAAGGAAAATGTTAAAAAGTTATGTGAAATTAAAAACCATGGAAACAAAAAGAATGAGGTGGAATTTGTCTCAGTAGAGTGCAGTGCTTGGCTGCAGGCCTCTCCTTCTGAATCTGACTCTGGCAATGTCAGATGTCATCCCTATCTAGCTCTAGGCAGCCTCTTTGAGGCTACAAGCAATCCACAGTCTTTGGCTGTCTCCTTCAGGTGTGGCTGTGTCTGGGATGGTCCACACTTATCTGCCCTGCTGGCTTTTCATCATTACAAGGCCCAGGGGTGGATCATCCAACATCTGAAGGTACCACCTCCACCTGACTCTATCTGCAGTCCTGCTGTTAGTGTTAGCCTACTGCTGACCTATCTGTTTCTGAGAGGGCTTCTTGTGCGAACAGGAGGATGAGGCCCCTGGATATCCCCTTGGAGGTGTTGTTCAGACTTCAGGGAAGATGGTGGGTATGTTCCCCTGCCCTAATGCCACATGTCTTGGTCTGTCCCAGATTATTTCCAGTAATGTATAGTTTCTGATGAGTTAGCTGCTGGTTACATGTGCGGGGCCAATCTGTAGAAAAGGATCAGCTCTTTCCTGCCTGGTGCTGATGTCAGCTTTGTATAAGATCTGAGGCTGGGTGGGGCCCTGAATTCCCCTTGCTGCAACAATTTCTGCAATCTCTGCCCAGCTGGTTTCAGTGGAATGGGGCCTGAGTAACCAGGGTGTTTTGGCTGAGAAAAATTCAGAAAGGCTTCCCTTGGCATTTCCCTCCCACACCCCTGCTAATATGCACCCAGCAGGGAGCTCCTGAGCCTAGCCAGAATGTTCCATAGGAGAGGGATGGATACACCTTTCCAATTCTAGATGTTTTTATTCTGCATGGGGCAGGGTTAGGGGGGGTCTGCCTGGCTGTGAAAAAATCTGGTGTTCCATTCTTGCCCTTCTGACTCCTAGCCCATGGCCTTTACAGGAGATGCAGTGCAGAACTCTGTGTTCTGCAAAGCCCCCAGCCTTCTAGCTGAGCTGGGCAGGGTCCAGCAAACCTTCTGTTGCACAACTCTGAATTCCGTACCCAGCTGGACTCAGTGGGAATGAACTGCACTTTCAATTGGGTGTCTTTGCTGGAGGAGCATCTGCATGTGGGGCGTTTGCCCAGCCACTTTTCAGCTCCTTTAAAAAAAGATTATGTGGTACCCATACTGCAGTACTGAGTGGCTATCTGGTTCTCTGTGCACACCCCCTCCCCCCAAAGCAAAATGTCTTTCACAGCCCTGGCCAGCTGCAGCCTGCTGGTGTCTCTGACAGACCCAGGATCTTTTTAGGAGATTGAGTCCCTATTTGGAATTCTTCATGTTGGTGCATTATGGACGTGTGTGTAGCCTGAGTCTCCCAGACTCCATATATCCTCCCAAGTCTCTCCTGGTTAGGGTTAGGGATCCCTGTGTGGGACTAGGGCCCTCTGCTCTGAGATGGGAGGGAGTTCCTAAGCTGAGATTTCTGTCTGCTCTCTCCTCTGCTGCAGGCACCACACAGGTGATCCCCTTTAACTTATAACATCTCCTTCCTGGATAGTATGAAGTGTCTTCTGTACTCCTTGGCTTCAAAAATTCCTATCAGCTAAGATTCTGTTGATTGTTGGGGTTAATTGTCAGAACATCAGCCAAGAATCTGAATTGGGGGCAAGAGCAAGTAGACTCACCTTTCACCTATTTAGCTGCCATCTTCAACCTAAGGTCTTTTATATTATTATTAACTTTCTGTCCATTTGATCTGTCTTATATTGAAAGTACTATGTTAAAAGCTTGCCATCATTAGTGAGTTTATATTGATTGCTCCTTGCATGTCCTGCAATTTTTGCTTCATAAAGGGGATTGCTGTGGTTATTCACTTTTTAAAGAGTATGGTGGATATAATAAGGACCCACTTATATCCTCTTCAGGACACTTTTTACTTCAGCTGCTAGGAATATCTTTGGCAAACAGCCCTCAGGTACTAGCATCCTTTGGGGTTGCCTGAACTGAACAGACTTGGCCTTGCCTAAAGCCATGCTCCCACCAGGGGTGGCCTACATCAAATGCCAGATCAATGCAGGGTTATAAGACCCCAAACCTTCTTATCTCAACTTTAGACAGCTCTAAATGGCCATGCCATCTTTGTACCTCCCTGAAGGATCAGTCTAGACACCAATGAGACTGCGTCATAGCTCCACCTGTCTCATGGCCCAATCCTTCCATGGGTATTGATCCTAAGAGGGTTACTTCATAAAATTCTTGCAAGGTAATGTCCATTTCAAGTCTGCCAGATGACAATGTGAAGTAAAGAGTTCAAAGGACTACTAATGCGTATTATTATCATAGCGTTGGCCCCATATCACTACTTTTAGAAAGTAAATTCTCAAGCCAATGTTTAACACTTTGAGCAGTTGTCCCAGGCAAATCAGGTTACTATTGTCAAAGACCATAGCAGAGAGTGGCTGTTTGCACTGTTTCTTGCTTGGGTCTACAGAAAAATTTTTTTCTCTCCTACATATCCTGTTGCCTGAAGATGGTGAGGGAATCCCCCTTACTTTATTTCTTACACCAAAGAGAAAACAAAACCCCAAAATTGAGGAACTGCTGGACAATGAAGGAGGAAAAATTCTGAGATAACCATATCCTTTTGGGGGCCCATGAGAGCCAGAGAATTAGGGAAATTTTCCAAATTGGAGAGATCCAGGGAAAGGAATCTCCTAATCCTGTTTATAAACTGCATACAGTCCTAGGTTCACCCCCAAGCTGCACACACATGGAACACACCAAAAAAGCATGACAAAGGCTTTGAAAACTGAACTGAGTGGAGCTACCACCTGCAAAAGGCAAGACACACTGTCTCTGTAGGCTCTAGGGCAGGGGTGTCAAACTCATTTTCACCGGGGGCCACATCAGCCTCATGGTTGCCTTCAAAGGGCTGAATGTAACTTTAGGACTGTATAAGTGTAACTGCTCCTTAACTAGGGGCAAGGAGCTCTACATTTGGCCCTTCGAAGGCAACTGTGAAGCTGATGTGGCCTCTGGTGAAAATGAGTTTGACACCCCTGCTCTAGGGGGAATCTTTATCTATTTCAGTTTTGGGTGGCTATTGGCCTTCCTTCGCTTGTGATTGCATTTCTTTCTCTCCCTCTGTGTTTCTGTAAGTATTCATGTGATGCCATTTAGGGCTCACCCAGATAATGCAGGATAATCTCCTCATCTCAAGATCCTTAACTTAATTATACTGGCAAACACTTTACTACATAAAGTAACATTCATAGGTTTCAGGGATCAGGACATGAATATCTTTAGGAGCCTACCACAAGTACCATTTAAAATAACACCAAATATGAAATACTTAGGTGTAAATTTAACAAATATGTACTGGATCTGTGTGCTGAAAACTACAAAGAAATCAAAAGATCTGAGTGAATGGAGAGATTGCCTGTGTTCATAGGTTGAAAGACTCAATATTGTTTGGGGGGGAGGGGAAATGCCTATTTTACTCCCTTCTTGGACATTCAAACAAATATAAATGTATAAAAGACAGAGAAATGAAGAAATTGTGCAGTGAAGAAATGTATGTGATATTGTTTAACCCAGTTTTCCAAATTACCATGTTATTTTATTTATTTTTATTTTTTAAATTTTAAAATTGAATTTATTGGGGTGTCATTGGTTAACAAAATAGGTTTCAGGTATACAATTCTGCATCATCTGCATATTGTACTGTGTGTTTACCACCCCAGGTCAAGTCTCCTTCCACCACCATTTATCCCCCTTTATACTCAAGTACATCCCCCCATCCCCCTTCTCTCTGGTAATCACCACATTGTTGTCTGTGTCCATGAGCCATGAGTCTTTCTTTTTTTCTTTGCTTAATCCCTTCACCCTTATTACCCAGCCCTCAACCCCCTCCCCTCTGACAGCTGTCACTCTGGTCTCTGTATTCATGTCTGTCTCTACTTTATTAGTTTATTTTGTTCATTGGATTCCCCATGTAAATGAAATCATATGTTACTTGTCTTTCTTTGACTGGCTTATTTCACTTAGCATAATACTCTTTAGCTCCATCCATAACTGAGTTTTGTTAAAATGCAAATGTTCTGCAAATTTATCTATAGACTCATCCTAATCCCAATCCAAGTCCCAGTAGGATTCTTTGTAGGTATCAGCAAGGTGATTCTAAAATTTATTTGGAAAAAAAAGAATTGGAATATTTAAAACAATTTTCAAAAAGAACAAAATTGGAAGATTTACACAACTTTATTTTGAAACTTACTATAATGCTAAAGATAACTGAGACAGTATGGTTTTGGAGAAAGGATAAACATGAATAGAATAGAGAGTCCAGAAATTGACCAATGCAAATATTATCAACAGATTTTTGACTAAAGTACAAAGGTAATTTAATGAAGAAAATATAATTTCCTCAACAAATGGTACTGAAACAACTGGACATCCACAGGTAAAAAAATGACCCTTGATCAATACTTGACACTTTTGACAAAAATTCCCTCAATATTAATCATAGATCTGAATGTAAGATGTAAAACTTCTGGAAGAAAACAAAAGAAAATCTTTGTGCCCTGAAGTTAGGAAAATGATTCTTACACATGACACCAAAAACACTACCTATAAAAGAAAAAATTGATCAGTCAGAGTTCATGAAAAGTAAATGTTTTTGCTCAGCAAAAGATGCTGTTAAGAGGATAAAAATACAAGCTATATACTGGGATAAAAGAACTCTCAAAGCTCAACAATAAGGAAACACATAACCCAATGTGAAAATTGGCAAAAGATTTGAACAGAAACTGCACCAAAGAAGATATGTGACTGCACTGCCTATAGAAAAGATGCTCAACATCAATAGTAAAATGCAAATTAAAACCATGAGATACCACTGAACACCTATTACTATGGCTTAAAAAAATCTGACAATACCAGCTGCTGGCAAGGTTGTAACACAATTGGAACACTAATACATTACTGGTGGGAATATAAAAATAGCTCAGTCACTTTGGAAAAACTGTTTGGCAGTTTCTTATAAAGTTAAAAATACACTTACCACATGACCCATCAAATCCATGCTTACATATTTATCAAAAAGAAATGAAAACTTATGCTAAAAAATCCTAATGTGAATGTTTGTAGCAGCTTTATCATAATTGCTAAAAATTGGAAACAACCTAAATGGCATTCAACTGGTGGATGGAGAAACAACTTTTGTGATCAATAAAATGAAATACTACTCTGCAATAAAAAGGAACACACTAAAAAGGAACAATAAAAAGGAACATGGATGAATCTCAAATGCAAGTATTCTGTATGAAAGAAACCAGGCTCCAAAGTCAACATTATATTTCATTCTACTTCTATGATACTCTGGAATGTGCATAAACATATTGACAGAAAACAAATTACTCATAGCCAGGGATTGAGGATAGAGTAGGGGAATGGACTATAAAGGAAAGAATGAGGGTGTTGAGGCAGGGAGTAATCATAACTATTCTATATCTTTTTTTTTTTAGCATAGAGTTTTTTTAAATTAATTAATTTATTTTTATTCAGTTACAATTGTCTGCATTTTCTCCCCTTCCCTCCACCCCACCCCAGCCAGTCCCACCTCCCTCCCCCACCTCCACCCTCCCCCTTGATTTTGTCCTTGTGTCTTTTATAGTAGCTCCTATAGACCCCTCTCCCCACTATCCCCTCCCCAATCCCCTGTGGCTATTGTTACAATGTTCTTAATTATTCTATATCTTGACTGTGGTGGTAGTTACATGACTTGGTGGATTTGTCAAAACTCATAGAACTGTATACCAAAAAGAGTGAATTTTACTGTAGGTTAATTGAAAAATAAAAATTAAAAATTCTAGATACTCCTGGCCATGCTTTCTTCCAATGACCAAACTGTCCTGAGCTCCTGAGTGCAAATGGATGAAAAGGTGGATATAAGCTTTGCCTGCAACCCATGCCTAAGCTCTGTGGGTTCACCCCTGTTAGGTTGAGTTCTCTGTTGAAGCAGACTGTGAAATGGAGATTAGCATGCAGATTTATTAGAGAGAGCCCTTGGGATCAACATTTGTTGAAGGGAAGGGAATGATGCAGGATTGGGTGGAGGGAGAAGATGGGTTGCACTAGGCAGCCTTTTGGTCTACCAAATAGTGACCTTTGAAGATGGAATGGCTTTCTGGGTTGTTCCAAGTTGAGGGAACAGGCCTCATGTCATTCAGTTATTAGATGTAGGGTGACTCATAGAAAAATGTGATGTTCTCTTCACCCAAGGCAACCTTGAAGAGGCTGATAGCTGATGGCTTTCTGTGTGCACTGCTCCCAGCAGCTGGAGAACATATCCTTTATTCCTGAGAGAATCTGGACAGTATCCACTAAACTCTCTGACATCTTCAAAGGAAGAGATGTTTCAACCCTCTTTCCTACCTCCCAAAAGGGTGGAAATGGTGATTTCCTGTCAGAATCCAATTACAACTCACTTACCAGGTCCCTTGTATTTTCTGATAGAAACATAAATCAGCAAACAAACATGTTTTCTGAGCAAAGACTATCTTCTCATGGAAATTTTTTCCAATTTTACACATTTTCCATCATTGTTACAATATGTATAATTTATTTGTGAGAAGGAAAGTATAAATTATAGTGGAAATTAGTTGTTTGTTCATTTTAATTTTTTCTCATCCTAAAGCAAAAGTTAATTAATTATATGTTGTAGATCAGGGCATCTTTGATAATATGCCACTTTTCACATCCTTCAGAGGTTGACTTTCCAGCATGTTGAGGACTGGAGAGGCTTCTAAGCTCTGACTAAAGTGAAACAGGGATTATTCTAGAAAGATTATTAGAATATCACCATATTGTACTCCTTCTCCCATGAATGTAAAGGTTGAACTGTGAGATGAAGGTTACTTACAATCTTTCCTTTTCAATCATGACCCTATTCCCTGTATTTACCTTACTACCTCTGAAGCTGCTCCTTCTTAAATATTTATAGTCTTCACCTAACCTAAAATATTGGGAATCCCAAAGTTCCATCTTTGGGCCCCTCTTTTCATTTTACTCAACTACCTGAGACTCAATTACCATGGCCATTCCTGGCAAGTTTAGATTGTTCACTCAAATATCATTTCCAGATTTCTCCTTTACATTCCATTTAGTTTCATAATTCCACTTCTGTCCCAGCAACTCCACCTGGATGCCCCCCAGACACCTCAAATTCATTTCATCCTGAACAAAATCCTTTACAACACTCTATGAATCTCATATTCCTCATGAATTTCTTGTTTTGCATGATGCTATTATTACATAACAACAGGCCAGAATTGGAAACCTCACAGTCATCTTTGTGCATGCCTTCCCTTTTCTCAGGCATCACATCCAGCCATTTGCCTTGCTCATAAAGTCTACATACGAATGCCTCTTAAATATGTCTGCATTATCAACCCTTTTCCATGCAAAATGTCACCATTCATCAATCAACACTGTTTTTCTTCTCCAGCATTGTGTGATCTATCATCTTTTAATTGGTCTCTGTTCTTCCATCTTTTACTGTGTCCACACCTTTATAAAACAGCTTTCTGAGGCCTACAAGGTCAACTCTGCACTCCTTAGCACACCTCATAAGGTCATAAGGTTTTTCATAGTGTTTTCCTTACGTATTAGCATGCCTTCTGAGGGCTTCATAGTCTTGCCCCAACCTACCTCTACAGTATCACTTCACACCACTTCCTTCCTCTTCCTTTTCTATACTCCACTCCAGTTGGCACACTGTGTGTTTTATGCTGTGTGTTGTAGCCAGACTGTTCTGGGTCTGGCAAAAATGCTAAATAGTTCGATGATTCTAAATCTGAGCTTAAGTTGTTCCTTTTGCCTGAAATGCCCTTTGCCCACATCTCAGTCTCTAAAATCCCACTCAGATTTGGAACTCACATATAAAGTTCCTTCAACAGAAGTAATGATTCCTTTCCTAGTTTTCCATGATATCTTGTGCACACCTGCATTAAAATAACTTTTACATACTGTTTGAATTTGTTTTCCTTACCAGATGAACTCTGAGCTCAGTGAGAAAACTTGAAGTATAATAGATGTTTTATGTTTGGTTTGAACTAGTGAATTTATTTTTTTTATTTTTATTAAAAAATTTTAAATATTTTATTTATTTTTAGAGAGGGGAAAGGAGGGAGAAAGAGAGGGAGAGAAATATCAGTGTGTGGTTGCCTCTTGCACACCCCCTACTAGGGACCTGGACTACAATCCAGGCATGTGTCCTGACTAGGAAATGAACCAGTGACCCTTTGGTCCACAGGCCAGCACTCAATCCACAGAGCCACACCAGCCAGGGCAGAACTAGTGAATTTAATACCCTTAGTATAGTTAGCTCATTAAGCTGAAACTACTGATTACATACACGTAAGAATGAATTTTAATTAGATGCTGTACTCTAGGTTAGAAACAAGGGAGGCAAACTTTAATGTGTTCAGCTTAAAGGAAGGGAGAAGTAATTCTAAACAACTAATTTGGGAAACAGAGAGGAATGAGAAGCCTGCATGGAAGAAAAAAATGAAGATATATCAGAAGTGAACATTATGTAAAGATAGATTTGGCCACTTCAGCATTTTGTTTTTGTTCTGTTTTTGTACATAGGCAGACTGATGTGACCTGATTCCACATGAGAAAATATCTGGTAAAAATACTATGCAACCAGGCATTGAAGAAATTGAAAATTTTTATTGTCTGTATTAGTCATGATTTTTTGTTATTAGTCTTCTTTTATAAATGTAACTTCTTAATGAATGGCTTTTTGTAAATGAATTCAAGATGTAGAGGATTCCTGGCTGGGTAGCTCAGTTGATCATAACATTGCCCTGATTCACCAAGGTTACAGGTTTGATCCCTGGTAAGGAACAAACAAGAATCGACCAAGGAATGCATAAATAAGTGAAACAACAAATCAATCTCTTTCTCTTTCTCTTTTCTTCCTCTTCTTCCTCCTCCTCCTCCTCTTCTTCTTCTTCTTCTTTTTCTCTCTCTCTCCCTTCCTTCCTTTCTCTCTCTAAAATAAATAAATAAAAATATTTTTAAGAGATGTAGATAAAGAAAAAACAAACTAGAGACCCTTCTATTTTAGTCACTTAGCTCACCAGTCCATCTGAACAATTTATCCATATTGTATAAAATGTCACCACCTGCTGGAGGAAGGCAATATGTACAATGCAACTTTCTTGTGTGAAGAGTTATATTTTCTAGTCGACATGATTAACTACTTAGAACTATAGAACTTTTCTTTTAGCAAGTTGATTATACTAGTCCATCCAGTGAAGAATTACCAGATCATAGGCAAGTATTACTTACCACTCTGCTTTTTTTGAGGGTATGCTTTTTCCAATGGGCAATTCAGATTGATTATTCTTTAAAATGTTTTAACAAGAAGCTATTTCTCAGGACCACTTGCCCCTGTTTTAAGCTATTTGAAGTTAGCCCTTGATATGGAAGTATTAGGAATTAAAAGTAGGTACTCTACAGGTAGGACTTCCAAAATGGCTTAGTGAGAAGCTCCAGAAATACCTTCCTCAAAAAAGCAATGGTAAAAGTGACAAAATTGCAGGAAAAAATCACTTCAGGACTCTGGGTATTGACCAGGAAGAAAGAGAGAAGTGGGAAGGAAAAAACCCATTTTGAAAATAATGGCTAAAACAATCACAAACTCGATAAAAAAATCATTAATCTACATATACAATAACTTTAATGAATTCCCTCTAGGATAAACACAAAGATCTCTCTATATAAACATATCATATTCAAACTATTGAAAGCCACAAAGAAAATTCTAACAGCCACAAAAGAAAAATGACTCACCAGGTATAAGGGAACTACATTATATACAAGAGAATTACAATGACTTCTCATCAGAAACAATGCAGGCCAGAAAACAGTGTTGTAGGAGTAGGGAGTGCCAAGAATATATGCAAAGTGTCAGAAGAAAAAATATGTTAACAACAATTCTATATTTAGCAAAACTATCTCAAAAATAAAGGCAATAAATAAAGGATGTGCATAGCTGTTTATCCAAAGAAGATATAAAAATGTCCAGTAAGCACATGAAAAGATGCTCAACACTATTTCCCTCAGGGAAACAAAATCCAACAGAATACCAATTCATACCCACTAGGATAGCTGTTATGAAAGTCAAATAGTACCCTAGGGGATGATGGAGTTAGTGTACCATTAAAGACTTCAAAAAATGCAGGGTATAAGAAGTGGTGGTCCTCATCATATTTCTGTTTAATTCATCATTCTGGCCCCTGCAGAAACCAGCTGGCTCCTGGAGAATGAATTTACATTACCACAAGCTCAACCACAAAAAGTTTAACTTCATATGAGAAAATCATGGCACCTCATGAACCTCTTAGGGATCTGGAGGTAACATATTCCACACCTAGAAATAGTTCTCTGTCCCATATGCAAGGTGACAGAGAAGGGTACAAGCTTTGAATGAAGCCTAGGACAGGAAAGGCTCTGCAGCAATACCAGGCATATTGTGTGAGCAGCCTTATTGCTTGGACCATATGATCGGCCTCATCTATGGCATCCAAGGTGTCAGTGGTGGGAAAGGATGCAGTATGAGAATCAAGTCTCTGGAATTTGAGAATAAGGCCATGGAATCTGAGACAGAATCATATTACTTTACAAACAAACCACTACTGGTGAGTTACAGGACCCTGTTAGGCACTATAAACCTCATTTTGACATGCTGCTCCAGACCACTACTGAATAGCCCACAAAACTGCCAATTGTCAGTTTTTGCCCAGAGAAATAGGGTATAATGATGCTTGAAGTCTCTGTGGCAGACAGAAATGATGCATGGAGCCTTTGGAAAGTCCCTGTCTGTGGGTCATAGTGTACAGTCCGTGAGGATTTTGGAGTATAACTATACCACCTTCTGCAGATAACTAGTCTTTGGAGAAAGTTTCTAGCTTGTTATTGACCCTAATTAAGGGTTCTGCCTTTGCCTTTTCTGAGTTCTCTCCCTCAAAGTTAATAACTATCCTGAATTCAAATACCAGAGAGAAGAATTCCATAGATTAGATGGTATATTTGTGACCATGGAAAAACAAACAAGAAAAAACAAACAAACAAGAAACTGTGGGAAAATAAAAAGCTAAGTAAAAAAGTAAATAATTATTGGAAATAATTTGCATTTCCAGAATAGTCTCTTATAATACAGAAGGAATATAGGGGGATTCTGATAGTCTTGTGAGTCCAAGAACACTGAATTTGCAAACACTTCTCAGCTCAGTTACTGACTCAGTTTCTACCACATGGTTTAAAACTAGCCAGAGTCTCTTTACCTAACAAACTTTCCACTTGGATCAAGACTCTTTGAGATTCTTTCAGCTGGCTGCCTTCTATAGCATCCATCTGACCCCTGGAAAAACCCATTCACCCTCATCCCACCAAACCCTGGATGTACACAGTGTCTACACTGCTGCTCTCTTTCCTCACCCTGACATTTCAGGCTGCTACATCAGCCTCCTCTTTAACAGATTCATCCAGTGAGAGCAATTATCAGTCCACCCTTTCCTGCATCCCCAAACCCTGAGGAAAGCTTTACCAAAGACTTTCTCAAACTGTACCCTAGAGATAGGATTGAATGAGTCTGTGAGTTTCTGCGGCTCAGTAGCTAGGGTGACAGACAGATGTTAGTCTCTCCATCTGGAAGGCAACCTCCATTATTCTGAATTATTTTGGCGCCCTCTCTCTTGAGGTGGTGAGGTCCACAAGAAAATGCTCTATTGCAAGATTTCCTTTCAAATAATACTTTAAAAATAATCTCCCCCCCCCAAAAAATAATCTCCAATCTTCTCCACACAGGTTGGAGGAAGACGCTGGGCTGACAATCCAAGAAATTATTGGTCACCTCACAGTTAAATTTTCCAGAATATGTGTAGAAACCACATGATAATATGAATGTGCCAGAAATTTATGGATACCAAGAAAATATCTGCTCTTTCCATTTTATCTGCCCCTAGGTTGGGTTACCTAGTATTTCATAAAGCTGAAATAATCTTATTTTTCATGGATAAATTTTTTCTAGAAATAATAAAGTTGTTCAGGCTGCAAGGAAATGACACTAGATCATAACTCTAACTCACCCAAAGAAATAAAAAGCTCTAGAAAAGATAAATATGTAGGTAAATATAAAGCACTACATATGTATGTTTTAAAGATATTTTCTTCTCTTAAGATTCAAAAGATATAAGATTGCATAAAATAATAATTATTAAATTATGTTATTGAGCTTATAAAATATAAAGATGTAATATATATGACAACAATAGCACAAAGAAGGGAGAGGAAGAAATGGAGCACTTTTGAAAAAGAAGAACAAAGTTGAAGTACTATCACTTTCTGATTTCAAAAAATGCTACAAAGCTGCAGTAAGCAATACAGTATGGTATTGTCATGAGAATAGACAATAGTATAGAATTGAGAGTTCAGAAATAAATCCTTACATTTATGGTCAATTGATTTTTGACAATGTTGCCAAGACAATTCAATGGAGAAAGAAAGGTCATTTTAACAGATGGGCTGGGACACTTGGATATCCATATATAAAATTATAGATTTGTACCCTTACCTTGCAACACATACAAAAATTCACTCAAAGTGGGTCACAGACCTAAGTGTTAATGCTAAAACTATAAAACTTTTAAAGGAAAATGTAGAGAAAATGTGTGGATATTGGGTTGGGGAATTCCTTACATATAACAACAAACACACCATACATGAAAGAACAAATTGATAAATTGGACTTCATTAAATTGTAGAACTTTCGTGCTTCAAAGGCACTATTAAGGATATGAAATCCACAGACCAGGAAAAAATATTTGCAAATAATATTTCTGGCAAAGGACTTGTGTCAAGAATGTACAAAGAACTCTTACAACTCAATAATAAGAAAAACAACTCAATTAAAAATGGGCAAAAGGGAGGTGAAAGATGGTGGCCAAGTAGGTGGAAGCTGAGCCCACTTGCTCATCCTCAGCATGGATTTCAACCAATCTTCTGACAATTAACCTGAACAATCAACAGAATCTTAGCTGATATGAATTTTTGAGTCCAGAGAGTGCAGAAGAGGCTTTGCACCATCTGGTAAGAGATTTTACAAGTTGAAGGGGAAATACCCAGCACAAGGTGCCTGAAGCAAAAGAGAGAGCAGAGGAGAGAAAACACAGCTTGGTGGTTCCCGCCCTTCCCAGAGTGGTGGGCCTCAGTCCTGCACAGGGAACCCACAATCCTTATCAGGAGAGACTTGGGAGGATATACAGAGTCTAGGAGACATGGGCTGTACACACACAGTGAGCAGCAAGTCCATAGCTGCAGTGCCAACTGGGAAAGTCCAGGAGAGAAATTCTGGCTCCTAAGATTGTTGGAGGCACTGGAAGACTATTGCCAGTCCTGATTGAGAAAGACTTTCTGACTTTTAGAGCTGGACAGTGGCTTGGAGCTACAGTTTGGGTGCCACATAGGAACTTTTTAAAAGAGAGAAATAGAGGAGTGGCTGAGCAGGGAGCCCATGCTTACACAGGTGCCCTGCCAGCAAAGAGGCCAGATTTGAAGAGTGGTTCATAACCAGCTGGCCAGGAAGAAGAGAAGGCTGCACAGCAAAGGGATTTCGGGGTCCCACCCAGTGTGACTGGTGAGTGGTGGTGGGATAGGGGATAAGCTGCACACAGTACATAGGGTTTAGGTCTGAGCTTCCTGTGAGAGAAGTGAGCCAGCAAGTGGATGGGCTAGAGTTGGGCACCTGAGATTCTTTGCAGCCAGGTGGTATATGTTGTATTTTCAGATGTTAGAGGAACCACCCCTGGGCCTTGTGCTGATGGAAAGCCAGTAGGACAAAACAGCAGGGACCAGCAAAGCTAGGAGGAGGCAGCCACAGACCTGGATCACTTATAGCCTCAAACAGGCTGCCTAGGGCTAGACTGGGACACCAGCTGACATCAGGGGCAGATCCTCAAAGAAAAGACAGTAGGCCAACAGACACTAGACTCTGCTAAGACGAACTCCACTTCATTTTTTTCATTATTTGCACTATTTTTCTCCTGCATAGCTTTTTACTATTGTTTCTTTGTTTGCAATTTTGTTCCTATTATTTTACTATTTTTTATTCTATTCTATTTTATTTTTTGTATATTTTTTATTTTTATTTTAGTTTCAATTCCAATCTCATATTTTACTCTTCCCTTCCCTTCATTTTGCCTTCCTCCTACCCTGCCTTATTTTTGTTTTAAATTTTATCTTCTCCCATTCTTAGCCTGGTACCTAACCCTTACACTTATATTTCTCCTCACTCTATCCTATCAAAATTAGTTTTCTTTTCTTTAGACATCTCACGATATTTTTTTCCTTTTCTTTTTCTTGTAATAATATTATTCTCTTTCTACCTTTACCAATATTTGCTCCTTTGTTGTGGGTATTGCTGAGGTGGTTGTTTTAATGCAATTTGGTACCTATTTTTTCACTATTTTTCCCAAACCTTGTATCATACTATTCCTTTCTCTTATTTCAGTTTGCCCTATTCCCTCCCTATTTTATTTATGTGGTAAATTTTATTTTCTCTTTTTCTTCACCTCGTTTCTTTTCCCTATGCTTATTATTTCTCCTTCTTCTACCCTCTCAAAATTTTTCTTCCTATTAGTCACCTCATATTCTTTTTTCCTTTCTATATGAACAACAATGTTATATACATTGTTGTTCTCTTTATGCCTTTATAAATCTTAGCTCATTTGTTGTTCATATCATGGTAGTGGTTGGGTGGTATTTTTGCTGGTGTGGGTTTTGTTTGTCCTGGCAGTTCCTGTACAACAGCATACAAGATGTGGTAGGGGTTTTGTCTCTATGTCAGCCAGCCAAAGGGGAGAACCCACCAAGGAATGAGAAAAAAAAACCCAAACCCAATTACAAGAGAGCCCACAAAAATTGCATAAAGAGTATCCCTAGATCATTTAGCTCAGGTGATCAAGGAGACTGCACCACTGAGTTCCACAGGTCACCTACCACAGAATATCACCCCATGAAGATAGGGAGCCAAAGCAGATCGATCTAATAGGGAGAAACAAACAAAAAGAGCCACCAAAAATGGGGAGACAAAGAAACAACCTCCAAATGAAAGGAAAAGAGGAATCCCCAGAAAGAATGGTAAATGAAATTGAGACAAGCAATTTATCAGGTATAGATTTTAAAGTAACTGTTATAAGGATACTAATGGAACTCAGTGGGAACTACAAGGAACCTAGTGGGAACTACATCAGCATGAAAAAGGACATAGAAACCACAGAGATTATGAATAAGAACCAGGAGGAAATAAAGAATACAATATCAGAAATGAAGAATACACTAGAAGGAATTAAAAGCAGGCTAGATGAAGCAGAGGATTGAAACAGTGAGTTGGGAGATATGGTAGGACATTTTTCATCAGTGCCAAAAAATGAAAAAAGACTAAAAAAGAACAAAGGTAGTTTAAGAGAGCTGCAGGACAACATGCAATGTAACCATATTTGCATTTAGGGATTCCAGAAGGAGAAGAAAATGAGCAAGGGATAGAAAACCTGTTTGAAAATATAATGACAGAAATCTTCCCTAGCATGGTGAGGGAAAAAGTCATGCAAGTTCAGGAAACATAGAAGAACCCAATCAAGATGAACCCAAAGAGGCCCACTCCAAGACACATATAATTAAAATGGCAAAATTTAGAGTTCCAGCCAAGATGGAGGCATAGGTGGATACACTGTGCCTCCATGCACAACCAAAGGAAGGACAACAACAAATTTAAAAACAAAAACAACCAGAACTGACAGAAAATTGAACTGTATGGTAGTCTGACAAACAAGGAGTTAAAAAGGAAACATTCATCTAGACTGGTAGGAGGGGTGGAGATAGGCCACCAGGCAGAGAGGACTCACAGCAAGGTGGTGGCTGGTGGACTGGGGCAAGGCAGTGACTAGCAGACCAGGCAGTCCCACATTTGCATGTGGATAGACTGGAAGAAACAACTGGGGAGCTAGACAGACTTCACAACCCAGGGTTCCAGCATGGGGAAATAGAGCTTCAAAATCTCTGACTGTAAAAATCTGGGGGGGGGGTTGAGGAGGCAGGAGAAACTCCCAGCTTCACAGGAGAGTTGGTTGGAGAGACCCACAGAGTCCTAAAACATACACAAACCCACCCACCCGGGAATCAGCACCAGAAGGGCCCAATTTGTTTGTGGGTAGCAGTGGAGGGGACTGGAAGCCAGCAGAGAGCTGAGCCTCATGGTTCCCTTTCAGACCCCTCCCTTGCATACAGCACCACAGCACAGCAATGTGGGTTGCCCCGCCATGATGAATATCTAAGGCTCTTCCCCTTACTACATAATAGGCACGTAGAAACAAAAAAATCACCCAAATGAGAGAACAGATCACAGCTCCAGAAAAAATACAACCAAGCGATGAAGAGATAGCCAACCTATCAGATGCACAGTTCAAAATGCTGGTAATCAAGATGTTCACAGAAGGAGAACCAAGATGGCGGCGTAGGTAGACACACTGCGCCTCCTCGCACAACCAGAACTGACAGAGAATCGAACAGCAAGGGGGACCAACACCAAGAAAATAGAAAATAAACATTCATCCAGACTGGTACGAGGGGCGGAGACGGGCACCGGGGTGGAGAGGACTCGCGTGGCTGTGGCGGGACTGAGACTGGCGGAGTGTGGGACAAATGGCGCAGTCTGAGCACTAGCAGACCCTGCGGCCCCACATTTGCGCAGATAAACCGAGAGGGCCGGACTCAGAGTGGCGGAGAGTGGGGCAGGCAGAGCAGCGGGTAGCACCCTGCGGCACCAAATTCGCCCACAGATAAACCTGACGAACGGCAGGCAACGAAGCAGACCGTGCAACCCAGGGCTCCAGCTCCGGGAAATAAAGCCTCAAACCTCTGATTGAAAGCACCCCTGGGGCGGCAGCAGGAGAGACTCCCAGCCTCACAGGAGAGGTTGTTGGAGAGACCCACAGGGGCCTAGAGTGTGCACAGGCCCACTTACTCGGGAACCAGCACCAGAGTGGCCCAGTTTGATTGTGGGTAACGGAGTGAAAGATTGAAATCCGGAGGAGAGTGAGGCGGGTGCCATTGCTCCCACTCGGCCCCTCCCCCACGTACAGCGTCACAGCGCAGCGACCAGCATTACCCCGCCCTGGTGAACACCTAAGGCTCCGCCCCTTAAAGTAACAGACGCGCCAAGACAAAAAAAAAAAAAAAAAAATGGCCCAAATGACAGAACACTTCAAAGCTCCAGAAAAAATACAACTAAGTGAGGAAGAGATAGCCAACCTATCGGATGCACAGTTCAAAGCACTGGTTATCAATATGCTCACAGACTTGGTTGAATCTATTCGAAAAACAGATGAAAAAATGAAGCCTATGCTAAGAGAAACAAAGGAAAATGTACAGGGAACCAATAGTGATGAGAAGGAAACTGGGACTCAAATCAATGGTGTGGACCAGAAGAAAGAAACAAACATCCAAACAGAAAAGAATGAAGAAACAAGAACTTGGAAAAATGAGGAGAGGCTTAGGAACCTCCCAGACGCCTTGAAACGTTCCCACATCCGAATTATAGGGGTGCCAGAAGGAGAAGAGGAAGAACAAAAAATTGAAAACTTATTTGAACAAATAATGAAGGAGAACTTCCCTAATCTGGCAAAGGAAATAGACTTCCGGGAAGTCCAGGAAGCTCAGAGAGTCCCAAAGAAGCTGGACCCAAGGAGGAACACACCAAGGCACATCATAATTACATTACCCAAGATTAAACGCAAGGACCTACATCCAAGATTACTGTATCCAGCAAAGCTATCACTTAGAATGGAAGGGAAGATAAAGTGCTTCTCAGATAAGGTCAAGTTAAAGAAGCTCATCATCACCAAGCCCTTATTATATGAAATGTTAAAGGGAGTTACCTAAGAAAAAGAAGATCAAAAATTGGAACAGTAAAAATGACAGCAAACTCACAGTTATTAACAACCACACCTAAAACAAAAACGAGAGCAAACTAGGCAAACAACTAGAACATGAGGGTTGTCATTAAAGGAGTGGGAGGGGGAGAGAGGGGGAAAGGTACAGAGAATAAGTAGCATAGATGATAGGTGGAAAATAGACAGGGGGAGGGTAAAAATAGTGTAGGAAATGTAGAAGCCAAAGAACTTATAAGTATGACCCATGGACATGAACTATGGGGGGGAATGTGGGAGGGAGGGGGGTGGGCAGGATGTAGTGGAGTGGGGGGGGAATGGGACAACTGTAATAGCATAATCAATAAATATATTTAAAAAAAAAAAAAAAAAGAAGTACAAATAGGTAGTTACAGAATAGACATGGGGATGTAAAGTACAGTATAGGAAATGGAGTAGCCAAAGGACTTATACGCATGACTCAAGGACATGAACAATGTGTGGGGATTGCCTGAGGGACTAAGGAGTGCTGGGGGGGGGGACAAAATAGGAAAAATTAGGACAACTCTAATAGCAAAATCAATAAAATATAATTGTCAGGATGAGCAGGGATATCCGCCTGGCAACCTAAGCCCGCCCCTTATCCTATCAAACCACCAATGATGGACTGCAGCTTTGTTCCAGGAGACCAATCCCTAGCTCCTGAGGGGAGCCAATCAGAATTTGGTGCTTAAACCAACCCCCCCCCCCCCCGCCATATTCCCTGCTTGGGGCGACTTCTTCCACCCGGCTCCGTGCGGAGTGGAGAATTTCATCCGAGATCGCAAACCTCAAATAAAGCTCTGTAACGCCTAAAAAAAAAAAAAAAAAAAAAAAAAAAAAAAAAAGATGTTCACAGAAATGGTTAAGTATGGTCGCAAAATAGAGGAAGAAGTGCTGGCTAGGCAAAGTGAAATAAAGGAAGATGTATAGAGAACCAACAGCGAAGGGAAGGAAACCAGGTTGAAATCAACAGCTTGGACCAGAAGGAAGAAGAAAACATTCAAGTGGAACAGAGTGAAGAAACAAAAATTCAAAAAAATGAGGAGAGGCTTAGGAACCTCCAGGACAACTTCAAATGTTTCAACATCTGAATCATAGGGATGCCAGAAGGAGAATAGGAAGAGCTGGATATTGAAAACTTATTTGAAAACATAATGAAGGACAACTGTAGTTGAAAAACAATAAAATAAAAATAAAAAAGAGTAAAAGAGACAGCATTTGAAAAAAAAGAAAAGAAAGAAAACATAATGAAGGAGAATTCCCCCAATCTGGCAAAGGAAATAGGCTTCCAGGGAGTCCAGGAAGCTCAGAGAGTCCCAAAGAAGTTGGACCCACAGAAGCACACACCAAGGCACATCATAATTACATTACCCAAGATTAAAGAGAAAGAGAGAATCTTAAAAGTAGCAAGAGAAAAGGAGACAGTTACCTACAAAGGAGTGCCCATAAGACTGTCAGCTGATTTCTCAAAAGAAACCTTGTAGCCAAGAAGGGGCTGGGAAGAAATATTCAAAGTCATGAAAGGCAAGAACCTACATCTATGATTACTCTATTCAGCAAAGTTATCATTTATAGTGGAAGGGCAGATAAAGTGCTTCTCAGATAAGGTCAAGTTAAAGGAATTCATCATCACCAAGCCCTTATTATATAAAATGTTAAAGGGACTTTTCGAAGAAAAAGAAGATAAAAAATATAAACAGTAAAATGACAACAAACTCACAACTATCAACAACGGAACCTAAAAAATCCAAAAACAAAAACAAATTAAGCAAACAACTAGAACAGGAAGACAACCAGAGAAATGGAGATCACATGGAGAGTTATCAGTGGGGAGGGGGAGAGGGAGAATGGGCGTTAAAGTTACAGAGAATAAGTAGCATAAATGGTAGGTAAAAAATTGACAGGAAGAGCTTAAGAATATTATAGGAAATGTGGAAGCCAAAGAACTTATATGTACAACCTATGGACATGAGCTAATGGGGTGGAGGGGCAATACAGGTAGGAGGGTATGTGCAGGGTGGAGGGGAATAAAGGGGGGGAAATGGGACAATGTAATAGCATAATCAATAAAATATTTTAAAAAATAAAAATAAAATGGCAAAATTTAAAGACAAAGAATCTTTTAAAAATATTTTATTTATTTATTTTTAGAGAGGGGAAGGGAGGGAGAAAGAGAGGGAGAGAAAAATCAATGTGAGGTTGCCTCTCATGTGCCCCCTACTGGGGACCTGGGCCACAACCTGGGCAAATGCCCTGACTGGGAATCGAACTGGTGACCCTTTGGTTCACAGGCAGATGATCAATCCACTGAGCCACACCAGCCATGGCTAAAGAGGGAATCTTAAAGGCAGCAAGGGGCAAAGAGATAGTAACATACAAGGGAGCTCCAATAAGACTATCAGCTGATTTCTCTATAGAACACTATAAGCCAGAAGGGAATGACATGGAATATTCCAAGTAATGAAAGTAAGGATCTGCAACAAACACTACTCAAACCAGCAAGGCTCTCATTTAAAATGGAAGGTGAAGTAAGGAGCTTTCCAACCAAAAAAGGCTAAAAGTATACATCTCCACCAAATCAGCATTGCAAGAGATGCTAAAGAGACTGCTTCAAGAAGATGAAGAAAGAGAGAGAGAGAGAGAGGAAAACATAGGCACGAAGGGGAAAAATGACAATGAACAAATACTTATCAATAATACCCTTAAATATAAATGGATTAAATACTCCAATCAAAAGACATAGGGTAGCTGAATGGATAAGAAACATGACCTATATATATGCTGCCTACAAGAGACCCACCTCAGAACAAAAGATCTACAAAGGCTGAAAGTGAAGAGATGGAAAAAATATTCCAAGCAAATGGGCATGAAAAATCGCTGGGTTAGCAATACTTATACCACACAAAATAGACTTCCAAACACAGGCCATAACAAGAAACAAAGAAGGCCATGACGTAATATTAAGGGAGTTACCCAAAAGGAGGATATAACCCTTGTAAACACACGAGGTCTGTCCAGAAAAAGTCCAACCATTGTTAGTATAACGAGAATGGTTTGTGTGACATTGATGTAGCCTGGCCAAGGAAAGTGGACTGGAATACATATGTATGAATAATAACAACTTCACTGTACCAGTCAGTGGAGGCACTAGACACTGTTGAGTGAGCATGTGTACTGCGTGGCCATCCCATAAAAAAAATCTGTGGTATATTTACACAATGGAATACTATGGAGCGGAAAGAAAGAAGGAGCTCCTACCCTTTGTGACAGCATGGATGGAACTGGAGAGCATTATGCTAAGTGAAATAAACCAGGTGGTAAAAGACAAATATCATATGATCTCACCTATAAATGGAACCTAATTAACAAAACAAACAAGCAAGCAAAATAGAACCAGAGACATGGGAATAAAGAACAAACTAAGAGTGACAAGATAGGGGTGGAGGGGGATAGGGGGATAACGGGGGAAGAAAGGGAAGGGGCAAGCCTAGGAACATGAGTAGAGGAATCATGGGCTCAGACAATGGAAGGGGATTGACTGTGGGAGTGGGGAGGTGGGCTTGGTGGAGGAGGGCAAAGGGGGAAAATTGGGACAACTGTAACAGAATAACAATAAAAAATAGAAAAAGAAAAAATAGTTCAAAGACTTCCAAAACTAAAATAGAAATGGGCAAAAGTTTTAAATATACATTTTAACAAAGATAATGTACAAATGATCAATAAGCACATGAAAATATGCTCTATACCAATCATCTTTAGGGAAATGGAAACCACAAAATACCATTTCATATCCATTATAACGTTGGTGAAATTGTGGAGAAATTTGAATACTCATATACTGCTGGTGGGAATATAAAAAGGGACTGCTTTGGTAAAACAGTTTGGCAGTTCCTCAAATAAAGTTACTATAAAATCTATCAATTCTTAAGGTATCTTACTCAAGAGAAATAAAAACAGAACACATAAAGACTTGTACACCAATGTTCATAGCAACATTGTTCACAACATCCAAAAATCAGGAAGAATTAAAATGTCCATCAATTGATATATGAATAAACAAAATGTGTTATATTCACTCTATTGACAATGTACAAAGGAATGAAACACTGATACATGCTATAACATGGATGAATCTCAAAAACATTATGCTAAGAGAAAGAAGCCAGAAGCAACAGACCATATATTGTTTGATTCCATTTATATAAAATGTCTAGAAAAGATAAATCTGTAGGGATAGAAAGCAGTTTAATGGTTGACTGAGTCTGGGGGTGGGAGGGGGATTGCAAACATAGTGCCAGATCTTTTTGGAGTGATGGAGATGTTCTTAAACTGGATTGTGTTGATGGTTTCCCAGCTCCATAGATTTCCAAATGATCATTGAATTGTACATTCAAAATGAAGTAATTTGGTGGCACATAAATTATTTATCAATAAAGCTATTTTAATAAAATCTTTAAAAAAAAAAGTTAAAAAACAAAAACGTCGGTCATGTTTCTTACCCACAAGATGAAAAGTACCTGACATTTAACAGAAGAGAGAGACATATCTGCAGATATAATAATTTGAAGTAATTTCATTTACAGAACTGCATTCAATGTACTATGTTTTTATTTCTCATTGTTTCACACCTGATCTCATAATCCAAAATTCTTCTTGGAAAATGTGAGTTTAAGTAATATCCTTAACTCTCCTCTCATTATTAAGCCTCTCTTTTTTCATATATCTCTATCTGTCTGTCTGCCTGACTACCTACCTACCTACCTACCATGGAAATAGTGCAGAAAAAGACAAAAAAAATTACTAGAGGTAGTCCATGCTTTTGAGTGTTTATATGTTAAATGCCCAAATAGCAAAAGTTTCCTAGTCACTCTTTTTTTGTCTCTGTCTCTATTTTTTCCTCCAGGTGGAAGATGCTGAAATTATTGGCTCGACTAAGTATTCTGAGTGGAGCCTGGGAACATTTTGCAGAAAAGCTGAATTTATGGGTAGAAATTTCCTAAAATGGAAGGAATCTGTGTGGTGAAAAGAATAAAGTAAATGTTTCAAAAAAGGGCAATAAATGTGGGAGAATAATTTGATTCAGTAGTTGTTGGCCTATGTGCAGAGAAAAACAAACATATTTGCTTGTTAAATTTATTCCATGACAGATTTCTAAGGAGTGGCTGTAGGATGGAGAGGTTAGTTGAAGAAGACCTGAAAATAATACATTTGAAATCTGGTTGAAATTCCTCATAGCTCTGGTAGCACATAGCTAACACATTGGTTAAAACAGCTTAAATAGCTTCCAGAAATTTTTTTACTGAATTCTTGGGCATAAACTTTTTTTTTTTTTTACCAGTTAGGACATTGCTGAAAGTGATGGATTTTAGAATACTAGAATAAGGGCCTTCAGCAATGAAAAAGAATGAAATCTTGTCATTTGCAACAACATGGGTGGATCTAGAGGGTATTATGCTAAATGAAATAAGACAGACAGAGAAATACATATACCATATGATTTCACTTATATGTGGAATCTAAAAGAACAGAACAAAACAAAACAGAAATAGACATACAGATACAGAGCACAAACTGATGGTTGCCAGAGGGGTCCATGGGAAGACTGGTGGAAAAGGTGAAGGGCATTAAGTGGTACAAACATCCATTTATAAAATAAAGAAACCACCCTAGCTGGTGTGGCTCTGTGGATTGAGCTCCAGCCTGTGAACCAAAGGGTCTCTGGTTTGATTCCCAGTCTAGTGCACATGCTTGGGTTGCAGGCCAGGTCCTTGGTAGGGGGTGTGTGAGAGGCGACCACACATTGATGTTTCTCTCTCTCTTTCTCCCTCCCTTCCTCTCTGTCTAAAAATACATTTTAAAAATGAAATCTTTAAAATAAAGAAACCATGGGTATGTAGTGCACAGTTGAAGGAATGTCAATAATAGTGTGATAATTTTGCACCGTGACAGATGATTACTAGACTTATTGTGATAATCACATTGTAAGATATGTAAATGTTGAATCACTATATCATACACCTGAAACTAATATAATATTGTATGCCAACTATACTTTAATTTAAAAAATGTTTTTAAAAGGATAAACCAGAATTTTCTAATGGGATCTTTTAAGCTGTCCTGAAGAGATTTAAATGTTTTTCAATTTTTATCATAGGATTTTCCTAGGGGCATGGAAAAGGAAAAACCTTTTGCACAAGGCTGTAGCCTTATTCTCCCAAATTCTTAATTTCACACTTCTACTGATGTTGGTGTATGAAATTTATTTTCCTGTGATTGCTAAAAGCAATAGATGAACTGTGGCCACATGGGGGCAGCAAACACTTGGCTTTTCTAGCCCTCTCCTCTGGAACTGTGATAAATGGAGGTTTTATATGATTGTCTTTGACTCAAATGCCGAATTGAGAGAAATGACTATCATTAAAATATGAACAACAGAAACCTCATGTTGTAATTCGAGGTTGTAGATATTGGGTAAGAATTTGTTTTTTGTTTGTTTCTTGCCTAGCATCTAGTGGGAGCTCAATAAATGTTGGTTGTCAATAGTGTTTTTAGAAGGTAACAGGACCAACTCACCAAAACATAATCTTTAAGCTCTCAGACCACTGCATCCAGAGGGAGCTGCATCTTAAGGTTGTTCACACTGGGTAGTAATTCTACAGTCGTGAATCTATATATAACTGAGTCCTCGGCATCTCAAGGCACCTTATAAAATTAGTGATTCTGAGAAAAGCTAATCTTAGTAACTTTCTCTTGATATGGTGTCAGTACATGAACTACAGTTGGAGGCCTGAGAATGGAAGATGAGGGTGGCAGGGTCAAGGTTGGGATCCTGTGTGTGCCACTTTAACTGTCCAATATGTTTCCCCTACCAGTCATAAATTCCAGGGCCTCATGGATGAGGTGAGGCACTTATGCCAGCACTACCATAACCTCTTTAATTCTTTCACTAGGTATACTCTATTTGTTTCACCGGTTTGTTCAATATATACTCTTCCTTTGGTGCTCCTCACACATATCTCATTTTGTATTTCTCTACATTGTAGGAAAGCTGGTTCATGCCTATTTTTGCAGGTGTTACACCTTCTGCCTGGAATACCCTTTCCTTCTTTTCAATCTAATTCTTATGTATCTTTATAATCCAGCTCAAGGCATGCCCTGTTCTGGAAACTCTAGTGCAGTTTAGATATGACCTCAAAGAACTCTTCGCGCACCCAGTCTTACCCTTAACACAGTATTAGTTCACAGGCTCACTTGTCTTCCTCTCTTATGAGCCCATAAGCTCCCTAAGGCCAGAGCCCTGCCCATTGGGCTTAGCATTCCCAGAGTCTAGCAGAGTTTTTGGCACACTGGAGCTTCTTCATATATGTTTGTGGAATGATTAAATGAATCAATCCATTCGTCACTGAATGAGATGTTTCCTTTAACTTCATTTTCCCAATTAAAATGTCTTGACATTCTTTAAAAAGATCCTTCTTAGAAAATTTAAAAGTGGGACTTGCTGAAGGAGGACATTTGTAGTATGAACTTCTCAACATCCCAGGCACTGTGGAGTCCCACAGGGATATAGGCCAAGCTTGAGGCACACAACTCTGGGAGGTGCCCCACATTGGGCTTTTGGAAACCTCTCAATGTTCTAAGAGTGCTGTTTGTCTATTCTCACAACATCTCTGAATGATAAACAGAAGAAATGGTGAATTTCTTTCTTTTCTTCTTGCCCCTCCATCCCTCTTCCCTCCCCTTTTCCTTTTTCCATTTGTAGAGTTAGAACACAGCAAAAGGCCTAAGCAAATTATGTAGCATCACTTAAAAGAAAACAGTCAAGCCAGGACACACTCTGGTGCTCATTCCACAAAATGGTACTTCCTGTAACTTAAACAGGTCTGTGTTTTAATGAATTCGTGGCATATGGGCCATAATAATCAAAGCACTTGGCATTTCCTGGAATTTATGATCAGGTGGGGAATAGGTCGTTTTCTACTTTTAAATGAATTCTTACATGCCTAGTTTTGCAGTTAAGAAACTTGACAAAAGTGAAAACGTTTCTGGAATAAGTAATGCTTCTTCGTTTGCTTGTTCTGCTATCTGTACTCATGTCTTCTCTTTCTCACCTCAAACCTCACTCATCCTTACCAAAGAACTGCCATTACTATTTTTTCACTGGCATTTTAAGAGTGATTGCAAGTTATTGTTCTTAAAGTCTGCATCATGGGGGAAGAAAAATGATTTTGTCTGTTGTCTTCTCTGTGAACAGAGAAGGTCACAGTCCTTCATCATCTACCATCCTTGGTGACCTACAGTAGTTGGACACTTGTCTGTAGACAAAGAACTCTCCACTGACTTGGCCTTTGTTTTTCTGGTTGCCAAAAAGCCTTGTTGATCCAGGTAGCATTGAAAGTCTATGAAATCAGCAATGGCCTGACCTTTTGGCAGTCCTTTGGAGTGTGAGAATGGTAGCTAGGACCCAAGGATCTTATTTGGTCCCACTTGCTGAAAAAGTTGACATTGAGTATTTGCTGTGAGCATTTAATTCTCAGTAATAGTTAACACCAATTGATGCCAGTGAGCTTAAACAAATACCTGTGCTACTGATATTGGTGATTGTGTTGTGCTCCTGAAATCGATTGAAGTTCCTCCTAAGTCTGATCTTCCCTTCTCCAGAAAACCTCTGGTTGCAATGATGGTGGTGATTTTTTAAGGATCTCAAATTGAGTTTCTTAGGAGTGCATTTTAAAGGAACTTTGCCCATGTAATTTTTTTCTTTCTAATATCTTATGTGTGCAGTTTTTACTGGCTTACAAGAACTCTTTAAAATGGAATCCCTGAAGATGTCTGTGTAATGCATTCTTTTTTGAGACAGACTGTCATGGAGTCTATTCATAGCCTACATCATTCTGTTTGAAAGTTGAACGATGTACTTTTCCAAACATATTCTTAACTGTAACAACAAAAGACTGCAAGTGTGCTGAGTATTTCCAGACCCAGGCAATTTGTCAGTGAACTGTAGGTCTTTGGGACGTTCTCTAATACTAGCCCCTCTCCAGAAGCACCATGAGACTTTCCAGAATGAGGCCTCAGCATATTGAAGCCACTAGCATGACCCTGTGTTCACTGACATCCAGGAAAGTAATTTTCTCTGTGCTGAAGTTACCCCTGCAATACCCCTTGGCTAAAATATTTAGAATTCCTAAGCTAATATAGTAATGAGGAAACCTCTAGGTTTCAAAGATCCCAGTTCAAATCTAAATATTGGGAAAGGTAGGAAGTAAGTCTCCTGGGTTTAGAATTCATTACAGATGTGCAAGCCTTGGTGTGTATGGGACCACACACTGGTCCTTCTCTCACTGAGTCAGAGGCTGGGGGAGAAAAGAGAAGCACTTCTCAAGAAACTCAGGTCTGCCAAGTACACAGTATCTACATTGGATCTTGTTAGTGCGTGATGGGTTCCCATGGTAATTCCCTGAGGTTAACCAGCTGTGACAGGGGAAAGTGATAGCCACATGATTCATGAATGTGTATAACCAAATTGTCCCAGGCAAGGTTCATGGGGTCACATAGAGACCAGTGTCTGAGGTCAGGTTTCAGACTGCTGCATGTGCTGTCCTCTAAGCAGACAGAAAGTGAAATGGTAAGTGTCAAATTGAATAAACCCCCATCCATGATTAAACACCAGTTAAGAAGGAATTTGTAGGGGCATGAGATGAAGCTTTTTTTCCCTTTCTTCTCCTATCACATGAGAATAAACTAGGAGAAAAATAGGAAAGGTCATAATTTTACTTGACTTCATTGAGTGTAGGCTGATATCATTTAATTTATTTGGATTTGATAGGGCCTCTCAAATTCACAACTGACTTACCTGGTTTGTGAATTGATTATTTTAACACTTGATGATTAATGGTAACATTCCATGGTTCATTATGGGAAGAATTTAGAAAGGGAAACAATGACCTGTGGTGTAAGGCCATAGGCACGTCAAAATCAGAATCTGTACCAATTAAAATAACTTCCTCTTGAATCTCAGATTACCTTGAGAAAGTGTATGATATTCTGTACCAGCATTTCAAAATATTTAAACTTCCTTAATGCCTGCTTGATTTAATTCCAAATGCATTACCTCCTACAGATAAAACTTGAGAGCAGGAATTGACTTTGTAAATAGTATAGATCAAATGGGACTTAGTGACTTGCCCAAGCTAATAAGGGGCAAAACCAAAACTAGAATATCACAATACAGGGCTTTGTTTTCTGAGCAAGGTTACCTTTATTTTACCTTTGGCCACCCAAACAGTGTTAAAATTTGAGGTGATACATTTATCCAATGGATTCTATTTGAGACTTATTCAGTCTTAAATTTTACTCCTTTTCTCACAAATAGTAGTACAGCAAAGAAATGTTGATATTGCATTTTCTGCTTTATTTACATGTTACATCACAGGAAGCACATGCAAAATTGAAGAAGTCAATTTTCAGTCTTGTGGAGATTATCTTCTTGTGGGTGTAGACAGACATTAAATGAATAAGTATTGAGAGGAAGAGAAAACAAGGGAGTTAGAGAATGCTGGGGAGAGATGGGTTTCTATTTTTTTATTGGGTGGTTGAGAAGGAGTAATGCTGTGCTGAGAATTTGAGCAAAATTTGAGCAAAATCTTTAGCAAGAAAGGGAGTGAGTTAGGCAGATATTTTGGGCAAGAGAAAATATGCCAAGCAGAGAGAAAAACAAGTACAAAGGCCCTAAGGTAGGATTGTACTTGGCATGTTTGAAGAATAGCAACTAGGATGGTAATGTGAAGTGAGGGGGAAAGCAGAAGGATATAAGATAGGGCTATGGAAATGACTTGCATTTTTACTCTGGGTGGGAGGTAAAATCACTGGAAGGTGTTGAGCAGAGGAGTGACAGGGCTGCAGTATTGAGAATAGACTGTTAGCAGGCAAAGGGAGAAGACGAGATCATGTTGGCTTGTACTGAAAGTAGTGAGAAGTGGTCATATTCTGGATATATTTTAAAGGTAGAGCAGAATTGCAGAATTGATGGATTGGACATGGGGATATCAGAAATCGGGGATGACATCAATGCTTCTCCCTTTAACAGCTGGAAAGATGGAGTTGTCATATACCAAAGTGAGGGAGATGGTGCAAGGAGCAGGTAAGGGGGACAAGATCAGGAATTTTGTTTTGGATTTGTTAATTATTTTTCACCATGGACATGGCCAACAGTGTGGTGATTGGGGGAGTAGGGGTATAAAGAGACTAAATGGTAATGGAAAAAATATAATTAAAAAGTTAAAAAAATAAAAATAAGGTTAAATTTATATTCTAACAGAAAAATTCTCATTAAATTTTCTTGAAGTGACTGCTTCCTGTAACCTGCACCCAGCTCAAGAAATTAAACACTATATGAGATGCAGAAGTAGAGATTTCAAATAGGCATTTGAATATAAAAGTCTGTAGTTCAGGGGAGATACAAATTTGAAACTTGTCAGCAGATAGATGGTTGTTAAAAACCGTAAGATGAGATGAAATCACCTAGAACTACTTGTGAATGGAGAAGAGGTCTCAGGGACCTCTTAGCATTTAATGACTGGAGAGATGATGAGGACACAGCAAAGGAGACAGTGAAGTAGCAGACAGTGAAGTAGTAGGAAACCCAAGAGAGTGAGAAGAAAGATCACCTACTAAGTATAGGAACTCTGCTAAGTATTGGGACTAAAACAGCTAACAAGATCAACTATGTCTCTAGCCTCATGGAGCTTATGTCAAGTGGGGTATACAGACAGATAAACAAAAATCTCTGTCTATTTAACTATCATCTATCACATATCTCATTATGAAATATAATATAGGCTCTAAAGGAAAAGCATAATGAAAATAATTATGGGGGGGATCTGATTTAGTTAGGAATGATTTCTTCAAGGAAGTGATATGTAAGTTGAAGCTTGAAGGATGAAAAGGGATTTTTCCAAGATAAAATTTAAGGGTTGTATTAATTTGCTAGGGCTGCCATAAAAAAGTGCTATAAACTGTTATGGCTCAGTAAATGAGCAAATTTTGCAAATTTTCCTTGAGTTCTTGCAAAGGATATGTTCTCTGCAAGTATTGGATGTAATCTTCTATATATGTAACAAGTTACTATTATTAATTGTGCCTTTCAAATGCTGTACATTTGAATTTTCAAAATCTCTTTATTATCCCAGTTACCATGAGAAATGTGTTCAAAGCTCCCACCAACAGTGGATTTTTCCAGTTCTCCTTGTTCTATTATTTTTTCTTTGTTTGTTTATGGCTTTTTCCTTATTGAAAAATAATAAAATTATTATATTAAAAAAACACAAAATACCATAAGCTGGGTGGCTTAAAACAACAGAATTTTATCCTCCCACATTTCTGGCAGCTAGAAGTTAGAAATCAAGGTGCAGCAAGGCCATGCTCCTTCTGAAGGCTCTAGGAAAGAATACTTTCTTGCCTCTTCCAGCTTCTAGTAGCCCAAGCGTTTATTGCCTTGTGGTTGCATTACTTCAATATTTGCCCCAGTCTTTACATGGCCTTCTTCTTTGTGTGCGCATGTCTGTGTCCTCTCTTCTTATAAAGACCCCAGTCACTGGATTTAGGTCTCACCAACCCCACTCACCCTAAATCTAGCATTATTTTATTTTGAGGTTCCTAACTAATTAGATCTGCAGACAGTCTATTTTGAAATAAGCTCACATTCTAAAGTTCCAAGAAGACATGAATTTTGGGGGGACACTAACCCACTACAGTGGATGAACAGAAGAAATATTATGTTTGAAGCAGCAGTGTTCTGGAACTGGCTTAAACCTATTCTCAAGAGCCAATTGTAAAATTTTCAGCAATTTTGTTATCTAGTTAATTTTACATTAGTAGCTTGAAATTGGCCATGATGGGAATATTTACACCATGAAATTGGCAAATGGTACAAATAAGATTTGTTAACTTTTCTTCTGGAGAGGCAATTGTTAAACATTCAACCTACACACCACTGGTTCGAAGATCTTGAGTCCAAAAAGAGATGTGTCTAGTATGGTTCAGCTATAATAAAGTATGGCTGGACCATCCAGGCCAAGCCAGACAGGACCTTGAACACCACAATAAGGATTTTTAATTTTAACCTAAGTGTACCCGGGGTCTATCTGAGAGCTTTAGCCAGGACAGTGGCAGGGTCAGATTTGTGTTATTATTCTAGTTGTTTATATGTCAGTCTTTCCTATCTGAGGGCAAGCTCCTTGTGAGGGATTTCATTTTCATTATTTTTGGTATACTTCATTATATTTTACACATAATAGGCATTCGGTAAATGCTTGTTGATCTCAATGGAGTTTTATAAATACCTTGCAGATTGCTAAAAACAATAGTTATTGAAGCCAACAAACATGATCAATCAGCACTATGTCATGGAGAAATCTCAAGACAGTTTTATCATTATCGCACATGATCCATTAGGCAGACTTGCATTTAGAACTTAGTATCTACAGGCACTGTGGGGAAACATCAGTGAAGAAGGCACAGTCTTACCTGTAAGTTGGAATCTTGTAAAGAACACAACAAAAACCTATCAGAGTACCTTGTGATAATCTGTGTGACGAGGTAAACATGAAAGGATCTCCTGAATTTTGAGAGCTTGGGGAAGCGTCCATTGGAAGCATAATTTTTAGAGAAAGTATTGCTACCTAAACTGTGCTCTGAGTCAAATTTGTCCTCTAAAATGGTGGTATGCAGGCTTGGAGGAATGAGGGAGCTGAAGGGCTTTGTGGTTTTCTTTTAAATAATTTATTTAGTTTTAGAGAGAGGGGAAGGGAGGGATAAGGAGAGGGAGAGAAACGTCAATGTGTGGTTGCCCCTCACGCACCCCCTACTGGGGACCTGGCCTGCAACACAGGCATGTGCCCTGAATGGGAATAGAACTGACGACCTTTTGGTTTGCAGTCTGGCACTCAGTCCACTGAGCCACACCAGCCAGCGTTGGCTTCGTGCTTTTGAAATGACCTTGGAGGCTTGTTATACCTTCTACTTGATTACATCCAATGTTTCTGTCACTTTTATCCCTTGGCTATGGTAGGGAGAATTCTAAGATGGCTTCCAATGACCCTCACCCTTATATAATCCTCTCTTTTTTCACTGTGGTTGGAACCTGCAAATATGATAAGACAGTATTTCTGTGCTGATGTTATGTTATTTAGCAAAAGGAAAATTATCCTGGGTGGGCCTGATCTAATCAGTTGAACCCTTTAAAAGCAAAGTGTATCCTTTGGCTGGCTGCAGAAGAGGAGGACAGAGATTTGAAGCACAAAAAGGATTCAATGCACTCTTGTTGACTTGGAGATGAAGGGGCAGGTGTGAGAAAGAATGTGAATGCTTTTCTAAGAGCAGAGAATAGCCCGTGATTGAGAACCAACAAGAAAGTGGGGACCCGAGTCCTACAGCTGCAAGGAACTGAATTCTGCCAACAATTAGAGTGAGCTTGGAGTGAAATTTTCTCCCTAGAACCTCGAAACAAAAACCCAGCCAGGCCAACACCTTAATTTCAACAATGACATACCCTGAGCAGAAAATCAGTCATGCTTGCCTGCCTTCTTAGCTACAGAACTGTGAGATACTAAATTTGTGTTGTTTTAAGCTACAACATTTGTGGTAATTTCTTATCTAACAATAGAAAACTAATATTAGGGTCTTTACTCTGGAGAGGTGGCTCAGCAATAGTGAAAACTATTTTTAGTTGCTCATTCTGCAGGAGAAGTGAGGAAGGTACAGTAGTAGTTTGCAGAGCAGGAGAATAACTTCATTATCAGAGATGACTCTAATCACTGGAGATGATACTGACTTTAATCTGCATAATAAACCTTATTAAACAACCCTTATCTACCATTATTTCCCCCCACATATTTACATTTCTGTAATTAACTGGCCTTAGGAGCCCAAATCCCTTTTCCTTTGTCTAGTCACTTTCCCACAATTTATCACATTTTTTTGTTGTTAAAATTATATATAAGACTGTGGATCTAACCACCACTTAGGAGTTTTCACTTATTTTTTTGTATAGCTTCTTCTGCCACACATAAAATTAAATATATCAATTAAATGTGCGCAGCTGTTTCTCCTGCACACTGCCTTTTGTCAGTTCAATTTACAGGCTCCAGGTACTGAACCTAAAAGCGGAGAGGAAAAAATTTTCCCCCACAGTGATAATAACTATTATGAAGAAAATAAAAGAAAGTAATGAGATAGAGGATTGAGGAAGCTGCCTTTAGATAAGGTAGTTAGGGAAGGCTCTGCTGAGCAGATGACATCTTAGTAGGATAAAAAGGCCCAGGCCATACCAAGATCTCAGGAAATGCATTCTGGGCAGAGAAAATAGCAAGTGAAAAGTTCCCAAGTTAGACATCACCCTGAAGTATTCAACAGACAGAAAGGAGGCCAAGGTGGTTGGAACAGAGTGGACAAAGGAAAGAGTTGAACTAGATGAGGTCAGAAATGTTGAGAAGGGCCAGACTGTGTGGGATCTTACAGGCCAATAGTTTCCAAAGTTGAAAATCAGTTGAAGTGTCTGTTAAAGTACAGCTTCTTGAACCACATTCCTGGAGGTTCCAATTCTGGGGATCTGGAGTGGGCCCAAGAATTTGCATCTTGGAAGGATCTGAGTTCTTATCCTACATTGCTACTACTTGAATGAAACCATTGATGTCACTGAGCCTCAATTTCTTACTTGAATATTAAACATCAGGAATAAAAACTTCCACTTCGACTTAAGATGGTGATAGGCAAACATGGCTCGCCTCTTTGCACAACCACATCAAAATTACAACTAAAATATAGAACAACCATCACTCAGGAATGTTAGAAATCAAGTTGAATGTCTGAAAACTATGGAATTGAAGAAACCACATGCATCCGGACTGGTAGGAGGGGCACGGACACAAAATGGGCTGGCCCCACACTCACATGGATAAAAATTCAGAAGGGGTATCTCGGGAGCGAGGAGTCCCAGCCCTACACCAGGCCCCCCAGCCCAGGGTTCCTGCCAGGAAGTGCCAGGAAGATAAGCCCCCACAACTTCTGGCTGTGAAAACCAGCAGGGATTGAGTTGGTGGAGGAGGCTGCTGGAGCCTTAAGCAGTTCCTCTTGGTGAACCCACACACAGACTCACCTACTCAAACTTGCTCCTTCTGAGTGCCAGCACTGGGGTGGCAGCTTGAAGGGCACCAGTGGTATATAGGGAGAGACTAAAGAGTCTGGCATTAGGGCGAGGAGATGCAATTGTTCCTTTACTGAGCCGTCCCCCTACAGAACCTGTAGGCTGGTGTCATATCTGAGATTCCATCAACCTGGCTAACATTGTGTGACTCACTTTGGAGAACCACAGAGGCTCTACCCCACCCAATTTACGGGCCCACCCAAGCTGCTTTTCCACAGGAATAGCTGGCCTTAGCTCCTAAATCCTATCAAACAAGCAACAGCTGACTTTAGTGAGCCCTAGTGACAGCCAGATTAGAGTCACAGCTTGGCTTCACCTGGGAATCTCCAAGCTCAGCACAAGTAGCAGCCATCTCAGATTGCTTTATAGCTCAGTCAGGGTGGCCCTGGGCAAAACACAGGTGGGGGCTGATCTTGGCCTGGCCCACCCAAGAAAACCCAGGGGCCAGCCCACCCAGTGGAAAGCTACAGACCAGTTGGAGCACCACCACCCTGCCCCTGCATAGCTGATCCTCCACAGAGGATGGAGGTTGGTGGTCAGTGGTCACAGCCAGTCCTTGCAGCTGACTGGCTTGGGTAAATCCCTCCCATTGATCTGCCAACAGCAACCAAGGCTCAACTATAAGAGGAGGGAGTACTTAGCCCAGCCAGAGGGCACACCTTGAGTACCCAGCTTGGGTGATAGGGGAGGCTGTGCCACTAGACCCTACAGGACACCTACTACATTAGGCCATGCTACCAAAACACTTTGTCAAAGCAGCTCTGCCTAATAAATAGAAACATTTGACAGTGAGGCTGTCAAAATGGGGAGACAAAGAAACATGGTCCAAATGAAAGAACGGATCAAAACTCCAGAAAAAGAGCTAAATAGAATGAAGATAAGCAATCTATCAGATGCAGAGTTCAAAACACTGGTTATAAGGATGCTCAGGGAACTTAGTAAGGACCTCGGCAGCATAAAAAAGAACCAGTCAGAAATGAAGGATACACTAATGGAAATAAAGGACAATTTACAGGGAAACAACAGTAGAGTGGATGAAACTGAGAATCAAATCAATGATTTGGAACATAAAGAACTAAAAAACAACCACGCAAAACAACAAGAAGAAAAAAGAATCCAAGAAATTGATGATAGTGTAAGCAGCCTCTGGGACAACTTCAACAGGTCCAACATTTGCCTCATAGAGGTGCCATAAGAAGAAGAGAAAGGGTAAGAAGTTGGAAGTCTATCTGAAAAAATAGTGAAAGAAAACTTCCCTAATCTGGCAAAGGAAATAGACATGCAAGTCCAAGAAGTGCAGAAAATCCCAAACAAGATGGATGCAAAGAGGTCCACTCCAAGGCACATCATAATTAAAAGACCAAAGGTCAAAAATATATAGAGACTCTTAAGAGCAAGAGAAAAGAAGTTAGTTACTGGAAGGTTGTCAGATGGGAGGGGGAGAATGGGTGAAGGGGTGAGGGGATTAACAAGTACGAATAGGTTGTACAAAACAGCCTTGGAGATGTAAAGTACAGTGTAGGAAATGGATTAGCCAAAGACCTTATACACATGACCCATGGACAAGAACAAGGGTGGGGGCATTGCTTGAGGAAGCTGGGGGTGCTGGGTGGAGGGTACAAAGGGGGAAGTTAGGACAACTGTAGTAGCATAATCAATAAAATATAATTTTAAAAAATAAAAACTTCCTAGGGTGTTAAATAATGTCATATATATGCTAGAACTGAGAAAATTTAATCTTATGATTGTTAACAAAGATTACATTTATGGGTTTTCAACAATGGACACCCTAAATATAGTTGTAGGATGTAGTAAATGAAAAGACACACAAGTAAAGAAGGAGAAGGCAAGGAGAGTTGCAGGCAAATATATATTTTTTTAATTAAATTGAAGTTTAAAACTTGTTATATTGAGAGTCCAGCTTGGGCCAGTGTTTAGATTTTTAGAATGAACTTGAATGCCTTAATTTTTAATTCACTTGTTTGTGGAATTGTGACTTTGATCTTTTTTTTATTGTTGTTCAAGTTTTCTGCCTTTTTCCCCCACCCCTCCCCACCACCCCAGCCCTCCCTGTCTCCCTACCCCATTTCCACCCCCCTTGTTATTGTCCATATGTCCTTTATAATTTTTCCTATAAACCCTTCAACCTTTTTCCCTATTATCCCCTCCCCTCTCCCCTCTGATCACTATCAGCCTATTCTCAATTTCAATGTCTTTGTCTATACTTTGCTTGCTTGTTCGTTTTGTTCATTAGGTTCCTGTTAATGGTGAGATCATATGGTATTTGTCTTTCACCACCTGGCTTATTTCCCTTAGCATAATGCTATTCAGTTCTGTCCATGCTGTCCCAAAGGGTAGGAGCTCCTTCTTTCTTTCTACTGCATAGAATTCCATTGTGTAAATATACCAGTTTTTTGATCCATTCATTTACTGATGGGCACTTGGGTGGCTTCCAGCACTTGACTATTGTCAATTGTGCTGCTATGAACATTGGGGTGCATAGGTTCTTTTGGATTGGTGTTTCGGGGCTCTAGGGTATAATCCCAGCAGTGGAATTGCTGGGTCAAAAGGCAGTTCCATTTTTAGTTTTCTGAGGAAATTCCATACTGTTTTCCATAGTGGTTGCACCAGTCTGCAATCCCACCAAGAGTGCATTAGGATTCCCTTTTCTCCACAACCTCTCCAACATTTGTTGTTTGTTGCTTTGTTTATGGTGGCCATTCTGACTGGTGTGAAGTGGCATCTCATTGTAGTTTTAATTTGCATCTCTCTGAAGGCTAGTGATACTGAGCATCCTTCCATAAGTCTCTAGACGCTCTGTATGTCCTCAGAGAAGTGTCTGTTTGGGTACTTTGCCCATTTTTTAATTGGGTTGCTTGTGTTCTTAGAGTAGAGTCGTGCGAGTTGTTTATATTGACTTTGATCTTTTAATAAATAAATGAAGAGGGAACCAACTGTATGAGAAAACATATTTGCCAGTGATACCTTGGACAAGGGTTTGATCTCGAAAATATATAAAGAACTCACATGACTCCACTCCAGGAAGACAACAACCCAATTAAAAAATGGGCAAAGGATTTGAACAGAAACTTCTCCAAGGAATACATACAGAGGACCCAGAGACATATGAAAGGATGCTCAGCATCACTAGCTAGCAGAGAGATGCAAATTAAAACCACAATGAGATACCACTTCACACAAGTCAGAATGGCGATCATAACCAAATCAACAAACAAGTGCTGGTGAGGTTGTGGAGAAAAAGGAAACCTAGCACATTGTTGGTGGGAATGCAGATGGGTGCAGCCACTGTGGAAAACAGTATGGAATTTCCTCAGAAAAATAAAAATGGAACTGCTTTTAGATCGAGCAATTCCACTGCTGGAATTATATGCTAAGAATCCTGAAACACCAATTCAAAAGAACTTATGCACCCCAATATTCATAGCAGCGCAATTTACAACAGCCAAGTGCTAGAAGCAACCTAAGTGGCCATCAGTAAAGGAGTGGCTCAAAAACTGTGATACATTTACACAATGGAATACTAGGCAGCAGAGAGAAAGAAGGAACTCCTACCCTTTGGGACAGCATGGATGGAACTGGAGAGCTTTATGCTAAGTGAAATAAGCCAGGTGGTGAAAGACAAATACTATATGATGTCACCTATAAGTGGAACCTAATCAACAAAACAAACAAGCAAGCCAAATACAACCAGAGACATTGAAATAAAGAACAAACTGACAGTAACCAGAGGGGAGGGAGGAGGGGGATAATGGGGGAAAGAAGGGGAAGTATTGTCAAGGAACATGTGTAAAGGACCCATGTACAAAGCCAAAGGGAGGTGGGATTAAGGCTGAGAGGTGGGGGTGGGTGGTGGGAAAATGGAGACAACTGTACTTGAACGCAATAAAAAAAAAGAATGAAATAAGACACACTGGTAAAGGCTCAAAAGACTTTTGTCAGAGGAGGCCAGTAAGCAAATCTTATAATCTTTCTGAAAGGGAAATGATTCGAACCTTCCAATATCTCATTCACTGGGGAGAGGGTTTGGTGAGACTCACCCCACAGCTGTCTTTGACTATACCCTTAATGCTGATAACAGCTAGGAATTTAACCAAAAAGCACTTGAGCATAATGTGTGTTTTTGAGAAGAGTCAATACTTACTTCATTGTAGACAATACAATTGGGAAAGAGGTAGAAAATAGGTAGGTGTGGGAAGTGCATGTGTGTGTGTGTTTACATGTATGCAGGATACTTCTGTTTCCAGTCTGATACCAGCCAGACGAAATCTACTTAATCTACAGAGAAGATGAAGACAGGGGTGATAGTGAAACCACTCCTGTTTTCTTTTTTATTTATTTCTTTTTTATTTTTTATTTTGTAGTGTTATTCAATTAGAGTTGTGCACCTTTTCTCCCCATCCCTCCACCCCACCCCAGCTGAACCCTCCTCCCTCCCCCATCTCCACCCTTCCCCTTGATTTTGTCCATGTGTCCTTTATAGTAGTTCCTGTAATCCCCTCTTCCCACTGTCCCCACCTCACTCCCCCCTGGCCACTGCTAGACAGTTCCCCCCCTCAATGTCTCTGGTGGTATTTTGTTTGCTTTTTTCTTTTGTTGATTATGTTCCAGTTAAAGGTGAGATCATATGGTATTTGTCCCTCACCGCCTGGCTTATTTCACTTAGCATAATGCTCTCCAGTTTCATCCATGCTGTTGCAAAGGGTATAAGCTCCTTCTTTCTCTCTGCTGCATAGAATTCCATTGTGTAAATGTACCATAGTTTTTGGATCCACTCGTTTGCTGATGGGCACTTAGGTTGCTTCCAGTACTTGGCTATTTTAAATTGTGCTGCTATGAACATTGGGGTGCACAGGTTCTTTTGGATTGGTGTTTCAGGGTTCTTAGGGTATAATCCCAGCAGCAGATTGCTGGGTCAAAGGGCAGTTCCATTTTTAGTTTTCTGAGGAAATTCCATACTGTTTTCCACAGTGGCCTCACCAGTCTGCATTCCCACCAACAGTGCACTAGGGTTCCCTTTTCTCCGCATCCTCTCCAACATTTGTTTGTGGATTTGTTTATGATGGGCATTCTGACTGGTGTGAGATGGTACCTCATTGTGGTTTTAATTTGCATCTCTCTGATGGCTAGTGATGCTGAGCAACATTTTATATGTCTCTGGGCCATCTGTATGTCTTCCTTGGAGAACTGTCTGTTCAAGTCCTTTGCCCATTTTTTAATTGGGTTGTTTGTCTTCCTGGAGTGGAGTCGTGTGAGTTCTTTATATATTTTGGAGATTAGGCCCTTGTCTGAGGTCTCATTGGCAAATATGTTTTCCCATACTGTTGGTTCTCTTTGTATTTTAATGCTGTTTTCTTCAGCCATGCAGAAGCTTTTTATTTTTATTTTATTTTTTACTGTATTATTGGTTTTATTTATTTATTTTTTAAATTTATTTATTTATTTCTATTCAGTTACAATTGTCTGCATTTTCTCCCCTTCCCTCCACCCCACCCCAGCCAGTCCCACCTCCCTCCCCCACCCCTACCATCCCCCTTGATTTTGTCCTTGTGTCCTTTATAGAAGCTTTTTATGTTGATGAGGTCCCATTTGTTTATTCTTTCCTTTATGTCCCTTGCTTTAGGGAATGTGTCTGGGAGGATGTTGCTGCGTGGAATGTCTGAGATTTTCCTGCCAATGTTTTCCTCTAGGACTTTTATGGTGTTACAACTTATATTTAAGTCTTTTATCCTTCTTGAATTTATTTTTGTGTATGGTGTAAGTCGGTGATCGAGTTTCATTTTTTTTGCACGTATCTGTCCAGATCTCCCAACACCATCTGTTGAAGAGGCTATTTTTGCTCCATTTTATGCTCCTGCCTCCTTTGTCAAATATTAATTGACCTTAAAGACTTGAGTTTATTTCTGGGCTCTATTCTGTTCCATTGGTCTATGTGTCTGTTTTTATGCCAGTACCAGGCTGTTTTGATTATAGTGGCCTTGTAATACAGTTTGATATCAGATATTGTGATCACTCCTGCTTTGTTCTTCTTTCTCAAAATTGCTGCAGGTATTCGGGGTTGTTTATGGTTCCATATGAATTTCTGAAATGTTTGTTCTATATCTGTGAAATACGTCATGGGTACTCTAACAGGAATTGCATTGAATCTATAAATTGCTGTGGGTAGTATGGCCATTTTGATGATGTTAATTATTCCAATCCATGAGCATGGTACATGCTTCCATTTGTTTGTGTCTTCCTTAATTTCTTTCTTCAATGTTGTGTAGTTTTCTGAGTATAGGTCTTTTACCTCCTTGGCTAGGTTTATTTCTAGGTACTTTATTTTTCTTGTTGCTATATCAAATGGGATTTTTTTCCTGATTTCTGTTTCTGATGTTTCATTGTTGGTGTACAGGAATGCCTTTGATTTCTGAGTATTGACTTTGTATCCAGCTGTTTTGCCAATTTCATTTATTAGGTCAAGTAGTTTTTTGGTGGAGTCTATAGTATTTTCCATGTACACTATCATGTCATCTGCCAACAATGACAGTTTTGTTTCCTCCTTTCTAATTTGGATGCCTTTTATTGCTTTTTCTTGTCTGATTGCTGTGGCTAGGACTTTCAATACTATGTTGAATAGGAGTGGTGAGAGAGGGCATCCTTGTCTTGTTCCTGATCTTAGTGGGAAAGCTCTAAGTTTTTGTCCATTGAGTATGATGTTGGCTGTAGGTCTCTCATATATGGCCTTTATTATGTTGAGGAATGCTCCCTCTATTCCCAGTTTGCTGAGTGTTTTTATCAGAAACGGGTGCTGTATCTTGTCGAATGCTTTTTCTGCATCTATTGATACAATCATGTGATTTTTGTCTTTGCTGTTGTTGATGTGATGTATTATGTTTATTGATTTGCGAATAATGTACCATTCTTGCATCACTGGGATGAATCCGTCTTGATCATGGTGTATGAGCTTTTTGCTGGATGCGGTTTGCCAATATTTTGTTGAGGATTTTATCATCTATGTTCATCAGGGATATTGGCCTGAAGTTTTCTTTCTTCGTTGTGTCTTTATCTGGTTTTGGGATTAGGATGATGCTGGCTTCATTAAAAGAGTTTGGGAGTCTTCCATCAGTTTGGATTTTTTCGAATAGTCTGTGAAGGATAGGGGTTAGCTCTTCCTTTAAATGCTTTGTAGAATTCTCCTGTGAAACCATCTGGTCCAGGGCCAAAAAGGGCCATTTTAAAATGGAATTTAAGATGGTCCATTAAGGTACAAACCCACCATCTTCTCAGACTGCCAGCCATCTGAATAAAGTGCCCATAAAGATTCAATCCCTGTCTCTGGTTATTGAGTTCAGTATGTGACAGGCAGCATGATCACTGCTTTTTTTCCAGTTTCAGATTCATTCTCTTCATGCCACCTCTCCTCTCCCTACCTTCTCTCAAAACTTCACCAAGTCTGCCTCCATGAAAGAGGTCATCCCAGGATGGAAAATTTGTAATTCAGGTATTGCTGGCAAACCAGGGAAGTAGTAGACAAGAAGTTTGTCAATGGAATCAAACACAGCTGGATCACAAGTTTAGGTTTGTGCTTAAAAGGTCTGTAATGTCAGGTACTCCTGTATCAGTCAGGGTTACATCAACAAAACAGAAACTACTTTCAGTATTGCAATCAACAAGGATAACAATACAGGAATTCTGGCCAAGATGGAGGCATAGGTAGAAACCCTTTGCTTACTCGCACAACCAAAAGGAGGATAACAAGCAATCTAAAACCAATAAACAACCAGTAGTGCCAGAAACTCAAACTGCATGGAATTCCAACACCAAGGAATTAAAGAAGAAGTCAACCAGAATAACCAGACCGGTACACCGAGACAAAGAAATATGGCCCACATGAAAGAACAGAACAAAAACTTCAGAAGGAGAGCTAAGCAATGAGGAGATAGACAACCTATCTCATGGAGAATTTAAAGCCCTGGTAATCAAAATGCTCACAGAACTGGTTAAGCTTGGCCGAAAAATGAAAAAACAAATGAAAGATACCCAAAATGAAATAAAGCAAAATATTCAGGGCACCAACAGTAACGGGAAAGAAACCAGGACTCAAAGCAACGATTTGGAACAAAAGGGAAAAATAAACATCCAACCAGAACAGAATGAAGAAAGAAGAATGCAAAAAAGTGAAAAGAGACTTACAAACCTCTGGGACAAACTGTAATGTTCCATTATCCGAATTACAGAAGGAGAAGAACAACAGCAAGAAATTGAAAACTTATTTGAACAAATAATGAAGGAAAACTTTCCCAATCTGGCAAAGGAAATAGGCTTCCAGGAAGTCCAGGAAGCCCAGAGAGTCCCCAAGAAGTTGGACCCAAAGAGGAACACACCAAGACACATCATCATTAAGTTACCCAAGATTAAAGATAAAGGGAGAATCCTAAATGCAGCAAGAGAAAGCAGACAGTTACCTACAAAGGAGTTCCCATAAGGCTATCAGCTGATTTCTCAAAAGAAACCTTGCAGGCAAGAAGGGGCTGGAAAGAAGTATTCCAAGTCATGAAAGGCAAGGACCTACATCCAAGATTACTGTATCCAGCAAAGCTATCATTTAGAATGGAAGGGAAGATAAAGTGCTTCTCAGATAAGGTCAAGTTAAAGGAGTTCATCATCACCAAGCTCTTATTATATGAATGTTAAAGGGAGTTATGTAAGGAAAAGAAGAATATCAAAAAGTATGAACAGTAAAATGACAACAAACTTACAACTATCAACAACTGAACCAAAGAAAAAAAACAAACTAAGCAAACAACTAGAACAGGAACAGAATCACAGAAATGGAGATCACATGGAGGGTCATCAGTGGGGACTGGGAGTGAGAAGTGGGGAAAGGTACAGGGAATAAGAAGTATAAATGGTAGGTACAAAGTATATGGGGGGGGCGTTAAGAATAGTATGGGAAATGGAGAAGCCAAGGAACTTATATGTATGATCCATGGACATGAACTGAGGGAGGGGGGTGCAGGGCAGAAGGGAATAAAACAGGGAAAATGGGACAACTGTAATAACATAATCAATAAAATATATTAAAAAATAAAAAATAAAATAAAATAAAGAACTAAATTGTCATAAATCCCTCCCCAGGAGCAACTTTAATCTTCACTTCTCTAGGAAAGAAGTTGATACCACACCCAAACACACATTATCAGAAAAGTATCGTAATTCCCATTTATTCTCCTAAGGATCTATTTATATTTCCAAAATGCCATTTGTGTTTTCATTAGTACCCTCTCCCCTTCTCCTTCTAAGAAGTTATTTGTTCTCTCAGAAGTACCGATCTGCCCTTCCCCATTCTCTATTGAAATGATATATAAGCCCTAAATTCTAACCCCCTTTTTAGTCACATTTTTCTGTGAACTACTAAACACCTATGTGAATAAAAATCTTTTTCCTTCCTACTCTGTCTTTTGTCAGTTTAATTTGCAGGCCTCCAAGCACTGAACATAAGAGGGTAGAGAAAAAGGGTTTTTTCTCCCCCAAAGTTGGATTTGGCCAAAGGGGCATAGTTTTCCAACCCTGTATTGAATCATAACTTCGAATTAGCAGGAACAATGGCTACTATGTTTCTTCAGCTTCTCCTTTCACTGTTTCCAATTAGGATCAAAACACACTCATTCCTGTACTTCAATGAAGGGCTTCTCAGAGTTGCTATTTTCCTACTGGAGGGATGCAAAAATAAGTATGTGAAAATTAACTTATGACAGTGTATTATAGAAATATTTGGCTTTTATGGTATCATTTCCTTTCTCTCTATTTCTCAATTTATATTGTACTGATTTTTAAAAATATATTTATTGATTATGCTATTACAGTTGTCCCATTTCACCCCCTTCACTCAACTCTATCCTGCCCACCCCCGCCCTCCCACATTCCCCTCCTATAGTTCATGTCCATGGGTCATACTTATAAGTTCTTTGGCTTCTACATTTCCTACACTATTCTTACCCTCCCCCTGTCTATTTTCCACCTATCATCTATGCTACTTATTCACTGTACCTTTCCCCCCTCTCTCCCCCTCCCACTCTCCTATTGATAACCCTCCATGTGATCTCCATTTCTCCATTTTTTGTTATATTCTCCACATATATAACATTTTTCCATTCTAACGAATTCCTTTTCAAGGGGGAAAGCACATAAAAATAAATCAAAATATTGAATTGAATATTCAGTATAATCTCAACAATATAACAAATGTTCACAGAGCTGGTAAGGGAATACTATTTTATTATTTACTTATTTATTTATTTTTTGGTCAAATTACTTAAACTGATTTTTGTGACAACTAATTTTATTGCCAAAGTTTGGTTAAATAACCTGAACAATTTAAGTCAACGATACATTACATTTCTGTAAATACGTCCTTTATGATATGAGGAGTATGGGAGGGCATATCAAGGACCGAGGTCCTGCAACTCATGTCATTGAATGCTGGAACTCTGGTCCAAACCAAAAAATTAAAAGGAGAAAATGACTCCGAATGCCAGAATTATGTCTTCAACTAAAATTAATCATTAATCATTTTCCTAGAATTGGAGAAATAATTGACACAAACAATCCAGGTAGGTGTCAGTTGACTCTCAGAGCAAAGTTGTTACCTATGTGTTCTCCTCATGATGTTTTCAGAGAAATGGCAAATTCTGCAATTCTGGGGAGCATCAGTCTTTGTGGTAAATAAAAATATGTGTCTAGAGAACCAAGATGGTGGCGCAGGGAGACATACTGTGCCTCCTCGCACAACCAGAACTGACAGAAAATTGAACGGCAAGGAAGTCCAACACCAAGGAAATAAAAAATAAACATTCATCCAGACTGGTAGGAGGGGTGGAGACGGGAAGCTGGGGCGGAGAGGACTCACGTGGCCGTGGCGGGACCTAGACTGGCGGAGTGTGGGACGAACAGGGCAGGCAGTCTGACCACTAGCAGACCCTGCGGCCCCACATTCGCGCACAGATAAACCCAGAGAACTGGACTCAGAGTGGCGGAGAATGGGGCAGGCAGAGCGGTGGGTAGCACCCTGCGGCCTTACACTCGCGCACAGATAAACCGGGATGAACGGCGGGGAGCGAAGCCGACAGCGTAACCCAGGGCTCCAGCTCCGGGAAATAAAGCCTCAAACCTCTGATTGAAAATGCCCGTGGGGGTTGTGGTGGCAGCAGGAGAGACTCCCAGCCTCACAAGAGAGGTCGTTGGAGAGACCCACAGGGGTCTAGAGTGTGCACAAGCCCACCCACTCGGGAACCAGCACCAGAGGGGCCCAGTTTGATTGTGGGTAGCAGAGTGAAAGATTAGGATCCGGAGGAGAGTGAAGCGGGCGCCATTGCTCCCTCTTGGCCCCTCCCCCACGTACAGCATCACAGCACAGCGACCAGCGTTTCCCCGCCCCGCCCCGGGAACACTTAAGGCTCCACCCCTTTAAGTAACAGATGCGCCAAGACAAAAAAAAAAAAAAAAAATGCCCAAATGACAGAACACTTCAAACCTCCAGAAAAAATACAACTAAGCGAGGAAGAGACAGCCAACCTATTGGATGCACAGTTCAAAACACTGGTTATCAAGATGCGCACAGAATTGGTTGAATTTGGTCGAAAACTAGATGAAAAAATGAAGCCTATGCTAAGAGAAACAAAGGAAAATGTACAGGGAACCAATAGTGATGCGAAGGAAACTGGGACTCAAATCAATGGTGTGGACCAGAAGGAAGAAAGAAACATCCAACCAGAAAAGAATGAAGAAACAAGAATTCGGAAAAATGAGGAGAGGCTTAGGAACCTCCAGGACATCTTGAAACGTTCCAACATCCGAATTATAGGGGTGCCAGAAGGAGAAGAGGAAGAACAAAAAATTGAAAACTTATTTGAACAAATAATAAAGGAGAACTTCCCTCATCTGGCAAAGGAAATAGACTTCCATGAAGTCCAGGAAGCTCAGAGAGTCCCAAACAAGCTGGACCCAAGGAGGAACACACCAAGGCACATCATAATTACATTACCCAAGATTAAATGCAAGGACCTACATCCAAGATTACTGTATCCAGCAAAGCTATCATTTAGAATGGAAGGGAAGATAAAGTGCTTCTCAGATAAGGTCAAGTTAAAGAAGTTCATCATCACCAAGCCCTTATTATATGAAATGTTAAAGGGAGTTACCTAAGAAAAAGAAGATCAAAAATAGGAACAGTAAAAATGATAGCAAACTCACAGTTATTAACGACCACACCTAAAATGAAAACAAGAGCAAACTAGGCAAACAACTAGAACAGGAACAGAACCATAGAGATGGAGATCACATGGAGGGTTGTCAATAGAGGAGTGGGAGCGGGAGAGCGGGGGAAAGGTACAGAGAATAAGTAGCAGAGATGATAGGTGGAAAATAGACAGGGGGAGGGTAAGAATAGTGTAGGAAATGTAGAAGCCAAAGAACTTATAAGTATGACCCATGGACATGAACTATAGGGGGGGAATGTGGGAGGGAGGGGGTGGGCAGGATGGAATGGAGTGAAGGGGGGAAATGGGACAACTGTAATAGCATAATCAATAAATATATTTAAAAAAATGTGTCTAGACCAACACTAAAGGAATTTTCATGTTTCATGCCTACTTTGAATTTAGAACACAGTATGTTTGAGGATGGTTAACTGTGAGGGGGAAGTTGTAAACTGCTCCCTGCCCATCCCTTAACTCTACTATTTTTAGCATGCTGTTCAGGAGGAATTCTTGGTACAGTTAGGAACAGAAAGTAACTGTTCATTCTCACTTGTATTAATTAAGCTTTTATATTATTCTCATAACTGAATTTTAAGACCAACATTAACTGGTCTATTGTAACAATGTATGTATTATTTTTCTCTTCCCAATTGATTTCATTTGCATTTTTCTCTCATGAGTATTCTTTGAGAATAACATCTCTACTAAAAACTCCTTATCCTCCCAGCTACCTTTGTATAAATGAACTAAACCTGTGTTTAACTCAACAAAACACTTCAGTTCATTTGTTTAACTGTATGAAAATAGCTTTCTCTTTCTTAGTGTGAAATAATAAACCAGGCAGTGAAAGACAAATACCGTATGATCTTACCTATAAGTAGAACCTAATGAACAAAACAAGCGAGTGTTAAAGAGCCAGAGACATGCAAATAAAGAACAAACTGACAGCGACCAGAGGGGAGAAGGAAGGGGGATAATGGGGTAAAGAAGAAGAAGGGTCAAATCAAGGAACATGTACAAAGGACCCATGGACAAGGCCAATGGGGAGGGGATTGTCTTTGGGAACAGGGGTTAGATGGGGCAAGGGAGAGCAATGGGGGGAAAATTGGGACAACTGTAACTGAACAACAATAAAAAAATAAAATAAAAATTGTGTTAGCTATGTCTTCTAGGGCAATATGGAATAATGCCAGTCATAATGATGATCGTTTAAAAAATTTCTGACATTCATAGGAATCCTTATAACAATTATTCTACCACTAAGTATGATGTTCACTGTTGCTTTCTTATATAAACCTTTATTTTTAAAGTTGAGGAAATTTCTCTTTATTATTTGTTTGCTAATAGGTTTAACAAAAATGGGTATTCAATTTTGCCATATGCTTTTTGGTGACTTTTAATGCCAACATAAGATTTTTTCTCATTTAATCTATTTATGTGGACTATCAGGTTAATTTTTTGATGCTGAAACACTCCCACTTTCATGCGATAAACACTTTTTGGTCAGAGTGGATTGATTATGGAATGTATTTGGTAAAGTGATCTACATTGTTGTCTAGATTCATTAGTGAAATTGGTACATAATTTTTGTGTGTGTGTTTGTCATGTGCTCACCTTGTCTGGTTTTGATATCAGAGTTATAAAAGCCACAGAAAATGAGTTGTGCAACTTTCAGTGTTTTCCTTTCCAGATTTAAATTGGAGACTTAAATAACTGTCCTTGAAGTTTTGATAGAACTTTACCCTAAGATCATCTTTGTGTGGTGTCCTTGTTTTAAAGAGGGTAGCGCTTTGAGTATCTTCGCGTTTTCTTATAGTCATTACATAACATATTCTGCCTCATCTTTAGTGAATATTTGTGATTTGAATGGGAAAGAATATTAATAAGCATATAAACAGAAAAAAGATTGGTAGCTAAAATATATAAAGAATGCTTATTTTCTTTAATCTAGTTTTATTTGTTCTAACTGTTCTCATCTTTATTTAAATATTTATTAGAAGCTGAAATCCATTTTACGAAATTGACAATTATGATTTTTCTCTTGGAAGAAAGAAAAAGGGGCATGAGGATGTATATCCTATATGTTTTGACATAATGGTTTTTTGGTATTTACTCATAAGTATTTCATAATTTCAGTTTTAATATCCTCTTTAACTTGAATTATTTAATAGAATTTTTAAATTATTTATAGTTTCTAAATGGATAAGACTCTTTTGGCTTCCCTTTTGTTGTTAATGTCTAATTTTATTGTATGTTGGGAAAGAATAGGTTTATTTGAGATTCACTCTGATTTTGAAATTTATTGTGGTCTATATGAATGATGCTTATATGGTTGTGCAGTTTATAGCTTATACAACCATATACAAAGGCTATGACCCATAGGCTCTATTCAGCTACTAGTCATGTTTAGAACTTATACCAATGGCTTGCACAGAGAGCTTTTTTCAATGAATTATTTTCCAGTATTTAATATCAGATTTCACATAATTTGGATATCAGCATATTACTGTACACAAGTAGGATAACCCAATCCTAGATTTGGCCATTTCTCAAAGGAACCCTTATTTCTTTTATTAGAAAATAATATAAGAGGCCCTGGCTGGTATGGCTCCATGGATTGAGTGCCGGTCTGTGAACCAAAGGGTTGCTGGTTCGATTCCCAGCTGGGGCACATGCCTGGGTTGCAGGCCAGGTCCCCAGTTGGGGGTGTGCATTCTTTCTCTTCCTCTCTTTCTCCCTCCCTTCTCCTCTTTCTAGAAATAAATAAATAAATAAAATATTTTAAAGAAAGGAAGTAGTAAAAAGGGAAGGTTTGTCAAGGAACATGTATAAAGGACCCATGGACAAAGACACTGGGGTGGGGGAAGAATTGAATGTGGGAGGTATGGGTGGGTATGGTAGGGGGAGGGTAATGAGGGGGAATGGGGACAACTGTAATTGAACAACAATAAAAAAAAGAAAATTGTATTTAAAAACCGAGATCTGGGAATGGGGAGTGCTCATTGGTACTGAGGTGTCATTGATTCTACACTTTTTCAGAAGATAGAAAGAAAATATTAATATATGTGTATATATTAACTCTTGCATAGACAAATATCTATAATTATTTATCTATCTTATCTATATACTAATTCTGATTCTAATCCAGTATCTCAGGATTCATTCTTATTTGTATGTTCTTTCTCCGATAGAGAGAGATCTGGGTCCTATTATTCACAACTTGTTTACTTACTTGTTCAACACCAATGTACACGTAAAGTAGCTTTAGAATTGCTAAACCTCTTTTTAGTCACAAGAAGAATTTTTCTTTTCATTGTATCTAAACCTATTGTAGTAGTTAATTTATAATATATATAAATCAAACCATCATGCTGTATATAAACTTATACAGTTATGTATATATACTATTTCTTAATAAAACTGGACTAAATTGCTACCCCTATGAGAAACAAATTTATCAACTAGAATAGAGTTGTTTATGTACAGTTCTTTTGTATTTAGCCTTCAGACAAAACACTGTTTCACAAGTTAATCAGAAATGCTTGAATAAATAAGTAAAATGTGGGAGAAGACACCAATTTTGCTTACAAAAGAATTCTAAATAATATGTGTAGATATTTTCTACTACAGGAGGTGGAGCCTAATATTCCCTCCCCTAGGGCCAGCTAGATTTAGTGACTTATATTCAAAGTAGGGTAGAAAAAAGGAAAAATAGTGACTTTACAGTGGAAAGACCCGGCAAACACTACATTAACCAAGTAATGAAGGTTAACATCATCAGTAATAAGTGATGTTGACAACATATGCCAGCTGATATGATGTGATAAGAAGGGCACTTCACCGCTGTGGCATTCTTCCCCAAAACTCATAACACCAGTATAATCCTGAGAAGAACATCAGACAAACCTAGACTGAGGAACTTTCTATAGGATATAAAACCAGCATTCCTCAAGTGTGTCAAGGTCATGAAAACAAGGAAAGACTGAGAAACTGTCACAGGCCAGGAATGACTGGGGAGATATAACAACTAAATGCATTGTAGTATCCTGGATTGGATCCTGTAACAAGAAAAAGAATGTTAATGGAAAAGCTAGTGATGTCCAAATAAATTCTGGAGTTAGGTTAATAGTAATGTGCTAATGTTGCTTTCTTAGTTGAGAAGGGCACCATGGACATGAGAGATGTTAACAATGGAGAAAATTGAGTGAAGGGTATATAGGCACTCTCTATACTATCTTCATAACTTTTCTGTAAACATAAAATTGTTCCAAAATAAGTTTAAGTTTTGTTTTTACTTTTTCCTTTTGAACGTTCTCTTTAAAATTGTATTTTATTGTTTATGTTATTACAATTGTCCTCATTTTTCCCCGCTTTGCTCACCTTCACGCAGGGCCTGAAATAAGTTAATTAGGTCAATTCCTTTTTTCCTCACAACCTCAGTGAGATTATGTTATGCATTTGTAATATACTGAAATTCATTTGTCACAGGTTCCTGAAATGCCCCAACATCTTGGTTGCTTTTTAAAAATTTGCATACAACCCTGGCTGGTGTGGCTCAGCAGATTGAGCACTGGCCTGTGAACCAAAGGGTAACTGGTTTGATTCCCAGTCAGGGCACACGCCTGGGTTGTGGGCCAGGTCCCCAGTTGGGGGTGTGCGAGAGGCAAACCCATTGACATTTCTCTCCCTCTCTTTCTCCTTTCCTTCCTCTCTCTAGACAAATAAATAAATAAAATCTTTAAAAAATTAAATAAAAATTTGCATACAATAAAGTTCACTGTTTGTGCTATACAACTCTGTGGGTTTTTAAAAATACATAGAATCATGTATTAATCACCCCAGCACCATACTGAATAGTCAGTCTCATCATACAAAAATTCTTTTGTGCAATCCATCAGTAGTTAACTATTCCTCTACCCCAGCCTCTGGTAACTACTGATCCATGTTCCATCCCTACAGTTTTACCTGTGGCAGAATGTCATATAGATAGAATTAGATCATATGTGGCTTTTTAGATCTGGCTTCTTTCACTTCTCAAAATACATTTGTGATTCATCCATATTGTTGTGTGAATGAAGTATGTTCTTTTCATTGCTAGGTAGTATTCCATTGTATAAATATAACAGTGTTTTTTTTTTTTTTTTTTTTTTTTTTTTTACAATCATCTGTTTGACAGATGTCTTGGCTCTTGGCTGTTTCCAGTTTGAAGTGATTATAAATAAAACGGCTTTAAATGTTAGCATACAGGTTTTTTGTGTATATGTGTGTGTGTGTTGACATAGTTCACTTGAAATACCTAGGAGCAGGATTGCTGGGTCACATGATAAGTCTGTTACATATGCTTACGTTTATTAAAAAATACCAAATTATCTGTCTTTTTTTCAAGTTCTCTTTCGAAGTGGCTGTACTATTTGCATTTTCAACAGCAATAAATGATATTCCTGTTACTCTATATATTTATAATATTTGGTATTATTATCAGAGAGGTCCCTAAGACTACCCTTAGGTTCAATAGTTCACTATAAGGACTCAGAACTTAAAACTCGTGGCTATGATTTTATTACAGTAAAGAATACAGATGAAAATCAATCTAAGGAAGAGGTGTATAGGGCAGGATCCATGAGAATTTTAAGTAAGAATGGCCCAGTTGTCCTCTCCCAGCCAAATCATGGACAGAGCTAACTCCTCTGGCAATGATGTGTAATAATACACACAGAGTATTGCCAACTGGGCAACTAGAAAAGCTCACCAGAGCCTTAGCATCCAGAGATTTTATTGGGGTCAGTCACATAGACATGGTTGACTACCTATGTGGGGGAGATGAAACGACATGACAAAGCCCCAACCATAAATCAGATTGTTAGACTATCTGGTCTAGGAACCGAGGACACAAGTCAGACCTCTCTTTGGGTAAGGTTAACTCTTTTTTTTTTTCTCCCCATCCCTCCACCCCCCCCCGTAAGGTTAACTCTTTACTATACAATAAAAACTTCGTATTTTCTAATGCATTATGTCAGTTTACATTCAGAAAACTGAAGTTTTCTTCTATTAAAAAATAGTTAACTTTTCACTATAACTCCACACTACTATGTGTGTGTGTGTGTGTAGAGAAAGAGAGAAAAGGGGTAGGGACAGACTGAAATTATAGTAATAATACATTTAGAACAATATACTAGATTGTACTGTAATCATTTATGTGTTTAGTTTTCTGTTCCATGCTGGTTGGTAGGCACTACGGGAGGAGAGTCTTTTTTCTATTGATTCCTCTTTTATAAAGTTCTGATATTAGTATTATTTAGAATTCAGTTATGTTGTAAATTTTTCACTTTATTTTATTGAATCTTTTATTATTTTAGGATTGATTTATTATAATTTTATTATTTTTATTATTTTAGGTCACGGGCATGCTGGACAAGTTTTTCAAAGGTCACTATTAGATTTCAAGTATAAGATGAGAAACCGACACTTGTATTTGCCTTGCAAATCATAGTGGACTGTTCAAATAGATATTTTTTTAGAAATAATCCATAAAAGCTCTGAAAAAAGAAGGGTGCCAGCACCAGACAAAAAATTTAAGTACATTTTGGAAGATGGAAAGTGGAAAGGTTTCTATTTATGTGAAAACCAAAAGAGGACAGCTGCCTGGAGGAAACCCTCTTTTTTTCCAGAAACTCAAAGATCAAGCTTTGAGTCCACAAGCAAAGAGAGGAAGAGTGGGGTCATTATTATAGTAAGGAGGTATTCTAGTGAAGACATAACTAGCATACTCAGTGCCTCCTAGTTCACATAGCACCTTTGTGCATAGAAAATGGTGCCCCCTTTTTAGAAAGTGAATTACAAAATGGTATATCTTCCTCATGAATTTGCCCACACCAGGGCACAGTTTTGAAAGGGGTATGTGGCTGAATTTCAGCCCTACTCACTATCTCAGTGAAATGCATCTGTTCAGGGTAATACCTTCACCACCTTAGCTGGTTGTCCTGCTTTTCCTATTTTTTAGTGCTTCTGCAAAATAGTTGTACAGGAGTTCCTCTGCCCTTCCTTTAGAAGGTGGTTCTTCAGTGCTGTGTGGAAAGGGTCCTTTAAGGCAGCACATAAAAACATTCTGTTTTTAACACCCAGGCCCTTCTCAAAGGGCTCTCAAATCTAATATTCACCTTCAGTTCTGTGCAAGATGGAGTAGTCCCACTCCCCCCAGGTCCTACCTCTTATAATAATAAAAAAAAAACTTAGAAAGAACACACAAATAAGCATAGGAAGGTAGAAAAAAGAAGGCAGACTGCCCAGGGGCCTCAGGACTTGAGGGACAACATGATAGTAAATTTACTCAGCTTCCTTATTGCCTCCCGTACATCCTAAACAAGGGGCTGCAGAATCCTCCAACCTGGCACTATCAACAGGCACAGACAGAAAAACAAAATGCCTCAAGAAAGTCCTGTTTTCCCTAGTCAAAGGAACAGGAAAAGGGTGGCCTTATGGGGCACAAAATGTTTTTTTTAAATACCCATCCTGCTCCAGCCAACCACATCACAGCCCCAACCATGGCTCCAATGGGGCCAAGCATCTGACCTTCCATCCCACCCCAAGCCCCAGGGAAGCTGGCAGTGGTAATCCAATGCCCCTACCCTATGGTGTTAAGGAGGTCAGTGGATTACATTATGTAGGACTTTTTGGTGATTCTAAGGACTTGGGTTTTTACTAAGCCAGCAGAGGATTTTAAGCAGGGAGTGACATGATCTAATTCAGGTTTTACAGGATCTAGCTGGTGAGTTGAGAATATACAGAAGGGAAGAGGAGCAGAAGCAATCTATATTTTCTTTGCTAAACCACAAGACAACCCAAGGAAATTGTCAGGGTAGCTTTTATCATGTTCATTTTGTGGTTAAGACAACTGAGACTCAGAGAGGTACGTTGCATGTTCAAGGTCACACAGCTAGTATAGAATAGAGCTGCATGTAGCACCTAGATCCTCAAACTTCTGTGAAAGGAGTAAATTTACAGAATGCAATAATATCACTTCAGGAAGATTTATTAATAGTCCCTGAAAGGACAGAGTTCCTGCTAAAATTCTGCTAAGTGTTTGTGAAAATTACATCAGAAAAGGGGGATGGAGTAGAACAGAGAAAGAATTCAGAGGAAGGATGCTAAATGTAGGCCTGCATTGTCTCTCTTCCACCATTAGATGGCAATTTTCTACTTGTTACAGAAGAAATGTGGCCAATTTCCTAGGCACTTGACTGATAATGAAGGAATTAGAGACTGAAACTAATGAATGGGTGGGTAAAGGCTTTGAAAAACACAAAATCCAATTGATCTAATACATGTGTGGTGTGGTGGGAGAAGGAGATCAAAGCTTTGACAGCAGTGATAACAAAAAAAATTGATAATCGCAACTGATAGCACAAATTAGAACATTAATTTTGAAACAGCAGGTTGTAAAGATCCTGTAAAGAACCTAAAGTCAACGCAGTGAGGAGCAACTAGCAGTTTTTTTAATTAAAAATAACAGCATAAAATAGAAAATGCCAGAATACATTTCACATAATAAGATCAGAATTAATTTATGAAGCTTGTTTGGTTTTATAAAAATGTATTTAAATTTTTTCCATGGGTGTGGTCCAAAAAATTTGAAAGACACTGCACAAGATGAAATGTGAGCAGATGGAACGTACGTACTTGAATCACATATGATTTTGTGGAGGTGTCTATCTTGGTCATAAACTTCCTTTTTTTTCCAGTCTCAGGACCTGTTATGTGCTGCATTGTGTCCCCCCTAAAAAATTCACTTATTGAATCCCTAATCCCCAGTACCTCAGAATGTGAGTAAATTTGGAGATAGGGCCTTTAAGGAGGTGATTAACGTGAAATGAGACCATTAGGGTGGACCCTAATCTCATTTGACTGGTGTCAGAGGAAAATTTTAACACAAAAAGAGACACCTGGGATGTTCATTCACAGACGAGGGACCATGTGAGCACACAGGGAAGTGGCAGACATGCAAGCCGAGGAAAGGAGTCTCAGGAGAAATCAAACCTACCGAAATCTTGATCTTAGAATTCTGGTCCCCACAAGTGTGCAAAAATAAATTTCTTTTGTATGCCACCCAGTTTGTGGCATTTTGTTGTGGCAGCCCTAGCAAATTAATGCAGGACTAGAGTCTGGTATTTTACTTCTGGGACCTGGGACAAGAAAGGACCTGGGCCAAGTGAATGTCTTGCCTCTTTATAAATGGGAGTTCCTGGATTCAATTCAGTTTTTCACAGAATAAAGTGCATAAGCTCTAATGCCAAATGTACATGCACTGTTATAGCCACTCCATAATTTTAATAAACACATGATTTTGGCTTAGTTATTTAACCTCTCCAAGATTAATTTTTTCATTTATAACATGGTACTAATATCTTTCCTGCAATGCTGATATTAACATTAAATCATATAATTACCTAAAACTCCTAGAAGTCAATAAATCATATTTTTTTCTTATTGTTGTCATTGTAGTTGATGTTTATTACTGTTATGTATTTATTTTGTGGCTGTTGCAATTTCTATCTTTTCTACAAAGATATACTATCTCCTGGGTACACTAACTAAAATGGTCAAGGGGTAGAGAGTGGTAATGAGAGAAGCTGAAAAGACTAAATAGGCAAATTTATAGAGACACATAATAGAATTTAGATTACCAGGGGCTGGGTGGGAGAAGAAGGGTAAAGGGAGTTATAACTTAATGGTTATAGAGTTTTTGTTTCGACCATTGGAACAGTTTTGGAAATAGAAAGTGGTGATGGTTTATACCATGTTGTGAATATGCTTAATGCCACTGAATTGCACACTTAAAATGATCAAAATGATAAACTTCATGCTATGTGTATTTTATCACAATAATAAAGAAAACTTTCTTGTGGGCTGAATAATTGTGTACTCCCAAACTTCTTATGTTGAAACACTACCACACAATGCGGTGGCATTTGGAGATGGGCCTTTATGAGTTAATTAGTGTTAGATGAGGTCATAAGAGTGAGGTTCCTGTGGTGGGATTACTGACCTTATAAGAAGCAAGCGGTTAAGGACAAATACCATATGATCTCACCTTTAACTGGAACATAAGCAACAGAAGAAAAAAGCAAACAAAATATAACCAGAGACATTGAAGTTAAGAACAATCTAACAATAGCCAGAGGGGAGTGAGGAGGGGACAGTGGGGAGAGGGGTTTACAGGAGCTACTATAAAGGACACATGGACAAAACCAAGGGGGAGGGTGGAGGCAGGGGAGGGAGGTGGGTTCGGCTGGGGTGGGGTGGAGGGATGGGGAGAAAATGCAGACAAATGTAATTGAATAACAATAAAAATTTTAAGAAAAAGAAGTGGAAGCAACAACAGAGCTTTCTCTGCCATGTGAGGATACAACAAGAAGGCAGCCATCTGAAAGCCAGAAAGAGGGCCTAAATCAGCCAGCACCTTGATTTTGAACTTCCCAGCCTCCACAACTGTGGAAAATAAATGTCTGTTGCTTAAACACCAGTCGATAGTATTTTGTTATGTAGGCCCAAGCAGACTAACAAAAATTTATGGTACAATATCACAATAAGGATATTCACATCAATAGTCAAGATAAGGAACAGTGGCATCACCATAGCGATTCCTTGTGTTGCCTTATATAGTCACAGCCTCATCCCTCATACCTGACCCATGGCAACTATTAGTCTTTTCTTCATTCATATAATTTTGTCATTTCAAGAATGTTATATAGATAGAATCATATAGCATGTGATCTTTTGGGATTGGCTTTTTTTGCTGAAAAGATCCACCCAAATTGTTGCTTTATTAATAGTTTATTCCTTTTTATTACTAAGTGATACTCTGTTGGTATGGATGTACCACCGTTTGTTTAACAATTTGCCCATTGAAGGACAGTTGGGTCATTTTCAGTTTCTTATTTTTTATTATTTTTACTGTTGTTCAAGTACAGCTGTCTCCATTTTCACCCCACCATGCCCCCTGCTGCACCCATCACCGCATCCCACCCTTGAACCCACCCCCTTTGGCTCTGTCCATGTTCCATACATGTTCTTTGATGGCCCCACCCCTATTATCCCCGATTATCTCTAGCCCCCTCCCCTCTGGTTACTATCACTTTGTTCTTAATTTCAATGTCTCTGTTAATATTTTGCTTGCTTGTTTGCTTTGTTGATTAGGTTCCACTTATAGGTGAGACAATATGGCATGTTTCTTTCACCGCCTGGCTTATTTCACTTAGCATAATGCTCCCCAGATCCATCCATGCTGTTGCGAAGTTAGGAGCTCCTTCTTTCTTTCTGCTGTGTTGTATTGCATTGTGTCAATGTACCATAGGTTTTTGACCCATTCGTTCACTAATTAGCACTTAGTTTGCTTCCAGCACTTGGCTATTGTAATTTGTGCTGCTATGAACATTGGGGTGCATAGGTTCTTTTGAATTAGTGTTTCAGGATCCTTAGGGTATAATCCCACATGCAGAATTGCCGGGTCATAAGGCAGTTCCATTTTCAGTTTTCTGAGGAAATTCCATACTGTTTTCCACAGTGGCTGCACCAGTCTACATTCCCATCAACATTGTGCTAGGGTTCACTTTTCTCCACAATCTTGCCAGCACTTCTTGCTTGTTAATTTATTAAAGACAGCCATTCTGACTACTGTGAAGTGGTATATCATTGTGGTTTTAGTTTGCATCTCTCTGATGGCTAGTGATGTTGAGCATCTTTTCATATGTCTCTTGGCCCTCTGTATGTCCTCCTTGGAGAAGTGTCTGTTCAAGTCCTTTGCCCATTTCTTGGGTTGTTTGTCTTCCTGCAGTGGAGTCATGTGAGTTCTTTACATATTCTGGAGATTAAACCTTTGTCTGATGTATCATTGGCAAATATGTTCTCCCATAGTGTCTCTTCCTTTTTCATTTTGAGGATGGTTTCTTTAGCTGTGCAGAAGCTTTTACAAAGTCAGTATTCAGAAAGTGATGGCGTTTTTGTACATTAACAATGAACTATCAGAAAAAGAAAGTAAGAAAAAAAACCCATTTACCATAGCAATAAATAAATAAATAAATAGCTTAGGAATAAATTTAACCAAGGAGGTAAAATACCTGTACTCAGAAAACTACAGAACACTGAAAAAAGAAATTGAGAAAGATGCAAATAAATGGAAGAATATATTGTGTTCATGGATCAGAAGAATTAACATCATTAAAATGATCATACTACCCAAAAGTATTTTTAGATTCAATGCAATCCCTGTTAGAATGCCAATGGCATATTTCACAGATCTGGAACAAATACTCCAAAAATTTATATGGAATCCCAAAAGACCCCATATGGGCTCAGAAATCTTGAGAAAGAACAAAGTAGGATGGACCACAATATCTGATATCTAACTGTATTACAAGACCACTGTAATCAAAACAGCCTGGTACTGGCATAAGAACAGACACATAGACCAATGGAACAGAATAGAGAGCCCAGAAACAAACCCATGCCACTATGGCCAATTAATATTTGACAAAGGTGGCAGGAACATAAAATGGAATTAAAATAGCTTCTTCAGTAAATGGTGTTGGGAGAAATGGGCAGCTATGTGCAAAAAAAAAAAAAAGAAAAAAGAAAAAAAGAAACTAGACCTCCAACTCACACCATACACCAGAATAAACTCAAAATGGATAAAAGACTTAAATATAAGTCATGATACCATAAAAATCCTAGTGAAAACCATAAGCAATAATATTCCAGCTCTCTGCCCTGGCTGGTGTAACTCAGTGATTTAGTGCCAGCCTGTGAACCAAAGGGTCACCAGTTCGATTTCCAGTCAGGGCACATATCTGGGTTGCAGGCCAGGTCCCCAGTAGGGGGCACACAAGAGGCAACTACACATTGATGTTTTTCTCCCTCTCTTTCTCCCTCCCTTTCCCTCTGTCTAAAAACAAATAAATAAAATCTTTTAAAAAAATTTCAGCTGTCTCATATAGTGATTTTTTGCTGATATATCTCCTAGGGCAAAGGAAATAAAGGAAAAAATAAACAAAAGGAGTACATCAAACATTGTGACTTTCTTACTTCTTAGTACGATAAGTGACCTTTTGATTGTATCCTAAACATTTAGATATTAAATTATTAGACTCTGGATCTTATTAATTCTTTTTTTTTTAAACAGGTAGTCCTCAGGTTGAGGTGTAGCAGCAAGGCTTAGTGGGTATATATGTTCAGCTCTTCCTTCTGGTCTCTGATGATACTACCTCAGCAAAAATAGGCACCTTCCCAGTGAAAATGGGGCACTGACTTCTGCTCCTCACTGCCTCCTAGTGAGGATGTAAGCTCAGCTCCTCACTGGCCCCTGACATTAGTGAGAGTTGACTCAATTTGCTTTTTTCCTACAGGGTTGGGGCAGTAGCTTAGCTTTATGCTTGGTCCCCAGACACAAAGAGAGGGGAAGGTAAAGTAGAGTGCCAACAAACCTACCTTTCACTGCCTCCATCTGTATTGTTGATGCCTTGTGGGAATGAAGGTTTACCTCCCAACTGAGCCCTGCTGATACTAGGATGGAGGAAGCAAAGTTTACATTAACCCACCTTGCACCACCTCATTCTGCCTCATTAAAGTTGGGTGGTGCTGGAGGCTCAGTTCTCCACTGGAATTGTTTGATAGAGATGATAGGGGGAAGAGGTGTATTTACTAGTCCAGTTTCACACCACCATATTGAATCTTGTTGCTACTGGGTGGGTGTGGAGATTCAGCTACCCACTGGGCCTGTTGACACCAGAGACAGGAAATAGTGGATATTGGAGCACTGACTAGACCAGACCAACACTATCATGTTCAGTGTGTTCAATGCCAGGTGAGAGTGGATACTTACAGGTTCCTCACTGCTGGGCCCTGCTACTAGTTGGGTTGGAAAGATATCAGTATGACTAGTCTCAATTTTCTCTGCCTCATTAGGTTCCATTACTGTGTCCAGGGGGAGTGGAGGCTCAGCTCACTGCAGACCTTGCTGACACTGCCATGTGGGGGAATCAGAGCACTGCATGTTTTTTCTGCATAGTGATAGAAGCTCAGCTCTCTGACCAGCACCATCAGTACTCCTGGAAGGTAATTGAGTATCACCTTGTTCTGTCAGTGTGGGGGGTGGGGGGGTTTGGAAGATCATTGGTGTTTGGTTGGAGTTGCGCTGGTAGTGCTCCAAAACGTTTTCTGTTGTCATGCCATTCTTTTCCTGGTCCTTGGCTAAGGGTAGCAAGCTTTCCTTGGGTTTTGTTTGTTTGTTTATTGTTTTTTTGTCTGTGCCTGTTGGCAGTTCTGGGTTGAAAGTTTCTGCAGGGGTTTGTCTGGGATATAAGGGAGGCAATAAGGAAACCTAGGGAATTCTCTTGTGCTGTAAAGTCTGAGGTCCCTACATAGTCTCTCTTCTTTCCACTTTTCAGAGTCTTCTTACGCTTGTTTGTTGTGTGATGTCCAGGGTTTCTTAGCTGTTAGGGGAATGTCCTAGGAGGAAAGGGGCAATACATCTTGACCAGGGTTTAAAGTTCTTTCTATTTATTTTTAACACAAGAATAAATTTTTTGACCCACAACTTGAAATTTAGAATCAATAAATAAAATATTTATAAATTTATTTATATTAAAAACAGTCATAATCAAATTTAAAAGAAAACTGAAGAAAATATTTGACATATGTATGACAGATAAAACAATCTCCTTGATAAATAAAGAGATATTAATAATTAAGAAGACATGAGCCCTGGATGGTGTGGCTCAGTTGGTTGGAGTGTCGTCCCGTACACTAAAAAAGGTTGGGGGTTTGATTCCGGGTCAGGGCACATACCTAGGTTGTGGGTTCAGTCCCCGGTTGGGGCACTTATGGGGGCAACCAATTGATGTTTCTCTCTGACATTGGTCTCACTGTCTCTCTCTCCCCCACTCCCACCTTCCTCTCTCTCTCAAATCAATAAACAGGTTAAAAAACTTTTTTAAAAAAGACACAAAAACATTGCCAAAGAAAATTAGCAAAAGGCAGAGTTTACAGAAAAATCCAAGTTCACATTTGAAAGGTGTTTACTTTCATTCACAAAATTAGAAATGCCAATTAAAATGACATTGTTACCATTTTACCCAAATCACATTGGCTAACATCCCAAAGTTTGCCAAAACATACTGTTGACAGGCCTGTGGAAAAAGACACACTCTCATGCATTGCTGGTGGGAGTGTAACATGGTAGCATCCTCTCAAGGAGGGCAGTTGGGCAATATCTAACAAAATTACATTTACCCTTTGATTTAGCAATCCAACATCTAGGAATTTACCATGATGGTATGCTTCTATAATTATGAAATAATAAATGCATGAGGTTATTTATTGTGGTATTACTTCTCATAGTAAAGACTGGAACCACCTGAACTATCCACTAATAAAGGCCTACTGAATTATTTAAGGTACAGTATTATAAGGAAGTACTATGCAGTTGTATTAAAAGAATGAAGAGAAGTCTATGTACTGATATGGAGGCTATTTTGCTAAGAGAAATGTCCAGAACTTGTATATAGTGTTTTACCATTTGTACATGAAAGGAGGGAGATGAGAGTATGTGTATATATTTGCTTTTTTCACAACAAATACTAGAAGAATAACCAGAAGCTAATAAAAATAGTTACTATAGAGGACTTGGAGAAGAGCTGAGATGGAGAGAGTAGGAATTGGAGAGAAATTTATCTGAGTATGCCTTTTTATACAGTTTGACTTTTGAAATATATAAAGGTTTAACATCTAAAAATATAATGAAATAGAAAAAACAAAGTGAAGTCTATAATTGGAAACAAACAAATGAGCTTAACTATGTATTGAAGGTAACAATCACACAGAGACAACATTTCAAATAACTTATGAACATAGTACTTAGACTGTACTCAAGTAAAAAAGAAGTAAAAAGAAATCTTAAATGTTACTTGGTAGTTCTACTATTAGTAGTAACATGGTATTGAAAATTTGAAACATATATATATAGATAAAACAAATAAGTAATAATGTTAACTATATTTGGAACCAAAATTCTTAGTGTAATAGAAAATAAATACATATATAAAAACTGTATAATGTTAAATTTGAATGGAAAACATCAATATGATCACATGATTTATATATATATTGTATACATGTGTTTATATATATACACACATGTATACATTTATTTATATATATGAGCAGAGATATAGTTTGTGTGTCCCAGTACAAAATAAAATGTGGAGCCACTCACTCAACAAGCAGGAATAAAAGGGCATTAAAATAATAAAAAATTATAAATAAATAAATAATAATTAAAATATTAACATTAAAACTTTTTCTTTTTTTCCAGTTTTTTCCCTCACATAACTTGTCACAGTGTTTCTTATTTGCTATTTAATGTTGTTCTAAGTAAAGAAAAGTTAAAATTTTAAATTATTAACATAAATTTTACTCTTCATCTTTATATCGTGCAGTAGCTATTTTAAAAGCAAATGTAAGAACATTTAATTTGCATGTGGAATACTAAAATTTTATAATTTGTATTTTATGACTTGTCCTGGAGGCTGCCTTGAGCTGGTCAGAAGACACTAACACAAAACAGATTCAGGAAAATAGGAAGGAAGAAGAAAAGGTCTCTGCAAGTATGGGATACTCACTTTGCAAGGGAACACTCAGGGGGGTATGTTCACACAGGAGCCCTGCCCCATGATATGAAGCATGTAGGTACTCCCACTTGATGGCTGCCAGGTTCCCACTCTTGCCTGTCTCCAGACTAGTGTAAGGTGGTCTGCCTTCTGGGTTAGAGACAGGGAAACCATGCCAGGACTTTCCCCTTCCCATGTGCCTGCTACCCCAAACCAACAGCTAATGGGAGACCACCAAGCATACTACAACTTCAGTTCTCAGATGCGCTAGGGACCTGAATTGATGCTGAGTAAGAGGCTGCCCTTGCCTAGTCACCTGCTGAATCTGATGTGGCCTTGCCAGTCCAGGGTGGGGACACTACCACTATGCCTTATCCCAAGATGTGGTAGGGCAAATGCATCCCACCGTTACCTTCCCTGCATTTACACCCTGGGGACAAAGGGCAACAATAGTTGCTGAGAAGTGTTGGAGATGGGGAGGTTGAGCAGAGCCTATGGCACTAGGGGTTGGGAGAGTGGCCTCCAAGAATATGTCCTAGGAAGCCATGCATGAACTGAGGCTCCAAGTCCCTGGTGCATGCTCCATTATCCCATTAGACTCCACTTACCAAACATATATATAAAAATAAAATTACAAGGAATTTCAAGACAGTGATTACAGAGTATTAAATCCCAAGCACAAGCCTTTGTGAGCATGAGTATCTGTATGGGTGTACTAGTAACTTGCCCATGAATCTGGCCCTTCTATTTCTGAATGTTGTTCACTGCTCTGGTCTAGAAGGAATGACATCCCAGTAGCAGCAATAAGCTTACATTGAAACCAGATCTTGGTTTCTAAATATCATTCCCTAAAACAAGGAAACAGTGTTCCTTGGACAAATGGCTCATTCCTGGCTTTGTACAGGCAAAATATAAGTTGAGACTGGCCAGAAATCAAGAGAGCACCAAAAGAGCAATGAGTATGTATCAAAAGGACACAGGAACCAACTTAAAGAGGCTTCCACTGGCCAAATTTGGGAAAATTGAGCATCAAGAAGAATATTGAATGCAATTGCTTGTAACTATTGAATAAATTAAAACTATGGCTCCATTGTGATATTCAAATGAGAGAAAGAACTCAATAATGATTGGTAATGACTATTATACTAACAACTTTATTCAGAAAATTGGGAACTGAAGAAAACAGTCAAGCATTTATTCTAACTCTTAAGGTAAAAATTAAGTTTCCCTCTATTTGATTCTTCTTTTTAGAGGAATGACAGCACACAATTACAAATAAATTTTACAACAGCATTATTTTGCCATCTTCCAAGAATATAATTCATTCAGGCAAGGATTGTCAAGGGATGGTGAAACAATTGGCTGACAGATTGATGGAGGCAGCATACATAAGTAGTGACTAAGTATTACCCTACAAGGTACTTTTTATTTGCAAATGGAAAAAGTTAGTGTGTTTGTCATGATCTTAACCCAGTGATCACACTTAATATCACATATAGTGAGACAACCTGATGGTATGTGATATAATATGAAGTGTGCAACATCACCTATACAGTATTCTTAGCAAAACTGTTTAACCTGATTCTAACCAAGCCTCTAAACCTAACATCTAGTTTACAGGTATGTTAGTTTGCTAGGGCTTCCACAACAAAGTATCACAAACTGGGTGGGCTTAAACAACAGAAATGTATTGTCTCACAGTTCTGGAGGCTGGAAGTGTGAGTTTAAGGTGTGGGCAGAGTTGGTTCCTTGTGAGGGCTGAGAAAAAGGATCTGTTCCATGACTCACTTCTAGGTTCTGGTGGTTTACTGGCAATCTGACGTTCCTTGATGTGTAGAAACATAATCTCTGTATTCACGTTTACATGGTGTTCTCCTTATGTGTATCTATTTCAGCATGTTCTCTTTTATAAGGGCACTGGTCATTTTGAATTAGGGACCTACCCTACTGCAGTATAACCTCATCTTAACTAATTACATCTGCAACAACCTTATTTCCAAATAAGGTCACATTCTGAAGGATTGGGGGTTAGGGCTTCAACATACGATTTTGGGGGACAGACACAATTCAACTTGTAAGAACAGGAAAGCTAAGAGATAGAAGAACAAGTTAAATATCACCACAAAGAAATAATCAGATAAGTCCAGAATGTAAGACTTTATACAAAGTCTGTTCAAAAGCATAATGTCATTTAAAAAAAGAAGTAGGGAGACTGTTCCAAAATGACTGAAGAAAGCAAATGTATGAACTGTGATTGCATCCTGGTTTGTAAAAGAAATTGCTGCAAGGTATTTTGGTGGGAATTGGGAAGATTCAAAGATGAACTGAGATCCTGAAAGTAAAATTATATTGGGAAATTACTGTTAATTTTCTTAAGGGTGCTAGACGTTATGATAGTTACATAAGAGAATGGACTTATATGAACACATGCAAGCTGAAGTATTTGGTGTGAAGTGTCATATCTCTTATTTACTTTTAAATAGATTACCAAAAATACATATATACATGCATAACACAAATCTGTACATATCATTGTATATATAGAGGAAATATACCAAAAGGTTAATATTTGTTGAATTTAAATGGTGAGGATATAAGGTGTTTATTGTTCTATTATTTCCACTTTCTTGTTTGAAGTTTTTCACAATAAAAAGATGACAGCAAATGTAGAAAAAAGTGTTTTTGTTTGTTTTTAAAGAAAAGATTCTGCCCACCTTTGTACTAAAAATGGAGCATGAAAAAAATTCAGCAGGATTAAAGTACAGAAGATGAAAATTTAGTTAGCGAAAAAGTGAAATTCCTTGTCAGGGTTGTTAAACAGTTGGGCTGGTTTCCTAGGGATTCCTTCCTTCAAAGTCTTTATTACTGTGAGTTAAGGGCTAGAGCACAAGGCTCTCAATCAAGAATGATTTGAGGGCCCCCAGAAGACCTGCTGACCTCTAAATATCTCCCCTGCTGGCTTCCCATGTGGCCTAAAATCCCTGTAACCTGAGTTAGTTCTTTGGAATCAAGTATTTTCTCACTATTCTGGGGCCCCCTTTTAAAATGCAAAGCTGGGAGGGTGCTGGGCCCATTAAGTGGTGACAATTGCCTGAGGAGCCAGCACCCGCCCATAGGCCCTCAATTCTAATGGTTCCTTTCCCAACCCCTTACCACCACTGAGATTGGACAATACATGCTCTAGGAAACTGAAATTGCACAATGTGTGCTCTAAGAAACTTTTTAGGTGAAGATACCATTTCAAAAAAGCTTATTTTCTGTGAATAAAATGGGGTGCATGAGGTCATTGCTGTTTTTACTTTGTAAACTGGGTGGCCTCTGAAAGCTTCTTAGAATACTTCAAAGGAAGCCTACTCAACAATTCCAGCCCCCAACCCGTTCCCTTTGTAATCGAATTCTTACTGACCCCAAAGCTTTACCCTGAATGAAGCGTTTCCAAAGGGGTCTAAAAAATACCTGAGACAATTAGAGAAATGAAAACCAGGAGGTCAAGATGGATTGACCCTTGGCAGAGGATTTACATAAATAGGTCCTAACCTCTGGCTGTGAATAAAAGATAAATGCCCCATTAGGTTCAGAACCTCAGTTCAAGGGCATTTGCAGGGCCAAGCCTGGCTTCTCTGCTATGTCAGGAATTTCAAGAATTCCACTGATCATTGTGTGTTGGCAGAGCTCAGGGGGTTGCAGCCAGGCTAACAGAAACCCAGCCCTGCCCACTGGGTGAGCCGATATCTCTCCCATGCAGCGATCTGCTGGTGGAGAGCGTGGGAAACGTGCAAGTGGAGAGAGGACCCAAACGTAATGCCTTCAAAAATGGGAAGGATGTCTTCTCCTGAAAGGTAACCCAATTCATGTTTAGTTGGTGGTGTTAACCTGCAAGATTATAGAGGGGAAAGGACATGTCCCCTGCAAATACCCAATTTGCTCCCTCTGTAGAGCACTGCTCTGTGAGAACCATCTACCCCTTACCTGCAGATCAGATGACCCAGTCAGAATTAGCCTTCAGGCTGAAGGCTGCCACCATGGCTGCTACCTCAGAAAGGAGTTTTAAAAGGGTGTTAAATGAGAATATTCAGAAAAAAAAGGGTAAAATCATGACCGTCATACCGATATAAAAATGAGCATGCATTAAAGATTTTATTTTACTCATAAACTGAGGGAACCAGGCACTTGTTATAACTGATTTTAAAAAGAAGCAACCCAGATTTATATGGAGTAAAGAATGTTAAAATGAATTGCAAACTGTTTTTCCCCCCACAGGGGAGAAGAAAGTCAATTAAACCGGATAGGTCAAGATTTGCATGTCTATCCTTTACCTACAATTTACAGACTTATAAAATAATTCCTGAGCAGAATCAAGTGCTATAGGCAATAAGGGATTTTCCATTGTATACACTGTCTCTACTGAGGCACGAAATTTTGCTTTCTAAATATTGCCTTAAGAGAAGTCTCTCCTGCATCCATTCACCTCTCAACCTTACTCTGCCCTCTCCCAACCCTACTCTGCCCCTTCCCAAACTGTACATACTTATTTTTTAACCACAGAGAGTGTGGTAGGGATTGAGAATCTTTGGCCAGAGTTGATTCCCAACCTCCACAATTTTCTACCTTACTTTACTTCTCTGTCACATAAAAATATGCACAATTACGGTTGTGTTGCTATTTGGTAAGATGAGAAGGGTGACAAAGATGCTGCCTTGACTATCTTTTCAAGAAAACATTAGGAGAATGGGAACTTGGGACGAGACTTTACTTGCTCTGCAGCTGTTTTGGCCAGCAAATGCCCTAATATTGGCTCAATCTAGGCTCATTTTGCTGAGAGTCTCCAAAGTGACCCATTGCATCATGGAAACAAAAAGCAGGAGTGTCCTTGTGAACCCCAAAAAGGAATTTATCTGCTGAGATGGACTCCCATGGTCAACCAAAGCCCAAGTTTTATGAATAATAAGAGTTTATGCCACTTGCTGACAAGGGCTCATCATGTACTCTGTATACCAGGAAGAACCTTAGCCTGAACTTTCCACTTCCTGCACTATGTCCTGAACTTTTGTGCAGTCTGGGTCAATCATTGCAGTGAAGCCCTAGTTTCATCTTTCTACCAGTCGATTGAGACCTGCTCCATCCAACCAGAACTGCATCTTCACTTGCATCTATGCCAACTAATCAGAACTGCTTCATATGACCAATCAAAACTGCACAATTTTGAAACTTCATGTTAATGTAAAAACGTTCAATTCTGTAATAATTTTTGTGAGTTTATTTGAGCCAAACTGACAACAATTGCTGGGAAGCAAAACCTCAACATATTGAGAAAATGCTCTGAAAAATATCAGTTTTGCATCTTATTTTATACATTACAATAAAAAGAGAAGACATAAGGGGGTTACATGAAATCCACTAGTGATAGATTAGGGAGGCAGGAGAAAGCAAAGTGGGAAACATTTGGGACTGGTTACAAAGTAAAATGATGGACACATACTTCTTTTACATAGGTGGGTACTGGATAGTTAAGAGTTAACAATTAACGTGATAACAGTGCCAATGAAGAGATTTGTGGTTTCCCTCTGGTGAGGTGCCTGTGTTTCGAGGGATCCAGAAAAAGGAAATTTGACATTCCAAAGGTATGTTATTGTAGATGCAAAAAGACAACAGACAGGCTCAATTAAAGGTAAAGATTGACCTGTCAGGAAAGATTCTAGCCTAGTACGTGACTGCCAGCCAAGACCTGCCTCCAGTTAGAAGTTTTTTAATTTCAGACCATCCTATGTGGTTATTTTGGTCTCTGAGTTTGTAAGGTCTGCACGCAGGCCTCCCTGGAGCTTGTCAGGTTTGGTGCATGGTCCCTTTTTTCCACACTCATTTGCATAAAATTGGGAACTTGGGCAGGAACTTTCCCTATAAAAGCTGGCCTCCCCTTTGTCTCGGTGGAACACAGTTTAGGTTGCTACCTGAATCTTTGGCTCGCAGGCGGCAGCTCCCCTTGGTAAAATAAATGTTTTTTATTCTATATTATGGTCTAAAATTAATTTTGGTTTACACCTGGATTTTTCTGCTTACAGAGTATATTTTTCTTTCTTGTTGTATCAAAGAGGTCTGTTAAGTTTTCTAAAGGTAATAACTGACCCGATATCTAAAGTAACAGACAGAATTTTGGCCTCTTTTAGGTGGAACTCTTGCCCCTGTACCTGCACTTAGGTGAAGAGGTGGAGATTCAAAACAAAATCATATTAGAAAATTATTTTACATCCCTGGATTTACTTTATTTTTATATTATTATATAAAAATCTACTCTAACAAATATTTGTTTGTGAATTTAGAAAATCTTGTTCTAGGCTCATTTATTTGAAAACAAACAAATAAAAACACCAAACCGAGTAACAAAGGCTTTTGTTGACCACTCCCTCCCTTCATTTTCCTCTGGAGCATTGATTGTGGGGCCAGTGCATGACTTTCATTCTATTATCTAACGAACAAAACTGAGGCTGGTAATGCTGAGAAAGCATGAGAGGAAAAAAGATATCAGAGTGACAAGTGCACTTCGGCAGAGTTTTATACAAAATCATATAATACATGACCTATTTATTGTTATGAAATACACATGGCTGATTGTCACATGTAAAAATTGCCCTCAAAAGTATGTGTGAGAAACCTTGGTATGTCTAAAGGAATTTACAGAGCTCTCTTCATACTGACACGCAGGTATGTGAGTGTGGGTTAGCAGACATTCCTTTCTGATTCATTACCCATTTTGTCTTTGCACTGCCCCCCCCCCTTCGTCCGGTAGTGTTTGAGGCACTTTTTTCTAGATCTCACTGAACTGGGTCAGAGATCAGTGGTATCTTAATGCTATCCAAAGAGAAGCTGTGCCCGTTTACATTTTCCTTTTGTGGCTAGTTGTTAAGACGCTGCCAAGCTCTCAAATGAGCATAACACAACTTCCTCTAAGCTGAGAGTTCTTCACTGTCACAGGCCCTGGTGCATGTTAGACTCTCTGGCAGTCTAGTAGTTAATATATATTTGTTAAGCAGACAGACAGTAATGTAGGGGAGGAAGACTTTTACTATACCCTCTTATGCTCTATAACTGAGGAGTGCAAATTCAACTGACGCACAATAGATTGACAGGAGAAGTTGATGTTAATATTATTTACATTCACAAGGTTTCACAGGAAAGAAGTGATAACCCAAAGAAGTGATTAGGCTTGGGTGCTTATATACCATTTTAACAAAGAGTGGTAGTTATGGAGAAGTGACTAGATAAAGGAAAGAGGGTTTGGGCTTTTAGGGGTTATAAATTGTGGGAAGATGACTAGGGAATATACAGGAGAAATTAGTGATAACTAAGGGTTACTTAATAAGGTTTGTTTATGCAGCATCAACCTGGTGCCTTCTCTGTCTGCAGTGATAAGTGTTGTTCTCTTCCTGATATTGGAAAGGTGGATATCTTCACAAGGGAAATTTATGCCCTGCTTCTAGGCAGAGAGCTCTTCCTGTGTTTGCTTTTCCTTAATTGCTTTCTGTTTAAAATTATCCTTATGCCAAAATGACATAATTTGGATTGTTGTGTTCTGATCCCCTTCAGTGAGAAGGCATCAAAATGTTGTGCAGAGATTTAAAATACTTGTACCACTGGAACAAGGAAGTGAACTAGCATGATGTAGAGATCTAGAGGCTGTGAAAGATGCAGCCAACTACCCCCATCTGAGGAGAGGACTCAGATGCTTAGGGAGCCAAAAGTAGGGATGAGAGCCAAGGATGAGGAGAAGTTCCAGGAAGGGCCTGAGAAAGAAGATCCTTGATCAAGAGTTACCCAGAGGCCACAGCTGGCCCTATTGCCCCAAAGCTACATCTTGGAGGTGGGGTGAAAAAAGAGTCAAAGTTGAACACTCTATGTCCTGACAAGAAGCTGATGGGAGAGAAGATGGAGAAAGGTGGAGATGTGATATGAGCCTGCACCTCTGCCTCGTGTTCCTGGAAGTCTCTTATGGGTTCCTGTGTCCTATTGTTCTGGTCCCTCTGCAAAGGATAGATGAAATCTATTGCCTTGTAGGTATAGATATAATCACCAATGAAGAGGATCAGAATATGCCACCTGAAAATATGTCACTTTGGCATAAAGACTATTTTGAGCTGAAGGAAATTGAAAAGCAACAAACTCAGGAAGAACTCCCCCTTTCTGCCTTAAAAGCAGGGCATAAATGTCCCTTTGTAAAGGTAACATAAATTTCAATTTGTAAAGGTGTCTCCTTCTCCCAAACCAGGAAGAGGACAAGACTTTTATCAGAGGAGAACAACTTGAGTCTGCAGAACAAAGTTTACTAAACAACCCTTATCTATCATACATTTCTTAGTTACCTTCCCACAATTTACTGCCCCAGAGCACAAATCCCTTTTCCTATGTCTAGTCCCTTCTTTACAATTTATTACCCTTCATTAAAAGTTCTCACCACCTTTGGGTTTATTTTCTGTGAAGCCCCTGTGCACATAAAATATTAACATCAATTAAAAATCTTACGTGTTCTTTCCTGTTAATCTGTCTTTTGCCAGTTTAATTCACAGGCCCCAGTAACTGAATCTAAGAGGGTAGAGGAAGTTTTCCTTCTGCTGCACTACCATCAGTATTGCTTTGTTTGACTTCATTTGACTGCTCAGGAAAAGAGTTATTGGATCTACCCTCTCCCACAGTTTCTTAAACACATGCTTTAAAATTGTGTTGGATGAACAGCAATTAGAGATCTCTATAAAGACTCCTGTAACAGGTTGCTTATTCTGGGAGGCAGCAAGTAAGACCCTCATGACCATGAATTCAAGGCGTGCTGCTCTGAAAGACCACTGTACTTTCTCGGTGTTGCTTTACTGACTCCCAACAATCCAGGAAAATTTCCTGAGTTAAGACAGTACTATTATTCTGGAAAATTCATTTCTCCTTTTACCCACAGGTGCCTGCTTAGACAGAGTGACTATAGACCATGGACAGTAAAGTCATGGTAAATTAAAGAAAATGACTTCTCTATTCCATGTCTGCAGGGCTTGTAACAGAAACCCTGGGACTCCTGAGTAGTTGGAGGAAACACTAGGCTAGTCTCCCAGAGAAACCAAGCAGAGAAAAACAAAGAGAGGAACCATCAGAGGCAGCATAATTATTGCTTGAATTTTATGTTTGCAATTTATCTATGAATCGAAAAGGGAAATTCACACTGGTTCTTTGCAATATGTGAGAAAACCACAGCATTGCTATCGACAGTTTCTTTCTCTTAGTAAAAGTGCAAATTTTGAGTTTTGTAATACCTGACACATAAGTTTTAAAGAAGAGAAGTTTTTCATAGGCTAAAGAGATCTGCGGAAAACAGAAAAAAACCTTATAGCTGGGGCGTATCTGAGGGGTATATATTTATTACAGTGTCTAGTTGTTCTATGACTAACTTCATTTTCTAATTTTTCTCAGGAAAACATTTGTGAAAATATCCAATTATGATCACAGATTATGTCCTCTGAATTATCTGTGATATCTATATTGATTTCTCCTGAATATTTATGCAAGCAGGGTATTTGAAAACTTGGGCATAATCTCCTCTGACATAAACAATTTTCTGTGAAACTGTTCCATGTTAACTTACAGTATCTGATTCCAAACTTGATATGTAGTTAATGTATTCTCTTTTCCCATGAAATGTCTTTGATGTTGTTTTACTATTATTCTCAAAGTATACACTCTATTCTAAACATGGGCCCCAAATCTCACACAATGTGCGCAATCCACAGAGCAGCAAAGAAAAAGGAATATTGCATTTCCTCCATGAAGATTTTCCATCAAGTTCCACTTATCTGTTCAGTGTATACTATTTTGTATTGGGAAAATAATGGCACTTGTAATTTTGTCTTTCGGTTTTTATTTATAACTACTTCAATTGGTGCCTTTTTCAAACCTTAGAAAAGCAAAATGGCAAGCTCTAAATGCCGCCTTTTCTCCTCCTTCGGTCCAAGGCATACCCGAGTCATACTCAGTGCACATCCATCATTACCAAAATCGTGCCTTTTATATATTTTTAAGAAACGAGGTGAGTTTGTAATGTTTTATAGGCCTGGTTCAGAGCTCTATGTTGGTTTTCTTTTTGGTAATCAACTTGTTACATCTGTGCCGAAAACAGTTACTATGTGTCTGTGTAAATAAGTTCAGAACCAGAAATCAACAAACAATAAACTTTCCAATAACTCAAGAATCTGTTATTGGAGAACCCACCAGATTCTGGCCATTTGACAATCTCATCTCTATACCTCCCAGTCTCCAGTGATCATACAGATGATTAAAACCCTGAGCCCCTGATTTTATCACAAAGTCATTTTTCTTTGTGGGTGCCTTGGATCTGGAGATAGAGAGTCATGCGATCAGATAAAGCCATGCAGAGGCTAGAAGTTTGCTGGAATGATGCTTGGGGCACAGTTTATGCTGTTGGAGCATTTCCTGTGTGCCCTTTGAAACCTCTGAACTCAGCTCTTCAAAGTGAGAGCTAACGTGTTCTGTCTTTCCACTGAACAAATATATTTGCTGCTTATCATCTTTTTTTGCCACCCCACCCTAATTGACTTAGCTAACACTGATTTATCAAAGCAAAGGTATTGCCCTGACTGAGTCATAAGTTACAATTTTACCTGACATTATCTGGGACTTTAGAAATAAAAGCATAAAAATAATGAAGGTTTTGTGCATAAGTCTACACACATGCACATATATGTGCCTATGTGTTTGCTTCATTCATAGTATTTTGTATGTTTCTACTGTTTTTCTCCCCATCCCCACATTGTCACTCACTCACAGTTTATGAAAGAGAGATGTTTTCTCATGAGCTAATGGGTAATTTTTCAAGATGAATACTATTAACATCAGTTACAAATGCTTGTTTTTCAGAAATTCCTCTTTGCAAAACTTTGCTTTTAGGTCAGAAAATATAGTTCTCTTTAGAGAGCCTGTGGGGCAAGAGGAAACTGAAGCTGGTCTCTGGGCGTGTGTTTGTGCTAATTTGCTGTACAATCAAATACGAGGATATAGGGAAATAAAAGCTGTTCTTTGATCTGTTGCTACAAAGGATTCATTGTAAATACATTACTGGGTAAGAGGGTTACCAGTGCGTAACTGCCCCTTGCAAACAGTGCCCTGTGCACCTTTTAGCACGTGCAAGAAGTGAGACATCTGGCTTCAGCCTGCCTGGATTCTTTTTTTATTGTGCTAAAAATCACATAACATAAAATTTACCATCTTAATCATTTTTAAGTGTACAGTTCAGTAGCATTAAGTATAGCCTCCCTGGATTTTACTTTGCCGATTTACTTTTTAAATAGGTAGCCACAGTATCATTTCATTTAGGGGTCTCTCCATAAAAAGATAGAGTTCAGGCAGAAAAATAGACTTAAAAGAACAATAATAGCAACAACAGGAACTTAGCAATAAGTGAATAAACCAAGCAAAGCCAATATTCCTATAGATAATGATTTTGAGGTCATACCTGTTATTATGTGTCTAGCACTGGCCAAGACATTGTAAAGAATGCAAGGAGACATGATCAATAACCTCAAGGTGTTTTTGTAACACTCCTGTTATGGGATGAAGGTATCAGAGTAAATAACATTCTCTAAAATGGAAATGAAGAATTCTACCTATCTACCTCACTTAATGTTTGCATATGGAGTCACGTTTCCTTTACCCATGAATGTATAGTCTGTTCGATGAAGTACTAAAGTAGAGCAACCAGTTGAAAAGGTCATTGTTTGAAATCAAGGACCTATTATCTAGATATAATAAATAACCCATAGTAGCAAAGAATCTGGAACCAACTTCTGTTGAGTGCTAGTGTGGGGCCAGTATGGTCCATAGGAGTCTCAGTGGAAGAACAGAAAAAAAGGCCTTTGCTGTGGAGAGAAAGTGATGTGACCGTGACCATCTAAGCCTGCCTCCTCTTACCTGCCTCGTGAAACTGGCAGACAAACTGGAACCCAAAAGATATAACCCATGCCCCCCAAATTGCTTGTCAAGACAAATATAAGAAAAACATTATCTTCCTTTTCTTCTTTCCTTCCTTCCTTAATTGAAAATGTGTCTGGACGATGGGAAGATATGGCTCATGAAATCCCTAACACAAAGCTGGTGTGCATCCCATGAATGAAAACTGTACCTCTCAGATCCCATTTGGACAACATCCCTGTAGAGTTTACACTGCCTACTGTGATAGTCAGCCTTCAACTACAGGCCACTCACTTAAGCCAAGTTGATCATCTAACACGTGATAATGCATATGAAAGCCTTGGATCTCTAAAGTGCTGAGCAAATATGAATGATATGCTTTCAGTTTTAGTATTTTTTCCTACTTTACTTTTTATTGTTTATTCTATTACAGTTATCCCAAATTTTTTCCCTTTTACCCCTCTCCACCCAGCCCACCCCTCTCTCCCACAGTCAATCCCCTTTCCATTGTCCATGTTCGTGTCTTATTCACACATGTTCTTTGACTAATCCCTTCCCCTTCCTTTCCCCTCCTACAGCTATCAGTCTGTTCCATGTTTCCATGTCTCTGGTTCTATTTTTCTTGTTAGTGTATTTTGTTCACTAGATTCCAGTTATAATTGAGGTCATATGGTATTCGTCTTTTGCCAACTGGCTTATTTCAATAAACATAATAGTCTCCAGTTCCATCCATGCTGTTGCAAAAGGCAGGAGTTCTTCTTTCTTTCTGCTGCGCAGTATTCCATCGTGTAAATGTACCACAGTTTTTTGATCCACTCACTTACCAATGGGCACTTAGGTTGCTTCCAGCACTTGGCTATTGTAAATTGTGCTGCTATGAACATTGGGGTGCATAGGTTCTTTTGGATTGGTGTTTCAAGGTTCTTAAGGTATGGTCCCAGCAGTCAAATTGCCGGGTCAAAAAGCAGTTCCATTTTTAGTTTTCTGAGGAAATTCCATATTATTTTCCACAGTGGCTGCACCAGTCTGCATTCCCACCAACTGTTCACTAGGGTTCTCTTTTGTCCACATTCTTGCCAGCACTTGTTGTTTGTTGCTTTATGTATGATAGTCATTCTGACAGGTGTGAGGTAGTTTTAGTATTCTTAAAATCAACCTTTCAAAAGTACTATTTCTACTGTTTCCTGTAAAGGCAGCATCACCTACTTCTGGTCCTGGGGGGAAAGATAGAGGAAAGGAACTGATTTTTTTCTGGTTCACCCTAGACATCAACCTCGTCCACCTCTCTTCCAGTCTGAGTAGTGATGTTCATTTGTTTTTATTTCTGATTGTTTGTTTTGACTTATACTGCAATCAGCATGCACGTGAAAGCAATGTCCCCATGAGCAAACCCACTCAACAAAGCATATTGGACTACATCATTGCTATAGTGATAACCTTGAATCTGTGAAAGAGCACATCATTCAGAATCTTCCATATTTTATTAGTATTAAAAAATTACTTATGACTCACCTCATAAATGACCCCGATAATACCCGTGATTGTGACTAAATGTTCTCAGTCTCAGTCTGGTTCTTTGGCAACAGAATTGTTTTGTTCCCCTTGTGCAGTTCTGGAAAGCTTCCAAATCCTTTCAGTTCAATGATTTCTATTCAATACTACAGACATTGAGCACCTACTATGCTCAGGCATTCAGATGGATCCAGGAGACACAGACATAAAACAGACCTAGTTTCTGCCTTCCTTTGTTCACAGTTTAGTGACAAGATCCTTCCATGATGCTCTCCCAAGCTCCCTTTCTCTTTCTTCCATTGGTGTCTTCTGGCCCCAAGTTTCTCTCTTCTCCCTGCAATTTAGGTCCCAGCAACACTTGTAAGAAGCCTTTCAGGGGTGTCATAGGCTCCTCTTTGCTCTCATAGACCTGCGGATTTATATTTATATTTTCCAAGGCATATTGTATTGCATCTTAGCTTATGTGCCAGGTGCTATTGTTTAACTTTATTTAATACTCACAACCCTATGAAGTACCAGTAGGTGTAGGTGAGGAAACTAAAGGTAAAAAAGCAAATAGCTCATCTAAAGTCACATAAGCAGTAGCAGAAGAGCCCTGGCCTGAATTAGGTAGTCTGATTCCAGAATCTCTGTTTTATTCTAAGATGTGTGTAAAATTTGGTACCCATGATGTATAACCATCAGCAACTGTGTGACATTTAACCAAATATTCAGACCATGATTACATAAAGACCCTACATATTTTTCCATTTCTATATAGGGTGTGCAAAAGTAGGTTTACAGTTGTGAGTACACAAAGCACAGAATTTATTCTTGTATTAATATTTATTAATTTTATATTATTTATTTGTATTACAACTGGAAACCTATTTTGCCCACCCTTGTATATCCCTGATTCCTGACACTGGGTCTTAAGAATATTTTATGACAGCTATGTCCACTGAAATCTTTTTTTAATTGAACTTATTGGGGTGACATTGGTTAACAAAACCACAGAGGTTTTAAGCGTACAAATCAGCCAAACATCATCTGTGCACTGTATCATGCACCCATCACCCAAAGTAAAATCTTTTTCCATCTTCTTTATCCCCCTTTTACCCTATTCTACCTCCTCCCACTCCATTTTCCTTCTGGCTATCACCATACTTTTGTCTGTGTCTATGTGCTCATATTGCTTAATTCCTTCACCTTTTTCACCCAGTCCCCCAACTCCCCTCTCCCCTGACAGCTGTCAGTATGTTCTATGTATCTATGCTTCTGTTTCTGTTTTGTTTGTTAAATTATTTTATTCATTAGATTCCACATATAAGTGAGATCATATGGTATTTGTCTTTCTCTGACTGTCCACTGAAATCTTAATACATTTAAGACAAGGCTTTTAAAAACTACAAATAACTTTCAAAAGACCTGTGTTTACCAGTCCCCCCTACCCCAACATAGCACAAGGTACACCAGGATTCTAGCCTAATTGGCAGGCACATTTCCCATGAGGTCCATCAACCTGTTGATGACATAAGGCCCCATGCCAGAGCCCACACAGCGGATTCAAGCATGGAGGGGAGCTCTGGAATCTGAGTGAAAGCTTTTGTGGAGAAACAGCCTGCACTACCTATGTAAAGAGGATTTGTTTTGCCTTGTTTTGTTTCAGTTGTAAGAAACGAGTGGAGGGCTGCCTGATATACCAAGTATGGTAGAATCAATGTGAAATACTTTTCATGAATGGACACACCAATATTGGCTGTATGGTTAGTCTGTAGTACCTACTACCTTGCAACCTTTCATGAAGCTTTGAATCCTGTAAATACAAATGGATTTTTCAACTCATTTTGCATTTAAAATTCCCAAGATCTGAAAGAAATTGGTTGTTACCATGGTATCCAGCTTACATAACAGAAAGGTTTCCAATGCATATTTTTCTCTGCATGGGCTTCAGTGAATAACTCTTGGAGAGCTTCTACATACCCCGAATATGCTGAGATTGACAGTCTAAAAACTGAGCACATATCTCTCCCACCTATAAAAGGCTATGGCCAAGGATTGGGCTAACAAGGCAAGAAAATTGGAAGGTCCGTGGATCTCTACACATTTCTGGTGTGAGTGGTGTTAAGAGGCACTGAGAGATGGTGGAAACCCCAGAAGAATACAGACCTGTCATGTGTTCAAGAATGCTCATGCACACTCAGAAAGATAGGCCAGTTTAGGAAGAAGTAGTGCCTGTCTTGCTGTTAAAATGCCCATTGATGAAACAGGATACCTTGCCCCAGGTCAGTGAAGTTATATTGCTTTCTCCTATGCTTCACAGAGCAAAACAGATTAAGAAATGGGGTTACACCTTCCTCCTACACATTCCCCCAGCATCCTCTCTATTGACCTGTTTCCCAAACTACACTGTAAATTTCACAGGGGCAGGGATATTCCTGTCTTATTTGTCCCATCACAGGGATTCAATAAATATTTGTGGAAATTATGAAGTGACTGAATGAATGAAGCTTTAAGAATACCATTTTGATAAAAAATATTTATAATAGACCACAATCTCTATGTAATTCAGTGATCTTATTAGAACCAAGATACAGAGAGAGAGAAGCTATTGAAAGAAATTGAGGCTCGGGGAACATGTCATTTTACTCAAAGATAGAAGAGGTGTGGTGAGCTGGGGTTGAGGGAGGTTAAGGGGTGGAGAGATTGAGGAAAAAGGAAAAAGGACTCATGGACATGGACAACAGTGTGATGATTGCAGGGTGGGATATAAGGAGATTAAATGGTAATGGAAAAAATAAATAAAGATTAAATTAAAAAACATTTGTAAGTATACAAGTTCAGTGGTATCAAATACATACATAATGTGTGACCATCACCACCATCAATTTCCAGAATTCTTATCTTATAAAACTGAAAGTCTGTACTCATTGAACAGTCACTCCCTATTACCCCTCTTCCAAGCCCTTAAAACTAGCATTTTACTTTTTCTCTATGATTTTGACACTTTAAATACCTCATACAATATGTGTGGACTTATGCAGTATTTGCCTTTTTGTGACTTGTTTACTTCACTTAGGTCTTCAAGGTTCATCCATGTAGTATGTGTCAGAATTTCATTTCTTTTTAAGACCAAATTATATTCTATTGTATGTATATATCACATTTTGTTTATTCATTTATTAATCAATGGACACTTGGATTAGCTATTGTGGATAATGCTGCTGTGAACAAGGGTGTACAAATATCTCTTTGAGATCCTGTTTTCAATTCTTTTGGGTATTTATTGATTTTCTTCATTTAATTTCATCATTAAAAATTGAGATCTTTTCCCAGTTTGGGAGGTTTTCAGCTATTATTTCTTTAAGTATTTTGTCTGCCTTTTACTCCTTTTCCTTTCTTTTCAGCACTCCCATTTTGCATATGTTGGTATGTTTATTCCACTTTATTTTTAAAAATTGTCTTTATTGTTTTAGTAGGAGGGGAAGGGAAGGAGAAAGAAAGGGAGAGAAACATCAAAGTGTGATTGGTTGTGTCTCACACATCCCCAGTCGGGGACCTGGCCAGCAACCCAAGCTTGTGCCCTGACAGGGAATCAAACCAGTAGCCTTTCAGTTTGCAGGCCAGCACTCAATCTACTGAGCTATACCAGCCAGGGCTTGGTATGTTTAATGGTGTCTCAACTATTTCTGAGACTCTGTTTATTTTCTTCTTTCTCTTCTTTAGATGGGATAGTCTTTTTTGATTTATCTTCAGTCTTTCTGATTCTTTCTTCTGCAAGCTCAGATCTACTGTTGAGGCCCTCTAGTAAGTTTTTTATTTCAGTTATTGAAGTTTGCAACACTATTCTTCCTCTTTGGTTCTTCTATCAGCACCACGCTCTAACTAACTGAGCAACCAGTCACCTGATGTCTTTGGTTCTTTTAAAAATGTTCATCTCTTTATTGGTATTCTTTATTTCATGAGCTATGTCATCATACATATCTTTATTTCTTTAAACATGTTTCCTTTGGTTTTTGAACATATTTATAAAAGCTGCTCTAAGTCTTTTCCTACTAAGTCCAAATCTTGGCCCCCTTAATGGCAATTTCTATTGCCTGGTTGTTCTGTGCATGGGTCACAGTTCCCTGTTTCTTTGACTATTTCACCCTGTTTTGGAAAATTGGACATTTTTTAGAATATTTTATGCTACCTCTTGATTTAAAAAATTATTTATTTATGTATTTTTAGAGAGAGAGGAAATGAGGGAGAGAGGGAGAGAAACATCAATGTACAAGAGAAAAATTAATTGATTGCTTTTTGCACACCTCCAACAGGAGCATGGCTAGCAACTCAGGCATGTGCCCTGACTTGGAAACGAACCAGCAGCCCTTCGGTTTGCGGGACAATGCCCAACCAACCGAGCCATACCAGTCAGTGCTCTACCTCTTGGTTTTGGTTACCCTGTTCCACTTCCCTCCTGCCCACCTCTTTCCAGGGTTCTTGTTGCTGATGGTTTTATGTTGTTTGCGTATTCATTCAGTGACCTGCTTGGGCTAATTCTGTGAAATATATTTCTCTTGTACTATGCAGTTTGTGATATGACTGCTCATTCTTATTTTTAGTTGATTTTTTAAAATTAAATTTATTGGGGTAACATTGGTTAATAAGATTATATAGATTTCAAGTGTACAATTCTATGTTACATCATCTCTATATTGTACTGTGTGCCTACCACCCAAAGTCAAATCTTCTTCTGTCACCATTTATTCCCCTTTATTTACCCTTTATAACCTCCCACTTCCTTCCCTCTGGTAACCACCATATTGTTGTCTGTGTCTATAAGTTTTTGTTTGTTTTTCTTCTTTGTTCATTTGTTGATTTCAGTTTTATATTCCACATGCAAAAGAATGAAACTACTGTTTGTCCCCATATACAAAAATTAACTCAAAATGGATCAAAAACCTAAATGTAAAACCTGAAATAATAAATAACAGAAGAAAACATAGGTACTAAACTTATGCATGTTGGTCTTAGAGAGGATTTTATGAATTTGACCCCAAAGGCAAGGGAAGTAGAGGCAAAAATAAATGAATGTGACTATATCTAATGAAAAAGCTTCTGCACAGCAAAATACATAATCTTGTTCTTATTTTAAACCTGGCATCTTAAGGGTCATCCCTGGTCAGCAGAGTTTATTGGTCAGTTGATGATTGGCCAGAAGTTGTGTGTATGCCCCCTAAGCCAGTGAGCTTTCCACCCTTTGATGTTGGAACTGTGTGTGGCTTGGGGACTGCTTTCAAAGTGCAGAGAACTTGCCAGTATGTTCCACATTCAGTCAGGGACTAGAAGTTCACAAGTACCCTCTCTGGATGCTCTAAGAGGGCAGTCTTGCCCATGCACATAGCTCTCTGGAATACCAGGGGTAAGTATGATCTTTGACTTTCTCTTTTCCTGGATCTTCCTGTGAAATTTCTGGCTGGTCTGCCATTTTGTTTGCCTCTACTGGTGTCATGGAACTGTTAGTTTTCTCTAATTGCTAGCTGGTATGATCTTTATTTTCAACAATACTGCCAGACATAGATTTCTCCATACTCTGCTTGAAATAAAGTCACTCCTCTTAAGCAGGGTCTCAGATCTGCCAATCTTCACATGCCCTCTCCTATCTCTCCACCCTAGGGAGAGTTGGAGCAATAAGGACATATAGGAACTACTGTTCTTCATGTCCTGCTTATCTTACCCAGAGTCAACCCTCTGTGCTAAAGATTTGGAGCTGTAGGGGGTGTTTAGAGGGGAGAGCCACAAGCCTTTATCTACCACCACAGGTAGAGTGTAACCTCTACACTATGAAATCAGAGCTGAAGGAAGACAGGAGATGCTTGTCTTCATGAGCTGCCCTACCCACCCAGAATAGATCTTGTACAATACAGAGCTAGTGGGGATGGAAGCAGCCCCTAGCTCAAATGTCACAGGATCCCATTGTTTTTACTGAGATTTAGTAGATTTTCTTGAATAAATTCTTCTCAACTTATTGTTGTTTTTGACAGTTTTCTCCAGTTTTGTCACTATTTTTCTGGGGAGAGGATTTGTTAAACTTATACAACCACTCTGTAAGTCCCATATCCTATCCCATGATATTTTGGCAGCAACATTTGAATTATTCCTGTTATGTGAAAGAATCAGATTCATGAAATTTGGGAGAAAAACATCAAAGTTCACATGGAAACCAGTTACTTTTGGTTGTATTCCTTGATGAGGTTTGCTGTTTGAACCCTTTACTAAGGTAGATGGTTTTGTCATACTCTGTGGGGCCCCAAGTGATTCTTTGCCTCTCTGTTAACAAGTGTTTGGCAGATTGGATAGAATTTATGCATCTTTAGCTCAGGGAAGATTGACAACCTGATAACAAAAGACTGTTCATATCCTTTTATGGGGCCTGGTTAGGTTTCCCTGACCTTTGCATATACCTCTTACCAGGTTCAATGAGCATATACCCAGGTCATCTGTGGCCCAATTCCCTGCATCTTACTCTCCTCCCACTTGCCTAGATTAATTACCCCAGATATCTTTGGTTCAGCAGGCACCACACAATAGATACTGCTATGAATTATGTCTCTACCTCCCTCTTATCAGACTTGCATCCCTATTTGAGACGTAGAATCTCATCTTATACAGAAGAGTATGTGATATATTATTGAAGTGGTAGTATTTATAATAGTAGTAACTAAATATATTATAAAATAGTATCTAAAATTCAGGGCAAACTATGACCCAGGAACTGTTCTAAATACTTTACATTTATGAACTCAGTGTTAATAAAGCCTCACAACAACCTATGAAGGGTGTATTATTATCTCTGTTTCACAGATGAAGACACTGAGGGACAGATAACATGTAAGTAAGCTTTTCTAACTACACCTGCTAAAAGAATAATAATTTGAAAAAACAGTCAAATGCAGAAAAGGTAGCCAATCCACCTCAAGTCTGTGATATATATATAATAAAGCCCAGGGATGCAAAGGATAATATGGAATTTGCTGATCTTGCTTTGATATTGAAACAATGATTTTGTGGTTCTAAAGCTTTGAAGCAGTACCATCTCTCACATGTGTCAGTCTGTGACTTTATTCAGAGACTCTGGGGTGCTAGTGGGATGGAGGTTTGAAGCAGTACCCTGCTGCTCCCTTCCAGAATTGCCAGGGAAATTTCCTGAGGGTGGGCTTCTCTGGTCATCAATCTGCTCCTTGCAAAGAGCACATGAGCTCTCATGCCTGAAATCTTTTGTCATTTAAACTTCCTTCTTGATGGTGGATAAGCCATGTACTTCTGAGACTGCAGTTTTTTCTCTCTTCTTTTAAAGTTAAAGCTAGAAAACTATGACTACCCTGGAACATTTTCTATAATTTCTAGCTTTTCGAAAAAAGCGTGAGTAAGAAGAGTTAAACATCAATCAGACAGGACTAAACCAAGCGCATGAAGGGATGCAGGGACAGACATTCACACCAGTGTAATCATTCCGTATCCTTGGTCACAATACCCTGACTTTTTATAGTTCACTTTCCACATGATTATACATTGCCTTTGCCATGGAAACAGCTTTTCTTACTCTCAAGTAATAATGAAGAAGAGCCTGCATGAAGGCACTGCTCTTTCTTTGTGACTATGACCATGTTTTGACTAATTTCCAGGATCAGAGGGCACATATCATCAGGACCTTAACTCTGTCTTTCTCCCCAGAGGCCAGAGACCAAAATACATGTGACAGCTCAAGTATTTTCTTAGCAGTTACCTGCTGCTGCTCCCTCCATCATAGAAAGAAAAACTGAAAGAGATTTTACCCTTTGGAGTTACAGTTATTTTTTGAACAGGGGCAATTACAATTGTAAAATGGCTCAGTCAAGGTAGTTCCTCTGTCTTTAACATAGAAATGCTAAGGGCTAGGGACCTGGAGCCTTCCTTCTCATTCTGGGATACTCTCCAAAGTTCTCTTATTGAAATATCTGTCTCATATTTCCAACTCCTTCCTCCCCAAATCTCCTTTTCTTATATAAATGAGGTCCATTGTTCCATTTTATTAGGTTAAACTATATGAAATAGCTGACATTTGATCACTTTTTAGCTACAAAATGGTTCAACCTAATCTAGTTAGAAGTTTTCTTTTGAGCAGGAGAGAGAGAAACATGGCAGTGAATGAGAACAAGAGACAGCACTACTTCTCAATGGACAGGGAGTGGGGCCAGAGGAAAAGGGCAGATGGGTCCCCAGCACTGTTTCCAGGTGTTGGCACTGCAGCTGGTGCACGGATGCTTCAACTTCAGCCTCAATCTAAGGAGCTGGATGGAATGGGGTAGACATATGCCAGGCTCCAAGAAACATCAGATTTACTGATGAGTCATGAAAACCTACAAAGTCAGAGCAAGTTGTTGTGGTTGAAAAATGCAGAACAACTGTGTCTTCATCAGAATTACAAAGCACTGCCCATGTGCACATGCAAAGGAGCACTTTCAACCTGCTGTATTTCCCTTGCTTGGGCAAACCTTGTGCTTTGATTATTTTCCTCTCATGGTTTTAATGGCAGTTGCTTTTCTAGCCTAGAAAGGTTTGCATTTCCTCACATTGTTCTCTCAGGCTGAGCATTGCTATTACATTAGTTGAATCAAAGTAATAACAGAACAGAACAAAACCCCAAATAGCTCTGATAGAACATGTAGAAACTAGCTGGTCGGAGAATGAATGTAACCTTTTAATCTGCTAAGGTATGGGTTCCAAGTTGATTCATGTCAATGAATAACTAAGAAAGTGAAGATCACAATATGAAATGGTGGACCTTTGCTTTTCTTCCTTAGCATCACATTAAAGTATGATTTATGTTACTGCTGTTTGTAGCATAGGACAGAGACCTTTATTGGGATTTATTTTAGCTAGAGACCACTGATCTATAGAATGTTTCAGATTTTATATTTTCTCTAGCAACAGACATGCTAAAAAGGATAGACCCCTGTGGGGGTTAAAATTTTAATACTTTTCCTCTCACATTCTAAATTCTTCTAGCTCAGTTAATAATGAGATTAACAGAGAAAAATCAAAGTTTTAATACATGCACATGAGGAATTCACATAGGCATGAAACCTCCAAAGACAGTGAGGCAACATTGAGTATACAAGGCATTTTTTAAAATGTTATTACAGAGTGTGTTCCAATTACCAGCTATGGAGCAAGAGGGGATTGGAATGGGTACCTCTACCAAGCTTGCTTTCCTTCCCATCTCCGAAGCTGGCAGAATATTAGCCACTCTCCAGACACAATCCTGGGAGTTATAAGACATTTTGGACAAAAGGGGGATGGGATATTAGATTTCAGAAGTGAGAATGGATGATTTACAGGTAGTTGAGGAAAAACAGAACATACATGGCAGGAAAATTCTTGCTAGGAAACTCAGAAACTATGGGTCACAGTGAATATCAAGCTAATAAGAGCCTGCCTGAAGCCCTGTTGTTTACCACATTTAATGCAAATGAGGCTAAGTTGACATCCTAAGATCTCCTTCCTGAAGCAGGTTTCTCTATCTGAATCTCTTGCCCAGGAAAGCAGGCGAGGGTCAAAGGCTCCCTATTAAGTCTTGTTTCTTAACAAACAGCTTAAAATCAGCATCTCAAAAGGGCAGTTTCAGGATGGCAGAATTTTGGTTTCCTTTACCTTCTTCTTGCATCCTCATGAAGTCTGTATCAAATAGCAAGAGAAATTAGAGAAAGCATTCAATTCTCGCACGGTGTTTTGAAGGGGGACTTTATCCCAAAGTTTTACCTTTGGGATATTGATTTTTATGCTGGTTATTGAGAAAGAACATTTGACCCTCTCCCTTTCCTGCCTAAGAGATTAAAAGGGGAAAACCTGCTTCACAAAAAGAACCTTAGCATAATCACCTTAGCATTAGACAGGATGACTCCAAGCAGGGACTTGTTTACTAGGTCTCCTCCCCTCCCTTGTCCCATTGTTTCTGGGTTGCCTAGCAAAAATTTACCAGCCTTGTTTGTTCCCCTCTTCCTCAGCTATCTATAAATTGCCTACTTGCTTTGAAATCTCACATCACCCCCCCCCACACACACCTTTCTCTTTTGTCCAAAATGACATATATACCAAATTTGCCTCACTGTCTTTGGAATTTTCATGATTGTGTGAATTCCCCATGCACAAGTATTAACATTTTGATTTTTCTCCTGTTAGTCTGTCACTGTTAATTTGATTATTAGCCCCGTTGGAAGAACTTAGAGGTGGGAGGAAAAGTATCTTTTTTAACCTTCACAGTTTTTATCAACTCCAGTGCCCAAAGCCTCTCGGCAATGTTAAAGAATACTGACATTTCTCTGTTTCTGGCTCTTTTTTTATGCAAACACAAATCATCCAGTGCCACATTAGTCCTCCTGATCCTGATCCTAGTTCTGCTTTAGAAAACCACACATAACTTGAACTCAGTTCTCTGGAACACCCCTGGAAAGACTGTAACCCAGTGCTTTCTACTCATCTCATGTAAAGATTCTTATCACCTTTCAACTAGTAGTAGTGTTTTTTGCAATTATGTGTTGCAGTTCAGTTAACCTCTCACTTGATTAATTAACCAGTTTCCTCGTCTGTAAAACTGGTGTAATGATGTTACCTTACAAAATTGTTGCTATGAGCTTGAATATTAGATTAGTTAAGGAGCCTGAAACAGGGACTGACACATAACAGATGCTCAGGATGTGTTTAATACCGTCAGCTAAAAAAAAAAAAAAAAAAAAAAAAGCAACCCACCAATTTAAAGTATTTACTTGGTGTTAGCATTCGGAAACTGAAATTCTGTGAAATTCTACTTCACTTCACTTTGCTGCTGGTTCACTAACGATCCCAGGACTTGGAAACCCCATATCAGCCCTCCTGGGCCCCAAGCTCAAGCCTCACAGCCTCACAGCCTCACAGCCTCACATTGTCCCACTGGGGACCTCCTTGCGCTTTCTATCAGCTCTCCTGCAGAACAGCTATTCTCAGTGGCTGGGACCAGCAGCAGCATTACCTAGGAACTTGTTAGAAATGCAAATTCTTGGGTCACATCCAGACCTACTGAGTCAGAAACCCCCAGGGGTTGGGGCCCAGCAGGTTTTGACAAGCTCTGCAGATGATTCTGATGCACGAAGTGTGAGAAGCACTGCTTTAAAGTGTGGGCCACAGAGGGAGGTAAGGGCAGAGGGGCATTCTTGGCTTCTTTCCTCTGGGGGTTCCTCTCTCCTTTATCTCAAGAGAAAAAAGTTAACCCTCTTGGTATTGTTAGCAGGAGTTGTCAGGAAATGCCTTTCACCCAGCCTCTCAATTCCCAAATGTTTTCCCTCCCTTTGAGGACCCTGCATTACAGCTCTAGTGAGTCCCCTTTACTCCTGTGTGCTGGGTACCAGTAGCCCCCCTCTGGATGTTGGGCTTTAGGCAAGAATAACTTTTTCTTTCATTTCCCTCCCCTTATTATTATCAGAGTCAGAAATATTTCCCCTCAAAGGCTTAACTTACCCGCCCCCTCAGTATATTTAGCCCCCTCCTTTTCCTCACCAGTGCTTAGAGCCCTAGCTCAGAGGAAGTAGAGAAAATGGGGTAAACTGGAAGAGGAGGAGGAAGCTAACTAGCAAAATGGAACCACACTGTGTTTTGGTGTTAATCAGATAATAATAATTTTCAGTACAGCTTCTCGTCCTAAATTTTCTTTCAGTTTGTTTTATCTGAAGCACATTGGAAGCCCTCCTGCTACTCCTTCCCCACCCCATCTCTAGGAGACAGTCTTCATAGTCTCTTTAGTAGTCTTTCTTTTTGAGAAGATTAAATCAGGAAATATAAAGCACACCCGAATACATTAGGCATCCCTAGAAGGGGAGTGAAAAAGGCCAGTATGATTTTTACCTCAAGTTTTTATTCTGGTCAAAGTAAACAAACAGCCACCCACAAAACAAATAATGAACAAAAAAAAAATTGCCTTTCCCCAGCACACTTCTGTGCCACCTACCACTCAAAAGTCATATTAACTGTCTACTTTCCTAGGAAGTGATTCCATTTAAATATTAACCCAGTGAATGGTGATAAGGAATGAAAATTGGATGTGTAAAACATCATATGGAATATGTATTTTTAGTATTTATTTTTAAAAACTTTTTAGTATGGAGAATTTCAAACATATAAAAAAACATAACACTAGCTGGTGTGGCTCAGTGGACTGAGTGATGCCCTGTGAACCAAAGGGATGCCAGTTCGATTCCCAGTGAGGGCACTTGCCTGGGTTGTGGGCCAGGTCCCCAGTGCGGGGCGTGTGAGAGACAACCACACTTTTGAAACTGGAAAAGACACTGGCGTTCGGGCTGCCTGTTACTACCAAACCTAATAAGCAATGACAGCGATTGAATCTTTATGGGCGCCTTATTCAGATGGCAGGTGATCTGAGAAGATGGTGGGCTCATACCCTAACAGACCACATTGTCTTCTCTTTCCAGGCCAACATTTTTATACCAGGGAATAAACAAGGTGTGGGGAGGGCTTTCAGATTCAGGGAGGATTAGGTGAAAGAAACTGCAACATTCCTGTCCTGGGCAGTTAGCTGTTCCCAGGGGCAGGTGATCCTCTGTCCCTCCCTGGAACACAAAGGCCCGGATGCCTCCAGTTGTCCCCAGGTGGTAATCTTTAGCAGTTCCCCAGGAGGTCGGCTGTTTTCCCAGGAGCCAGGATGGGCCTTATCTGTAGTTTCTTAAACAAAAGCTTTAATGTATGCATTACTTATGAGGCTTATAACTTTTTGCCTTAAACTAAAATTTTCCAACTCTTGAGTCCCCTATCATTCCCCACCGTTAGTATTAAACTATCTCATTTCTATGAGATGAGAACTTAGCACTGGACTGTCTGTTGATGGGTTTAGGAATATACCTAATTGCAGACCCACATAAGGAGGCACATTGTATGCAACAACAAGCTATGACACTGAAGAAAATGACAAGGATAAAAACAATAAATGCCTCTTGAAGACCAGGTATACTAGGTATCCAGGAGGTTAGTTTAGACAAGTCAATGCCAAAGAATCCCTCTCTGTTTTATATTGGACACTACATCATTTACTTGCTTTACTTTATGTTCTGTGAGCTGTAGACTGTCAGTTAGGTTAAAACAGCAGAGTCCTTTAAATACTTCACATCCATGATTATGCCTTAAAAGAGGTAGTCTATAGCTGCATGATTTTCCAGTACTGCTTCTCTGACTTGTCCTAGTTCTTGACTAACGGCACTGATGGTGTGTGAGGTGGCATTCAAAGCTTTTGCCATAGTGCAGGCTAATCTGCTTATTTCTACATTCAAATAGGTTACCATGGCTGGCATTACAAATATGGTTAAAGGCACATATTCAGCAGGGCTAAAAAGGCGTAAGTCACTGATACAATCTGGTGTAAGGGAGAGGTCCTGTCGAACCGGGGTCAAGTGGGGCTTTTGAGGCATAAACACCATCAGTCTTCCCAGAGAGCATGGTCTCCCAGAGCTGTTTGCTGGAACATAGGAATAGACAGTCATTCCACATACCAGAAACCATCCTGTTGGCAGTTTAACATGAGCATAAGCATAAGATACGTCTGTGGTGGTGGTGCAATTCATCTTCACACCTGCTGAGACCACAAGACAGTTTTAGTACAGTTGACAAAAGTTGCACATTCTGTAGCTGGGGCTACATTAGCGACTTCCAATGAAAACATTTCCCTGTCCTTCATAGTTACCACTGGTCCCCAATTATAAATATCAGAGTAGGTCATTTTCTTTTTGATATGTTCAAACACAGTACAATTTCTAAGGCTTTCCAAAGGAGTACAGACACCTATAAGACATGAAGTGAAAGTTTGTTCAACATAAGTCCCTTTTGCAAGACAAAAGTCAGAAATATTCACAACATTTTTTGCTAAATATACCCAAATATTTTCATCTTGTTTGAAAGGAATAAGTCGTCCATAACAAGGGGTTAAACAACAGGTAAAGAAAAGAACATAAGTCATTGTTTCTAAAGATGACTTTCAGATCTTCCTCCAGTGCTTTCTTTATCCTGGTGTGATGAGTCCAAGGTTTTATTTCTGCCAGCTTCACTATGGTGGGGGTGGTGAGGAGTATGTCCTAAGGCCCAGTCCACTTTCCTCCTAGTTAGCTTTCTGGAGATGCTGTCACTCAAGTCTTGAGTAGCACTTTATCTGCAGGCTCAAAGGAATGCAGCAAACCTGTGGGGGAGAGGTCTCTAATACAGGCAAGGTCATTTATCACAGCTAAGGTCTGACTTAAATGTTCATTTGCTTTACCTTCAGTTTTTTAATCTATATATATATCTCCCACCCCAACCTGAAAATGTAACCTGAAATGGCCACCTGTACACAATTTCATAAGGACTCAACTGAATCACACTTCGAGGAACCACCCTTATTCTGAGCAGGGCAATAGACAAAGCTTGATCCCAATGGAGATGAGTTTCTTGACACAGCTTGGCTATATTTTTCTTCAAGGTGTGATTCATCTTCTCTACCTTCCCAGAAGCCTGAGGTCTCCATGCCGTGTGGAGTCTCCACTTGATTCCTAAAATTTACTAACCTTCTGTGTAATTTCTGAAACAAAAGCAGGTCCATTATCAATCTGGATGCTGCCAGGGAGGCCAAAGTGAGGGATTATTTCTTTCAGTAAAGCTTTTACTGCCTCCAAGGATTTCTCCATTTCAGTAGGATAAGCTTCTACCCATCCTGAAAAAGTAGTCAACAAAGACTAACAAATATTTCTACTCTCAGACCCTTGGCATCTGAGTAAAGTTTATTTGCCAGTCCTCAAGTGGGCAGTGTCATTGGTATTGCTTTCTTTCTCTCCTTTGATAGGGATCTGTCTTGGGGTTGTTCTTCTGGCACACAACACATCTAGCAATTACTTTTTTTACGGCTCTAGAAATTCCAGAACCTGTGAGCCACAGTTTGATGTAGGTGGTTAATGAGTCTCTTCCATAGTGTGTGGCCTCATACAAATGCTTCATGACTGGCTCTACTAAATGTTCAGGAAAACAGTATAGCTCCTTTCTCATTCATTTTCCATCTTCTATTGGGACCTTCTTCATCAAAACCCCAACCCTTAGCTTTCTCTAAGTCTGCAGTGGAATATACAGGGTCAAATTGTGACAAGTCCAGAACAGTTACCAAAGGCATTATAAACATTCCTTTAGCAGCCTTGTTTACTGCCCGTTCAGCCAGATTGCTTCCTCTAGCTGCTTCAGTGTCCTCTTTCTGATGTCCTGGGCAGTGCGTAGCTGCCACCTGTAAAGATACCTGAACAGCCTCTAATAACTTTAAAATTTCTGCTGCATGCTTAATCTTTTTATTGGAGGTTAATAGTCCTCTATCTTTCTAGATTGAACCATGTGCATGCAAAATCAAGAAAGCATACCTTGAGTCGGTGTACACATCCACTCTCTTTTCCTGTGACAATTCCAGTGCCCCCGTCAGTGCAATCAGTTCAGCTTTCTGAGCAGAGGTTCTTGGTGGCAAGGTCTTGACCTCCACTACTCCTTCAAGAGTCAAAACTGCATACCCAGCCTTTCTGCTTCCTTTGTCCATATCACTGCTTCCATCTGTATACAGAGTCCAGTCTGCTTCTTCTAAAGGATGGTCCTGTAAATCAATTCCGCTATAATACACTTCATCAGTTATCTCAGCACAGTCATGTATTAGTGCAGCTGAGTCAGGCTCCAGGAGAAGGGAGGCAGGATTTAACTTATAGTATTGAGGGACATGTTGGGATTGTTGAAAAGAATGGTTTGGTACTGCCCATTCTTCCAGCAGTGAGCCACATATTTCACTGTTGCTCCAGCAGGCTCAACACTTGCTGGAGCATGTAACTGGTATGGGCTGTCCCAAGGAAAACTTTTTCAGCTTCCTGCAAGACCTCTCAGGTGGCTGCCACTCTGAAGCAGGCTGGCCACCCCTGGACAGTGTGATCTAATTTCCTTGACAATTATGTGATGGGCTGCAAATGTCACTAAGAATTTGGGTGAGGAATCCTAGGGCAACGCCCTGTCTCTCATGCACATATTATTGAAAGTGCTTCAGTAGGTTTGGAAGCCCCAAGGCCGGTGCAGAAGCCAGGTGCACCTTCACAGACTCAAAAGCCTGAGTGCACTCCTTGGTCCACTCTGAAGGGCTCTATTCCGGTCCCTTCAGAGCCTCATACAGTGGTTTAGCAATGAGCCCATAGTTTGGAATCTAAATGCAGCAGTCGCTTGCCATCCCCAGGAATCTCCTTAACTGTTTCCTGGTGTTGGGAGGGGTCTTCTGTGGACTTTTGTTGCATGGCCTGCACCATACTCAGACTTTTCTGCTCAGGGACGCCTTTCCCCATTCCCTCAAGGAGGCATCTCTTATAATGCTCCAAGAGAGGAAGGCCATCCCCATTAGGATCCCGGTTGAGCTCAGTTAGAGGTATTGCCCTGGGAGGGCCCAGAGTTCCATCTGGATTTTCTTGGTGCAGCCTCCGAGCCTCTTCATTTGCCTTATCCAACACCAGCCTCTGCTCATCCCCCTTATTGAAGCAAAGAATTCAATAAGGGTTGTATGTCTGCCCAATTGGGATGATGAGTGGCAAACACTGACACAACCAAATCAGTCATTTTAGCAGGATCATCTCTATAAGAAGGGTGTGAGCTTCTCCAGTTTAACAGATCCAATGTAGAAAACAGAGTATGTGCCCAATAATATCTAGCAGGCTGGCCCTCTGGCCCTACTCCCACTGGAAGTCTCTGAAAAGGATATTGCTTTGCCCTGGTAGGGGCTTTTCCTCCACCAAATTTGGTTCCTTGACTGATTTGAGACAGCGATGCCAGTTCAGGCACACTTTCTCCATTTCCCTCATCGGAGTAGATCCCCTGGGGCTATGGGAACTCTTGTTACAGAGCAAGGGCAGGGGGTGGTTCACGATAAATTATTACAGAAAGGACTCCCCCTTTCTGTCTCTGGAGGTTCCTCCCCCCGACGCCCACCTGCTAGGTTTGCAATGAAGGCTGCCAGAAGAAAGACGTCTCTCAATGCCAGAGACTGGTGAAAAGGAAAGGAATTGTTTATTTAAAAGCTACACAAACTTAGAGTAATGACTTAATGTCTTCAGTAAGATACTAAAGTCCTTTAGAATACCCACAGATGCACAGTCCTTCCCTCTCCTTGTGCCCAGTCCGGGGTACTGTGTCTCAGGAAAAGAAGTAGAAGTCCGTGATTCAGGCTCCCGGCACCATCAGCTGTGTGGCTGCTGCAATCTCCAGTTAATCCAAAGCCATGTGGCACCCTCTCATGGCCCACCAGCACGAGCCCTTTCTCCCCTTTTCTCCTTGGCAAAGTCTCTCGTGCTGCCTAAGCTGTGTGGCAAAAAGAAGCACTCCAAAACCACATGGTCCTCTCTACTCTCCTTCAGAACTGTGTGGTATTTTTCCCCATTTCAGAACCGCGTGGTCCTCTTCCTTTCTCCTCAGAACCGCATGGTCCTTCCTATTTACTCCAGATCCTCGTGGCCCTCTCCCTTTCTCCTCAGAACTGCGTGGTCCTCCCCTTTTACTTCAGAACCACATGGCCCTCTTCCTTTCCCCTCAGAACCTCGTGGTTCTCCTTTTACTTGCTTCAGAACCTCGTGGTCCTCTCCTTTTACTTCACCAAAGCTGCCTGATCCTTTCCCTTCTCCTCCAAAACTTGTGGTCCTCTCTTTCCCTTCATCAGAACCGTGTGGACCTCTATCTATCTACTTGCTTCAGAACCTCGTGGTTCTCCCTCTATGGCTGCCGCGCCTAGGTTGAAATCCTGGTGCCCATCTTCCTTTGCAGCTCTATTTCCGACTCCTCCTACAGTCAGCTACACCTGCCAGCATCCCCGTATTCCACTAGCTTTACTGGGCTGCCATAGTAAGTCTGGGCAGGTGTGGCCCCATGGCATGGAGCCAATCATCTCCAAGCTCTCACGCAGGCCCTGTAACCAGGGGGAGTTGCTTCCCAGTCCCATCTTGGGTGGAATTCGCTTCCATCCCCCTGGCTCAAAGCATGGCCACAGCTATTTAACATATGTATGAAACCAGTTAAAGGTTATAGATATGTTAAATGACTGTGCCAGGGGTTAGCTGCAAAGCTCTTGCCACCCAAAACAGCTCTGAATGGCCCTGTTCCATGTGTCCCATCCCCCCTGGCTCAGGCTTGTGGGGATGAGGACATCCTACATACATTTTTCTAATATTTCCTGGACACCTTGAGTTCTGGACCCCATTACAAATCCCTTCTTGGGGCCCTCCTCTTGGCTGCACCCTGCTTCACTCTGACCAGCTTGCAGCGGTTATAATATCTAGATCTTCCTGGTCCCTCTCCTCTGAGCTTCTATCTTTCACATGCAAATTCCCTTTTCTCTGGGACATTAACTTATTTTCTCTCTCTCTCTCTCTTTTTTTTTTTTTAACTCTGCATGCATCTTTATCATGTAGAATCAAAAAAACTTCTAGGTAAGGTATTTTGTCCCACTTCCCTAATTTTTGACAAAACAACTCTAGTTATAGTATAATACAGTAATTTAAAGACCCATTCAGTGACCAGTGCTCTCCTGAGTCTAAATTATACATGACACAAACAGAACAGTACTACAATAAAACCACATACACTCTAGATATACGCTCATAAGTTGACGAATTAGACAGAACTCGCCCCAAAGGGCTGTTTCCCGGAATGGAGGTTTTTCCCCTCATTCTACCAGATGGAGCTCCAAACAGAGGGTACCCAAACCAAATCAAAAGATGTCCTTTTACAGACAGAGCTCCTTCATACAGAGGGTACCCAAACCAGATCGGACGTCCTTTTTTTCAGACCTAGCTCTGTAACACACAAAGGTACCTTTACCAAATGACCTAAGTCATGACCCAGGGTTTTAACCTGAACCACAAAGCACAACGATTCAATTAAACGTGATAAATGACGAGAAGTGTGGGGGAGTGAGGGGGAGAATCCCCAAGTGAAATCACTTGGCAGCTGCTTGGGATTCTCTGATCCAAACTCCTGGGGCCTCTCAGCCCAGGCAGCCAATGGGACTCCCCGCCAAATACCCAGACTTACCGGAGGGTCCCAAAGCCTGTCCTGGCACAGAGTCGCCAAAATATGAAACTGGAAAAGACACTGGCATTCAGGCTGCCTGTCACTACCAAACCCAATAAGCAATGACAATGATTGAATCTTTATGGGCGCTTTATTCAGATGGCGGTTGATCTGAGAAGATGGTGGGCTCATACCCTAACAGACCACATTGTCTTCTCTTTCCAGGCCAACATTTTTATACCAGGGAATAAACAAGGTGTGGGGAAGGCTTTCAGATTCAGGAAGGATTGGGTGAAAGAAACTGCGACATTCCTGTCCTGGGCGGTTAGCTGTTCCCCGGGGTGGGGCGGGTGGTTGTCTGGCTCTCCCTGGAACACAAAGGCCTGGATGCCTCCAGTTGTCCCCAGGTAGTAATCTTTAGCAGTTCCCCAGGAGGTCAGCTGTTTGCCCAGGAGCCAAGATGGGCCTTATCTGTAGTTTTTAAAACAAAAGCTTTAACACATACATTACTTACGAGGCTTATAACTTTTTACCTTAAACTAAAATTTTCCAACCCTTGAGTCCCCTATCACATTGATGTTTCTCCCTGTCTCTAAAAATAAAGAAATAAAGTCTTTTAAAATTATGGAAATTGCCATAAATAAATTTATTTCCATCACAGTACATTCTCGAGAATCTGTAGTATTGTAACAGGGTGCAGCCAGGGGGGCCCCCAAATAGGGATTTGTAATGGGGTTCAGAACTCAGGGTGTGCAGGAAATATTAAAAAATTATAGCATATCCTCACCTCCACAAGTCTGAACAGGGAGATGGGACACATGGAGCAGGGACATTGAGCGTTTTTCTGCATAACAACAATTTTGCAACTCACCTCAGGCATGGTCATTTAACATATCTATAACTTTTAACTGGTTTCATGGATATGTTAAATAGCTGTGGCCATACTTTGAGCCAGGGAGATGGGAGTGACTTCAACCCATGACTTAATTGGGAGGCAACCCCCACCATGATTACAGTGCCTGTGTGAGAACTTGGAGATGATTGGCTCCATACCGCGGGGCCACACCTGCCTGGACTTACTATGGCAGTCCAGAAAAGCTGGAAGAATATGGGAATGCTAGCAAGTATAGCCGATTGTGGGAGGAGTTGGAAATGGGGCTGCAGAGGAAGACTGGTGCTGGGATTTAAACCGAGGCATGGCATCCATGCTAGGTTGGGGCCATGTGGCTTTGGGTGCTCCCTTTTGTGACATGGCTTAGGAAGCAGGAGAGACCTTGTAGGGAAGAAAAGCGGTGAAAGGACTCTTCCTGGTGGGCCATGAGAAGGTGCCCCACAGGTTTGGATTAAGAACTGGAGATCGTTGGCAAATATGTTTTCCCATACTGTTGGTACTCTTTGTAATTTGGTGCTGTTTTCTTTAGCCATGCAGAAGCTTTTTATTTTGATGAGGTCCCATTTGTTTATTCTTTCCTTTATGTCCCTTGCTTTAGGGGATGTGTCTGTGAGGATGTTGCTGCGTGGAATGTCTGAGATTTTCCTGCCAATGTTTTCCTCAAGGACTTTTATGGTGTTACGGCTTATATTTAAGTCTTTTATCCATCTTGAGTTTATTTTCGTGTATGGCGTAAGTTGGTGATCGAGTTTCATTTTTTTGCACGTAGCTGTCCAGATCTCCCAACACCATCTGTTGAAGAGGCTGTTTTTGCTCCATTTTATGCTCCTGCCTCCTTTGTCAAATATTAATTGATCGTATAGACTTGAGTTTATTTCTGGGCTCTCTATTCTGTTCCATTGGTCTATGTGCCTGTTTTTATGCCAGTACCAGGCTGTTTTGATTACAGTGGCCTTGTAATACAGTTTGATATCAGGTATTGTGATCCCTCCTGCTTTGTTTTTCTTTCTCAAAATTGCTGCAGCTATTCGAGGTCGTTTATGGTTCCATATGAATTTCTGCAATGTTTGTTCTATATCTGTGAAATATGTCATGGGTACTCTAATAGGGCTTTGCAACAGCATGGATGAAACTGGAGAGCATTATGCTAAGTGAAATAAGCCAGGAAGTGAGGGACAAGTACCATATGATCTCACCTTTAACTGGAACATAAGCAATAGAAGAAAAAAGCAAACAAATTATAACCAGAGACATTGAAGTTAAGAACAATCTAACAATAGCCAGGGCGGGGGTGGGGGGTGGGGGCGGGGATAGTGGGAAGAGGGTATTACAGGAACTACTATAAAGGACACATGGACAAAACCAAGGGGGAGGGTGGAGAGGGGGGAGGGAGGTGGGTTCACCTGGGATGGGGTAGAGGGATGGGGAGAAAAGGCATACAACTGTAATTGCATAACAATAAAAAAAAAATAAAAAAAAAAAAAAAAAAAAAAAAAAGAACTGGAGATCGTGACTGCGACAGAGCTGACGGTACTAGGAACTGCGGGAGGCCGGCCAGCCAAGCTTGGATTACTGGAAAGAACCGGGGGGCTACCTGAGCCACAGACTTCTATTTCTTTTCCTGAGATATGGTACCCTGAACTGGGCAGAGGGGGAAGGAAGAACTGCGTTAGTTTGTGGGTATTCTAAGGGACTTTGGGATCTCAATGAAGACATTAAGTCATTACTCTTAAGTCTGTATAACTTTTTTTTTTCTTCTATCTTTCTTTTTTTATTTTTATTTATTTATTTTTATTCAGTTACAATTGTCTGCATTCTCTCCCCTTCCCTCCACCCCACCCCAGCCAGTCCCACCTCCCTCCCCCACCCCTAAACTTTTGAATAAATAATTCCTTTCCTTTTCACCAATCTCTGGCATTGATAGCTATAATTCCCTGGTGGTGGGCAAGGCGAACCTAGTATAGGGGGACCCTAGGAGCAGGGGGTTCCATTTGGTAATAGTATATCGTCCCTGCCCCTGCCTGGGTCTGTTCTGTAACAGTGTCTCTCAATATGCTTTTATTATATTTTATTGATCATGCTATTCCAGTTGTCCTGATTTTTCCACCTTTGTCCCCCCTCAAACCAGCACCCCCCACTTCTTTAGACAATGCTTCCATCATTGTTTCTGTCCATGGGTCATATGTGTAAGTTCTTTGGCTATTCCATTTCCTGTACAATACTTGACATCCCCCTGGCTATTCTGTTAACTACTTATTTGTACTTCTTAATCCCCTCACCACTTGACCCATTCCTCCACACCTCCTCCCATCTGGCAACCATAACAATGTTCTCTGTATCCATGATTCTGTCTCTGTTCTTCATGTTTGCTTAGTTTGTTTTTTAGATTCAATACTTGATATATTTATAGGGTTTTTTTGCCATTTTATTGTTCATAGTTTTGACATTCTTATTCTTAAATAAATCCCTTTAACATTTCATATAATAATGGTTTGGTGATGATGAACTCCTTTAGTTTTTTTCTTGTCTGGGAAGCTTTTAAACTGCCCTTTGATTCTAAATGGTAGCTTTGCTGGGTAGAGCAATCTTAGCTGTAGGTCCCTGCTTTTCATGACTTTGAATATTTGTCAATCCTTTTTAGACTGCATAGTTTGTTTTGAGAAATCAGCTGACAGTCTTATGGGAACTCCCCTGTAGTTCCTAACTTCTTTTCTCTTGCTGCTTTTAATATTCTCTCTTTATCTTTAATCTTTGGCCTTTTAATTATGATGTGTCTTGGAGGGGGTTGTTTGGTACTCTCTGTGCTCCTGCACTGGCATGTCTATTTCCTTTACCAAATTAAGGAAGTTTTCTTTCACTATTTTTTTCAAATAGATTTCCAATTTATTGTTCTTTCTCTTCTCCTTCTGGCACCCCTATGTGCGAATGTTGGACGTCTTGAAGTTGTCCCAGAGGCTGCTCATTTTTTTTGGACTCTCTTACCTTCTTGTTCTGATTGGTTTGTTTTCCTTCCTTATATTCCAAGTCATTAAGTTGATTCTTGGGTTTGTCTATCTACTGTTGTTTCCCTGTAAATTGTTCTTTATTTCAGTTAGTCTATCCTTTGTTTCTGACTGGGTCTTTTTTTGCTACTGAGGTCCTCACTAAGTTCCTTGAGTATCCTTATAACAGTATTTTGAACTCTGCAATCTGATAGATTGCTTATCTCCATTTCATTTAACTCTTTTTCTGGAGTTTTGTTCTGTTCTTTCATTTGGACCATGTTTCTTTGTCTCCTCATTTTGGCAGCCTCCCTGTGTTTGTTCTATTTATTATATAGAGCTGCTTTGACTCCGTATCTTTGTAGCATGGCCTAATGTAGTAGGTGTCCTGTAGGGTCCAGTGGCACAGACTTCCATATCACCCAACCTGGGCACTCAAGGTGTGTCCTCTATGTGGGCTGAATACACCCTTCTCTTGTAGTGGATCCTTGGTTACTGTTGGTAGATCAATGAGGGGGGGCGGATTTACCCAGGCCAGTCAGCAGCAAGGACTGGCTGTGACCACTTAGCACCAACCTCCTCCCTCCGTGGAAGATCAGCTCTATAGGGGTAGAGTGGTAGTGCTCCAAAGTGGTCTGTAGCTGTCTACTGGGTGTGCTGACCCTGGGTTTTCCTGCATGATGCAGGCCAAAATCAGCACCCATCTGTGTTTTCCCCAGGGCCACCTTTCCTAAGCTATAGAACAATCTGAGATGGCTGCTATTTGTGCTGAGCTTGGAGATTCCCAGGCAAAGCCAAGCTGTGAATCAAGGCTGGCTGTTGCCAGTGTGGGACCTTGGGCTCAATGAGACCAGCTGTTGCTTGTTTGATAGGATTTAGAAAGTTGTGAAGCATGAGCCAAGACCAGCCATTCATATGGAAAAGTAGCTTGAGTGGGCTGGTAATTTGGGTGGGGTGGAGTCTCTGGGGATCTCCAAGGCAGGTCAAACAGCACTAGCCAGGTTACTGGATTCTGAGAAATAGCTCCGGCTTGCTGGCTCTGTGTGGGGAGGGTTTAGAAAGGGGACAATGACTTCTGTTTGCCTTGATGCCAGACACTTCAGCTCCTCCTTGTATACTACTGGTGTCTTTCAAGTAGCTACCCTGGTGCTGGAGCTCAGAGGGAGTGATTCTGAGTAGGTGAGTCTGTGTATGGGTTCTTTACAGGAACTGCTTGGGGCTTCAGAATTTTCTTCAATTGACCTAATCCTTGTTGCTTTTTGCAGCCAGAAGTTGTGGGGACTTACCTTCCTGACATTGAAACCATGGGCTGGGGGTGCCTAGTGTGGGTCTGGGACTCCTTGCTCCTGAGATATCCCTCCCAAATTTTTACCCACCACACATGGGTGAAAGATCAGCCTGTTCTACGTCTGCATCCCTCCTACCAGTCCGGATGGATGTAGTTTCTTTAATTCCGTAGTTCTCAGACTTCCATTCAACTTGATTTCTGATGGTTGTGAATGACAGTTGTTCCATATTTTTAGTTGTAATATTGATGTGGTTGTGCAAAGAGGTGAACCTTGTCTGCTTGAGCTGCCATATTGATCAGAAGTCTCTCCCAATATTTTTTATCAATTTAAAAGCCTGAGACATTTGTGATTTTTTATTTTTATTTTTTAAAATTAAAAAAATATATATTATTGTTGTTCAATTACACTTGTCTGCAATTTCTCCCCACCTCTCTACCCCTCCCCAGCCAAACCCATTCTCCCCCCCCCGCCCCCCGCTTCCACCCTCCCCCTTGGTTTTGTCCATGTGTCCTTTTTAGTAGTTCCTGAAAACCCTTCTCCCCACTGTCCCTTCCCCACTCCCCTCTGGCTATTGTTAGGTTGTTCTCTTCAACTTCAATGTCTCTGGTTATATTTTGTTTGTTTTTTTCTTTTGTTGATTAGGTTCCAGTTAAAGGTGAGATCATACGGTATTTGTCCCTCACCGCCTGGCTTGTTTCACTTAGCATAATGCTCTCCAGTTCCATCCATGCTGTTGCAAAGGATATAACTCCATTTTTCTCTCTGTTGTGTAGAATTTCATTCTGTAAATGTATCATAGTTTTTGGATCTACTCATTTGTTAATGGGCACTTAGGTTGCTTCCAGTACTTGGTCATTGAAAATTGTGTTACTATGAACATTGTGGTGCATAGGTTCTTTTGGATTGGTGTTTCAGGGTTCTTAGGATATAATCCCAGCAGCTGAGTTGCTGGGTAAAAAGGCAGTTCTATTTTTAGTTTTCCACAGTGGCTGCACCAGTCTGCATTCCCACCAACAGTGCACTAGGGTTCCCTTTCCTCCGCATCCTCTCCAACATTCGTTTGTTGATTTGATTATGATAGCCACTGTGACCAGTGTGAGGTGGTAGCTCATTGTGGTTTTAATTTGCATCTCTCTGATGGCTAGTGATGCTAAGCATCTTTTCATATATCTCTGGGCCCTCTGTATGTTTTTCTTGGAGAAGTGTCTGTTCAAGTCCTTTGCCCATTTTTTAATTGGGTTGTTTGTCTTCCTGGAGTGGAGTCATGAGAGTTCTTTAAATATTTTGCAGATCAGGACCTTATCTGAAGTATCATTGGCAAATATGTTTTCCCATACTGTTGGTTCTCTTTTCATTTTAATGCTGTTTTCTGTAGCCATGCAGAAGCTTTTTATTTTGATGAGGTCCCAATTGTTTATTCTTTCCTTTATGTCCCTTGCTTTAGGAGACGTGACTGTGAGGATGTTGCTGCATGCAATGTCTGAGATTTTCCTGCCAATGTTTTCCTCTAGGGCTTTTATGGTGTTACGAATTATATTTAAGTCATTTATCCCCCTTGAATTTATTTTTGTGTATGACATAAGTTGGTGATTGAGTTTCATTTTTTTGCACATAGCTGTCTAGATCTCCCAACACCATTTATTGAAGAGGCTATTTTTGCTCCATTTTATGCTCCTGCCTCCTTTGTCAAATATTAATGGACCGTAAAGACTTGGGTTTATTTCTGGGCTCTCTATTCTGTTCCATTGGTCTATGTGCCTGTTTTATGCCAGTACCAGGCTGTTTTGATTACACTGGCCTGGTAATACAGTTTGATATCAAGTATTGTGATCCCTCCTGCTTTGTTCTTCTTTCTCAAAATTGCTGCAGCTATTCAGGGTCGTTTATGGTTCCATATAAATTTCTGAAATGTTTGTTCTATATCTGTGAAATATGTCATGGGTACTCTAATAGGGATTGCATTGAATCTATAAATTGCTTTGGGTAGTATGGCCATTTTGATGATGTTAATTCTTCCAATCCATGAGCATGGTACATGCTTCCATTTGTTTGTGTCTTCCTTAATTTCTTTCTCCAGTGTTGTGTAGTTTTCTGAGTACAGGTCATTTACCTCCTTGGTTAGGTTTATTCCTAGGTACTTTATTTTTCTTGTTGCTATAACAAATGGGATTTTTTTCCTGATTTCTTTTCTGATGTTTCATTGTTGGTGTACAAGAATGCCTTTGATTTCTGAGTATTGACTTTGTATCCAGCTGTTTTGCCAAATTCATTTATTAGGTTGACTAGTTTTTTGTGAAGTGTATAGGATTTTCTATGTACACTATCATGTCATCTGCAAACAATGACAGTTTTGCTTCCTCCTTTCCAATTTGGATGCCTTTTATTTCTTTTTCTTGTCTGATTGCTGTGGCTAGGACTTCCAATCCTATGTTGAATAGGAGTGGTGAGAGAGGGCATCCTTGTCTTGTTCCTGATCTTAGAGGGAAAGCTCTTAAGTTTTTGTCCATTGAGTATGATGTTGGCTGTAGGTCTCTCATATATGGCCTTTATTATGTTGAGGAATGCTCCCTCCATTCCCACTTTGCTGAGTGTTTTTATCATAAATGAGTGCTGTAGTTTATCAAATGCTTTTACACATCTATTGATATGATCATGTGATTTTTGTTTTTGCTGTTGTTTATGTGGTGTATTATGTTGATTGATTTGCGAATATTGTACCATCCTTGCATCCCTGGGATGAATCCCACTTGATCATGTTGTATGAACTTTTTCCTGGATGCAGTTTGCTAATATTTTGTTGAGGATTTTAGCGTCTATGTTCATCAGGGATATTGGCCTGAAGTTTTCTTTCTTTGTTTTGTCTTTATCTGGTTTTGGGATTAGGATGATGTTGGCTTCATAAAACGAGTTTGGGAGTCTTCCGTCTTCTTGAATTTCTTGAAATAATCTGTGGAGGATGGGGATTATCTCTCCCTTAAATGCTTTGTGGAATTCTCCTGTGAAACTGTCTGGTCCAGGGCTTTTGTATGTCAGAAGCTTTTTGATTACTGTTTCAATTTTATCAAGTGTTATTAGTCTGTTCAGGCTTTCTGCTTCTTCATTGAGTTTTGGAAGATTATACTTTTCTAGAAATTTGTCAATTTCATCTAGTTTTTCACATTTCTTGGCATATAGTTCTTCGTAGTAATTTCTTACCATTCTTTGTATTTTGGTGGTATCAGTTGTAGTCTCTCCTCTTTCATTTCTGATTATATTTATTTGGGTCCTTTCTCTTGATGCACCAGCTTAAGGGCTTATCGAATTTTTTATCTTGTCAAAGAACCAGCTCTGGATTCATTGATCATTAGAATTGTGCTTTTAGTCTCTGTGTCAGTTAGCTCTCCTCTGATCTTGGTTATTTCCTTCCTTGTACTTGCTCTGGGCTGTCTTTGTTGTTGTTCCTCGAGTTCTTCTAGGCGTAGGGTTAGGTTGTTTATTTGAAATGTCTCTATTGTTTTTAGGTAGGCCTGTATCGCTATGAACTTTCCTCTCAGGACTGCCTTTGCTGTGTCTCATAGGTTTTGGATTGTTGTGAGTTTTCATTTGTTTCCAGAAACTTTTTGATGTCTTCCCTAATCTCATTCTTCACCCATTCATTGTTTAATACCATGCTATTCAATCTCCATGATTTTGAGTGTTTTGGGTTTTTTTCCTTGAGGGTTATTTCTTTTTTCATTCCCTTGTGGTCAGAGAAAAGGCTTGATATGATTTCAATTTTCTTGAACTTGTTGAGGCTTGTTTTTTTTCCTATCATGTGGTCTATCTTTCAAAATGTTCCATGTGCATTTGAAAAGAATGTGTATTTTGCTTCTTTGGGATGAAAGGCTCTGTATGTATCAGTTTAGTCCATTTCATTAGGGCATTGTTCAATGCCACAATATCTTTGTTGATATTTTGTTTAGAAGATATGTCCATCTTTGACAGTGGGGTGTTAAAATCCCCTACTATAATTGTGTTGCTGTCAATATCTTCCTTAAAGTTCTCCAAGATTTTCTTCATGTATTTGGGTGCTGCTATGTTGGGTGCATATATGTTTACAATGTTTATATCTTCTTGGTGGATTCTTCCTTTGAGTATTATGAAGTGATCTCCTAGGTCTCTCTTTATGGCCCTTTTTTTGAAGTCTTTTTTTCCGATATGAGTATTGCTACCCCTGCTTTTTTCCCTGTCCATTTGCTTCGAAAATGTATTTCCAGTCCTTCATGTTTAGTCTGTGTAGTTCTTTTGTACTGAGGTGGGTCTCTTGTAGGCAGCATATGTGTGGGTCATGCTTTCTTATCCATTCAGCTATTCTAGGTTGTTTGATTGGAGCATTTAATCCATTTACATTTAAGGTTATTATTGATAGGTAGTTATTCATTGCCATTTTTTGTCCATGTGTTCTTCTTTCTCTTTTCCTTCATTGCCTTAAAGCAGTCCATTTAGCATCCCTTGTAGAGCTGGTTTGGTGGAGGTATATTCTTTTAGAGTCTTTTGTCTGGGAAACTCCTTATTTGGCCTTCTATCTTGATTGAGAGCCTTGCTGGGTAAAGTAGTCTTGGTTGCAGGCCTCTGGTTCTTATTACTTGGAATATTTTTTGCCATTCTCTTCTGGTTTGGAGCATTTCCACTGAGAAGTCAGCTGCTAACCTTATCAGGACTCCCTTGTATGTTACTTCCTTTCTCCCTTCCTGCCTTTAAGATTCTTTCTTTCTCTTGGAATTTTGCCTTTTTAATTATGTGTCTTGAAGTGGGCCTCTTTGGGTTCCTCTTGCTTGGACTCTCTGTGTTTCCTGGATTTGGGTGACTTTTTCTCTCATCAAATTAGGGACATTTTCCATCATTACTTTTTCAAACAGGTTTTCTATCCCTAGCTCTTCCTCTTCTCCTTCTGGTATCCCTATTATACTGATATTATTATGTTTCATGTTGTCCTGCATTTCCCTTAACCCCTCTACATTCTTTCTGACCCTGTTTTCCTTTTCTTGCTCATTCTGAGTGTTTATTTCTACCTTGCCCTGCAGTTCGCTGATCCAATCCTCTGCTTCATCGAGCCTGCTTTTGATTCCTTCTACTGTGTTCTTCAATTTGGAAGTTGTATTCTTCATTTCCTTTTGGCCCTTGTTGATAGTTTCTATTTCCTTTTTCATGTTGATATAGTTTGCGTGAGTTCATTGTAGTTTCCCTGTGGTTTTTGGTAATTCTCTGTTAGCTCATTATGCTTCCTTATTACCAGTGCTTTGAACTCAATATCTGATAGTTCACTTGCCTCTTTTTCATCTAGCAGTGTTTCTGAGACTTCCTCCTTTACTTTCATTTGGGGATTCTTTCTTTGTCTTCCCATTGTCTGTGAGACTCTTCCTGTTAGCCTCTGCTTCTTAAGTTGCTGTGTTCTGACCCCCTGGATTCATGTTGTAAACTGCTGTGGCAGAATACCTGTGAGATTCAGTGGTACAGTCTCCTTGATCTCCCAGGCTTACTGATCTTGTGCTGTGGTTTATGTTGGCTCTGTGTATGTCTTTGGTTGTTGTTGGGTCTTTCTTTGGTGGGTCCTTCCCACCAGCTGGTTAACTGAGGGTCAGTTTGTCCCCCACCTCTTGTATTCTGTTGTGCAGGGTGGGCCGGTTGTTTTGGAGCTGGTTCTTCTGTGTGTATAATTTTTTGAGGTTTTTCTCGTGTTCTTGTTCAGATATTTGTTCTGAGTAATTTCTCCGCTATTTATTTGTATTTCCAGATAGGTCCTGGGTTGAGTTAGTGTGCCTTCCACTCCCTCCTTCACCTTCTTCTATTCTTATCTGTTGGTGGTTCCTTTGTTGGTGGGTCTCCTCTTCCAGGAGGTATCCTGGTGTTCACAGCTTCTACCTACTCTTTTTTGTGATAGGTTGTAGGGGGAAGGCGAAATGGTTTAAGACAGCAGGAGTGTATTCTGTGATATTTAAATTACCAGCCATTAGAGAAGAGATAGGAGATCCTTTGGATATGTATTGTGTTAACTGTGATAATTCACCCACCTAGCCACTTTTTAGAAAGGGTGGAAAGAATATAAGACTCTTGTTGTAGGGGAGGGAGGAATGTGAGTTGTATCTAGAAAGGTGTGAGTTTGTGGGAGGTCAGATTATGCGGTAAAGTGAGAGTAAATAGGTGTAATGTTTGAGAGAATAGAGTTAACCACACCAGTAATACAGTTCAGGTAACAGTGAAGTGGTCTGAGATCTGGGAGGGATTCTGTGTAGTATTTACAGATGTATGGAACAGCTATTATTTGCAGTAGTAATGGAGCAACAATCATATGACAGAATCTATGTGATCTGGATAACTAGAATAGGGAGTATAGGTCCTAGAGTAGTGTGCTAATGGCACCCAAGTGGAGTGAAAGACAGTTAATTAACAATACACTATGAAAGAGAGAACAAGGGGAAACCAGTCAAAGAATGCAGATTAACCAGTGAAGCGAAGAAGACTAAACAGAAAGAAGAGAAATACAAAAATACTAATAAAATGAGTGATGTAAGAATAATGAAAAAAAAATAGAAATATACGATAACTTGCAAGTTCTCTGGAGTAGCAAAATGAAATTTGTTTCACTGTCTCAGCTGCTGCAATGCCCCCTCCTTTGGTCCAACTCCAGTCTTTTCACAGTTCCAGGTTTTATTGTCTCACTTGTGGGGATTTTATAAAAAAGTGGGAAGAAGAGATATAAAGGGAGAGGAAGACAGAGTAGAACAAGGAAGAAGGAAAGAGAGGAAGAAGGTGTTAAAAGAAAGAAAAAATAATAAAAATTAGTAAACAATTACTTATAAAAAAGAAAAAAAAAACAACCAAGCCTGATGGCTTCAAACTGGCCAAGCTATTTTTGCTGGTCTTTTTGGCTGCAGCCAACTCAGGGGGCCTAGCCCAGCTCTTCTCTGTTCCCAACTAGCACTCTGGCAGCCTCCAGCCCAGCTCTCCATTAGCCCCGGGACCGAGAGGTTCAGGCGCTCACCCTCCTCTGGGCTATGGGTGCACGCGTGGAGCCTTCCATTGTGCATACTCTCCCCGGTGCCTGTGGTCTCAGGCTCCCCCTCCTGAGGTGTGCACTCTCCCAGGTTCCACGGTTTGGGGCTCGATGCCCCCCACACCCCTGCAGGAGCATCAGATGGCTGGGTGGAGAGGAGACTGGAGCTGCTGCTACAGGAGAATCTCCCAAAGTACCCGCCAGGGTCTTTTTCTTTTTGAGAAAATCCTCCTGCTCAATCCTGCCACTCCATACAAGGAAGGACCTGTCCACTCACACAGCCCACCTCTCCAGCTATACTGGGGACTCTTCGGGTCAGGGCTCAACACGGCCCAACTCTCAACTCTCCCCACCCGGTGCCCACAGTCTCTGTGGGTTTACCACTTTGTCCTTATTCCCCTCCCTGCAACTTCAAGCAACCAGGTCTGTCTCGGTGCTGCTCAAGCCTTGTTTGGCAGGGGAGGGAGCCATTAACTCGGCTCTCTCCCAGGAGTCCTACTGCAGGCCCGGTGGGTGTGGGTCTGGGGCTGCAGCTGCCCAGGTCCCAGTGCTGGTCCCAGGGGCCTTTTTGTCCTGAAGCAATCCGCTTACCATCTGTTTTCTCAGTGTCCTCTATACTTTTTGGTCTCCTAATTTCATAAATGCTGGGGTACTGTTGGCTGTTTGCTTTGTTCTTCAGTAGCTCTGCTAGGTGTTTCACCCATGTGCAGGGGGAAGTGGACTCCGCTCCCACCTATCTTGCCACCATCTTGAGAATCCCCGTGATTTTTTTTTCACTGTGAAGAATTCTGTGCAGGGTGGGAGAACATCAAGTGCTCAATCAGACCAAAACCTCTTTCAGTAAACAGTTAAGGCCTTTGCTCTTTGACTTTTAAATTTTAAACTGTCTCTGGAAAAGGTTCTCAGAGGTAAAATCTAGCATGAAAAGTCATGTAATTTTCATTGGGGTTCTAATTCAGAATGTCTACAGGTATTCCCAAAAGCAATAAGATATTCATCTATAATAGCACTTTTATTTGCTTAATGTTTTCTATACCTCAATTTCCATATTTAAAGTGGGATGATCTTTGAGAATTCCACCAAAATATGCTATTTATTAATTGTAGGAGAGTGCCTCCAAGGGCTTTATCTTCCTAAAATTTTATCCTGAAAAAGGAACTAGTCCAAATTATGCTTCAAAAGAATGTGTCCATGTAATCAGGTCTCAAGAAAAGGAAATAAAATGCTAATAATGTTTGATCATAAAGGGAAAACACCTATCTGTAGGGCTGATTTAAATTTCTATTAACTTTAAATGGAGCTTGGAAAAACATTTTCCCAGTTGCATTAGATTTTTATGGCTGCTGTAACTTAGTGGTTTATAACAACACAGATTTATTATCTTACAGTTCTGGAAGTGAGAAATCTAATATGGGAAAAAAGAAAAGCAGGTTCCTGCTAAGGTAGAGGTATAGGCAGAAACACTTCACTTCCTTGCATAACTAAAAGAAGGATAACAACCAATTCAAAAACAAAGCACAACCAGAACTGTCAGAAAATCATTTGCATGGAAGTCCAACAACAAAGGAGTTAAATAAACATTCATTCAGATTGGTAGGAGGGGCCCAGATGTGTAGCCGGGGCGGAGAGGATGAGTGGCAAGGTGGAGTCCGGAGGACCAGGTGGGTAAGGGGTTGGCTGGTGGGCCATGGGGGTGATCTCACATTTCATGCAGACAAGCAGGAGGAACATGGAGGGACTAAGTCAGACCACGAAATGCAGGCTTTCAGCGCGGGAAACTAAAGACTCAAAGCCCCTAGCTGTAATAAATCTGTGGGAGTTGAGGCCATGAAATTCCCAGCCTCACAGGACAGTTCTCACAAGTGAGAGTTTATTGTAGGAAGTGAGGGAAGTGAAAGAAAGCGGGGCAAGAGCCCAGCAAGTGGCACTGTTCCCTCTTGGAACCCTCCCCAACAGACAGCGCCACAATGCAGCAAAGAGAATTGCCCTACCCACGTAGATATGTAAGGCTCCACCTCTTACCATATAATGGGTGCACTGAGACAAAGAAATATGGCCCAAATTAAAGAGCAGATCAAAACTCCAGAGAAAGAACTAAGCGATGAGGACATAGACAACTTATCTGACGCAGAGTTGAAAACATTGGTAATCAGGATGCTCACAGAACTGATTGAGCTTGGTCGCAAAATGAAGGAAGAAATGAAGGCTACACAAAGTGAAATAAAGCAAAATATACAGAGAACCAACAGGGAAGGAAACCAGGACCCAAGTCAATGATTTAGAACAAAAGGAAGAAATAAACATCCATCCAGAACAGAATGAAGAAAGAAGAATGCAAAAAGATGAGAAGAGACTTAGGAACCTATGGGACAATTTTAAGCATTCCAACATCTGAATCATGGGGATGCCAGAAGGAGAAGAGGAAGAGCAAGATATTGAAAACTTATTTGAACAAATAACGATGGAAAACTTCATTATTTTGGTGAAATCCATATTAGATTTACTTTTTATTTTGCTTTGCTTTTCTGCCTACCATATAAGCTGAGTAATGTTTGACATCTTTCTAGATTTAATGAAACCAAATAGCTAGGTTAAACATTTGAATGTATTTGTTTTTGTGATCTGTCTCATATTCCTTTGAGTAAAACAGAATATAAATAAATAACCAAGCCAAATACTGTCTTGATATTGAAGATAAACATAAATAATTATTCTAGTTTGTACCAAATAAGAATGGACATGGATCTACATCTTACATTGTTGTTTCTTTTTATTGCCTTTTAATTTTCAAAAGAAACCTTGAAGTTAAGTAGATATCTCTGAATTTCTAGTACATCCTTTAGCAATGTTTTCATGATCTTTAGTTTTCAGAACTTTAATTTTAATTTGTGTGGGTATGGATATAGGTTTATTCTAATTGGGTTTTTCTCAGCTTTGTGAATCTGTAGGTTTATGTTTTTCACAAAATCTGGGAAATTTTCAGCCATTATTTCTTTGATTTTTTTTTTCAGCCCACATTCTTTCTTCACTTCTTCTGGGACTCAAATAAATGGCAGGTACAACTTTTGTTATTTTCATACATGTCTCTGAGGCTCCGTTCTCTCTCTTCTTTTTAAATCTATTTTCTCTGTGTCATTCGGATTGGGTAATGGGCTTTTAATTTTAGTCAATGTATTTTTCATTTCTAAAATTTCCATTAGTTTCTTCTTCTTTTAAAAGATTTTATTTACTTATTTTTAGAGAGAGGGGAAGGGGAGAAAGAGAGGTAGAGAAATGCTGATGTGTGAGAGATACAGCAATAGGTTGCCTCTCGCACACCCCCAACTCGAGACCTGGCCCACAACCCAGGCATGTGCCCTGACTGCGAATTGAACTGATGACCTTTCAGTTTGCAGGGCAGCACTCTATCCCCTGAGCCACACCAGGCAGGGCCCACTACTTTCTTCTAGATATTTTCTATTTCTTTGCTGATACTTTCTATTTTTTTCATTTGTTTCAAGAATGTTCATAATTGCTTATTAAGCATTTTAAGTATACTTTACTGATTATGTTCTTACAGTTTTCCCAATTTTTCCCCCTTTGTCCCCTTTCACCTGGTACCCCCCTTCACTCTAGCAACCCGCCCCCCTTGTTTCATGTTCATGGATCATGCATATAAGTTCTTTGGCTTCTCCATTCCTATACTATTCTTAACCTCCCCTGTCTATTTTCTACCTACCATTTATGCTTCTTAATCATTGTACCTTTTCTTCCATTCTCCCCCTTCTCCCTCTCTGCCTATAACTCTCCACTTCTTTGATTCTGTTCCCATTCTAGTTGTTTGCTTAGTTTGTTTTTGTTTTGTTTTTTAGATTTAGCTGTTGATAGTTGTGAGTTTGTTGTCCTTTTACTCTTCATAGTTTTAATCTTATTTCTTAGGTAAGTCCCTTTAACTTTTCATATAATATAGGCTTGGTGATGATAAATTCCTTTAGCTTTACCTTGCCTGAGAAGCACTTTATCTCCCATTCATCTTCAGATGATAGCATTGTTAGATAGAATAATCTTGGTTGTAGGTCCTTGTTTTTCATTACTTTGAGTACTTCTTGCTAGTTTCTTCTAGCCTGCAAAATTTCTTTTGAGAAATCAGCTGAGAGTCTTATGCTAACTCCTTTGTGGGTAATTCTCTCCTTTTCTCTTGCTGCTTTTAAGAGTTTCTCTTTATCTTTAACCTTTGCTAATTTAATTATGATGTGTCTTGGTGTGGTCCTCTTTGGGTCCAACTTGTTTGGGATTCTCTGAGCTTCCTGGATTTGTATGTCTATTTTCTTTGCCAAAATAGGGAAGTTTTCTTTCATTATTTTTTCAAATAAGTTTTCAATTACTTGCTCTTCCTCTTCTCCTTCTGACATCCCTATGATTCAGAGGTTGACACGTTTGGAAATGTCCTAGAGTCTTCTTATTCTTTTCTAATTTTTTAAAATTCTTGTTTCTTCACTCTGTTCTGGTTGACTGTTTATTTCTTCTTTATGTTCCAATTTGTTGATTTGAACTCCAGCTTCCTTCCCTTCACTGTTGGTTCCCTGTGTATTTTTCTTTATGTGACATAATGTAGCCTTCATTTTTTCCCTATGCTTTTGCCATACTCAATGATTTCTCTGAGCATCCTTATCACCAGTGTTTTAAACTCTGCATCTGATAGGTTGGCTATTTTTGTTTCACTTTGTTCTTTTACTGCGGTTTTGTTCTGTTCCTTCATTTGAGCCATATTTCTTTATCTCCTCAATTTGGCAGTCTCCCTGTAGTTGTTTCTGCGTATTAGGTAGAACTGGTTTGACTCCCTGTCTTGGCATACCTGTTACATTGTATGGGGCATAGACTTAAGTAATCACCAGGGCAGGGCAGCTCGCTTTCAGTGCTTTGTGGCTTCATATGTGGAGGGTGGGTCATAGAGGGGGCAATGCCACTTCCTGACTACTGGAGGCTTGTTCAGCACTTGTCCTGCTTTCAGTCACTTATGCAACTGGTGCCCCTTCATCTGTTGCTCTGGTGGTGATTCCCTAATGGGTGGGTTTGCCTTCCTTCTTGGACCTTGTGGGACGTTTAAATGGAGTCTCCTGAGATACCAGCAGTTTCTTCAGCCACCCCAACCCCCACTGACTTTTACAGCCAGGAGTTATGAGTCTTTATTTTCTGGGCACTGGAACCCTGGGCTACATAGTCTGGCCTGGGACTTGCTCCCCGAATATCCCTAATGTGGGACTGCCTGTTCCACTGGCCACTGCCACTGCTGCCTGGTTGCTGCTGCCTTGCAACTGTCCCACCATGTCCTCTCTGCCCTGGTTCCCCATTTCCACCCCTCCTACCCATGTGGCTGAATGTCTTCTTTAAATTCTTTGTTGTCAGACTTCCATGTGGTTAGGTTTTCTGGCAGTTCTGGTTTGTTTTGTTTTGAGGTTACTCATAATCCTTCTTATGGTTCTGCAAGGAGGTGAAGTGTGTCTGCCTATGTCTCTATCTTGACTGGAAGTCTCCCGGGAAAAGAAGCTGCCCCCCAGTAGTGGCTGACTGGGCAAAATATCCACCTTAAGCATTTTTATGATAGTTGTTTTTGTAGATTTTTGGGGGTTTTCTATATACACAATCATGTCATTTGGAAATAAAGACTATTTTATTTCCTTTTTAATTTATAAGTTTTCTATTTCTTTTCCTTGCCATATTGCAGTAACTAGTAATGACAGTACAATTTTCCATAGGAGTTGTGAGAGAAGACATACTTGTCTCATTCCTGATCTCAGGGAGAAATAATTTAATCTCTCACCATTAATTATAATGTTAGCTATAGTTTTGTTTTCTTTTTTTTTTTTTCGGAGATAATCTTTATTTGGTTAAGGATGTTCCCTTCTATTCCTAGTTTGTTGAGAGTTTGTATCATGAGTGGATATTGAATTTCATTCAAAGCTTTTCTGTATCTGGAGATATGATAATGCGGTTTTTTCTTTTTAGTCCTTTAATATGTTTTAATATTGTTATTTGAATGTTGAACCAGCCTTTTATTCCTGGTATGAACCTCACTTGTTCTTGATAAATTATTCTTTTCTTATACATGGCTGTACTCAATTTGCTAATATTTTGTTAAGAATTTTTTGCATTTTTGTTTTTGTGAGATATTAGTCTAGTTTTCTTATAATAACAGAGTCTCTTTTTGATATTAGGATAGGGGTAACCTCATAAAATGAGTTGGGAAGTAAGTGTTCCTTCCTCTTGTATTTTCTGTGAGATGTTGTATGATATTGACATTGTTTCTTTTTGAAATGTTTGCTGGAATTTGCCACTGAAACCATCCTGCCAAGAGTTGATTTTAGTCAATAGATATTGGGCTATATAGGTTATCATTTTCTCCTGGAATGATATTTGGTAGTTTGTGTCTTTCATCTATGTTATTAAATTTATGTTCATAGTGATGTTCATAATATTCCTTTATTAACCTTTTAGTGTAATTGTGAACTTCCTCTTTTATTTCTGCTATTGAAAGTGTGTGTCTTCCTTTTATTTTCTTGGTAGGCTAGCTAAAGTTTTATCAATTTTATTGATCTTGTCAAAGAGCTAGCTTTTGGTTTTACTGATTTTTCTCTTTGACCTCAATTTTTTGACTTCTGCTCTGTGTTTTTTTTTATTGCTTTGTTCCTTTTGCTTTCTTTGGGTTTAAGTTCCTCTTCCTTTTCTAGTTTCCCAAATTCTATCTTTAAGTTATGGATTTTAGATATTCTCTTTTTTATAACATTTTATTTTAATGCTATGCTATAAATTTTTCTCTTAACACTGATTTATCATCATTCCACACATTTTTAATACTTTTAAAGTAAAAACATGTGATGTGGCATGATATTACATAACATAAAATTAACATTTTAATTATTTTTGAGTGTTCATTTCAGTGGCATTATGTACATTCACAATGTTGTGTAACCATTACCACTTTCATTTCTCAGGACTTTTTCATCATCCTTCCACAGCCCCTGATAACCTCTATTCCACTTCCTGTCTCTATGAATTTGCCTTTTCTAGTACATCAAAAAGGTGGAATTATACAATATTTGTTGTTTTGTGGCTGGCTTTTTTCACTTAGCATGTTTCATCCATGTTGTAGCACTACAAATTTTTATATATTTTATTTTGATTTTAGTTTAAAATGTTTAAAAATTTTTCTTATGATGACTTGTTTTGACCCACGGGTTACTTAGAAGTGTATTGTTTAATTTATGTATATAAATAGGTAAATTTCCAGATATCTATTTTTTATTTCTAGTTTAATTTTGTTATGATTTGACAATGTACTTTTATGATTTCTATTCTTTTTAATTTGTTAAGTGTTTTTATATGTCCAAGAATGTAGTCTATCTTGGTGAATATTCCATATGCACTTGAGAAGAATTTGTATCCTGCTCTTATTGGATGGAGTGTTCTATAAATGTCAATTTGTTTGATTGTGCTGTCCATATACTATTACTGATTTTCTTTCTGCTTATTCTATTCATTACTGAGAGAAGTGTTGAAGTCTCCAACTATAATTGTGGATTTGTGTGTTGTTTATTTCAGATCTATCAATTTTTGACATTAGTTGTTAGGGTGTTTAAGAACTTTTCATTTATTTTGAAAATTTGATTTTTTTTTTTGTAAATGAGGCATGACTAAACCCATGAAAAAATATCTTCTCTTAAACTAAAACTTAGAAACACGGTGTCTTCAACTTGTAATTGCTTGGTCATTTTGGTGAACCATTTTGTTGTTTTAGCAAATCCCTCTAGTATTAAAAAGGAATCTAGAAACTGCCTGTCTAATGGAGTTGTCACATGCACAGTTAGCTTTCAAGGTCTTTATCATGTGGCCAAAGCTATATTTAGGACTAGTAGAGCCAGTTCAATGGTACAGCTTTGCTAAACTAAGACTCATAAGTGTTTAAAGTTTCTAGTAACTGGTTTATGTGCCAGAAAGGGGACACAGAGAGGGTGGCTTTCCTGGGGTCAGGGACATTGGAAAGGTGACAGATTTTCTGTGGTTATTATATATATATATATCTTTATAAAATCTTCCACTCACTGAAATCAGTAGTTGCAGACTACAAAGCACTCACTATCTCTCCTCTAACTCATCACATAGACAGTATGCCTTTTATAGCTATGTGGTTTGTCCTTGCCCTCAACTCTTCTGCAGTTCTGAGCTCAGAACAGGATCCAGAGTATAAGCTATACCTCCCTCCACCTGTGTTTTTCCAACAAGAATTGTCCATAGTGGGCCTTCACGGCAGCGTCACTGGAGTTTGGAGGGGGAAACTATAGTCCCTTTGGAGGAAAAATATCTATTCTTCCATGCATTAATCATGATTATAAATTCTTTTCCACTTCCACATCAAGAGGTTGAGTTGATTTCCCCTCCTTTTAAATCTGGCCTCATCTATGACTCACTTTGACCAGTAGAATATAATATATATAAGTGACACTATGTAACTTCCAAGAATGGGTATTAAGAGATCTGCACCTTCTGTTTTGGCATACTTGGAAAGCTTCCTTTTATAACCCATCTGCCATGTTATGAGAAGGCTAAGTTAGATAGAGAGGACATGTATAAGATGTTCTAGTTGACAGTTCCACCTGAGCTCTCAGCTAGTAGATAGCACCAACTGCTACCATATGACTGAGACTTTGGATGTTTCAGTCTAATCAAGCCTCCATATGCTTGCAGCCCCAGCAGACATTATGTAGATATGCAGCAAAGGATTAACCTTGCCTAAAGAAAGGTTTGATACTTTCCCAGCTTCTGAGAGGTAGCCTTTAAGGCCTTGGAATGTACTGTCCGATAAGAGTGTCTTTGTGAGAGAACCAAGATGGCGGTATAGGTAGATACACTGCACCTCCTCACACAACCAGAACTGACAGAAAATCAAATGGCAAGGAAGTCCGACACCAAGGAGATAAAAAAATTAACATTCATCCAGACCGGTAGGAGGGGCGGAGACGGGCAGCCAGGGTGGAGAGGACTCGCGTTGCCATGGCAGGACCGAGACTGGCAGAGTGTGGGACCAACAGGGCAGGTAGTCTGACCACTAGCAGACCCTGCGGCCCCAGGTTCGCGCAGATAAACCGAGAGGGCCAGACTCAGAGTGGCGGAGAAAGGGGCAGGCAGAGTAGCGGGTAGCAGACCCTGTGGCCCCACATTCATGCATAGATAAACCGGGACTAACGGCGGGGAGTGAAGCAGACTGTGTAACCCAGGGCTCCACCGCGGGGAAATAAAGCCTCAAACCTCTGATTGAAAACACCCGTGGGGGTTGGGGCGGCAGCAGGAGGGACTCCCAGCCTAACAGGAGAGGTCGTTGGAGACACCCACAGGGGCCTAGGGTATGCACAAGCCCACCCACTTGGGAACCAGCACCAGAGAGGCCCAATTTGATTGCGGGTAGCAGAGGGAGTGATTGAAATCCGGCAGAGTGGAGCGGACGCCATTACTCCCTCTTGGCCCCTCCCCCACGTACAGCATCACAGCACAGCGACCAGTGTTACCCCGCCCCGGGGGACACGTAAAGCTCCGACCCTTTAAGTAACAGAAGCACCAAGACCAAAAAAATATGGCCCAAATGACAGAACACTTCAAAGCTCCAGAAATAATTCAACTAAGCAGCGAACAGATAGCCAACCTATCAGACGCACAGTTCAAAACACTGGTAACCAATAAGTTCACAGAATTGGTTGAATTTGTTCGAAAACTAGATGAAGAAATGAAGTCTATGCTAAGAGAGACAAAGGAAAATGTACAGGGAACCAATAGTGATGGGAAGGAAACTGGGACTCAAATCAACAGTGTGGACCAGAAGGAAGAAAGAAACATCCAACCAGAAAAGAATGAAGAAACAAGAATTCGGAAAAATGAGGAGAGGCTTAGGAACCTTCAGGACATCTTGAAACGTTCCAACATCCGAATTATAGGGATACCAGAAGGAGAAGAGGAAGAACAAAAAATTGAAAACTGACTTGAACAAATAATGAAGGAGAACTTCCCCAGTCTGGCAAAGGAAATAGACTTCCAGGAAGTGCAGAAAGCTCAGAGAATCCCAAAGAAGCTGGACCCAAGGAGGAACACACCAAGGCACATCATAATTACATTACCCAAGATGAAACAAGGAGAGAATCTTAGAAGCAGCAAGAGAAAAGGACACAGTTACCTACAAAGGAGTTCCCATAAGACTGTCAGCTGATTTCTCAAAAGAGACCTTACAGGCAAGAAGGGGCTGGCAAGAAGTATTCCAAGTCATGAAAGGCAAGGACCTACATCCAAGATTGCTCTATCCAGCAAAGCTTTCATTTAGAATGGAAGGGCAGATAAAGTGCTTCCAAGATAAGGTCAAGTTCAAGGAGTTCATCATCACCAAGCCCTTATTATATGAAATGTTAAAGGGACTTATCTAAGAAAAAGAAGATAAAAAATATGAACAGTAAGAATGACAGCAAACTCACAGTTATTAACAACCACACCTAAAACAAAAACAAATGCAAACTAAGCAAACAACTAGAACAGGAACGGAACCACAGAAATGGAGCTCACATGAAGGGTTATCAACAGGGGAGTGGGAGGGGGAGAGGTACAGAGAATAAGTAGCATAAATGATAGGTGGAAAATAGATAGGGGGAGGGTAAGAGTAGTGTAGGAAATGTAGAAGCCAAAGAACTTATAAGTATGACCCATGGACATGAACTCTAGGGGGGGAATGTGGGAGGGAGGGGTGGGCAGGATGGAGTTGAGTGAAGGGGGAAAATGGGACAACTGTAATAGCATAATCAATAAATATATTAAAAATAAATAAATATAAAAATTTTCATTTTTCTTTACAAAAAAAAAAGAGTGTCTTTGTTTACCTGGGCCCATAGACCATACCAGATACTTTTTGCTAATAATGTGATTTATGGTGGTAGCATTGGGCCATGTGCTGTCAGCTTGATTTCTGAAGGAGCCAGAGACAAAGGTTTGCCATGTGGGAGAACAGCCATGCCTACATGACCAAGCCCCGATAAAATCTCTGGATACCAAGGCTCAGGATAGATTCTCCAGTAGGCAATACTCTGTGCTTATTGCTATACATCATTACTTGGCAAATTAAGTTCTGTCTGCACAACTTCACTTGAGAGGACCACTGGAAGCTCATGCCTGGTCTCTCCTGGAAACTGCCCTGTATGCCTCTTTTTTTTTTTTTTTTTAATGATCACCACTATATGTGATGAGAACTGTTTTAGAAAAGATTTTATTTATTTATTTTTAGAGAGAGAGGAAGGGAGGGAGAAAGAGAGGGAGAAAAATATCAATGTGTGTTTGCCTCTCACGTGCCCCCACTGGGGACCTGGCCTGCAGCCCAGGCATGTGCCCTGACTGGGGATTGAACTGGCGACCCTTTGGTATGCAGCCCACTCTCAATCCACTGAGCTATACTGCCTCTTGATTTTAATCTGTATTATTTCACTGTAGTAAACTGTGACTGTGAGTGTAATAGCTTTTCTGACTTCTATGACTCTTTCTCATTGGAACTGAGAGTAGTCTTGGGAACCCCAAAATGGCAATGGAGGAGAAGCACTGCCCAGATAAGTATAGCCAAGCCACAGAATCATGATCAATAGTAAATGGTTGTTTTCTTAAGCAATGGCATTTTGGGGTGGTTTATTACAGCAATAGACAAGCCAAATATCTGTCTTCTGTACTAGTTGATAATATTTTTGAGAACCAAAATAACTCTGTAATGTCCACCATGTTAGTGTAGCACCTTATTAAATGCAGGTATACACTAAACATTTGTTGAACTGTTAAATTGGAGCAGTAAGATACATCTTCCTGGAGTGAGATAGACTAAGTGAGATAGGGGACTTAGAGAATAATTGTTAGTCTCATCTGTATATAAAGAAGGGACTCTTCACCCCTTTGTGTGAAATCTAAAGGTAATTGCAGTTTTTCAGGATTGCTGTGCTAGTAATGATTTGTTCTAACTTCTTTCAGGATAGTTTTACCATGGGATAAAGAATACTGCTTAGAATATAACAGATGAAGCTCCATTCTAGCTGGTGTGGCTCAGTGGATTGAGTGCCAGCCTGTGAACCAAATGGTTGCCAGTTTGGTTCCTGGTCAGGGCACATGCCTGGCTTGTGGGCCAAGTCCCCAGTTGGGGACATGAGAGAGGCAACCGATTGATATATCTCTTGCACATTGTTGTTTCGCTCCTTCCCTTTCTCCTAACCTGCCCCTCTCTCTAAAATTAAACAAATAAAATATTTAAAAAATAACAGTTGAAGTCCCAGTTTTGCCTCTGCTCATTGCTTTTATGCAATTGGGAAAGTCTCTTTACCTTGCCAAATTTCATCTTGAAGCAGAGATCATAAGGGCAACATTGCAGGATTGTTGTGAGGCTTTAATGCATGCAAAAGTGCTTTGATAAATGTAAAGTGCTATCTAGGTATAAAGTATCATTTTGTGGAGATTTTGGATTGATGGTATTTGCTTACTTTTTATTATATTTATCTCTTCTAGCCCATCATCTGTCATACTTTTACATGCAACTGGTATTTCAATAACACAGGGGGGAATATGAAAATTTGTAAAATAACAAAATTTTTTTCACCTTTTTTATTGTTGTTCAAGTACAGTTGTCTCCATTTCCCCACCACCACTGCCTCCTACCCCAGCCATCCCCACTTCCCACCCTTGATTCTACCCCTCTTTGGTTTTGTCCACGTATCCTTTATACATGTTCCTGAAAACCCTTCCCCTCTTTACCCCCATTATCCCCTCCCACCTCCCTTCTGGTTACTTAAAAAGTAGATATTCCTCTACTTTTCCTACATCACTTCTTTACCATCACAAAGTATTCCACTTACATTTTTTTCAATAAAAGAAATGGAGAAAAATATTCAGAAAATGTGACATGTAAACAATTTCTTCTCTCTCAAGCATGTCAATTCTCCTTACCTCATCCTTTCACCTGTCGTATTAACATGTGTTTTAGTTCAATAAAGACTAAGTGCAAGGTATTGACAAGATATTATCTGTTATGCCCCAACAACCTTAGTGAACTCTGGGCTCTTCTTACTGAGTCAGTTTGGGTAGTGTCAGGTGGTGATGCCCTCAACACTTTGGAACTGGTCCACAGGCTTATGAAAACCACTTTTGGGTTCTTCAGGTTAATACTTGCAGCTTGGAGAACAGACTCCAAAAGGTCTGCTAAAGCCTTTCTGTGAACCTTCATAAAGATGCTGTAATTTTCCAGGGTCTTCCTCAGTATGTTGCTTTCATGACATTTATAAAACATTGTTTGTCTTCTTGGGTCTCATAAGGTGCTAGCTGCCACCTGCACTTACATAAATCTTATCAACCTCAATAATTTCAAATATATGCCAGTTTCTAACATAGTATAATGAAAGATCAGAGCTGGAAGGAGCTCTACATATTGGAGCTCTGGCCTGGAAATTGGTTGTCATGACTTGACAAGAATCAAGGGCAAGGAGTAATGGCCTCCAAGAGAAGTATGTGAACAGGTTATAAGAGTCCAGCAAGGAAGGGTTTGAACCACAGCCTGATGACAGAGTGTTAATTTCCAGGGATGAAGAGTATGGGAATGAAAGTCAGCCAAAGCAAGTTAATATGCCATCTGAGAAATCAAGATTGAAAGATATTTTGACAGCCTGGAAAAATTAGCTGAAACAAAAATGAGGCAATTTCCAGAAGTAAATAAATATTCTTCCCATAGATTCCAAAATCAACCATATAGACATATAAGGGAAACCAGGTTTAACAGAAATTCAGTAAAACACTTAGGTTTCATCTGCCAAGAAGGTCAGAATGAATCAATCATATGACATCATTGTCTACAATGTGAATGTAATCTCAGTATGCATGAATTAAGTCCAGAACAAAGGAGGTGATGGTATAACTTCGCCTCTGCCTGGATTATGTATAAATTGTATTCTGTTCTCTATGCCATGCTTTAAATTTTATGGGTAATTAAGACTGTATTTAGAGAAGAAATGTAATATCATGACAGGTTTAGAAACCACATCACCTGAGGAATGGTAAGTTAAACTTGGCTAGTTGCCAGGTAAGAGAAGCTATTGGGAAAAATATCAGGTGTATTCAATAATTTGAGAGATTGTTCTGTGAAAGGAGAATTAGGTCTGTTTTTATAGGTCTTGAGGATAGAATTCTGACAATTGGATGGGAACTATAATGGGTAAATTAGGGCTCAGTGAAGGTGAGAACTCCACAGTGAAAGTTGTCCATACATGAAATGGGATATGGCATGAAAGGAGTACACTACTCATTGGGAAGGTGCTCAAAAAGAGGCTAAATGGCCACCAGCTAGGAACTCTGGTAAGTGGATTCTTGTACCTGGGGGAGGTTGAACCAAATGATCTTCGAGATCCCTATCATCTCTCAAGTTTCATAATACCCAGTATTAAAGGCACACAGACATTCAGAGATTTCCACTGGCAACCTAACATTATAGCTTGCCATATAATTTTGCAGTGGGTTGGCCAGAAAAATGGCCAGTAGGTTCAGTGTCAGTATGGAATGTCTCCATAGCCTAGGCATAAGGTCCTGAACTTAACTGGACAATAAACTTCTTGAAGGCAGAGATAATATCTTATATCCTTATGTAGCAGTGTCTGGCACATAATAAGAGATGCTTGTCAAATGTTTGGAAAATGAGTGAATGAACAAATGAATGTTGGGCCTTATATTAGTCTCATAGTTCTACCAAAGCAAGTTACCACACATTTGGTGGCTTAAAACAATAAAATCTTGTTCTCACACAATTCTGAAGGCCAGAAGTCTGAAATCAAGGTGTTGGCAAGGCTATACTCTCAGAAGATTCTAGGCAAAAATTTGTTCCTTTCCTTCTCTAGCTTCTGTTGCATCCAGGCATTCCTTGTCTTGTGGCTGCATCAGTATGATTTCTGTCTCTGCAGTCACATTGCTTTTTCCTCTTCTGTCTGCCTTTCTGTGTGTCTCATAAGGATATTTGCCATTAGGTTTAGAGTCCACTTGGATAACCTGTGATGAACTCATCTCAAGATCTTTTACTTAATTACATCTGCAAACATCCTTTTCCTAATAAGGTCATATTCATAGGTTTTGAGGGCTAGGACATGGACATATTATTTCAGGCACCACCATCCAAAATATCACACTTATTTTTTTTAAGATTTTACTTATTTATTTTAGACAGAAGGGAAGGGAAGGAGAAAGAGAGGGAAACATCAACATGTGGTTGCCTCTCATGCACCTGCCACTGGGGACCTGGCCTGCAACCCAGGCATGTGCCCTGACTGGGAATTGAACCTGCGACCCTTTCATTTGTAGCCCACACTCAATCCACTGAGCTACATCAGCCAGGGCCCAAAGTTTTGTTAGACAACTAAGACATTTTTCTGTGAACAACTTGGTTGCGAACTTGTTCAAGAACCAAGGCATTTGAAAACTGAGGTTTTACAGTACTCACATTTGTATCAGAAGGCCTAGTTGGGGCTGATTCGGACTCAGAACCTGGCCATGTCTAAGGAATTAGTGGACCAGTAGTTCCTCAAACATCTACTGGTATGTGTTTATTTTGCCTGGGGCATATGGGCCTGTGAAATGTGTTCTTTGTGTCTTTAGAGAAAGACTGGGAGATAAAGAGTTGGTTTAGGTTCCCCTAGAAGTAGACTCTAAGACCAAGATTTGAGTGCAATTAGTATTTTTGGGAAATAATCCTAGGACATACTAATAAGAGAATGGGGAAGTGAGACAGGTAAGAAAAGAGACACTAAATGATGCCTTATCAAAATAATTGCCACTGTGGTTAACTGGAGTTTCATCCTATTGGGGAAGTCTAGAAGCCAATGTAGAACACAAGCCTCAGAATTATCTTTTTTGCCTGGGATATAGTTAAATTTTTTTTCAGGCTAAAAATTACCTTTCTATTATGGCTACCCAAATCATTCAGAAAAGGATATCAGGGAGCAAGTGCTAATATTGGGATCTCATTCAAGAGTTAAAAGCTCTAGTGGTGCTTCTCTGGTTGCTGTTAAACCAATGAGAAAACCTGATTTTATTTTGAGGGTTGAGCCCATATGCTAGTACATGACACCATTGAGAAGAAGGGGGTAGAAAAAGAGAAATAGAATTTAGGGTGTGAGAGTGAAGAAACTGACACTGTCAAGTATCTGGAGTGAGCAAAATCCAAGTGTAGTTGAGTAAGACATTTAAAGAGAGTGTTGGGATTCTATTTTTTCCTTGGTTTTGGCAAGCAAGAAGTCAAAAGATGTAAATAAATAGCTGAATAAACACACGGAGAAAATATAAAACCAAGCCTCCTTTCATAATGTTAGTGTGTATCCTCAAGGAATGGAAGCTAATTTTAATATTACTTTAAATGATCCACAGTTAATAACATTACAGATAACATTTACTAAGTACTTATTATATGTCTGGTAATATGCTTCGTCATGCATCATTTCACTTTATTAAAGGCCACCTAGAAGTTAGCTTTATTTTTAGATGAGGAAACAGGGGCTTAGAGAGAGAATTTACACTACCCAAGGTCTTGCAACTTCTAGATGTTAGAGCTGGCATTTGAACTCAAGTTGTCAGAATTTAGAACTCATTTTCCATTAACCAAGGAAGTAAAAGACCTGTATTGGGAAAATTATAAACACTGAATAAATAAATTAAAGAAGAACAAATAAATGGAAGCACTTTCCATGCTCAAGAATAGGAAGAATTAACATTGTTAAAATGTCCATACTACCCAAAGCAATCTATGGATTCAACACAATTCCTATCAAAATACAAATTGTGTATTTTGAAGAACTGGAACAAATACTCAAAAATTTATATGGAATCACAAAAGACCCCAAATAGCCACAGCAATCGTGAGAAAGAAGAACAAAGTTGGAGGAATATTGATATCAAACTATACTACAAGGCCATAGTAATCAAAACAGCATGGTACTGGCATAAAAAAACATACATAAATCAGTGGAACAGAATAAAGAGCACAGAAATAAACCCACACCTATATGGTCAGTTAATATTTGACAAAGGAGGCAAAAACATACAATAGGATAAAGACAATTGATTCAATAAATGGGATTGGAAAAATTGGACAGATATATGCAAAAAATGAAGCTAGACTACCTTCTTATATACAAGAATAAACTCAAAATAGATTAAAGACTTAAATGTAAGACTTGATTGCATAAAAAATACTAGAAGAAAACATGGGCAGTGAAATTAGGACATTTCTTTTAGCAATATTTTTTTCTGATACATCTCTTCAGGCAACGGAAACAAAGGGAAAAAAAATCAACAAATGGGACTACATCAAACTAAAAAGTTTTTGCACAGCAAAGGAAACCATCATCAAGATGAAAAGGGAATTGACTGTATGGGAGAACACATTTGCCACTGATACATTGGACAAAGGTTTAATCTCCAAAATATATAAAGAACTCATATGACTTGACATGAAGAAAAAAACAACCCAATTAAAAAGGTGGGCAAAGGATCTGAGTAGATACTTCTCCAAAGAGGACATACACCTAGCCCATAGACATATGAAAATATGTTCAATGCCACTAATTATCACAGAGATACAAGTTAAAACCACAATGAGATGTGACGTTATACCTGTCAGAATGACTATCATCAATAAAAGAACATGCAAGTGTTGGTGAGGGTTTGGACAAAATGGGAACCTCATGCACTGTTGGTGGGAGTACAAATTGGTGCACCACTGTAGAAAACAGTATGGAGGTTCCTCAAAAAATTAAGAATGAAATTGTCTTACGACCCAGTGATCCCAATTCTGGGGATATATTTGAAGAAACCCACACACTAATTTGAAAGAATATATGTACCCCTATATTCATTGCAGCATTATTTACAATAGCCAAGATTTAGAAGGAACCCAGATCAGTAGATGAGTGGATAAAGAAGTGGTTGTACATACACAAGGTCTGTCTGGAAAAAGTCCAGCCATTGTTAATATAATGAGAATGGTTTGCGTGACATCGATGTAACCTGGCAGCCAAAGAGAATGGACTGGAATGTGCACGTGTGAACAATGACAACTTTACTGTACTAGTCAGTGGTGAGATGGGTAGAAACTGTTGAGTGAGCATTGTACTGTGTGGCTGTTGTATTCAAAATGAGTGAGTAGAGCAATGAATCTGCATCCAATTTTGCATTAAGCTTGAAAATTCTTCTACAGAAACTATTTGGATGATTCAGAAGGCTGCAGCTATGGGCAACTGCTGGTTGACAGCTTCATTAGAACAACACGCCTGCTTATGCCTCACCATCTCATGCAGTTTTTTGGTGAAACATCAAATCACCCAGGTGATGCAGCTCCCATACAGCCCAGATTTGTTGCCCTGCAACTTTTGACTTTTCCCAAAACTAAAATCACCTTTGAAAGGGAAGATATTTTAGACCATCGATGAGATTCAGGAAAGTATGATGAGGCAGCTGATAGCAATTGGAAGAACTGTGTGAGGTCCCAAGGTGCCCACTTTGAAGGGGACTGAGGTGTCATTGTGCTATGTACAATGTTTCTTGTATGTTGTATCTTCTTTAATAAATATCTCTATTTTTCATAGTATATGGCTGGATACTTTCTGGAATATTAGTCATTAAAAATAATAAAATCTTTGTGACAGGATGGATGGACATAGAGGGTATTATGCTAAGTGAAATAAGTCAGTCAGAGAAAGACAAATATCATAAGATTTTACTTATACGTGGAATCTAAAGAACAATATAAACAGCATACCAAGCAGAAACAAACTCATAGATACAAAGAACAAACTAATGGTTGCTGGAGAGAAGGGTAGTTTGGGGACAGAATGAAAAAGGTGAAGGGATTGAGAAGTACAGATTGGTAGTTACAAAATAGTCATGGGGATGTAAAGCACAGCATAGGGGATATAGTCAATAATATTTTATTAACTATGTAGTGCCAGTTGGGTAATGGAAATATGAGGGGGAACACTTTGTAAAGTACATGATTGTCTAACCACTATTCTGTACACCTGAAACTAATACAAAATAATATTAAATGTAAACTGTAATTGAAAAATTTAAAATAAATACTTGCTTTCCAAGATGAATATGTTGGGGAATAAAGAAAAAAGTTTGAGTTTAAAGCCTTCCTATTCTTCCTATCCTATGACATGTGACCTTGGGAAAATGTCTTACTCCTTCCCTGTCTGCTAAAATAGGACCATGGTTCTGTTCATAAAATTTTTTCTTTGAGCGTATGGTTGCATAAATTATTTTTGAATTAACTGTTTCTTGTTAGTACTTATCACCCTTTTGACCAAATTTTTGAAATATTTATTCCATTCATGCCTTTCTGCTGGGTTTTAAATTCAATGATGTCAGGGCTGTGTCTGTTTTGTCCATTTCTTTATTCCCAGTATCAGCATAATTAGTTAGTGTGCAGAGTAGACATTGAACATTTTTTGTTGGTTGAATGAACTGCACTTGCTTCTATTTCTCTCTGTCAATAAGAAAAAAAACCCCAAGAGATGCTGAGGAATGTAATACATTTTTAACTGATAGGTTTCTAAAACAATGGTGCCCTGTCCTGATAGTTCTTTATACTTTTAATGTCTAATTATTCAGGAGGCAGCATTTATTAGCTGCCTTACTTTAGGCAGGATATCAACTCTTAGATGTGAATTATATTTTCATATTCATAGGGTTCAGAAATGTACCTTTTGAAGCATTCATGGGGGTGGTATTTTAGATGTACTTTTAAAAAGCTGTACTCAAATGAACTCACTTTAATTTTAATTTTGGCTGACAAGCTTTTCCTAGGTGCTGCTAAGACTCTAACAAATCTACACTTCCAGTAATATATGTATAAAATAGGGTTCCATATGAGGATATGCCATTGTATGCTCCTTCCTTTCCCTTGGAACCTTAGGAAAGGAGCCTATGTTTGAACTTCCCACACTCTGCAGTTGTGTGACCCAAAAAATGTGTTTTACTGACATTCACTCATAGTATCTAAGATGAGTTTTCTATAGTGCTTAGTATAGCACCAGGTACAAAATAGGCACTCAGTAAATGCTGGTGGGCTGACTAGCTGAATGAATGAATGCATGAAGGTATGTTTTGAATCAACTTGGTAATATTTGAACAGACAGAGATACTTCTGCTCTGCCTACAATTGACTAAAATTCTCACATGCATCCATTTTTGGGCTAAAGCTTTGTAAGGCATTTAAAATGCAAATATATTGAAAGTGTTCCTAATTCATTACCTTGATTTAGTATTCCAGATTTAGAGCCTTCCAAATTCTAGATAAAAAGGAAGAGTCAAGAAGATGGGATGCAGAACAGGTTCATTTTGATGATGAGTAGGGTATGTGGAGAGGTGTACAGAAGCTATGTGCAGGATAGGAAGTCAACAGGAGGGAGGGTGGCATAAAAATATTGCGGATAGACCAGATAAGGGGGCTAATGGAGGCACAAAAAGTCATCCTGGCTTCCCATTCACCACCTGGGTCCACTCAGATTGCCATGTGTGGCCAGCAGAGCTTGACTGCAACCTAAAAAGACAGGCTGCTATCTATGCCTTGAGCAAGTATTTCTGACTTGGTGAGTGTGTCATTTATATGTCTGTAGTAAATGTCGGCTTGAACACTTGACAACTCTAGCTATCTAGGGCTTCCCAGAGTCAGCTGAACATCTGCTGTGTTAGCCAGCCTCCAAAATGGACTGTGATCATCCTCTCCTCTTGGCATTTATTTCTTTTTGTAGACTCCCTCTACACTGAATGGAACATTGCAAAATGATGGTGTGTGACCTTTGAAGTTAGCCTCAAAATCTGCCTCTTTGACAACTTGTGTCAAAGGAAGTGAACAACCATTTCGTGAGAGCACACATGCAGCCTTGAGGAAATGACTATGTAGAAGAACCAAGACCTCCTACCATCAGCCAGCACCAACTTACAAGACATGTGAGTAAGTTTCTGTAGAAGTGGATGCTCCAGCCTCAGCTTTGAGATGACTGCAGCCCTGGATGACATCTTCAGTGCAATTTCATGATAAACCTTGAGCTAGGACCACCCAGCCAAACTATCTCCAGATTCTTTTTTTTTAAAAGATTTCATTCATCCATTTTCAAAGAGAGGGGAAGGGAGGGAGAGAGGGAGAGAGACATCAACGTGTGGTTGCCTCTCACGCACCCCCACACTGGGGATCTGGCCCACAACCGGGGCATGTGCCCTGACTGGGAATCGAACCTACAACACTTTGGTTCGCATTGTGCACTCAATCCACTGAGCCACACCAGCCAGGGCCCCAGATTCTTGACATATAAAAACTGTGTAAGATAATAAATGTATATTGTCCTTAGTCACTGAATTTGGAGTAAATTTTTTTACACAGCATTAGAGACTACTAATACATTTTCTTTGTCTTATATCAGTGATCATAATGGTTATTATATTTACTAGTTTGTCAGATAAATATTAAGTTTTCCACATCTCTTTAAAGGTGGTGATTTGTGCTTTTTTCTAGCTTCATGTAAAGATATGAGAATATGGACATAAAGAGCAAGGACTCAGGGTCAGGCAGACATAAATTTGAGTACTGGTTGGACGACCTGTGTGATTTAGATCAAGTTACTTTATTCAACTCATACACATCTTATAAGAATTATAGCACTAAATGCATTACAAGTGCTTAGGATAATGCATAGCTTATAGTAAGAACTCAATAGCCCCAGCTGTTGTGGCTCAGTGGTTGAATGCTGGCCTGTGAATCAAAGGGTCGCTGATTCGATTCCCAGTCTAGGGCACATGCCTGGGTTGTGTGGGCATGTGAGAGGCAACCAAACATTGATGTTTCTCTCCCTCTCTTTCTCCCTCCCTTCCGCTCTCTCTAAAAGTAAATAAATTAAATCTTTTAAAAATCTACCAAATATCCTTTTAAATATTATTTTTTGCTTTTGGCTTTTGATATAAATTTTAGGATAATAATCAATTTCTGAGAGAGAGAGAGAGAGAGAGAGAGCAAGAGAGAGAGAATGCTGGAATTTTGATGGGGGTTGCACTGAATCTACTGATCAATTCTGGAAGAATTGCCTTTTAACAGTATGGAATCTTCCAATCCATGAGCGTAGAATGTTTCTCCATTTATTTAGATTTTCTTTAATTTCCCTCAACAATACTTTATAATTTTCAGTATACTTGTCTTGCAACTGTTTTGTTAATTTATTCCTAATTTTTAATTCTATTTGATGACATTATAATGAAATTGTTTTCTTAATTTTACTTTTGGATCATTTCATCTGTATGTAGTTATGTATAATTGATTTAAATATATTGATATTATATCATACAACTTTGCTGAAATTTTAAAAAATCAGTTCTAATAATGTTTTAGAAATTCCTTGGGATTTTCTTTATATAGATTTACATCTCTATGGTCAATTAATATTTGACAAAGAGGGCAGAAGCATAAAATGGAGTAAAAATAGCCTCTTCAACAAATGGTGTTGGGAGATCTGGACAGCTACATGCAAAAAAAAGAAACTCGATCACCAACTTACACCATACACAAAAATAAATTCAAGGTGGATAAAAGACTTAAATATAAATCGTGACACCATAAAAGTCCTAGAGGAGAACATAGGCAGGAAAATCTCAGATATTCCATGCAGCAATATTTTTGCTGATATGGCCCTTAGAGCAAGGGACATGAAAGAAAGAATAAACAAACTAGATCTCATCAAAATAAAAAGCTTCTGCATGGCTGAAGAATGCAGCATTAAAATGAAAAGAGAACGAACCGTATGGGAAAACATATTTGCCGATGATACCTCAGGCAAGTATTTGATCTCCAAAATATATAAAGAACTCACACAACTCCACTTGAGGAACACAAACAGACCAATTAAAAAACAGGCAAAAGACCTGAACAGACACTTCTCCAAGGAGGGCACACAGAGGGCCCAGAGACACATGAAAAGATGCTCAGCATCACTAGCCATCAGAGAGATGCAAATTAAAACCACAATGAGATACCACTTCACACCGGTGAGAATGGCCATCACAAACAAATCAACAAACAACAAGTGTTGCAGAGGATGTGGATAAAAGGGAACCCTAGTGCACCGTTGGTGGAAATGAAGACTGGCACAGCCACTGTGGAAAACAGTATGGAATTTCCTCAGAAAACTAGAAATGGAACTGGCTTTTGAGCCGGCAATTCCACTGCTGGGATTATATCCTAAGAGCCCTGAAACACCAATCCAAAAGAACCTATGCACCCCAATGTTCATAGCAGCACAATTTACAATAGTCAAGTGCTGCAAGCAACCTCAGTGCCCATCAGCAAATGAGCGCCTCAAAAAACTATGGTACATTTACACAGTGGAATACTACGCAGCAGAAAGAAAGAAGGAGCTCCTACCCTTTGTGACAGCATGGATGGAACTGGAGAGCATTATGCTAAGTGAAATAAGCTAAGCAGTGAAAGTTAAATATCATATGATCTCACTTTTAAGTGGAACTTAATCAACAAAACAAACAAGCAAGCAAAATATAACCAGAGACATTGAAATTAAGAACAAATGGACAGTAACCATAGGGGAGATGGGAGGGGATAATGGGGGGGAAAGGGTTAGGAAGGGTCTTCAGGAACAACTATAAAGGACAAATGGATAAAACCAAGGGGGGGTGGAATCAGGGGGGTAGGTGGGGATGGCTGGCATGTGGGGTGTGGTGAGGGGAAAAAGCAGACAGCTGTACTTGAACAACAATAAAAAAAAGATTTATGTCATTTGTGAGGTTTTACTTCTTCCCTTACAACCTGAATGCTTTCTCCTTCTTTCTCTTACATGATTACAGTGGCCAGACCTCAGATGCAATGTAGAATAGAAGTGGTGAGACAAACATCCTTTCCTTGTTTCTGATCTAAGGGAGAACACATTCAGTCTTTCATCATGAAATATGATAGATGTAGGGTGTTCATAGATGCCCTTTCTCAACTTGAGGAAGTTCTCTTCTATTTCAAGTTTGTTGAAAGTTTTTTTTTTTTTAATCATGAATGGGTATTGGATTTTGTGAAATACCTGTCCCGTGTCTGTTGCCATTATCATGTGGTATTTGGTCTTTATTATCTTAATATGGTTTGTTATGTTAGTTGGTTTTTGGCTTTAAACCAACCTTGCATTCTTGGGATAACTCCTACTTGGTTGTGGTGTATTATTCTTTTTATATTTAACTATATTTGGTTTGCTAATATTTTCTTGAGGATTATAGTGTCTATATTCATGAGGGATGTTGGTTTGTAATTTTCTTTGCTTGTGATGTCTTTGTTGGCTTTGGTGTCATGGTAATACTACCTCATAGAATGAGTTGGGAATTGTTCTTTTCTCTATTTTCTGAAAGAGTTTATGTAGAATTGGCATTATTTCACCCTTAAATGTTTGATATAATTTACCATTAATTCCATCTTATCCTTTGTTTTGCTTCGTGGGAAGATTTAAAATTAGTAATTCTATTTTTTTTGCTTGTTATATGTCTGATAATTCTATGTTCTGTAATGTCAGTGGTAATATCTCCTCTTTTTAATCCTGTTTTTGTTTATCTCTGTCCACTTTTTTTAAAATAAGTGAATCCAGCTAAAGGTTTATCATTTTTGTTGACCTTTTCAAAGGATTAACTTTGGTTTAATTGATTTTTAGTGATCTTCTATTTTATATTTCATTGAGTTGTACTCTATTATTTTCTTCTTTCTGTTTATCTTGTGCTTAATTAGCTTTTCTTTTTAAAAAGATTTTATTTATTTATTTTTAGAGAGAGGACAAGGGAGGGAGAAAGAGAGGAAGAGAAACATCAATCACTTGCCTCTTGCATCTGCCCTGATTGGGGAATGAACCTGCAACCCAGACATGTGCCCTGACCAGGAATCAAACCAGTAAACTTTTGCCTTGCAGGACAGCACCCAACCTTGAAGCACACTGGTTAGGGCAATTAGCTCTTCTTTTCTGAGTATTCATAAGGTAAAAGCTTTCTATTTTGATTTGAGATATTTCTTCTTTTCTAACATAACTGTTTATGGATATTAATTCCCCTCTTAGCATTGTTTTAGCTGCATCCCATATATTTTTTATATGATGTGGATTTATTTTCACTCAGCTTGAAAATAGTTTCTCTTATTTCTTCTTTGACCCATGGGCAATTTAGAAAAGTGATATTGAATTAGCAAATTTTTGGATATCACAATTTTTTGTTTTATAATTCTAATTTAATTCCATTGTGTTTCAGAGAACATATACTTTAAATTATTCTAATTATTTTCAATTTGATGGTGGTAGTTTTATTGTTTAGAACATGGTTTATCCTGCAGAAAGTTCTATGTGTACTTGAAGAGAATGTGTATTATACTTTTGTTTAGTGGAACGTTCTAGGGATGTCATTTATGTCAAGTTATTTGATAATGTTATAGGTATAATGTCCTTGTTGGTTTTATGTTCAGTTGTTCTTTCAATTTATGGGAGTTGGGTATTGACATTTTCAAATTTATTGTTTAATTGTATATTTTTCCAAGTGTATATCATGTGGGTAGGCATAATTATGGTTCCCCAAAGATGTCCAAGTCATAATTTCCAGAATCTGTGAATATGTTATGTTACAAGGCAAAAGAGAATTAAGGTTGCAGATGGAATTAAGATTGCAAATCAGCTGACTTTTACAATATCTGAAGTAGTTCTTAGTCTAAAATGACTCATCATCCCTTCCTGCCCACAAAATCACACAACCAACAACAAATTAGAAAACCATGTGCTGTCCTTATAGAATAAGGGAACAAAATCCAGTACTGTATTCATTAGTTTGGCTTTTCTTCAGCCTTCTGTGTGACATTGAGCAAACTACTTAATCTCACTGAGCTTCAATATTGCATCTTTAAAATATTTTGTACCTATAGCAGTATAATATATACTAAATACTTGAGCTCCTCAAATATATGTTAAGAGATAGAGAGAAAATAACCTAAAACTCATGCAGAGGGAAGTGGTATGTTTGAAAACATTCACTGCCTGGGCACTGGGAGGCAGCAACTCTTTTTCACAAAAATGCCATGGGTAAAACAGAAAAGCTTGAGATTGCTTTTATCTCACAACAAATGACATTTGCATCCAATTCTGGCTTTATTTCACATTCTGTACATTTTGTTCTGGGAGAGAACTGCCTCACCCAGTCTTCTGAAAAATCTTTTTGCTGCCATGGTGAAGCAAAAACTCCTCCCCCATCCACATCTCTCCATCATTTGACTTGGGAAATTTAAGATGATACTATCTCAGCTTTGTTCCTGTGACTTTAATATAGAAAATGAGGCCCCCAAAGATCCAACTATCACCTCCTCTTCTGAAACCCCTCTGTGTGTTCTTAATTTGGACTTGCCACTGTCAGCCTGCTCTCCAGCATTTTTCCCACCTCATCTGATCCCTGCTAACACACACCAACTCACACAATTTACACCCACACAATGACTCCAACATAAAGTGTAGGCTTGTAAAACAACAGACTTTTTGAAAACCAAAAATTCAGATATCAAAGCGATCTCTAGTTATATAAATTGCAGGGTTTAGTGCAAAAGAAAAATGCGCGGCCTCTTGTTCAAAAGGCAGGAACAAAGTACCATTAAATGTACTAAGATATAAAACTGTGCCCTTTCTTCCATGGTATCTCTCTCTTCCCCCTCCCCTCTCTTGACTTGTCATAATGTTTTTTATTTGCTACTTACTGCGGTTCTAAATAAAGAAACATCAGATATTTAAATTATTAGCACAAGGTTTACCATTCATCTTTATATTGTCCAATGTTACTTTTAAATGGAAATCTAAGAGTATTTGACCTGTATGCAGAATCACCAAAATTTCACAATTAGTATTTTGTAGCTCATGCATACATGTGCATATCTTTATCAGAAAAATAGAAACACTACACAAAATGAAGATAAATATTTTTATATTTCACTTCTTGATATGTTCACATTCAATTAATACTCTACTTTGGCTCACTGATGAGTAAGAAAAAAACTGAAAGGAATATGGGTTTGTCCTTTTTACCCTTCTGTGTTATCATTTTTAGAATAAGTGGTTGGCTAATGTGGAAGGTAACAAGAATAACAAAGAATATAACAGGGTCTCTTGGTTGCTTATATTCCTTAGAACACTATTGCCATCTTAGCAAGTTCTAATTCAAATGACTTCTGGGAGCTTTTAATGCCCCTACTTACTCAGCCATAGATGTAACACATCTTTACTCACTTTGAGTGTCACTAACTCTTGATGCATCATGGATCCACTGGAATTCAGTGCTAGTGAGATGTCATTGTGGAGAGCAGGACCAATAAAATGGCATTGGTCAAGATAGCATAAAGTATATAAAACAAATTGGACTCACTCATGTCCACCTAGATGGCTGCCAGTCAGCCATGACACTTTGATTCAAGAAGGAAACTACCTAAGTCACGCTAGACACATCCGGCAAGGAGACACACCTAAGATAGCTAGCTGCACATGTGATCAGAACAGCCACGTCTGTAGAGCTGGACCACCCACAGATAGGCTCCAGGGCAAATTTCTCATTTTGCCATCAGGGGTGCCTAGACACTTATCAAGAGACCCAGAAGTATGGAGAACACCACTTTCAAGGTATAACTGAGGCAGGTTCCAGACCACTGCTGAGAGAGCTGAGCTCCACACACCAGACTGCTGCTCCATGTCATGCTGGTCTTCCTTGGCATTGGCCACCAGAGGCTCTACCCTGCTGGACTGAGGACTTGTCTGCCCTGGTGCCCACTTGGCTCTGGAGATTCTTGCTTGCAAGACACTGACAACTCCCTTGCTCACTGTACTGTCTCCTGGACCTGCAGACTGAGACTCTGGGACTTGGGTTCATTATCCTCCATTGATTCCTCTGTGTGTGTGTTACATTTATCTTAGATTATTAGAGTGTGAGTAGGATATTAATGTATGTTGGTGTTCTACTTTGAGTCAATATGCATTCAATAAAAGCTGAGTGAATAGCACAGTTACCTTGTGTGACTCTTTTCTGTTCCTGTGCCAGGTTGCTCAGTAGGCAGCCAGCCAAGCAGTTGCCTTCCTGACTTATAGGAAAGACTATATTGTGAATGTATACTCACGACAGTCATGAATGTTATGTGTGAATAGGGCAACAAGGAACACGTACATTGCCCATATATTCTTTGCTCACACTCATGCTCCATTATTCTATCAGATTTCCTGTAAAAAACAACATGATGATTTTTTTCCTTTATTCTATTAAAATGGTAAAGATAAAAATTTTTAAAAAGAATTTCAGGAGAATGACAGCATAGCATTAAACCAAGCACAAGATCCTTCTGAATGTGGGGCTGTGTAGGCACAGGTCACACACCCATAAAGTTGGCCTTGAAGCAATCTTTTCCTTCAGCTTTCTCTCCTTTAACAGGCATTTCAGCTTTGCTGCTACTTCTTTTCTGCATCATTTTTCATAGTAGTTTAAAAATACATGTTTGTATTATCACTGTCAGTTGGCATGTCAAGGGACAGGGGCTCAAGCAGGATTGTTCTTTGTCCTCATTTACCTCCACCAACTGCACCCAACCTGGATACTTTAGGAGGCTTTCTGGAAAAGAATACTGTAGCCTTTTTTGTATGTTTTTTAAAAAGATTTTATTTATTTATTTTAGAAAGGGAAAGGGAGGGAGAAAGAGAGGGAGAGAAACATCAATGTGAGGTTGTCTCTCATGTGCCCCTTGTTGGGGACCTGGCCTGTAACCTACGCATGAGCCCAGTAACCCTTTGGTTTGCAGGGCAGCACTCAATCCACTGAGCAACTCCAGCCAGGGCTACCCCAGCCTTTTATAACTCCCTAAAGTTAGATTGATGGTTTCAAAGGATGCTGAAAGTAACCTGAGGGCTTTGGCCTCCATGTCACTCATTTACTTTTTCTTGTATTTAATTATTATTTATTATATTTTAATAACAGCTTTCTTGAGATACACCATATTTTTTGGACCATAAGATGCACCTAGGTTTTACAGGAGGAAAATAGAAAAAAAAAAACCCGCTCCACCACTGCCCACCCCCCTCAGTGAGCTAGGTAAGCTACATTCGGATTATAAGACACACCCCCATTTTCCTCCCAAATTTGGGAGGGGAAGTACATCTTATAGTCCAAAACATATGGTAATTCATATACCATACAATTTATTCCTTTAGAGTGTATAGTTTTTCAGTATTTACATAAAGTTGTACAATCATTGCTACTATCTAATTCCAGAACATTTTCATCACCCTTCAAAGGAAACCCATATCCTTCAGTAGCCATTTCTCATTTCTTCTTTCCCTTCGGCTCTGAAAACCACTACTTTTTTTTTGAGTGCTAATTTTATTTTCTTAAAACAATCCCAGTATAAAATCACACCATAGGAATTCTGGCCAAGATGGAGGGATAGTTAGACACACTGTGCCTCCTTACACAACCAAAAGAAGGACAACAACAATTTAAACACAAACAACAACCAGAACTGACAGAAAATCAAACTGTATGGAAGTCCAACAACCAAGGAGTTAAAGAAGACACATTCATCCAGACCGGTAGGAGGGGCAGAGATGCACAGCTGGGCTGAGAGGACTTGCAGCAAGGAGGTGGCTGGAGGACCAGGGTGGGCAAGATGGTGGCTGGTGGACCCAGTGAGGCGGTGGATTGTGGAGCGGGGTGGGCAAGGAGTAGCTGGCAGGTCTCGAGAGATAGTGGCTGGTGGATCTGGCGGTCCCACTTTCACGCCCAGATAAACCAGGAAGAACAAAGGCAGAGTGAAACAGACCACGCAACCCCAGGGCTCTGGCATGGGGAAATAAAGCCTCAAGCCACCTATTGAAAACCCTTTGGGGGTTGAGGCAGCAGTAGGAGAAACTCCCAGCCTTACAGGAGAGTTTGTTGGAGAGACCCACAGGGTCCCAGAATGTGTACAAACCCACCCACATGGGAATCAGCACCAGAAGGTCCCACTTTGCTCGTGGGTAGCGGGGGAAGTGACTGAAAGCCAGCAGAGAGTGGAGCAAGTACCATTGTTCCCTCTTGGACCCCTTCCCCACATACAATGTCACAGCACAGCAACATGGGCTGCCCCGCCCAGGGGGAATACCTAAGGCTCTGCCCCTTTACATAACAGGCACGCCAAGACAAAAAAAAAAAAGGCCCATATGAAAGAACAGATCAAAGCTCCAGAAAAAATACAACTAAGCAATGAAGAGATAGCCAACCTATCAGATGCACAGTTCAAAACACTGGTAATCAGGATGCTCACAGAACTGGTTGAGTATGGTCACAAAATAGAGGAAAAAGGGAAAGCTATGTAAAGTGAAATAAAGAAAAGTGTACAGGGAACCAATCGTGATGGGAAGGAAACTGGGACTCAAATAAATGGTATGGACCAAAAGGAAGAAAGAAAAATCCAAACAGAAAAGAATGAAGAACCAAGAATTCAAAAAAATGAGGAGAGGCTTAGGAACCTCCAGGACATCTTGAAACATTCCAACATCCAAATTATAGGGGTACCAGAAGGAGGAGAGGAAGAACAAGAAATTGAAATTTTATTTGAACAAATAATGAAGGAGAACTTTCCTAGTCTGGCAAAGGAAATAGATTTCCAGGAAGTCCAGGAAGCCCAGAGAGTCCCAAAGAAGTTGGACCCAAGGAAGCACACACCAAGGCACATCATAATTACATTACCCAAGATGAAAGATAAGGAGAGAATCTTAAAAGCATCAAGAGGAAAGGAGAGAGTTACCTACAGAGGAGTGCCCATAAGAAATCTTGCAGGCAAGAAAGGGCTGGAAAGAAGTATTCAAAGTCATGAAAGGCAAGGACCTGCATCCAAGATGACTCTATCCAGCAAAGCTATCATTTAGAATGGAAGGGAAGATAAAGGGCTTCCCAGATAAGGTCAATTTAAAGGAGTTCATCATCACCAAGCCTTTATTATATGAAGTGTTAAGGGGATTTATCTAAGAAAAAGAATATAAAAAATATAAACAGTAAAATGACAGCAAACTCACAGTTATTAACAACCACACCTAAAACAAAAACAAAAGCAAACTAAGCAAACAACTAGAACAGGAACAATCACAGAAATGGAGCTCACATGGAGGGTTATCAACAGGGGAGTGGGAGGGGGAGAGACGGGGGAAAGGTACAGAGAATAAATAGCATAAATGGTAGGTAGAAAATAGACAGGGGAGGGTAAGAATAGTATAGGAAAGGTAGAAGCAAAAGAACTTATATGTATGACCCATGGACATGAGCTAAAGGGGGGGGGAATGTGGGAGGGAGGGGGTGTGCAGGATGAAGGGGGAAAATAGGACAACTGTAATAGCATGATCAGTAAAATATATTTTTTAAAAATCACACCATAGGTAGGATCATTGTGAGAAGAAAAATGCCATGAAGCATAAAATATGTAAGCGTCTAAACTTAAACAATTTCTGTAATTATTTTTGTCACTTTAAAAATTTCTTTCTTTCTTTTATTTTTTTTATTGTTGTTCAAGTACAGGTTTCCGCCTTTTCCCCCCACCCTAACCCTTCCCACCTCCCTCCCCTGTTTCCACCCCCCTTGTTATTGTCCATGTGTCCTTTATAATTGTTCCTGTAAACCCTTCATCCTTGTTCCATGAAATTCCCTCCCCTCTCCCCTCTGGTCATTGTCAGCCTGTTCTCAATTTCAGTGTCTTTGATTATATTTTGCTTGCTTGCTTGTTTTTTGATTAGGTTCCAGTTAAAGGTGAGATCATGTAGTATTTGTCTTTTACTGCCTGGCTTATTTCACTTAGCATAATGCTATCTAGTTCCATCCATGCTGTCCCAAAGGGTAGGAGCTCCTTCTTTCTTTCTGCTGCATAGAATTCCATTGTTTAAATGTACCATAGTGAAAACCACTAATTTATTACCTGCTCTATGGATTTGACATTTAGTATAGTCTGGATATTTAATATAAATGGAATCATATCATATTTGGCTTTTTGTGCCTCCTCTTTCAACTTAGAATAATTTTGTCAAGGGTCATTCATGTTTTAGTATACATTAGACCTTTATTAATTTTTATGGCTAGATGATATTCCACCACTTGGATATATCACATTTTGTTTGTTCATTCATCATTTAGATTGTTTTCACTTTTTGGTTATAAGAATGGTGCTATAAACATTTATATATAAGTTTTTGTGCAGATATAGGTTTTCAATTATTTTGGGTGTATAATTAGGAGTGAAATTACTAAGTCATATGGTATGTTTAACTGTGAGTAACTGACAGACTTTTCCCTGTGGCTTCACTATTTTATGTTCTCACCAGTGTGGGGGGGCTCTGCCCGCAGGGCCACCCCGGCCGCCAAGGATGAGAATAAGTCTACCAAGACATGATCTGCTTGGGGAGGAAAGGTGGCCCATCTCTCAAAGGAGAAGGGCCAAGAGCCTTTTCCTCAATGGGCTTTTATTTGGTTCATTTTGCACAGGAATACAGGTAAAGCTCATCAATCATTGTCAGGCAGTAAGGATCAAACAATAGATAACAAACAAAGAACTCTGAAGGCTTATTCTGAGACAGAGTCAGTTAGCTAAAAGGCTTTGGGAAACAAACTCATTTCAGGCTTGGACCCTTATCATTTAAATTGAGGGTATTAGCAAAGCAGGTTTCACAGGATTTTATGCATTCTTTCTTAGGCCTGATTGCCCTGGGGAATCTGCCCTTTCCAGCACAGGACTGCACCACCCTCTGTCATTGTTTCAGGCTTAAATCAGGCAGGGAGAGTAAAGCAGCCAAGAGATTAGGAGACTTCTTGCAGACTGAATGAGGACTCAAGCTATGTCAAAGCCGAGGGGTGAGGGTCCATCACCCCCTTTTCCTATAGCCCCCCAAGTCCTTTCCTGTGGGCCTTTTCGTGACCATGCCTGTCTTAGGTCATCCCTCCCTTGAGGAATCTTACCCGTCATTGGCTAACTGGTCAGGCTCAGGGCCAAGCAGGGTAAAGTAAAGTGAGCAGAGGTGGTGCCCCTGCCAGGGAGATAAGCTTTGTCTCCTTAGTGACTTATGGTCCCAAGGTCTCTGACTCAGCCTTAGCCATGGGGGGTTACAGCTTCTGAAACCAGGCAGGGCAGTTCCCAACACACCAGCAGTGGATGAGGGCTCCAATTTCTCCCCATTCTTGTCATGTTTTGTTATTCTTTGTATTTTAAAAAAATATTACAGCCATTCTGGTCATTGTGAAATAATATTTCATTGTGGTTTTGATTTTTTATTTCTCTAATGACTAATGATATTGAGCATCTTTTCATGTGCTTATTGGCTATTTGTATATCTTATTTGGATAAATGTTTCTTCAAACCTATCCCAATTTTTTAAAATTTATTTTTTATTAAAAAATTTAAATTATAGTTTACATTCTATATTATTTTATATTAGTTTCAATTGTACAGCATAGCAGTTAGCCAATCATAAACTTTCCAAAGTGTTCCCCTTGACATTTCCAGTACACAATAGGCACCAAACATAGTTATTATATTATTGAGTATATTTCCTCTACTGTACTTAACTGGGTTGTCTGTTTATTTTTGTTTTATAACTTCTTTTGTTGAATTTATTCCTTTTATAACTTCTTTGTTGAATTTATTCCTTTATTAGGTCTAATAATTTTTGTTGTTAATTCCTTATGATTTTCCATATACAAGACCATCTCATTTCTGAAGAGATGGTTTTTTCTCTTCCTTTACAGTCAGTATGTCTTTCATTTTGTCTTCTTGCCTTATTGTTCTGGCTATAATCTTGATTACAATATTGAATAAAAGTTGTGAGAATGGACATAGTTGTCTTGTTTCTGATCTTAGGGAGAAAGTATTAAGTTGTTCACCATTAAGTATAATGTTATCTGTGGGTTTTTGTAGGTGTATTTCTTAGGTTAAGTAAGATCTCTTCTATTCTTAGTTTCATGACTGTTTTCATCATGAAACCGTGTAGTATTTTGTCAACTTCTTTTTCTATATTTATTGAGATGATCATGTGGTTTTTGTCCTCTCTTCTATTAATATGGAGTATTATCTGAATTGATTTTTATATGTTAAATTAATCTTGCATCCCTGTGATAGATGTCATTTGGCCATGTTGTATAATCTTTTTTATATGTTGCTGGATTCAGTTTGCTATTTTTTGAGGACATTTGCACACATATTTATAAGGTATTTGATCTACAGTGTTTTTAGTGACTTTCCTGGGCTCATTCTATAAAATCTATATTATTTTGTTATGTGTGACCACTAAAGTCTCTGGTTAGCATAGTGGTTAACTATTCATGGAACAGAGATTTTCTTAAATTCTTTGAACCAATAACTCTCCCAGTATTTTTTGAGATGCTCTGTACATGTGTTGGCACATGCTTTGAATGCTCTAGCAAACAGTTTTGCAACTCTGCATTAGCATTCACTTTCTGCTTGTGCACAGCCTCAAGGTAAACTAGGGGTGAGAGTTTAAAGCCTTCTGAGGTCTTTCCTGGGCATGGGTACAGTTCAGCACATTCAGTGTCCTAGATTCCTGAGAATATGTAAAAGGTTTTAAAAACATCCTGTGGATATCTCATTTCTAGTTTTTTCTTTTTAAAATTTTATTTCTTTATTTTTAGAGAGAGGAGAAGGGAAGGAGAAACAGAAAGAGAGAAACATCAATGTGAGAGAGAAACATTGCTCAGTTGCCTCTCCAATGCGACCCAACCAGAACTGAACCTACAACCCAGGCATGTGCCCTGACCAGGAATCAAGCTAGTGACCTTTTGCTTTGCAGGATGACGCCCAACCAACTGAGCTACACCAGCCAGGGCTCCAGTTTTTCTTTTAAATTTTTTGGTCAGCCTCTCATTAACCCCAACTGGTAATACCATTTCAGGTAACTGCAATGTTAAACAATTCCCAATTGTTGTTTTTACAAATACTCCACCAGTAGGGTTGTTTGCACAGACAAGGTTCTGACTGAGGGCAAATACAAATGATCCCTAAAAATGGAACTTTTTAGTGAACTGCCAGACTGGTCAAATAGTGACAATTTTTTGGAGTTGGTTCTTTTGGGGGACTTCCAAGCCTATTATTCTTTTCCCTCCAGAGAATGTTAGTCTGCTGGGTTTCCCAGCTCCTGTAGCTACTGTGGGAATGGAGAGAGGAGGACAGGATTAGGGCAAGTTAAAATGCCGCAGTATTTGCTTTTATTACCAATATTAAGCCACTTTTCTTGAGTAAACATTCTTAAGAATGTTGTAAACCTTCAGTCAATTTCTGGAGTTTTGAAAAAATTGATTATGATAGTTTTTACCAGTGTTCTTCCTTTTATGAGTGGATTTTTGTAGGTCTTTATTCTACCATCCAGAAGTTGAGGTTGAGTTGCTTCACTTAACTTAAAAAGGTGGAGAGGGAAGGAAAAAAGGAAGAAAATGAAAAGTTTCTTTATATTTAAAAATGAATTCTCCTAATTTTCCTTTTTAAAATTTTATATTGTTATTCTATTACAGTTGTCTCAATTTTTCCCCCTTTGCTCTCCTCTGCCCAGCCCACCATCCACTCCCACAGTCAATCCCCACACTGTTGTTCATATCCATGGGTCATTTACACATGATCTTTGACTAGTCCCTTTCCCTTCTTTCCATCAGTATCTCCCTCCCCACTCCCCTGTGGTCACTGTCAGTCTGTTCCATGTTTCCATGCTTCTGGTTCTATTTTGCTCATTAGTTATTTTGTTCATTAGATTCCTCTTATAGGTGAGATCATATGGTATTTGTCTTTCATTGACTGGCTTATTTCACTTAGCATAATATTCTCCAGTTCCATCCATGCTGTTGCAAAATGTAGGAGTTCCTTCTTTCTTTCTGCTGTGCGGTTTTCCACTGTGTAAATGTACCACAGTTTTTTTGATCCACTTATCTACTGATGGGCACTTAGCCTGTTTCCAGAACGTGGCTATTGTCAATAGTTCTGCTATGATCTTAGGTGTGCATAAGTTCTTTTGAATTGGTGATTTGGGATTCTTAGGGTGTATTCCCAGTAGTGGCATCAATGGGTCAAAATGAAGTTCCCTTTTTAAGTTTTTGAGGAAATCCCATAATGTTTTCCATAGTGGCTGCACCAGTCTGCATGCCCACCAACAGTACACTAGGATTCCCTTTTCTCTATCTTGCCAACACTTGTTGTTTGTTGATTTATTAATAATGGTCATTCTGACAGGAGTGTGGTATCTCATTGTGGTTTTTCTTTGCATCTTTCTGATGGCTAGTGATATTGAACATCTTTTCATGTCTGTATGTCCTCCTTAGAGAAGTGCTCTCCTAATTTTTCTTTCCTTCCCTGTGTTCACACCTCTTGCCTATCAAAAGTGAAGGGTATTCTCAGAAATTTTTCTACCAACTAACATTCATTTAGCCTGGGACTGGATTGGGAGTAGAGAGACCATAAGTTGTGGTATTATTCTCTGGGAGTGTAACCTCCACAGAACTGCAATTTCTTTTTGAAGCCACATTGTGTAATGATCAATTAGTCATATGCTCTATGACAGTTCTCAACCTTTATTCTTCTGTGACACAAATGACATTTACCATACCCCCATGGATGTGCTCAAGGTAATGAATGACTACTTTACAGTCTACTGGCTCTCCCACTCAGGAAAGTATGTCAGAAAAAAAAAGTTATTCAATGTCTTAGTTTGGCTACCCCAGAAATAGACCCTGAGATAAGGATTAGAGTGCTAATTATTAATTTGGGAGGGAATCCTAGAAAGTGCTGGTTGGGGATTAGGGATAGAAGACAGGCAAGGGAAGGAAGCCAAGAAAGGGTGTGTCTTTTTGCAAGTTACCACTGTGGGAAAACTGGAGAGCAATCATATAGAGGAACTCCAGGAGCCAGTTTAGAAAACATACCTCAGAATTATCTCAACCAAGGGGATACAAAGCTGGAGTATTTAAATTCTAACACCTATCCCTCATTAGCTGAGGGCTGCCTGGAGACATTAATTCCTCAGCACTTACATTTTGCCATACACAGGGAACTGAATACTCTGGTAGCCAGCAAAACATTTTAAGGCAGAGTCACAAATCTTTATAGTAAGCGGCCTTTAGTGTATAGAGATGAGGGCCAAGGAAATTTGGGTAGGGTGCTAACAGTGTCAGTTACAGTGCTAATAACATTATTATTGGAATAACTTTGGATTCTGTATAATAAGTAAATACCACATTTTAGTATTTAACTCTTATCAGTATAACTTACAATCATCTCACAGGAGAGGTTGAGGCTTACTACTTTATGACAAATGTTTTGTTAAAAAAATAGACCAACACATTGTATTAGGGAGTCTGGTGATAATTGTACTGAGCTAGTAATTACAACTAGAATAAGATGTAGTTGGTTATCAAGGCTCATACCATCATAATGAGTTTACAATAGAATCTCTTGTTATAATAATTGAATGACAATTATATTTATTTGTGTCTCATTGAATATCTTCACAGACCTTCTCCAGAAAATTTCGAGGCCTTCTGGGTGGAAATGTACAGTGTAATCTTTTTCTTGTTGCTCACAAATAGCATGGCCAGTCAGACTATTTCCTGAGACCTTTTCTTGGCCAGCCCTTGCCTTTAACTCAGCTCTGGCATCTCACTACAGGTAGGTGTTCTTAGCTCCTGAAGCTCTTGTGTAGGTGAGAGAGTGCCTCTACACTGCAGGAATAGCAAATTTGCACAATTCTAGTAGTCCAGAAACAGGTAGGACAGCTTCAGGTCTTCACATAATTGCAGGTATTCCTATACTTGCAAGTCTTCCCAGGGCTCAAATACTTAGTTTCGTGATGAGCAACCATATCTAATGCTGACGTAAGCCCACTAAAGTCCTCTGCCTATTCCAAGCTTCCTTTAAGGAAACTCAGACCACCAAACATTGCTAACACTTGGTCTAGGCCCAGGGTTCATGGAACTGAGATATTTGCTGTACTCAAAATGGGAATGTGTCTATAGCTAACTTGGGATCTGCATACACTTCCTCCCAAGGTGCAAATTTACCAACCTGCTCTTATTAACCTGTTATTGCCCTCTTCCATATGTTGCCCCTTTCCAATAGGATTTTGCATAAAATATACTATTACTTGGCTATTTCTACTGATACATTTGTTATTTCCTTCAGTCCTTCAAAGTTCACATTTACTCCTAATTTCCCCCAGTTATTTCTTATTTAAAAATTTTTATTGTTATTCAATTATAGTTGTCTGCATTTTCTCCCCATCCCTCCACCCCACCCCAGCCAAACCCACCTCCCTCCCGCTTGATTTTGTCCATGTGTCCTTTATAGTAGTTCCTGTAAACCCCTCTCCCCACTGTACCCTCCCCACTCCCCTCTGGCTACTGTTAGATTGTTCTTAACTTCTATGTCTCTCGTTATATTTTGTTTGCTTTTTTCTTTTGTTGATTAGGTTCCAGTTAAAGGTGAGATCATATGGTATTTGTCCCTCACCACCTGGCTTATTTCACTTAGCATAATGCTCTCCACTTCCATCCATGCTGTTGCAAAGGGTATAAGCTCCTTCTTTCTCTCTGCTGCATAGAATTCCATTGTGTAAATGTACCATAGTTTTTGGATCCACTCACTTGCTGATGGGCACTTAGGTTGCTTCCAGCACTTGGCTAGTATAAATTGTTCTGCTGTGAACATTGGGGTGCATAGGTTCTTTTGGATTGGCGTTTCAGGATTCTTAGGGTATAATCCTAGCAGCGGAATTGCTGGGTCAAAGGGCAGTTCCATTTTTCGTTTTCTGAGGAAATTCCATACTGTTTTCCACAGTGGCCTCACCAGTCTGCATTCCCAACAACAATGTACTAGGGATCCTTTTTTCCATAACCTTGCCAGCACTTGTTGTTTGTTGATTTGTATATGATGGCCATTCTCACTGGTGTGAAGTGGTATCTCATTGTGGTTTTAATTTGCATCTCCCTGATGGCTGGTGATGCTGAGCATCTTTTCATATGTCTCTGGGCCCTCTGTATGTCTTCCTTGGAGAAGTGTCTGTTCAAGTCCTTTGCCCATTTTTTAATTGGGTTGTTTGTCTTCTTGGAGTGCAGTTGTGTGAGTTCTTTATATATTTTGGAGATCAGGCCCTTGTCTGAGGTATCATTGGCAAATAAGTTTTCCCATACTGTTGGTTCTCTTTTCACTTTAATGCTGTTTTCTTCAGCCATGCAGAAGCTTTTTATTTTGATGAGGTATAATTTATTTATTCTTTCCTTTATGTTCCCTGCTTTAGGGGACATTTCTGTGAGGATGTTGCTGCATGGAATGTCTGAGGTTTTCCTGCCAATGTTTTCCTCTAGGACTTTTATGGTGTTACGACTTATATTTAAGTCTCTTATCCACCTTGAATTTCTTTTTGTGTATGGTGTCAGTTGGTGAACGAGTTTCATTTTTTTGCACGTAGCTGTCCAGATCTCCCAACACAATTTGTTGAAGAGGCTATTTTTACCCCATTTTATGCTCCTGCCCCCTTTGTCAAATATTAATTGACCATAGAGACTCAGGTTTATCTGGGCTCTCTGTTCTGTTCCATTGGTCTATGTGTCTGTTCTTATGGCAGTACCAGGCTGTTTCGTTTACAGTGGTTTTGTAATGCAGTTTGATATGAGGTATTGTGATCTCTCCTACTTTGTTCTTCTTTCTCAAAATTGCTGAAGCTATTCAGGGTCATTTATGGTTCCATATGAATTTCTGAAATGTTTGTTCTATATCTGTGAAATATACCATGGGTACTTTAATAGGGATTGCATTGAATCTATAAATTGCTTTGGGTGGTATGGCCATTTTGATGATGTTAATTCTTCCAATCCGTGAGCATGGTACATGCTTCCATTTGTTTGTGTCTTCCTTAATTTCTTTCTTCAGTGTTGTGTAGTTTTCTGAGTATAGGTCTTTTTTTTTTTTTTTTTTTGCTATCCCTATTTTATTTATTTTTTATTTTTTTAAATATATTTATTGATTATGCTATTACAGTTGTCCCATTCCCCCCCACTCCACTCCATCCTGCCCACCCCCCTCCCTCCCACATTCCCCCCCCATAGTTCATGTCCATGGGTCATACTTATAAGTTCTTTGGCTTCTACATTTCCTACACTATTTTTACCCTCCCCCTGTCTATTTTCCACCTATCATCTATGCTACTTATTCTCTGTATCTTTCCCCCCCTCTCCCCCTCCCACTCCCTTATTGACAACCCTCATGTTCTAGTTGTTTGCCTAGTTTGCTCTCATTTTTGTTTTACGTGTGGTCGTTAATAACTGTGAGTTTGCTGTCATTTTTACTGTTCCTATTTTTGATCTTCTTTTTCTTAGGTAACTCCCTTTAACATTTCATATAATAAGGGCTTGGTGATGATGAGCTTCTTTAACTTGACCTTATCTGAGAAGCACTTTATCTTCCCTTCCATTCTAAATGATAGCTTTGCTGGATACAGTAATCTTGGATGTAGGTCCTTGCATTTAATCTTGGGTAATGTAATGATGATGTGCCTTCGTGTGTTCCTCCTTGGGTCCAGCTTCTTTGGGACTCTCTGAGCTTCCTGGACTTCCCGGAAGTCTATTTCCTTTGCCAGATGAGGGAAGTTCTCCTTCATTATTTGTTCAAATAAGTTTTCAATTTTTTGTTCTTCCTCGTCTCCTTCTGGCACCCCTATAATTCGGATGTTGGAATGTTTCAAGGTGTCCTGGAGGTTCCTAAGCCTCTCCTCATTTTTCTGAATTCTTGTTTCTTCATTCTTTTCTGGTTGGATGTTTCTTTCTTCCTTCTGGTCCATACCATTGATTTGAGTCCCAGTTTCCTTCTCATCACTATTGGTTCCCTGTACATTTTCCTTTGTTTCTCTTAGCATAGGCTTCATTTTTTCATCTGTTTTTTGAACAGATTCAACCAAGTCTGTGAGCATATTGATAACCAGTGCTTTGAACTGTGCATCCGATAGGTTGTCTATCTCTTCGTTGCTTAGTTGTATTTTTTCTGGAGCTTTGAAGTGTTCTGTCATTTGGGCCATTTTTTTATTTGTTTGTTTGTCTTGGCGCGTCTGTTACTTAAAGGGGCGGAGCCTTAGGTGTTCACCGGGGTCGGGTAATGCTGGTCGCTGCTGCTGTGACGGTGTACGTGGGGGAGGGGCCGAGAGGGAGCAAAGGCGCCCGCCTCACTCTCCTCCGGATTTCAATCATTCACTCCGATACCCACAATCAAACTGGGCCACTCTGGTGCTGGTTCCCGAGTAAGTGGGCCTGTGCACACTCTAGGCCCCTGTGGGTCTCTCCAACAACCTCTCCTGTGAGGCTGGGTATCTCTCCTGCTGCCGCCCCAACCCCCAGGGGCACTTTCAATCAGAGGTTTGAGGCTTTATTTCCCGGAGCTGGAGCCCTGGGCTGCGCAGTCTGCTTCGCTGCCCGCCGTTCCTCTGGTTTATCTGTGGGCGAATGTGGTGCCACAGGGTGCTACCCGCCACTCTGTCTGCCCCACTCTCCGCCACTCTGAGTCCGGCCCTCTGGGTTTATCTGTGCAAATGTGGGGCCGCAGGGTCTGCTAGTGCTCGGACTGCGCCATTTGTCCCACACTCCGCCCGTCTCAGTCCCGCCACAGCCACTCGAGTCCTCTCCACCCCGGTGCCCGTCTCCGCCCCTCCTACCAGTCTGGATGAATGTTTATTTTCTATTTTCTTGGTGTTGGTCCCTCTTGCTGTTCGATTCTCTGCCAGTTCTGGTTGTGTGAGGAGGCGCAGTGTGTCTACCTACGCCGCCATCTTGGTTCCTCCTCCTGAGTATAGGTCTTTTACCTCCTTGGTTAGGTTTATTCTTAGGTACTTTATTCTTCTTGTTGCTCTATCAAGTGGGATTTTTGTATGATTTCTGTTTCTGATGTTTCATTGTTGGTGTACAAAGATGTCTTTGATTTCTGAGTATTGACTTTGTATCCAGCTGTTTTACCAAATTCATTTATTAGGTCGAGTATTTTTTTGGCGGAGTCTATAGGATCTTCCATGTACACTATCATGTCATCTGCAAACAATGACAGTTTTGTTTCCTCCTTTCCAATTTGGATGCCTTGTATTTCTTTTTCTTGCCCAATTGCTGTGGCTAGGACTTCCAACAATATGTTGAATAGGAGTGGTGAGAGAGAGCATCCTTGTCTTGTTCCTGATCTTAGTGGGAAAGCTCTAAGTTTTTGTCCATTGAGTGTGATCTTGGCTGTAGGTTTCTCATATATGGCCTTTATTATGTTGAGGAATGCTCCCTTTATTCCCACTTTGTTGAGTGTTTTTATCAGAAATGGGTGCTGTGTCTTATCAAATACTTTTTGTGCATCCATTGATATGATCATGTAATTTTTGTCTTTCGTTTTGTTTATGTGGTGTATTATGTTTATTGATTTGCGAATATTGTACCGTCCTTGCATCCCTGGGATGATCCCAGTTGATCATGGTGTATGATCTTTTTAATATATTGCTGGATTCAGTTTGCCAATATTTTGTTGAGGATTTTTAGCATCTATTTTCATCAGCGATATTGGCCTGAAGTTTTCTTTCTTTTTTATGTCTTTATCTGGTTTTGGGATTAGGATGATGTTGGCTTCATAAAATGAGTTTGGGAGTCTTCCATCTTTTTGAATTTTTTGAAATAATGTGTGGAGGATGGGGGTTAGCTCTCCCTTAAATGCTGTGTAGTATTCTCTTATGAAACCGTCTGGTCCAGGGCTTTTGTGTGTTGGAAGCGTTTTGATTACTGTTTCAATTTCATCAAGTGTTATTGGTCTGTTCAGGCTTTCTGCTTCTTCTTCACTCAGTTTTGGAAGGTTATATTTTTCTAGAAAAGTGTCCATTTCTGCTAGGTTTTCACATTTCTTGGCATATATTTCTTTGTAGTAATTTCTTACCATTCTTTGTATTTTGGTGGTATCAGTTATAGTCTCTCCTCTTTCATTTGTGATTGTGTTTATTTGGGTCCTGTCTCTTTTTTTCTTGATGAGCCTGCTTAAAAACTTGTTGATTTTGTTTCTTTTCAAAGAACCAGCTCTGGATTCATTGATCCTTAGAATTGTGCTTTTAATCTCTATGTCATTTAATTCTGCCCTGCTCTTGGTTATTTCCTTCCTTCTACTTGCTCTGGGTTGTCTTTGTTGTTGTTCTTCGAATTCTTGTAGGTGTAGGGTTAGGTTGTTTACTTGAAATGTTTCTATCTTTTTTAAGTAGGCCTGTATCGCTATGAACTTCCCTCTCAGGACTGTCTTTGCTGTGTCTCATAGGTTTTGGATTGTTGTGAGCTCATTTTCATTTGTTTCCAGAAACTTTTTGATTTCTTCACTAATCTCATTCTTCACCCATTCATTGCTTAATACCATGCTATTCAATGTCCATGATGTTAGGTGTTTTGGGGGTTTTTCCTTGAGGTTTATTTCTACATTCATTCTCTTGTGGTCAGAGAAAATGCTTGATATGATTTCAGTTTTCTTGAACTCTTTGAGCCTTGTTTTGTGTCCCGTCATGTGGTCTATCTTTGAAAATGTTTCTGTGCATTTGAAAAGAATGTGTATTTTGCTTCTTTGGGATGAAAAGCTCTATATATATCAGTTAAGTTCTTTTCATCTAAGGCATTGTTCAATGCCACAATATCTTTGTTGATATTTTGTTTGGAAGATCTGTCCATCTTTGACAGTGGGGTGTTAAAATCCCCACTATAATTGTGTTGCTGTCAATATCTTTCTTGACGTCCTCCAAGATTTTCTTTATGTATTTGGGTGCTCCTATGTTGGGTGCATATATATTTACAATGTTTATATCTTCTTAGTGGATTCTTCTTTTGAGTATTATGAAGTGACCTTCTAGGTCTGTCTTTATGGCCCGTTTATTGAAGTCTATTTTGTCTGATATGAGTATTGCTACCCCTGCTTTTTTTTTTTTTTTCCTTGTCCATTTGCTTGGAAAATTTGTTTCCAGCCCTTCGTGTCCAGTCTGTGTAGGTCTTCTGTCCTGAGGTGGGTCTCTTGTAGGCAGCATATGTGTGGGTCATGCTTTCTTATCCATTCAACTATTCTATGTCTTTTGATGGAGCAGTTAATCCATTTACATTTAAGGTTATTATTGATAGGTAGTTATTCATTGCCATTTTTTGTCCATGTGTTCTTCTTTCTTTCTCTTTTCCTTCATTGCCTTAAAGCAGTCCATTTAGCATCCCTTGTAGAGCTGGTTTGGTGGAGGTATATTCTTTTAGAGTCTTTTGTCTGGGAAACTCCTTATTTGGCCTTCTATCTTGATTGAGAGCCTTGCTGGGTAAAGTAGTCTTGGTTGCAGGCCTCTGGTTCTTATTACTTGGAATATTTTTTGCCATTCTCTTCTGGTTTGGAGCATTTCCACTGAGAAGTCAGCTGCTAACCTTATCAGGGCTCCCTTGTATGTTACTTCCTTTCTCCCTTCCTGCCTTTAAGATTCTTTCTTTCTCTTGGAATTTTGCCTTTTTAATTATGTGTCTTGAAGTGGGCCTCTTTGGGTTCCTCTTGCTTGGACTCTCTGTGTTTCCTGGATTTGGGTGACTTTTTCTCTCATCAAATTAGGGACATTTTCCATCATTACTTTTTCAAACAGGTTTTCTATCCCTAGCTCTTCCTCTTCTCCTTCTGGTATCCCTATTATACTGATATTATTATGTTTCATGTTGTCCTGCATTTCCCTTAACCCCTCTACATTCTTTCTGACCCTGTTTTCCTTTTCTTGCTCATTCTGAGTGTTTATTTCTACCTTGCCCTGCAGTTCGCTGATCCAATCCTCTGCTTCATCGAGCCTGCTTTTGATTCCTTCTACTGTGTTCTTCAATTTGGAAGTTGTATTCTTCATTTCCTTTTGGCCCTTGTTGATAGTTTCTATTTCCTTTTTCATGTTGATATAGTTTGCGTGAGTTCATTGTAGTTTCCCTGTGGTTTTTGGTAATTCTCTGTTAGCTCATTATGCTTCCTTATTACCAGTGCTTTGAACTCAATATCTGATAGTTCACTTACCTCTTTTTCATCTAGCAGTGTTTCTGAGACTTCCTCCTTTACTTTCATTTGGGGATTCTTTCTTTGTCTTCCCATTGTCTGTGAGACTCTTCCTGTTAGCCTCTGCTTCTTAAGTTGCTGTGTTCTGACCCCCTGGATTTATGTTGTAAACTGCTGTGGCAGAATACCTGTGAGATTCAGTGGTACAGTCTCCTTGATCTCCCAGGCTTACTGATCGTGTGCTGTGGTTTATGTTGGCTCTGTGTATGTCTTTGGTTGTTGTTGGGTCTTTCTTTGGTGGGTCCTTCCCACCAGCTGGTTAACTGAGGGTCAGTTTGTCCCCCACCTCTTGTATTCTGTTGTGCAGGGTGGGCCGGTTGTTTTGGAGCTGGTTCTTCTGTGTGTATAATTTTTTGAGGTTTTTCTCGTGTTCTTGTTCAGATATTTGTTCTGAGTAATTTCTCCGCTATTTATTTGTATTTCCAGATAGGTCCTGGGTTGAGTTAGTGTGCCTTCCACTCCCTCCTTCACCTTCTTCTATTCTTATCTGTTGGTGGTTCCTTTGTTGGTGGGTTTTCTCTTCCCTGGGGTATCCTGATGTTCACACCTTTTGCGTACTCTTTTTTGTGATATGTTGGAGGGGGGAGGCAAAATGCTTTAAGGTTATTTAGCTTTTATGGTGTTTTTCAATTTTATATATATTTTATGTGCCTAGTGAAATGTGCATCAATGTGCATAGGAATAACTATAATATTTAGAATGTAATTAAGGTGGCATTTTATACTGTGGAAAATAATAGACTGTACAATAAATGGTGTTGTCAAAGATGATTCTTTCTCTGGGAAGAAAGACTTCTACTTTTACCCTGCACAAAAACAATTCTCAGCTAGAATAAAAAGTTAACCATATAGACAAAACTATATAATAATTAGAAAAGATAATATTTTTCACATCTGAAATGGAGAAGGATTTTTTTAACACACAAAATTAATTCTCTGAATTTACTAAAGTATAAGACCATGTTATTTGCATGAAAATACAGACCTTTTGTGTGACAAAGACACATAAGCAAGCATTGAAAAAATAATGACAGAATGAGAGAAAATATTTGCAACAATAGAAACAAGAAAATTATTGAGATCCAGATCATAAAAAGCCCTACCAATTGATAAGAAAAAGATAAGCAACCCAATAGAAATTGAAATAATTAACACATATAGAAAGAAGTTCAACCGTATTAATAGCCTAGTTTAAGAAACCCTACGTCTTCTGCTCTTCCATTGCCTGCATAAAACATTCATATTTCATATCTCATTCCTTGATTTGACTCTTGCCTTCTTTTCTGGGCTCATCCTAGCCCTTCTGTTTTTACTCCCAAACTTCACACATTAGGCATGAGAACCTTCTCAGGATGTCCAGCACAGACTTCAGTATTTCTGATCTACCTGCTTTGACCTGTCTGGTATGCCATCTTGTTTGCCTGCTGTACACCGGCTCATATCTTAAGACAGTTATCTCATCTACAAAAGCTTTTCTGCCCCTCCACTATAATGCCTGGAACAGAGAATGTATAGTCAATGCTTATAAAATTGAACCTAGCAATATTCCGTGTTTTTAGCATTAAGTCAATTGAAATGTAGAACATTTAACCTGACATAATTATTAGATTAAAATTTAAAACTCATTTTCTCTTGAATCCTAGACTTTTTTACTTTCTTGATAGCCTCTTTTAACTTAAATTATTTTATTTTAATATAAAATTTCCTACTTACAAAAATTATAGAAAGTAAAAATTTTAAAAAGCATAATTAAATTACATCTCATCCAGTTACGTAGGCAAAGAACCAGAAGAGTACACATCACCAAAGCTAAGAAAGAACACAGTTTTACAGCATAGGCAGTGGACAGCTACATTAAATGCCCCCAAGTTCAATACACGTGAGGACAAAAATGGTGCATTCATTTTGGCAATAAGAAGGTCCCTGGTGACTTTTTCCAGGATGGTGTTAGTTGGATGATGGAAGACAACACATTGGGATAGAGATAATGAAGGAATAAGTGGGAACAGTGAATGGAGACTATTCTTTTAGCAACAAACCCTGTTCAGTGATCCTTAAACCATTGGGACCAAAGATTAGGGCTGGCTGTTCTGGGTTTTGCAAAGCTCACTTGTAGGAAGGTAAGTGAAAGCAGAGACATTTTTGTTCTGTTTATGCTAAATTCAGACTACTTACCTAGCATAATATCTAGTACATAGTATGTGCTGAAAAAGTATTTGTTGACTATTGAAATCTCACCATGGGCAGAGAAGAGGGAGAACAAACTGAGATTCTAGGGATTAGTAATTCAAGATTACTGTAATTGACATATTTTGGGGAGACTCTGGGTGAAAATGATTCCCCAGTGGCCAGGTCTAGGCTCTCCTTTTCATGATTCTTGTGTCACACCCTTTCTATCACCCTGGCCATGGGAAGGAGAAGAAGGGGTGACTGATTCGTGGAAAAGCACATGATCTAATTTTTCCCCATTGTTACTGAATTCAAAGATTTCACCTCTTGGGGTGTTCTATTCAAGAACAAGATGTGGTTGTTATTATTTAGTTTTATTTACTTGCATGTAAAGGAGACAAGGGTTCATATCTGAAGCTTTGTCTTTGCAAGGGAAGCTTAGTCGTTGCTTATATACACTATTTGGTTAATTACATGTTGATTTCTTCTTTGCAGTTGGCAAAAACTATCCTGTTGTGTTTTGGTCAAGCTCATCTGGTTACAGCTGCATTTGAAAAATGTTGTACTATATTTCAACATTTAGCAAGAATAGTATTTAATAAGAATCACTGAGATATTGAGACCCTTGTTGTATATAACACCATGGCCTTCTTACCTATCCCTGAATAGAGAAGATCCCCTTTCCTCTCCAGGGCTGGGGCAATCAATGTTTGAGTCCTGAACTTCCAGAGGTCATGTTCTCTGGAGCAGAAATAAACTCCACTGAAAGTAGGAGAGACAAAGCCAAAATGTCAAATAAGCAGAGTGCAGGTCCTAAAGCTTACCATGATTAGGCTACCTGAGTACTCCTTCTCTCCTACTCCATTTTCCTTGAGCTCATTTGAGTTGCGTTTCTGGCATCTACATCTAAAAAAGCTGGGGTTAGACAGTTGCAGTTAGAAGCCCAATCTTTTCCACCACAGTCCACATCTGCCTCTCATACCTGCTGCTGGTGATGGACCAAGATCGCTCCTTATCGCCAAAAGGCAGAACACACAGTTGCCCCTTTTATAAATAAGATTTTATTGTCACAAAGCCTTGTTCATTCATTTGCATTTTGTCTATGGTGACTTTTGTACTACAATGATAGAGTTGAGTGGTTTTGACCGAGACCATGTGTCAAAAGCTTAAACAATTTACTATTTAGCTCTTTATAGAAAACAGTTTTCTCACTCCTGACTTTGAAGATAATGATGGAGGGAGTGATAGTGGACATTGTTGATACCTTACTCAGATTCTCTTACTCTTTTTTTTTTTTTTCAGTTTTTTATTAGGATGGATAAATTTATTTATTTATTTATTTATTTATTTATTTATTTATTTATTTATTTTTATTCAGTTACAATTGTCTGCATTTTCTCCCCATCCCTCCACCCCACCCCAGCCAGATTCTCTTGCCCTTGAACTCATATTCTAGCTTGACTGACTGGTGGCTGATAACTTACAGAAGCCTTCTTCTCTATCTGTCTCCTTCTCCAGAGAAAATGCCCCAACAATCCCCATGCCCCTCTGCCTACTACAGATATTGGCCAATACCTGACTGAAAATGACTGGTACTCCAGTGCTTCCTGTAGGACTAGGCTGAAGGTAGTTATCTTCTTAGGTCACCTGCAAGCCACCCCCCACCCTAGAGTCCTTTGTCAATACATCACTTCAATAGGAATTCCTGTGTCAGCCACTGCTTCTACTAACCCTGACAAAGGCAGAAGACAAGGATCTTTTGCAGGTATGGCCCACTCTTGGAATCACACTTCATGGAGACTGGCTGCCACCTTTTTAATGTTCCAGGATAGGTGAGGTGGATCAGGAAAATTACCCTTCACATCTGTTTTAATATGCTCTTACTTTCCCCCTTGTATTCTGCCATAAACATATTATTTAAGGTATAATGGTGTATGGGTGTAGGGATTGACTGTGAGAGTGGGGGGTGGGCTGGGCAGAGGAGGGCAAAGGGGGGAAAATTGGGACAGCTGTAATAAACAAGAATATAAAGAAAAAGAAAAATATAGAAAGAGGAAAATCTCCTTTCTAACACTAGAACTAGAACAGGTATAAAGAAAAGTAGGTGTGGGATTAGGGCTGCATTAATGGCTTCTTGGAGAGGACCTGATATTTTGACTGAAGTCAGCCAGAAGTAGGACATCTCAGGTTCTATCTTTCCTCCTTATCTTTGACTTCTCCCATTATTACACAAAACTTTAAGACTCTGAACTTCTCAATGACCTGGTATTCAGATCCTGTGAATAGTGGATTTTGCCATTTCTGGGAGAGCACGTTTTCGAGCAAATAAATGTATGAATAAAGCTACATTTATCAGCTCTTTATTCATAGCTTGGTGTTATTCATATTTGTATTCGTGGAGGCTGGCACAGAGTAGCTACTTAACATTTGCTTGCCAATGAGTCAGTCTGCGCCCCACTGCTGGGCAGGGAGATGCAAGACTGTGTAAGCCTCTCATGTTAGTAGCCTCTGGGAAGAGGGAAGAGATCAGACTAACACATTTCCTCATAGACCAAGGTGTTCCTGAGCTCTGAACTTAGGCGCTGGCTTGCGTGTGAATTCCATGTTCAGGAGTGGCGAGTGCCTCGGGGTGTGGCAAGGGTGTGGCTGGGCAGAGTTCAGGAATGCATTGTTCCAGAAAATTTACCCAGTTTTTCAGCCTCCCATTCCCTGGCTGGCTGTAGTTTCAGTAATAGAAAACCTGCCCATTAAGTGTTTGCTTTAGTTGCTACTGCCATGGCCAAAAGACTCTTGCTGCATTTGGGCGGGCCATTGCCAAGGGCCTACTAGATGCAGAGCACAGACTCAAACCCAATTCTCACCAAGTGGTTAAAGGAGTAATGCCCTGAGTGGGTCATTTCCCTAAATGAACTCGGGTTATTATTTACTATTATATAAAATTGAAAGAGATCCCAGTTTTCTTGATTAGACTTTTGCCTCCTTTCTTTCCCCTCTCCTGTCTTCTTTCTTTCCCTTTTCTTCTTTTCTATCTCCTGCTCCCCTGAACCTTACTTGGCATTAGACAGCTAACAGGCAGCCATCATGACTTGCAAATCACTCTTGAAAGAACTGTTCTGTCATCTGCCAAAACGAGATTGCACTAGCAACTTGAGAAAGAGGCATGAAAATCACCCTATCCTAACCTTTCCAAAAGCAAGTTTTGCAGCAGTTACAGACTTTTTTTTTTTAACTGTAACCTGGGACAAGACAAAAGTCATGTACCCCTCTTTACTTATTCTATAATAATTACAATCTTATTTTAGTTCACAATTACCTAATTTTGAGGTGCTCCCTGATGCACATCAGCTTAATAAAGCCTTCAAACTCTATTTGGATCACAAAAAGTTAATAACTTTTTTTTCTTGACAGTTTGACACCATAGCCTGGATAGAGCCTACATAAGCCCTCTGTCCTGCTGAGATTTCAGAGAAAGACGGAGTATGATGAGGAGCCTTTGCTTTCTCCCTTCTTGGTGACAGCTGTTGGGTCCAAAGGTCAGTCCTTCTCTAATCTTGTGCTCCAGTTTTTCCTTGTTGCATGGAGGTTTCAGGTTTGGTTCTTTGAAAAGGTTAACCCATTGTTTGACAAGTCCCTGCTTTTATTTTCCTTCTGTCTTTTGAGATTCTCTGGGCAAGTGGAGAATTATATGACGGTCTTGAGATAGGACAAAACCCTTTTCCCTTCTATCTAGAACCTCTTTTAATATGGGAAACACAATGTACCCAACCCCATGTACCCCCACTGGGCATATGTTCTATCATTACTATTTTTTATTTTAAAAAATCATTTGATAATAAGGTACAGCACCCATTTCTGATAAAAACACTCAGCAAAGTGGGAATGGAGGGAGCATTCCTCAACATAATAAAGGCCATATATGAGAGACCTACAGCCAACATCATACTCAATGGACAAAAACTTAGAGCTTTCCCACTAAGATCAGGAACAAGACAAGGATGCCCTCTCTCACCACTCCTATTCAACATAGTGTTGGAAGTCCTAGCCACAGCAATCAGACAAGAAAAAGCAATAAAAGGCATCCAAATTGGAAAGGAGGAAATGAAACTGTCATTGTTTGCAGATGACATGATAGTGTACATGGAAGATCCTATAGACTCCGCCAAAAAAATACTCGACCTATTAAATGAATTTGGCAAAACAGCTGGATACAAAGTCAATACTCAGAAATCAAAGACATCTTTGTACACCAACAATGAAACATCAGAAACAGAAATCATACAAAAATCCCACTTGATAGAGCAACAAGAAGAATAAAGTACCTAAGAATAAACCTAACCAAGGAGGTAAAAGACCTATACTCAGAAAACTACACAACACTGAAGAAAGAAATTAAGGAAGACACAAACAAATGGAAGCATGTACCATGCTCACGGATTGGAAGAATTAACATCATCAAAATGGCCATACCACCCAAAGCAATTTATAGATTCAATGCAATCCCTATTAAAGTACCCATGGTATATTTCACAGATATAGAACAAACATTTCAGAAATTCATATGGAACCATAAATGACCCTGAATAGCTTCAGCAATTTTGAGAAAGAAGAACAAAGTAGGAGAGATCACAATACCTCATATCAAACTGCATTACAAAACCACTGTAAACGAAATAGCCTGGTACTGCCATAAGAACAGACACATAGACCAATGGAACAGAACAGAGAGCCCAGATAAACCTGAGTCTCTATGGTCAATTAATATTTGACAAAGGGGGCAGGAGCATAAAATGGGGGTAAAAATAGCCTCTTCAACAAATTGTGTTGGGAGATCTGGACAGCTACATGCAAAAAAATGAAACTCGTTCACCAACTGACACCATACACAAAAAGAAATTCAAAGTGGATAAGAGACTTAAATATAAGTCGTAACACCATAAAAGTCCTAGAGGAAAACATTGGCAGGAAAACCTCAGACATTCCATGCAGCAACATCCTCACAGAAATGTCCCCTAAAGCAGGGAACATAAAGGAAAGAATAAGTAAATTAGACCTCATCAAAGTAAAAAGCTTCTGCATGGCTAAAGAAAACAGCATTAAAGTGAAAAGAGAACCAACAGTATGGGAAAACTTATTTGCCAATGACACCTCGGGCAAGAGCCTGATCTCCAAAATATATAAAGAACTCACACGACTCCACTCCAGGAAGACAAACAACCCAATTAAAAATGGGCAAAGGACTTGACCAGACAATTCTCCAAGGAGGACATACAGAGGGCCCAGAGGGCCCAGAGACATATGAAAAGATGCTCAGCATCACTAGCCATCAGAGAGATGCAAATTAAAACCACGAGATACCACTTCACACCAGTCAGAATGGCCATCATAAATAATTCATCAAACAACTGTTGGAGAGGATATGGAAAAAAGGGAACCCTGGTGCAATGTTGGTGGGGATGCAGACTGGTGCAGCTACTGTGGAAAACAGTATGGAATTTCCTCAGAAAACTAAAAATGGAACTGCCTTTTGACCCAGCAATTCCACTGCTGGGATTACATCCTAAGAACCCTGAAACACCAGTCCAAAGGCACGTACGTGCCCCAATGTTCATTGGGGTGCAGCACAATTTACAGTAGCCAAGTGCTAGAAGCAACCTAAGTGCCCATTAGTGATTGAGTGGATCAAAAAACAATGGTACATTTACACAATGGAATACTGTGCAACAGAGAAAAAGAAGGAGCTCCTGCCCTTTGCGACAGCAAGGATGGAACTGGAGAGCGTTATGCTAAGTGAAATAAGCCAGGCAGTGAGGGACAAATACCATATGATCTCACCCTTAACTGGAACCTAATCAACCAAAGAAAAAAGCAAACAAAATATCACCAGAGACATTGAAATTAAGAACAATGTGACAGTAACCAGAGGAGAGGTAGAAGGGAATAATGGGGGAAAGAGTTTTCAGGAATAACTATAAAGGACACAGGGACAAAACCAAGGGGGGATAGAAGCAAGGGAGGGAGGTCGGTTTGGCTGTGGTGGGGGGGAATGGTGTGGGGTAAATGCAGAGAATTGTAATTGAACAGCAATAAAATAATTTAAAAATATATTTTATGTATTTATTTTTAGAGAGAGGGAATGGAAGGAGAGAGAAGAGAGAAATATTGTTGTGCAAGAGAGAAACAGTTGCCTCTCACACACCCTCAACTGGCGACCTGTCCCACAGCCCAGGCACGTGCCCTGACTGGGAATTGAACCCATGACCTTTTGTTTTGCGGGAATGTCATAGGCTGTTGTCCATTGTTGATTGGCATTAGACATCATCCTGGCATCTGAAGGATGCCCTTATGTAGTTATCAATGATGATTGTTGCACACTAATTCTCCCCAAACTTTCTGATGTCTTTTTGTTACGTGAACACATCTGTGAAGTCAACCAAAGTAATTGCTGTGTGGATGATGTAGTCATGGACTCTAGGATGTATGCATCATTATCAGGTGTTCAGGGCATAACAACAAGGATACAGTCCTTGGAATACACTTTTCCCCAAGGGCTAGTGATCATTTTCTTTTTCTTCTGTTAGGAATCCTCCTTCTGAAATGCAATCCGATCATATCTAATCAAGACCAGCAGACTGTCCAAGCTATGATTAAAGACAAAAAACCAAAGAACAAACTGCTCCTTCAACCCACTCAGAGCCTTCTGATTCAATTCCTGAACATTATCCATCCCTGTAAATTTATTTTCTTTCCCAAAAGATTTGCCTGGAGATGAAAGTTATTTATTTTGGCCAAGAAGAAGAACTTTAAAAGAATTAAAGCAGACCCTACTTTTGCTTGGTGAGAACTTTGCTTCCACCCCCCTTTTTCTCTCTTCTTTTTTCCATGTTTTATGTCCCACTTCCTTAAACTTCGACTGACATGAGACAGCTTACAGACAACTCTCAAGGCTTACCAAGAGACCCCTTGAAGAAAACTGTTCTGTAAGCTGCCAACATGACATGGCTTCAGTGATCTCAAGGCAGAGGCATGAAAACCAATCTATCCCAACCATTTCAAGCACAAGTTTTGCAGCAGTTATCGATGAAGAAAACTTAGGTAAAACCAAAAGCACAAACTCTCTTTTCTCCAATTCTGCTTCAGCTTAGAGTTACCTAATTTTGAGGTGCTCCTTGATGTGCATCATTTGAATAAAACCTGTAACCTCTGTTGAGTCACTTGAACTATGTTTTTTCTTGATGTGAAAATCTTTTCCTAAAACACATACCATCATTAGAGTGTATAAAAGCATTTTAATTGGCTGTGCTGAGCCCAGTCACTGAATTTAACCCCTTTCTTATTTACATGTTTTGATGCTTTTAGGTGTTTTAAAAATGCTTAACTTGGGGATGGGAGAGAAAGTTTTAGATTGGAGAGAAGAGACATGGAGGTGAAGAGTGGGAGAGTGGTATAACATCTGTTCTTGGTTTGATGTAGCGCGGATTATTTTCCATGTGCCCTTTCAGATTCACTCTCCACCCACTAGTTCCTGTCGTCATTCACACAACTTCTTCAGGAGACTGACATCTATAGGATATATCAACAGTCTCCCTGCCGTCTTCTTTTTTGTTGGGTACAGCCAATGGGATGCACTAGAAGGAGGTCATAGGGTAGACAGAGTAAAGTAAAAGTATATAATCTCTGGTTCCCTTCATGCCTGGTCACGATAGTTGACTGAATCCTTGACTCAAGATTCAACCCAAGGCTCCTGTTAGTCATATGTTCCCTGGTTCCTGTAATTGATTTTTCTTGCTTATTCACGCCTGGTATAACAGCTTCCTTCTTTTGCTAATTTCAGAGTATTGTACTTTACCCTGACCATTTTCCTAAATGCTGCTTATATCATTAGAAAATAGCCTTTTATGAAACTTCCCTCAATTATCTATTTTTATTGGCATTTGTTTCCTGATGAAACTCTGACTAACACAGGCCCCTTGGCTTGGATTTGAGCTTCTGCAGTTGCAAGAGAGCGATACCAGCATATATATTAAATTGAATAAGATTCTGGGAACAACCAGAGCTTCTTTGAGGCTCAGGTGACAAATTGTTTCCTATTATTTGCTCAATGATTAATTCCATGATGACAGAAATCATGTAAATCTTGTTCATTGCTAAATCCCTTATTATAATAACTACCACTTATTGAGAGTTTGCTGTATATATGTCAGACACTGTTCTTAGAAAATTACAGATATTTATTCATTTAATCATCACCAAAGTTCTGAAAGGCATTTGCATTTTTTTCTCTCTGCTTTCTATAGTTGGGGAAACTGAGACACAAATCAGCTAAGTAATTCTTCCAAGGTCAGATGTCTAGTAAATAATGGAGCCATAGTTTGAATCCAGGCTATCTGGCTTCAGAGTTCATGATTTTTTTTAACTACCATCTTAAAAATGTGTCTATTGACTTGAGAGAGAGAGAGGGAGAGAGTGGGGGGAGGGAGAGAGAAAAAGTTTTGTTTCACTTATTTATGCACTCATTGGTTGATTCTTGTATGAGCCCTGACTAGGGATCAAACCCACAACCCTGATGTATTGGCATGACCCTCTAACCATCTGTGCTACACTGCCAGGGCCAGAGTTCATGTTCTTAAACACTGCACTAATCTGCCTTCCTAGTGCTAGCATAGTGCTTGACACATGGTGGGTGCTTCATAAGTATTTGAATGGAAAAATAAATAAATAAAAGGACAAGTAAATCAAGAGTCGGAAAGAAGGCCGGTCACCCTGCCACTGCATGGAAATTAACCATGCTTGGGAGCACTGAGAGTGCAAAACTTTGTAAGTACTAGAGCTGGTATACTTGGCATGAATATAGGCATTCTCATGGTAAATGGTAGCAGAGAAAAGCTTCTCCACAAAGCTAGTACATAGTGGACACAAACAAGAGGGAGCTGTAGTGGAGAGGAAGAATGAGGTGGAAGCTGTATGGAGACAACAGCTGTCAGATTGTGCTGTGGGTTTATGGAAGCTGACCTTTTACAGATCTCAGAAAAATGAGGGGGTTTCAGGAAAATATTTAATAATTTAAATATTTAAAATTAGTATTTAAAAATAAAGTATTTAAATAATTTCCAGAAGATAGTCTAGTGTGGTACCAGTAACATTATTTGTCCCCTAAATGAAATACCACCTTATACAGCAATCACAGGCTTATGGGTCAAGGACACCCAAGTAACAGAAAGGATGAGAGGGGGTCTGATAGGACTCCTCAGTGCAACAAAAAGCACAAATGGAGGTGGTGGTGCATAGACCTGTGTTCTCTCTCCAGCTATGCGTCAAAACAGCTATGTGACTCCAAGCATGGCATTTACCTGCTCTGAAATTTATCTGTAAAAGGACAGGATTGGACAAGGTGATCACTGAAGTCCCGTGAGCTCTAACTCTGGAATCCTTTGATAAATGCTTGCTGAGTGAGTGAGTAAATGAATGAAGTCGTTATTAATCAAATCAAATTTGGAACAAGGTCCTTAAATTTACTGGGCTCTATTTTCAACCTGTGAAAGAAGGGCCAGAGAAGAGAAAATAAAAGGAGCAGAAAGTATTAAAGAGTCCCACAGATCATTTGCACAAGAGACATGAGGAAATGTGACCTTCATCAGTGAAAGATGATGAAAACCCACTCTTAGTTTCTCCAAGTTTGGATATTTTAGATTCTACATAAAAATTATATACAGTATTGTCTTTGACTTAATTCACATAGCACAATTCCCTCAAGGTTCATCCATGTTGTTACAAATGGCAGGATTTTCTTCTTTTTCACTGATGAATAATATTCCATTCTGTATATATATATATATATATATATATATATATATACACACACACACACACACACACCACATTTTCTTCATCCATCAGTATACACTTAGATTGTGTCCATGTCTTGGCTATTGTGAATGCTGCAATGAACATGGAAGAACAGATAACTCTTCAAGATACAGATTTTATTTCCTTTGGATATAACCAAGAAGTGGGATTGTTGGATCATAAGGTAGTTCTATTTTTAATTTTTTGAGGAATCCCATATTGTTTTCAATAGTGGTTTCACCAATTTACATTCCCATCAATAAGGAAGGGTTTCTTTTGTCTCCACATCTCCAGCATTTGTTATCTCTTGACTATTTGATAATAGCCATTCTAACAGGTGTGAGGTGATATCTCATCATGGTTTTGATCTGCATTTCACTGATAATTAGTGATGTTAGGGCTGCAGGAGCAGGTCAACACTGTAATTGTCCAGGAGCCTGGGTCTATGGGAGCTGGTCTGGAGTCTAGGTCTGTGTAGACTGGCTTGGTGCTCAGAATGCCTGTTTCCTAGGGCTACAGGATCTGGAGTGGAACTGAGGTGGGCCAGAAGCCTGGGTTTACAGGAGTCCACCTGAAACCTCAGTTTGCAGGGCCTAGCCAGGAACCTACAGCCACAGGAGCTGGCTGGGGTCACAGGAGTCTGCCTGGTGTTGGTGTGGCCCTACTGCTGGGGTCTATGGTAAAATTGACAGTGTGTTTATTTCACTCTCTGCAGTAGGAAGTGTTTCCATGATGGGCTGCCTGGGTTTGAAGGAGAAATTGATGAGAGTAATGTAAAACTATCTTTCTTAACCTCTTTAATGTGTCTTTTCTTATTTTTGTGCTCTATCCAGGTGCTATAATCCTTGACCAAGAATCCTTAGCTCTTGTGAAGATATTTTCATATGCGAATCGCTTTTCAAATTGATGTTGTTGGGAGGAGACAAGCACTAGAATTTCCAATGACACTGTCTGCTGACATTACTCTTACTCTTCAGAATTTCCTAATGATTTAGCTTACTCTTTTTCCCAAAGTTGTTCTCTTCTTGAGATACTGTTTTTACTTGACTTTCAGCATACTTTTTGGTTTTTCTCTTACCTTACCGGCTTCTTCATTTTAGCTTTTTTTTTTTCTGAGTGGTCTTCCTTTTTTTTAGAGATGGAGTAATCCAGGAGGTCTTCAGATGTCTTCTGTTCTCTAACCATACTTAATCCCTAGTGTGTGGTTCCCAAACTATCCACCAGGGTGTCTTGGGCATACTGCAGAAACTCACAGGGACACCATGGGATATTTAAAAATTTGGAAGGAAACATGGTGATTCTTGACATATGGCAGACATTGCACAAACAAGTAAGTTGAGGTATATCATAACTCCAAACTTTTGTGAAGCTGGGTTTTGCAGAGTTGCTGTGGTCAAAAGCAAACACACATGAAAATCAGTGTGAAACAGGAAATGAGGGTGGCAGTATTCAATCTGATTCCAAGGTTTGAGAGGTTGTACAGTGCCCAACAAGGGAATACATCCAATTAGCAAGTGATAGTGTTTATTAATAAAATAAAAATATTATAAAAATACTCCAGACTTAACCACATGGTAAGTAGAATTGTTGGTATCTTTTTTAGCATAGGAATTCTGTGAAAAACTTACTGAGATCCTAGGAGTGCTATGAACCAAGAATGTTTGGGAATCTCTGCTTGCAAGCCAGTCATCCCATATGATTCCATGTCTTCAAATTTCTCCAATGTGTTAATCATTCCCTCATTCTTATCTCTAGCCCCAACTTCTCTCCTATATTCCAGACTATACTTGTAATTGCCTATGCTACATCTTTGATTGTATATTGACTAATCACCTGAAAAGTACTTTGGGCGAAATATAAGCTTTGATTTGGTCTGGCCAAAGTGGCTCTGCTACAGGTCTCACTATTCTAGTATAAGGTGCTGTCATTCACATAGCTTCTCAGGCTATAAACATAGGATCTGTTCTTGATGTTTCTATTTAGATATTAGCAAAATATCCTCTAAAGGGCCAGAGAGTAAATATTTTAGGCTTTGCAGGAAATACAATTTCTGTCATAAGTATTCAACTCCTCTGCTTTGGCAGTAAAGCAGCTATAGACAGGCAAGAATGTGGCTGTGCTCCATGAAAGCTTTATTTATAAAAACAGGTGGATGGCCTGTGAGCTACAGTTTTCCAATCCCTGCTCTGTTTTTCCCACACCTTCAGATCCAGTCCATTGCAAACTCTGCTGGCCCTTTCTTCAAAATATGCTTTGCATATGATCACTTCTCATCACTTCTGTCATCTCATGCCTTTTTGACTGAATCGTTGAATGTCTTTGAAACATTTACCATTGCCCTTGGTGGTCAGTTTTCCATAGAGCAGTCAGAGTAACCTGTCTAAAATATATACCAGTAGACACCACTGTCTTCTTCAAATCTTTCAATGGATTTTCATCATAATGAGAATAAAACTCAAAGTCATATAAGAACACACATGACTTGCCTCTTGCCTCTCTCCAACTTCAAATACTCAAAACCTTTCTCACTCTGCTCTAACCACACTGGCTTTATTCATATGCACCATAGGGCTTTGCTATTCCCCCAGCCTGGAAAACTTCCCTCTAAATATCTATATGGTTTATCTCTTAAATTTATTTAACTCTCTGCTGAAACGTCACATTCTTAGAGTTTCCTTGTTTTTCCTATCTAAAACAGTTTTTCTCCTATCTCTATCACATTTAAAATCTCTTTGCCCTGCTTTTATTTTCTTCTTACTGTCTTACATTGACTGAAATTATATCATATATTTATTAGTTTATTATCTGTCTTCCATACTAGAATGTATGTTCTAGGAGGGTGCAGAATGAGTTGTGTTTGTCTCTGAATCACCAGTGCCTAGCATAGTTCCTGGTCTCTAGGGAAGCCTTGATAAGTACTTGTAGAATGAATGAATGAATGAATGAATGAATGAGCTTTTGTATTAGGATTCTGATGGGAAACAATCTAGTGTAGGTGGTTTAAAAGACTTCAATAAAAGGACTACTCATGGAAGAGTAGTCTGAGTTAAGGCCATCAGGTAGAGATGTTGAGGCCTCCAGAGACAAGGAACAGTAGGACACCATTACTAGCCCAAAGCCTGCTGGGACAAGGAGAGAAGAAAGTGTTACCATAGTCAGTGTGAGCTTGAGCACTGGAGGAAGGCCCACCTAGCAGGAGATGTAGACAGAGGGATGAAGACACTGCCAAGAAAGTGGCCCAAAGCAGGGAGGGGACAGGGAAAACATTCCCTGACCTCTCTATCCTCTTACCTTCCACTGTACTGGGAGTGCCTCAATTGGCTGATCCCATCTAGAAGCCAGCAGTCAAAGGAGCCCAGGCAATGGTCTGTTGTACAGCTCAGATCAGGGAAAGGAAAGCTGGAGTGGGATATGGATGTAAGGTGTGGACAAACAGAATAACTAGGATTATGGCCTGGCTTGTTAAAGTACAGAGATCTCACACATCCACAGTGTGCATGTTAGCTTTTTAAGCACAGGAATCATACCTTTTAATAATTGTGTATATCCCCCCAAATTAGTAGCTGGATTAGACGTGTGTGCTTAGTGCTTACTGTCATGAATTGACTTGAATTGTCCTCATTGCTTTAAACTCCAGAAGTTTTACAATGATCTGGCATATTCTATTCTGCTATGTTGCCCCAAATCAAGGCAGCATAATGGATTCCCCTTTATACAATTGATTGAATAGTTACCTTTCACCTGGCTGCTTTACGGTGACCAGAAACTGCTTGCCTCTCTTGCTTTCTGTGAGTGGCAGCTTTCCTGCTCTTCACAGCATACCTCCGCCAATCCTAGAAACATCCTTTCCAGAGGGCAGTTCTCCTGTTTTCTGTATAGCACATATTTTTATTGTTCTCTTGCCCACTGGCTGCCTGTTATTACAGTAGTCAGGTACTTCTGAAATGGTGAAATGAGGAAGAGATTTAAATTTTTTTTATTGTTGTTCAATTACAGTTGTCCCCTCTTCCCCCCTTTACTCTCCCCTAGCTTATGCACCCCCACCTTCCACATTCAATCCTCGGGAAAAGATGTTTTAATCACATAATAGCTCTGATGAGCCTGGCTTCCTTCAGATTCCATTATACTTAGAAACTCCATAGTTAGGCTACCCTGTCCTTGATGTACAGGACAGCATGGACTGGGGAAGCTATCTGAAGGTATGAACCTGTTTGTGAGAGCAGATGATATCTGTCTGTAGCCTGATATAAAACCAATCTTTCCTGGAGTCAGGAGGGGTGTGTTCTTGGTTGTTGCCTCCTCAATTCAGCTGTGGGTCTGACCTGGTATATCAGTTATCTATTGCTGCAGAACAAATTACCTCAAAACTTAGAAGGTTAAAGCAATAAACATTTATTATCTCATAGAGTTTTTGAGGGTTTGAAATTTGGGAGAAGCTTAGCTGGATGATTCTGGCTCAGGGTCTCAGGCTACAGTCAAGTTGTCAGCTAAAACTGCAATCATCTTGAAGTGACTAGAGAATTCACTTTCAGGCTCACTCTCATGACTGTTGGCAGAAATAATGAAACATAGCCCATGTGGGCCTCTCTGCAGGACTGCTCCCAACACAGTTTTCTTCAGAAAGTGATCTGAGAGAGCATACCCAAGACAGAAGCTTCAGTCTTTTATACCCTATGTTGAAAGTAACAAACCATCACTTCTGCCACATGCTACTTGTCACATAGATGAACCATAGTATAAATTTGAAAGGGGACTACAAAACAACACCAGGAGTCAGTGATCTTTAGGGGCTGTCTTGAAGGCTGCCTTCACACTCAGATCTTGGCAAAATGTTAGGCAATGAGACTCCTCATGATAGTGTTAGCTGGAATGTGGTTGAAGCCCAGGAACTCCTCCTAGTAAGAAATGATCAGATGCAAACTCTAAAGAACTTAAAATGTGTGGCTGGAGAAACAGGAATAGGCCCTGTGGGTACTAATGTTCCATAAATGTAACCCTGATTGTAGTTTACACACCACCTAAGGAATCAAGGACTAAGGATCCAGACTGCATCCCCAGCCTTCCTGGTTCTAAAGACAAACCAGCTGCATCAGAATCACCTGGAAAACTTCTCAAAAACACAGATTCATTGCTTGAGATATACTGTATCGGAATCTCTGTTGTGGGCTCACTAAATAATTTTGATGTAAAGCCAGATTTGGAAACCACTATGAGATCACATAGGTTTTGGGGGTAGAACATTTAGCCTGTAACTGAAGTGAGAATCTAGCTTTGACTGCCGGATTCAGTGAGTATAGGCTGTTTCCATAGCTGAAGCTATTTGAAGGCACAGTGGTGAAATACACTTAAACAGCTCTTGTTTACAAATAAATATTAATTATTTAAAGATTGCTTGTTTATTTGCCTTGGGATTAAAGAAGATGTAGAATTCAGAATGCAATGGACTATATAAAATGCACGGACACAGTGTGAATTTATAATTACATTTTCACCTTCTCGTTATTGAGTGATTGGTGATGGAAAGGCCTAGAGACACAGGGAAGATTCTCCAGGCTTAAGGGGTAGATGAGGAAAATGCTATAAAGCTTTTCCAGAATATAATATTCAATATCATCTTAACTTTGTCTTTTGTTTCATAGCAGACTGATTTGAACAATCATGTGTATGCCATGCCATTGGAGCTACGGCCTTTGGTACAGTAACCTCTTTGCTATGAAGGTAGAAATTGCATGCAAATACATTTTCTTGAGAGGACTGAGTAGCAGGAAAACCAAGTAGCCTGAAATCAAAGGAGAGGCAGGTATCCTGGAGACAGAATATTTACCTGGGGCAGAAGTTCCTAGATGCTAATATAAAAAAATCACCTAGAATAAGTGGATGCTGAATGTGGACTGGTGGTAAAGTGTGGATGCCCTGGGATATTCAGATATAAGGCAAGCTTTTCTCCATGGACTTCACTTGCTGAGAGTGCTGAGAAAGCATCCCTCCTGGTGAAGGCCGAGGGGCAATAGCAGCCATTGTGGAAATGGCAGGAAACTCTGCCCAGACCTTTTCCCTCTGTATCCTCTGTGGAACAAAATACAGAGAACACAGATGTTGGATAACACATAACCATGAATAATATTCTAAAGACCCCAGTGGTAAAGTTGGACAACATGAATAATCAGATGGGAAATTTCCTCAGAGAGATCAAAACTATAAGGATGAGTCAAATGAAAAGCACAGTAACAGATGAAGAATATCCTTGACTGGCTCATTAGCAGACCTGATACAGTCCAAGAAAGAAGTGAATTTGAAGTTAGGTCAATAGAAATGAACCCACGATAAATAAATAATAAAATTAAAAAATAAAAATAAATAAATACAAACAAAGCCCCAAAAAAGTGAACACAAAGAGAAACATGAGTGAGAAGATAGAAAAGAAAAGAGATCAGAGCATTCAAGAACTATGGAACAACAGCAGGTAGTCTAACATGCACATAATTAGAATCCTGGAAAGAAAATACAAAGAGATTGGGGCAGAAGAAATATTTGAAGAAATAATGACTGAAAATTTCAAGTTACTGATAAACACAAAATTACAGATTAAAGAAATTGAGAACAACAAGAAAGACAAATACCAAAAAATAAAATCCACACCCTCAAAACACCTGCCTAGCCATAAAGTCATAAAATTGATGGCAAAATTGAAGACAAAATAAAAAGAGAACATCTTGGAGCATCCAGCAAAAAAAGGACATATTGCATACAGAGGAATAAGGATAAGAATTACTATAGACTTCTGTAAGAAACCATGCAAAACCGAAATCAATGACAACTTTAAAGTGCTGAAAGAAAAGCAAATCTTTTAATCTAGAATGTCTGAAGCCCACAAAAATATGTTCAAAATTTAGCAGAAATAAACACTTTCTCAGACAAACAAAAAATAAGAACTACTTGACCATAAAAGAAATGGAAGTTCTTCAGCCAGGAAGAATGTGACCACCAGTTAAAAACTTAGATAGACACAAGTGAGGAAGAAAACTTGAAATGGAATTAATTAAGGTAAAATATATTAAAAAAATTTTTTAATTGGTGTAAAATTGGAGTATACTATTTAAGGTCTGTACACTATACATGAAGTGGTATAATATTATTTGAAGGTGAATTCTGATTAACTGGTGATTTATACTATAAGATTTAGAGAAAGAAAAAAAATTTATAAAGTACAAATAATAAGTTAATAGTGGAGATAAAATGGAATAATAAAAAGCTCACTTAAAATAGGCAATTAGAGATCCAAGATGGTGGCAGAGTAGCGGGCAGCTTAGTTTATCTGCCCCCAAACACAGAATGGAGTGAAAGCCTCTGTGAGTGAGAACGTATGCAGAGGAGAGTGTGGAGAGTGTGCAGAAGGACACAGGAACCAGCCCAACTACAGGGATCCCAGGGGCCAATGGCTTGGACTTTCTAGGTGGACCACCACCACTGCCCAGCCCAGCCCTGCTGGCTGCACAGAGTCAGGGTGCCTGTAGATGACTCAGAACCCACAAGTTACCAGGGTGGCAAGGTAAGGCCTGGGGGCTGCAGGCTCCAGAAACAGCAAGGCGGGAACAGGCAGGCTTGAGACTGAAGACCTCTGGAGGGAGCAGGGACAGCATGCTATCACTGCCTTGTGTTAGAGTAGAGCTGAGGGGATCTTTCCAACACCATCTGGGAAAGATTCAGAGAGCAACTTTATCTAAAATTGTCAGAGGCCTTGTAAGGAGGTGGCCAACCCTGACCGTGAAAGACTGTATGATTCTGGGGGACAGGGAGGGCGAGGAGAACAGGACCCCAGGGACCCGTGCTACAGCATGGGAGCCATACAGAAACTCTTTTAAAAGGGGAGCTGAGACATACCTGAGGCTTGTCAGGGACCTGGACATGCAGGCCTATGTGTGACAGCTGGACGCAGCAGCTTTGCTAACCAAAAATCTCAGAGGCAGAGAATACAATTAAGGAAGGGGAGAACCTGACCCAACATGGCTCGCAAGCAGAGGGCAGAGCAGAATGGAGAATTCAAGCTGAGCCTCCTGAGAGAGAGCAGCAGACTTTAGTCTGGAAGGCAGGAGCTGAAGGCCTGAGATTTGATCCAGTTAGCCAGAGCCTTCCACGGACAGGTGAACCCAAACCCCATCTGTGGGATTACAGTCTCAGCAAAGCAGTAAGCATGTAGTGTACATAGTCTACATATGTGCATGATAGTGTACATAGAAAACCCTAAGGCTCCACCAAAAAACTACTCAAACTAATAAGTGAATTTGGCAAAATGGTGGGATACAAAGTCAATATTCAGAAATCAAAGGCATTTTTGTAAACCAACAATGAAATATTAGAAACAGAAATTAGGGGAAAAATCACATTTACTATAGCAACAAGAAAAATAAAGTGCCTGGGAATAAACCTAACGAAGTCAGTAAAAGACCTGAAAACTTCACAACATTGAAGAAAGACATTAAGGAAGACACAAATACATGGAAGCATATACCATGTTCATGGATTGGAAGAATTAACATCATTAAACTGTCCATACTACTCAAAGCAATTTATAGATTCCATGCAATCCCTATTAAAATACCAATGACATATTTCACAAATATACAACAAAGATTTCAAAAATTTATATGGAATGATAAAAGACCCTCCCTTAAGGGCCACAGGAATTTTGAGAGAGAAGAACAAAGTACGAGGAATCACAATACCTGATATCAAACTATATTACAAGGTCACTATAATCAAAGCAGTCTGGTACTGGCATAAAAACAGACACATAGACCAATGAAACAGAATAGAGAGCTCAGAAATAAACCTATATCTCTATGGTCAATTAATATTTGACAAAGGGGGCAGGAACATAAAATGGAATGAAAAATAGCCTCTTCAACAAATGGTGTTGGGAAATCTGGACACGTACATGCAAAAAAATTAAACTAGACCATGAACTTATACCATACATCAAAATAAACTCAAGATGGATAAAAGACATATATAGTCCTGGCTGGTGTGGTTCAGTGGATTGAATGCCGGCTTGTGAACAAAAGGGTTGCTGGTTGGATTCCCAGTTAGGGCATATACCTGGGTTGCAGGCCAGGTCCCCATCACAGGGTGCACTAGAGCAACCATAAATTGATATTTCTCTTCTTCTCTTTCTCCCTCCCTTCTCCTCTCTCTAAAAATAAATAAATGAATAAATAAATTAATTAAATTTAAAAAAGGCAAATATAAACCATGACACCATAAAAGTACTAGAGAAGAACATATGCAGGAAAATTTCAGGTATCCCATGCAGCAATATTTTCAGTGATGTGTCCCCTAGGGCAAGAGATATAAAGGAAAGAATAAACAAATGGGAGTACATCAAATTAAAAAGATTCTGCATGGCTAAAGAAAACATCAGCAAGATGAAAAGGGAACCAACCATATTGGAAAATATATTTGCCAATGATACTTCTGACAAGGGTTTGATCTCTAAAATATATCTCTCTCTATATTTTATATCTCTAAAATATATATCAAGAACTCACACCACTCCACACCAGGAAGACAATCTAATACAAATTGGGCAAAGGACCTGAACAGACACTTCTCCAAGGAGGACATACAGAGGATCCATAGGCATATGAAAAGATGCTCAACATCAGTAGCCATCAGAGAGATGCAAATTAAAACCATAATGAGATACCACTTCACACCAGTCAGAAGGGCCATCATAAACAAATCAACAAAAAACAAGTGCTGGCAAGGTTGTGGAGAAAGGGGAACCCTAGTACACTGTTGGAAATGCAAACTCGTGCAGCCACTATAGAAAACAGTATGGAATTTCCTCAGAAAACTAAAAATGGGACTGCCTTCTCACCTAGCAATGACACTGCTGGGATTATACCCCAAGAATCCTGAAAATACAATTCAGAAGAACCTACATACCCCAATGTTCATAGCAGCACAGTTTATAATAGCCAAGTGCTGGAAGCATCCTAGGTGCCCATCAGTAAACGAGTAGATCAAAAAATTATGGTACATTTACACAATGGAATGCTATGCAGCAGAAAGAAAGAAGGAGCTGCTACCCTTCGCAACTGCATGGATGGAACTGGAGAGCATTATGCTAAGTGAAATAAGCCAGGCAGTGAGGGACAAATACCATATGATCTCACCTATAAGTGGAACCTAATAAACAAACAAGCAAAATATAACCAGAGACCCTGAAATTAAGAACAAACTGACAGTAACCAGAGGGGAGAGGGAAGGGAAATAATGTGGGGAAGAAGGAAAAGGGGTACAAATGAACATGTATAAACGACCTGTGAACAAAGCCAAGGGGGGGTAGGACTGAGGGTAAGAGGTTGAGGTGGGTAGAGTGGGGGAAAGAGGTGGTGGGAAAATGGAGACAACTGTATTTGAACATTAACAAAAAATATATCAAAAAAAATAAAGAAAGAAAGAAAATTAAAAAAAGAAAAGAACCTATACACCCCAATGTACATAACAGTGTTATTTCCAATACCCAAGTGCTGGAAACAGCTTAAGTGCCCATCAGTAAATGAGTGGATCAAAAAACGGTGGTATGTTTACACAATGGAATACTATGCAGCAAAAGAAAGAAGGAACTCTACCCTTTATGACAGCATGGATGGAACTGGAAACTATTATGCAACGTGAAATAAGAGAGACAGTGAAAGACAAATACCATATGATCTAATCTATAATTGGAACCTAATCAACAAAATACACAAGTGAGCAAAATAGAACCAGACACATGGAAATAAAGAACAACTGTAATTGAAAAACAATAAATATGTTATAATAAAAAATGGGCAATTAATATAAGAGAAGGCAGAAAAATAAAATAAAAAGAACAAGTGGGACAAATAGAAAAAAAAGCTACCAAGATGGTAGATTTTAATCCAACCATATCAATAATCACATTAAATGAGAATCGTTAAACACACCAAATGAAAGAGAGTTTGTCATATTGGATTAAAGTGGACAGGTTCTCACTGTGTCCTGTTCTTTCATGTCTTTTACTGGTTTCTTAGCCTTTTGCTACAGGATATATTTTGATGGGGTGGCACTGGGGCTGGGTCTTGTGACTATCTGCCTTTGACCACCTGGTTTTGGAGGCCTCCCCAGGCCATGTAGTGGGCTGAGCTGGGCTCACTCACTGAGTCCAGGGTGGCTGGACTATCACTGTCAAGGCCACCACTGTTGGGAGAGCAGTGGGGCAGAGAGGGTGGGAATCCCAGAGGTGACTCCGAGGAACTGGGGGACTGGGGAGGACCTAACAAAGGCTGCATGGGGAAGTGCAACTAAGAAGAGTTTGGGGCTGGAGGCCAGGAGCTGAGGGGACAAGAAAGTGGGGGGTGGGAGGGGAACCCACCACCCTGGCAGGGATCAAGAGCTACCGCTTTAGGAAACCTAACCCACTAACCATTATTTAGCTTTAGGGTATTGAGAGGGAGGAACAAGTTGAGAGTAGGGGACTTTGAGGGAGAGTGTCTTGTTCCCCAGCTCTGACCAGCCAGGAAGGACCAGTATCTAATGTGGCAGACCTTTGAGTGTTTGTAGCAATGTGGGCCCTCCTGAAGCCCTGCTGCTGAGAATACACAGGCCCAAGGAGCTGTGTCCCTCCCAATGCCAATGGATCCATAGGGAAATGATCTTAATTTTTGTCATGTTGCTCTCTTGTCCCTACATTTTTTGTAAATAAAAGAAGTAATTTTATTCTAAAAAAAATAGAAAAGTCAAGACTCAACTATATGCTTCTACAATAAATACATTTAAAATAGAAAAATATAGATAAGTTAAAATGATGAAAAAAGATGTATGATGGAAACACTATAAATAAAGAAGCTCGGTAGCTATTATTACTATCAAAGTAAATTTCAGAACAAGTTACATTATCAGAGGTAAAAAGGAATATCACATAATAATTAAGAGATAAATTATTTAAGAAGACATAGGAATTTTATATGTGCATGACCCCAACAACAGAGTTTCACAATACATGAAGCAAAAACTGATAGAACTGAAAGGAGAAGTAGACAAAACTATAAAATTATGGTTGGACTTCAATACTACCAATATATTGGTAGAACAAGTACCAAGAAAGTAAGAGCACAGAATAACTGAACAACGCTATCAAACAACCTGACCTAAATGTCATTTATAGAGAATGCAAACCAATAAAAATAGAATCCATATTCTTTTCAAGAACACGTGGAACGTTCCCAAACATAGGCCATATCCTGTGTCAAAAATCAAAGAGCATATTTAATATTAAAGAAATTACATAAGGTATGTTCTTTGATGATAATGAAATTGAACTAGAAATCAATCACAGAAAGATGCCCTAAAATCCTCTAAGATATCAAAATTAAACAACATTTCTGCCATGAACATTCAAATTTTTATGTGGACATAAATTTTCATTTCTCTTGGGTATATAACCAGGAGCAAAATTCCTGGGTCATATGGTAACTCTATGTTCAGCCTTTTGATAAACTATAAGACTATCTTCCAAAGACTATTTTTCCCTATTCACTTGTCTTGGCAGTCTTGTTGAAAATCTATTGACTATAAATGTGAAGATTTCTTTCCAGATTTTCAGCTGCACCATTTTACACTCCTATCATTCTAATTTTCTCTACATTCTTGTTAACCATAAATATGAGGATTTATTTCGAGTCTCAATTCTATTTTATTGACCTATATCTCCATTCTTGTGCCATACTGTCTTTTTAAAAATTATTTTATTGTTCAATTACAGTTGTCTGCATTTACCCACCACCACTCCCACCCCTACTCTAAGCAAACCCACCTCCTTCCCTTGCTTGACCACCCACCTTGGTTTTATCCATATGTCCTTTACAGTTATTCCTGAAAATAATTCCCCCCTTCTCCCAATTATCCTCTCCCACCTCTCCTCTGGTTACTTCTGTCAGATATTTCTTAATTTCAATGTGTCTGGTTATATTAAGCTTGCTTTTTTTCTTTTGTTGATTAGGTTCCAGTTAAAGGTGAGATCATATGGTATTTGTTCCTCACCGCCTGGCTTCCTTCACTTAGCATAATGCTCTCTAGTTCCACTATGCTGTCGTGAAGGGTAGGAGCTCCTTCTTTCTTTCTGCTGTGTAGTATACCATTGTGTAAATACACAAGAGTTTTTTGACCCAATCATTTACTGTTAGGCACTTAGGTTCATTCCAGCACTTGGCTATAGTAAATTGTGCTGCTATGAACATAGGGCTGCATAGATAATTTGGATTGGTGTTTCAGGGTACTTAGGATATAATCCTAGCAAAGGAATTACCAGCTCAAAAGGCAGTTCCATTTTTAGTTTTCTGAGGAAATTCCATACTGTTTTCCACAGTGGCTCCACCAGTCTCCATTCCCATCAACACTGCACTGGGTTCCCTTTTCTCCACATCCTCTCCAACACTTGTTGTTTGTTGATTTGTTAATGATGGCCATTCTGACCAGTGTGAAGTGGTATCTCATTGTGGTTTTAATTTGCATCTCTCTGATGGCTAGTGATGCTGAACATCTTTTCATGTGTCTCTGGGCCCTCTGTATGTCCTCCTTGGAGAAGTGTCTGTTCAACTGTTTTGCCCATTTTTTAATTGGGTCGTTTGTCTTCCTGGAGTGGGGTCTTGTGAGTTCTTTATATATTTTGGAGACCAAACCCTTGTCTGAGGTATCATTAGCAAATGTGTTTTCCCATATAGTTGGTTCTCTTTTCACTTTAATGCTGTTTTCTTTAGCCATGCAAAAGGTTTTTAATTTGATGGTGTCCCATTTGTTTATTCTTTCCTTTATGTCTCTTGCTCTAGGGACATATCTGTGAAGATATTGATGCATGGGATATCTGACATTTTCCTGCCAATGTTTTCCTCTAAGACTGGTATGGTGTCACAACTTATATTTAAACCTTTTATCCACCTTGAATTTATTTTTGTGTATGGTGTAAGTTGGTAATCGAGTTTCATTTTTATGCATGTAGCTGTCCAGATCTCCCAACACCATTTGTTGAAGAGGCTATTTTTACCCCATTTTATGCTGCTGCCCCCTTTGTCAAATATTAATTGACCATAGAGACGGGTTTATTTCTGAGGTCTCTATTCTGTTCCATTGGTCTATGTGTCTGTTCTTATGGCAGTACCAGGCTGTTTTGATTACAGTGGCCTCATAATACAGTTTTGTATCAGGTAGTGTGATTCCTCCAACTTTGTTCTTCTTTCCCAAAATTGCTGCAGCTATTTGGGGTCATTTATGGTTCCATATAAATTTCTGAAATGTTTGTTCTATATTTGTGAAATATACCATGGGTACTTTAATAGGGATTGCATTGAATCTATAAATCGCTTTGGGTAGTATGGACATTTTGATGATGTTAATTCTTCCAATCCATGAGCATGATACATGCTTCCATTTGTTTGTGTCTTCCTTAATTTCTTTCTTCAGCGTTGTGAAGTTTTCTGAGTACAGGTCTTTTACTTGTTGATTAGGTTGATTCCTAGGTACTTTATTTTTCTTGTCGCTATATCAAATGGGATTTTTTCATGATTTCTGCTTCTGATGTTTCATTGTTGGTGTACAAGGATACCTTTGATTTCTGAATATTGACTTTACATCACACTGTTTTGCCAAATGCACTTATTAGGTTGAGCAGTTTTTTGGTGGAGTCTATAGGATTTTCTATGTACTCTATTATGTCATCTGCAAACAATGATAGTTTTGCTTCCTCCTTTCCAATATGGATGCCTTTTATTTGTTTCTCTTGTCTGATTGCTTTGGTCAGGACTTCCAGTACTATGTTGAATAGGAGTGGTGAAAGCGGGCATCCTTCTCTTGTTCCTGATCTTAGTGGGAAAGCTCTTAAGTTTTTGCCCACTGAATATGATGTTGGCTGTAGGTCTCTTGTATACGGCCTTCATTATATTCAGGAATGCTCCCTCTATTCCCACTTTACTAAGTGTTTTTATCATAAATGGGTGTTGTATCTTATCAAATGCTTTTTCCGCATCTATTGATATGATCATGTGGTTTTTGTCTTTCGTTTTGTTTATGTGATATATTATGTTTATTGATTTGCAAATATTATATAATCCTTGCATGCCTGGGATGAACCCCACTTGATCATGCTGTATGATCTTTTTAATGTATTGCTGGATGCAGTTTGCCAATATTTTGTTGAGGATTTTAGCATCTATGTTCATCAGCGATATTGGCCTAAAGTTTTCTTTCTTTGTTGTGTCTTTATCTGGTTTTGAGATTAGGATAATGCTGGCTTCATAAAAAGAATTTGGGAGTCTTCCATATTCTTGGCTTTTTTGGAATAATCTGTGAAGTATAGGGGTTAGCTCTTCCATAAATGCTTTGTAGAATTCTCCTGTAAAACCATCTGTTCCAGGGCTTTTGTGTGTTGGGAGTTTTTTGATGACTGCTTCAATTTCAACAGCTGTTATTGGTCTGTTCAGGCTTTGTGATTCTTCTTCACTCAGTTTTGGAAGGTTATATTTTTCTAGAAATTTGTCCATTTCACCTAGGTTTTCACATTTCTTGGCATATATTTCTTCATAGTATTTTCTTACAATCCTTTATATTTTTGTGGTATCAGTTGTAATCTCTCCTCTTTCATTTCTGAGTGTGTTTATTTGGGTCCTCTCTCTCTCTTTTTTTTTGATGAGTCTGCTTAAAGGCTTGACAATTTTGTTTATCTTTTCAAAGAACCAGCTCCTGGATTTATTGATCCTTAGAATTGTGCTTTTAGTTTCTATGTCATTTAATTCTACTCTGATCTTGGTTATTTCCTTCCTTCTACTTGCTGTGGGCTGTCTTTGTTGTTCCTCCAGTTCTTGTAGGCATAGGGTTAGGTTGTTTATTTGAAATGTTTCTATCTTTTTTAGGTAGGCCTGTATCGCTATGAACTTCCCTCTCAGGACTGCCTTTGCTGTGTCTCATAAATTTTGGTCCGCTGTGAAATTATTTCCATTTGTTTCCAGAAACCCTTTGATTTCTTCCTTGATCTCATTCTTGACCCATTCATTGTTTAATAGCATGCTATTCTATCTCCATGAGTTTGAGTGATTTTTAAATTTGTTCCTTGAGGTAGGTTTCTGGTTTCAGTTTTTGTGGTCTGAGAAAATAATTTTTTACTCTGGCTCTTTTTCCCTGTCCATTTGCCTGGAAAATTTGTTTCCAGCCCTTCACTTTCAGTCTGTGCAAGTCTTTTGTCCTGAGATGAGTCTCTTGTAGGCAGCATATGTGTAAGTCATGCTTTCTTATCCATTCAGCTATTGTATGTCTTTTGATTGGAGCATTTAATCCATTTACATTTAAGGTTATTATTGGTAGGTACTTATTTATTGTCATTTTTCATACCTTGTTCCTTTCTCTCTCACCCTTTTTTTTTTTCCTCTTCTTAAATCAGACCCTTTAGCATCTCTTGCAGAGCTGATTTGGAGGAATTGTATTCTTTTAGGCTTTTTCTGTCTGGGAAACTCCTTGTTTGGCATTCCATTTTAATTGAGAGACTTGCTTGGTAGAATAGTCCTGGTTGCAGGTCTTTGGTTTTCATTACATAGAATATTTCTTGCCAATCTCTTCTGACTTGGAGCGTTTCCTTTGAGAAGTCTGTTGCTAACCTTATCGGGGCTTCCTTGTATGTTATTTCCTTTTCTCCCTTGCTGCCTTTAAGATTCTCTCTTTGTCCTGGAATTTTGCCATTTTAATTATGGTGTGTCTTGAAGTGGGCCTCTTTGGCTTCCTCTTGATTGGGACTCTCTGTGTTTCCTGGATTTGTGTGACTTTTTCTCTCATCAAATTAGGGAAGTTTTCCATCATTACTTTTTCAAACAGATTTTCTATCCCTTGCTCTTCTTCTCCTCATTCTGGTATCCCTATTATATTGATCTTGTTACGATTCGTGTTGTTCTGCATTTCCCTTAACACCTCTTTGTTCTTTCTGAGTCTCTTTTCCTTTTCTTCCTCTTTCTGGGTCTTTTTTCCTACCTTGTCCTCCATCTCGCTGATTCAATCCTCTGCTTCATTGAGCCTGCTTTTGATTCCTTCTACTGTGTATTTCAATTCAGAAATTGTATTCTTTTTTTTTTTGAAATATTTTTTTTAATTTTTATTGTTATTCAATTACAGTTGCAGAAATTGTATTCTCCATTTCCTCTTGGCCCTTGTTGATAATTTCTATATCCTTTTTCATATTGACATAGTTTGCAGTGAGTTCATTGCCGTTTCTCTATAGTTTTTGGTAATTCTCTGTGAGCTCCTTGAACTTCCTTATAACCATTGCTTTGAACTCGGTATCTGATATTTGACTTGCCTCTATTTCATTTAGCATTCTTTCTGAGGCTTCCTCCTTTCCTTTCATTTTGGGATTGTTTTTTATCTTCCCACTGTTTGTGTCACTCTTCTTGTTCGCCTCTGCTTCTTAAATTGATATGTTCTGACTCCCTGGGTTTATGGTGTGAACTTCTATGGTAGGAGACTTGTGATATTCAGTAGTGCAGTCTCCTTGATCTACTGAGCTTGCTGGTGTTGGGCTGCCTTTTACGTTGGCTCTTTGGATGTCTTTGGATTTTAGTTGTTGTTGGGTCTTTCTTTGGTGGGTGCCTTCCTCCAGCTTGTTGACTGTGGGTCACTGAGCCCACCAAATCTTATATTCTCTTGTGCAGGTGTGGACAGGTTTTTTTGAAGCTGGTTCTTCTGTCTGTCTGAGGTTTCGAGGCTTCTCTCTCACTATTGTTCAGTTGTTTGTCTGGGTAATTTCTCCACCGTTTAGTTGTAATTCCAGATTGTTCTGGGTGGATGTTAGTGTGACTTCCACTCCTTCACCTTCTTCCATTATTATCTGTTGGTGGTTCTCTGTTGGTAGGTTCTCTCTTCCAGCAGGTGTACTTTTGTTCAGAGTTCCCACCTTCTCCACCAGGAAGTCACCATGTCCCTGGGAAGAGCAGTTCCAGTGAGTTGGAGAGTGAGTGGAAAGTGGAATCACTTTTTTCAGAAGTTGAGTTCTTGGCCATTGTTTGGAAAGGGCAGTATGGAGGGAAGTCCAGAGGCAAGTGTCATTAGACAACGTAGAAAATGCTCTTTGACATCACCTTTAATGTGTATTTCAAAGTTTGAAGAAGAGAATGTCAACATCCATCTTGAATCTGAGGTGCAGAAAAAGGAGAAACTTGATTCAAATGAACAGTTTACAAACCTGGGAAACACAACCTCTAGAGGAAACTGAAAGTGCGTTCCCCCACACTGTCTTTATTACTGTTGTTTTTAGCATTTTGAAATCTAGAAGTGTGAGTCTTCAAACTATATTCTTTTTCAAGACTGTTTTAGCAACTGTATGTTTTTTGAATTTCCATATGAATTTTTGGATCATCTTGCAAATTTAGGGAAAGAATCCAGCTGAAATTTTCTTGGAAATTTTGTTGAATCTGTGGATAAATTTTGTGAATACTGACATTATAATAATATTTAGTCTTCTCATCCATGAATGTGGTATATCTTTCCATTTACTCATGTCTTCTTTATTTTCTTTTAGCAATGTTTTTTGTTTTCAAAGTGTACATTTCTACTTATTTTGCTAAATTTATTCCTAAGTATTTTATTCTTTTTGATGCTATTTTAGATGAAATTTTTCTTAATTTTATTTTTGCATTACTTATTTCTAGTGTATAGAAATACAATTGATTTTTGTCTGTTGATCTTGTGAGCTTGCTGAACTTATTGGCTATAATATTTTTTATGGATTCTTTAGGATTTTCTATGTATAAGTTTATGTTATCTGAGAAAATGGTTAGTTTTACTTTTTTTCAATATGGATACCTTTTGTTTCATTTTCTCACCTCCATTACTGTATTGAATAGAAATACTGAGAACAGGCAGCATTGTCTTGTTTCTGATCTTAGTGGAAAAGCATTCAGTATTTTACCATTAAGTATGATGCCATTCAGTTAGCTGTGGGGTTGCCTTTTAAGTTTATTAAAATTTTTATTATTTATCTATTTATGATTAAATTCACTAGAGTGACATTGGTTAATACAATTATATAGGTTTTAGGTATATAGGTCTATAGTACATCATCTGTGTACTGTATTGTTTGTTTACTACCCCAAGTCAAGTCTCCTTCTATCAACATATATCCCCTCTATTACCCTCTTCTAACTTCCCCTACCACGTCTTCCTTCTAGCAATGACCATACTGTTGTCTGTGTCCATAAGTCTTTCTTTTTTTCTTTTCCTTAATCCTTTCACCATTCTCACCCAGCTCCCAACAATACTAATTATCACTTTGAGAAAGTTTCCTTTACTCCTAGTTTGTTGAGTCTTTTTTTATTATCAAAGTTTGTTGGCTTTTGTCAAATGCTTTTTCTACACCTATTAAGATGAGCCAGTGGGGCTGGGGTGGCAGAAGAAACTGCTAGATTTTTGCCACTTGAAGGGCCTACACTAGCTTAGAATATATGTAAACTGCATGGCAGCAGCAGGAAGAGTACCAATTGCATATAGGACATGGGTGAGGTGACTGGAAGTGGGATGAGTGCCCAGTAGGCCTCCAGAAGCCATGCAGGAACACTGACCCCTCTCTGAGCGCCTGCCCCACACAGAGCCACAAAGTGTGAAGTTTGTTGCCCCACCCTGTCAATTACCTAAGTCTCTGCCCCACACAATTTACAGGTGCCTTCTCTACGTAGGCAACACACTACTAAAACAAGGAGTAAAAGCAGCTCTACCTAATATACAGAAACAAACACAGGGAGGCCACCAAAGGGAGGAGATAAAGAAATATGGCCCAAATGAAAGAACAGAACAAAACCCCATAAAAAGAACTAAACGAAATGGAGATAGCCAAGCTATCAGATGCAGAGTTCAAAACATTGGTAATCGGGATGCTCAGAGAACTCATTGAGTATGACCACAAAATAAAGGAAGAAATGAAGGATATACTAAGTGAAATAAAGAAAGATATACAGGGAACCAAAGTGAAGGGAAATTGGCTGGGATTTAAATCAGTGATTTGGAAAAAAAGAAAGAAATAAACATTCAACTAGAACAGAAAGAAGAAATAAGAATTCAAAAAAATGAGGAGAGGCTTAGAAACCTATGGGACAAATTTAAACATACTGATATCTGCATCATAGGGGTGCCAGAAGAGGAAGAACAAGAAATTGAAAACTTGAGAAACAACCCATTAAAAAATGGGCAAAGGACCTGAAGAGACACTTCTCTAAGGAGAATATACAGAGGGCCCAGAGGCATATGAAAGGATACTCAGCATCACTAGCTATAACAGGGATACAAATTAAAACCACAATGAGATACCACTTCACACCAGCCAGAATGGCCATCATGAACAAATCAACAAACAAGTGTTGGAGAGGTTGTGGAGAAAAGAGAACCCTAGTACACTGTTGGTGGGAATGCAGACTGGTGCAGCCACTGTGGAAAACAGTATGGAATTTCCTCAGAAAACTAAAAATGGAACTGCCTTTTGGCCCAGCAATTTGACTGCTGGGATTATACCCTAAGAATCCAGAAACACCAGTTCAAAAGAACCTATGCACCCCAATGTTCATAGCAGCACAGTTTACAATTGCCAAGTGCTGAAAGCAACCTAAGTGCTCATCAGTAAATGAACGGATCCAAATACTATTGTGCATTTACACAATGGAATACTACACAGCAGAAAGAAAGGAGCTTCTACCCTTCATGACAGCATGGATGGGTCTGGAGAGCACTATGTTAAGTGAAGTAAGCCAGGCGGTGAGGGACAAATACCCTATGATCTCACCTGTAAGTGAAACCTAATCAACAAAGCAAACAAGCAAGCAAAATATAAGCAGAGACATTGAAATAAAGAACAAACTGACAGTGCCCTGGCTAATGTGGCTCAATGGATTGAATGCTGGCCTACGAACCAAAGGGTTGCCATTTTGACTCCCACCCAGAACACATGCTTGGATTGGGGCCCAGGTTCTCAGTAGGCGGTTGTGCAAGAGGCAACCACACATTGATATTTTTCTCCCTCTCTTTCTCCCTCCCTTCCCCTCTCTCTAAAAATAAATAAATAAAATCTTAAAAAAGAATAAACTGGCAGTAAATAGAGGTCAGTGGGAAGGGGGATAATGGGGGAAAGAAGAAGAAGGGTTGTCAGTGAATAATATAAAGGACCCATGGACAAATCCAAAGGGGGATAGGATTGAGGGTGGGAGGTGGAGGTGGGTTGGGCAGGGGAAAGTGGTGGGAAGAAAATGGAGACAACTGTACTTAAACAATAATAAAAAATAAAAGTTAAATAAAGAAATTTTTGAAGGAGTCATATTAATTTTTCAAATGTTTGGTGGAGTTTTCCAGTGCTAAGACTAAATATCTGTGTCTTCTCAAAATTCACATGAGAGGAATACAAAATCTCCATTAGAATACCAAGGTTAGAATTGTTACAGGCAAGATATCTACTCTTGAATGCCAAAATTAAACAACAACTCTTTGAGGCGAAACCAGGTATTTCCATACCTTAAAAGTATCTTTGCTGAAATTAAAACCACAATGAGGTACCATCTCACACCAGAGTGGCCAACATAAACAAATCCACAAACAAATGTTGGAGAGGATGCGGAGAAAAGGGAACCCTAGTGCACTGTTGGTGGGAATGCAGACTGGTGAGGCCACTGTGGAAAACAATATGGAATTCCCTCAGAAAACTAAAAATGGAACTGCCCTTTGACCCAGCAATTCCGCTGCTGGGATTATACCCTAAGAACCCTGAAACATCAATCCAAAAGAACCTGTGCATCCCAATGTTCATAGCAGCACAATTTACAATAGCCAAGTATTGGAAGCAACCTAAGTGCCCATCAGCAAACGAGTGGATCCAAAAACTATGGTATATTTACACAATGGAATTCTATGCAGCAGAGAGAAAGAAGGAGCTTATACCCTTTGCAACAGCATGGATGGAACTGGAGAGCATTATGCTAAGTGAAATAAGCCAGGTGGTGAGGGACAAATACCATATGATCTCACCTTTAACTGGAACATAATCAATAGAAGAAAAAAGCAAACAAAATATAACCAGAGACATCGAAGTTAAGAACAATCTAACAATAGCCGGGGCGAGGGGGGACAGTGGGGAGTGGGGATTACAGGAACTACTATGAAGGACACATGGACCAAATCAAGGGGGAGGGTGGAGGTGGGGGAGGGAGGTGGGTTCAGCTGGGGTGGGGTGGAGGGATGGGGAGAAAAGGCATACAACTGTAATTGAATAACAATAAAAATTTTAAAAAAAGTATCTTTGCTGAGATGTTTATTAACTACAAAGAGAAAAATAATAATTTTATAGTAGAGAAAATCAGAAGACACCACTTTAATCAAGTGATAAAAGTTAGCATCACCAGTCATAAGACATATTGCTATCATGTATTCTCAGATATGATGTACTGAGAAGGGCACAGCAGAACTTTTGTGGTCTTCTTGTGAAAAATGCATATCCTTAATATAATCATGAGAAAATATTAGAGAAACCCAAATCAAGAGACATTCTACAAAGTAACTGATAAGTACTTTTCCAAAGTTTCAAGGTCATAAAGGACAAAGGAAGAGTGAAGAAATGTCACAGAATGAAGGAGATTAAGCAGAAATGAGAGCTAAATGAAATTTGGTATACTCATTTGTATTCTGGAATAGAAATAAAAATGAAATTTTAATGAAATAAAAATGAAGTGTGTAATTTAGTTAATATTGTGCCAACATTAATATCTTGGTCTTGGTTTTATATGTTAATTATAACATTAGTGGAAGCTGGGTGAAGAACATATGAAGGTTCTTTTTATTATTTTTGCAATATTTTTCTATATCTAAATTTAAAATAAAATGTTAAAAAATGTCTGTTTAAAGGAGTCAGATGTGGCAGAAATACAAGCAAAAAAAATGGCCACAAAACACAACTTTTGTCTTTGGGGTCAGGGAGGAAAGCAAGTTAGAGAGAACAGCTTCTGGAAATCCTGAATGGCTGCCTTCCACACCTGAAATTACTTTAGGTCAAAGCTATTGGAACAGCAAAGAGAAATCAAAACTGCACCATTTAAACACCCTTGAACAGGTTGGTGCAGTTTGGGGCAGGCACAGTTTATCTTGCTCTGGACCAGAGCTGTTCAGCAAAATTATTGGTAGAGTATATATTAATAAGGTATACTAGCAGGATAAAAGTGCAAATATTTTATGTTAATTGAATAAAACTTTATTGGTGTTTCTGTCAGAGTTTCTGGGAGTCTGTGGAAAACTAACCCCTAAAAAAAACAGCAATAAGAATGCAGTTCAGCCAAATGGGTGAGAGTTAGGTGAACTGTAAACTAAGTGTATGATGATTGAAGAGAAACACAAAGAAAAAGGAAGTAAGTCATGTATTTCCTAAATAAAATAAATGTTATGCCAAGAGAAAGTATTTATGTAGTGTCTACTGTGTGCATGGCATCAAGTAATTGTTTAATTTTTGTAGCCTTTTATCAGCCACCAAATTCTGGCATAAATCATCTCATCTGATCCTCACAGATACCAGGTGAAGTGTACAGGTATTATTTGGTTTTGACAAGATAAAAACAGTCTCACAGAGGTAAGCAGTTTTGGCAAGCTCACACAATAAGTGGACAGGCTGGAACTTGAATGATGGCCTTTCAATTTTCAGCTCCTTTTGAGAATTCCATTTTTAAACTAAAAATAACTTTCCTTCTATATCTCTAAATGAAGACTGAGTGAGCATACCAGAGATCTGGATTCACATAAAATTTGAGGATTTGTTTTAAATGTTCTACTCTGGACATAATCCAGAATATGAGAATATGTTTCAAAAGACACATTTCCTCCTTAAATGTTTAAATGAGTGTCCTTCAGGATATATGAAATCCATATGCTCCTGATCAATTTGCATTTACTGTAATTCATTAAAATTCTGCTTTGGAAGTAATTGAGTCTTTTTTAGTCTTTCTCGAAGTATCTGCAAAAAGTTCTATTGATGGTTTTAAAATTGATGTAAAGTTTTTTGCATAAGTACAGACTCAGTTCATTTATTTTCAGGAGGGTGACTCTTGGGTGAGTATAGTAGATTTGGACGTCATTCTGTTTCCCAGCCTTCTCAGTCTTAAAGTAGAAGTGCACCCAACAGAAGTTGGGAAGCCATTTGCTCTTTTAATGCCCAAAGTTCACTTGAAGAGGAAGTTAATACATCACACACCTCTAGCATGTACAAAACCCAGTCATGTTCCATCCGTCCGTCCATCCATCCATCCACCCATCCATCCATCCACCTATCCATCCATCCATCCATCCATCCATCCATCCAGATATTCAGTCATTCAAATAATATTTACTGGAGTCCTTCTATGAACCCAGAATTGTAGAAGATTCTGAGAAAAAATGAGTAACAAACTTTTCCTGTCACTTTTTATAGAGAATACTATATTATTCTAAGAACAACCTTACACTTTGGGTAGATAATTCTATTCAGACTTCTTAAAAATAGATAAAGGAGACTCAGAAAGGTCCAGCAATTTGCTTGTGATCCAGGTGATTCCTAACACGTAGCACATGAGCTGTTGATATTTGTTGAATTGAAATGAGTGAGAAAGTTGTGTGGTTTCCTTTGGATCTGCTGTGGTTAGGATGTCAGAGTGTAAGAATAGTGTAGTGGTAAGAATATGCGCTTTGGAGGCAGACTAGATCTGAGTTCCAATCCTACCTCCATTACTCAATAACAATGTGTATCACAGGGTCCCAGCAGAAAACACATGGAACATTAAAATTAGAATGATTTCAGGAAGACTTAAAAAGGAACAGTTTACAAAGGTGTTGTAGGAGAACCACATGGGATAGTGCACTAATAGTATGACTTACTATTCCTGGGCCTGAAAGAATAAGAGAGCAGAGTGGTTACAATAAACCAGAAAATAGCATCTGACTGGAACTGTGACTGGTTGAGGGCTGCAGCCAGCCTGAAATGACCCTCCACAGACGAAGCCAAGAAATAACTACCCTGGCCTCAATCTCCTCCTCCACTCCCATGATTCCTGAGAACACATATCTGCTGAACCCAACTGGGCAAAGAGACCATTGATGTGGTCATACAGGTCAGCCTTTGGGACAGAGAGCAAGAGGTGGGGGTGGGTAGATCTGGAGAGGCAAATAGAAGATATCTAATATGGTATAAAATGTTGGGAAATTATTTCACCTCTTTTAACATATAGACTTTTATTTTATATGGGTATAATAAAGCCTACCTTGTGTGGTGGTTGGAGAGAATTAAATGGAATCATGTGTATACAGCACTAAACACAGTGTCTGGCCCCAGTGCTCACTTGTGATTCTTCTTTCTTGGGTTCTGAAGTCCAAACATGGTTGTCCAATTAGTTCAAGACAACCCAGCACCCAGTTAATCTTAGTCTCTGACATGTGTAGTCCTCTGACATTGGTCCTTAGTTTCACAGAATTATGCTTGCCATGTCTTGGGGGACATGGAAGTGACAGTAAGGGTCTGCACACAGGAGAAAGCTGGGAGAGAAGTCATTAAGATGGGAAGGGTGGCAGGTGTGTATTCAGCAAGCTGACAGAAACAGAAAGAACCAACAAAGAGTGGCCAGCAGGTGTGTGCATGATCAGAAGGAGGGGGAGGAAAGGCATAAGAAGGTGCTTAGGAGATGCTCACACAAGAAACAGGACTTCACTGAACAGCATCATAGTCTTCATACTTTCAAGTGCAGCCGATTCAATCTTATTGCTGTGAGTCTGAGTGGAGTCCAAGAATCTGTGTGATTACTACCTCTTTCACAGATGGCTCTGCTATGGAATTCCTAAAACAACCATGCTTCAGAAACAGTGACATGATGCCTGGGGCAGGGGGAGTAAATTTTGCAGTCATACTGACCTAGTTTGTAGCTATGGGACCTTAGGCAAATCATTCAACCTTTCCCTGGCCCATTGCTCATCTGAAACATTGCCCATCTTATCAAATTACAAGAGGATGAAATGAGATAATCCATATAATGAATTTAATAAATATCGATGCTAAGTCTGAACAGATGGCAAAACCCTAGCTACTTCACCAGAGTTCTGGGATGGGCCTTTGACACTAGTTTGAAGAAAGAAAGGCCTTGAAAGCTACAACCAAGCAGAACCACTCAGACCCTGGATTCAGCCTTTCCTGAATTCTATTCATTACAGTTGGCCAGCTTTTCCCTCCAGGCTACATCAAAGTATGATTCCTATTTGGTGGGGGTGAATCAGTACAACTTATAGCTTCCTGAAATGACATGAAGCAATTGCAATGTCCAATTTTCCACACTACTCACTGTTAGACCTAATTTAAAGGTAAGGAAAGAAGAAGGCCCAAAGCCAAGTGGTTTCTCCCAGAGCCATGCTGATAATTTAGATTTGGGGATATATTTGATGATCTTTTCTAACCATAGAATTTCTTATGGTTCAGCCATGCACTGGTCAGTTCACATCCTCTAAGACATATCTACTCAGGAAAGGGGAAATAGAGCAGAAGTAGCTCTTTCCCCCAGTACCAGGGTGGTAGTATGGTACATGGGTTGGAGCCAGACAAATCTGGGTGTGAAATGTGAATTCTTATTCTGATTCTATATGTATACTCAGATATATAATTCTGATTATATATATTAGTAGTGTGAACTTGAATGTGTCACATGACTGTGTGACACTTTCTGAATCTCTTGTCCTTCTCTGCAAATGAAGAGAATGACACATACTTTACCTAATTATTGTGAGGATTAATCAAGAATATGTATATAACTATCTAACATTTAGTGACATACAAAAATTTCTATTATTATTGTTTTCAGCCTTATTAGGTGATACTCTTATCATTTGAATTTCTGTAATACATGTATGCATTGAAAAATAACAAAATTTGACCTGGCTGGATAGCTCAGTTTGTTGGAGCGTTGTCCTATACACCAAAGAGTTGCAGGTTCAATCCCCAGTTGGAGTACATATGGGAAGCAACCAATCATTAATGTTTCTCTCTGTCTCTTTCTCAAAATCAATGAATATATCTTTGGGTGAAGATTAAAAAACAACAAAAGAACAAACTAAAACCAAAACAACAAAAAAAAACTGAACCCAAAGAACTTTATTTTTTGCTTCAAATCTCTCTCAGAGAATTCTATTTAGTCAATGCCCTTTAATATGTTATAAATTCCAATTGCTAACTATCATTTTGACTTTATCATTTTGGAGATCAAGCTTTTGATCTTCCAACTGAAGAAGTAAGATAAAATTCACTTGGGATTTTTTTTTTCAAAGAATCTGTATCTTTTCTTGCTTGTAAGCAAAAAAATTATATAAAGCCAAGACACTGGATATAAATAATTTACCATAGGATAACATGGATCAAGTGAATACTAAACAGGGGAATCTCTGTTCTGGGGTTTAGGAGAATTTTGTGGTAAAGGACTTAGAGAAGGACATGAAGGCTGGTCAAGGTCCAATCGCAGATTTATCTCCAAGAGTCAGCTAAAATATTGTCATAAATTGCCACTATTCACTTAAGAAATAGAGGAAGATGACCTCAAGGACCTTAAATGGAAATAAAAGGCAGGTACAGCTAAACCATCTTTTCCACCAAATTGTCTTTGGACTCCAGGATGCAAACTTTGCACCTCTGCCATCTCCTTACTTTCCATCTCTTCTGCTTCTGAAGCTCATCTGTCTGTCTGGGCTTGTTTATCATCTTTGTAATCCACCCCAGCTCTTCAGTGACTCACCAGGACTGACCCATTTCTGGCTTGGTTTCCCCATATGAAAATCAGGAATTACAAAATCAATCCTCAGAATTTTCATCATTATTAAATATAATAACATGAGTAGAGAGCCTACAACATGACCTGGCCTTCAATGAACATTAACTCTCATGGTCTTTGTGTGAATATCCTACACTTTATAATTTAACCTATCTAATACAGAGCTAGATGATGCCCTCTAGTGAAACTGAGTAAGCCAGAGGAAATTACTGAGCTTCAGTTTTCCCATCTACAAAATGGAGACAATAATAATTGATTGAATGGATATTGTGAGGAAAGCACTTAGCAATAGTGGGAGACAGAGCCATGCCTAAGAGTTTAATCTGGCCCAATTTTGAAGATTTTCCTGGTCCTCTTGGGAGGTACTTCCACATCTTCCTTTTCTAGCTAATAATGTAATAAAGGCAGAAGTCCAGATGGTCTAGGAGCAAAATGTGATACATTTATAAATCTAGATTGTGTAATAGGTAGGCAGGCATGCTTTTCCATGCAGGGTCCATCATATTAGATTTATAAGAGATACACACTTCAGAGAATTTTTATAATAAGAAAAATATTTATGACATTTGACATAAATTATATTAGTAAAAATCAATGTTATACATAGAATTTACATTTTTCCTCTTTTGATTGTTACAAGTGCTTCCAAAGTCACCTCCTTTGCAATAAATTATGGACATTTATCTTGTCAGTTGAATGACCATACCAAGTGGTTCTTTTTCCCTATCCTCTATCCATATGTTCAATGTCATTTTTTACTCTTTATAAAAAACAGCTATATTAATAAATAATTACCACACGATAAACTGTAATAATTTAAATGTGCAATTTGATAAATTTTGATAAACATTTATTTGTGAAATCATCACCACAATCAATAGAATGAGCATGTATATCACTCACAGAAGTATATTAGTTTGCATATTCAAGAGTTTTATGAATATGAAATCATAAAACATGCACTATTTTTTTCCTGGCTTCTTTCACTCAGGATAATATTTTGAGGTTCTTCCATGTTATTTAAATCAATAATTCATTCCTTTATACTGCTGAATAGTATTCTATTCAATGCAGTTTATCTATTCACTGGTTGATGGAGATGGGTTGTTTTTTGGCTATTATGAATAAAACTGCTTCAGACATTCGTGTGAAAATCTTTGTACAGATATATTGTTTGTTCACAACCTCTTTGGGAGCTTCCTGGGTGTAATCTGAAACCCACCCCCCTAACTGGAGGGCAGGGAGAAACTGAAGAAAGTGGTAGATCACTTCAGATTGGTAGGTAGGTGGTAGCTTAATAAGCAAGGGAACTTACAAGGCTTGTCTTGGGCAACTGCAAGACAAGCAGATCTTTGTACACAACTGCCAGAATCTTTTTTTTTCCTGCTTCATACAGTTTATTTACCTTTTAATTTTTTCAATTACAGTTGACATTCATCATTATTTTGTTTTAGTTTAAGGTTTACAACACTGTGGTTACAGAATCATGTACTTTATAAACTCATCCCTCTGATATTTCAAGTACCCATCTAGTACCATGCATAGTTATTACAATATTATTGACTATATTTTCTATGCTGTAGTTTACATCCCATGACAATTTTGTAATTACTAATCTGTGCTTCTTAATCCCTTCAACTGTTTCACCCAGCTCCCTCACCCCCTCCCCTCTGGCAATCATTCATCTGTTCTCTGTATCTATGGATCTATTTCTATTTTGTTTGTTCATTTATTTTGCTCTTTTTAAAAAATATTTATTGTTGTTCAATTACATATGTCCCGCCTTTTTCCCCATTGCTCTCTCCTATCTTACCCCCACACTCACACAGTCAATCCCCCCCATTGTCCATGCCCATGTCCTCTATTCATGTTTGTTTTCTGGCCCCTTCCCCTTCATTCCCCCCCCAATTATTCCCCTACCCCTTCCCTTCTGGTCACTGTCAGTTTGTTCTTTATTTCTAAGCCTCTGGTTCTATTTTGCTCACTTGTTTGTTTTGTTCTTATGTTTCACTTATAGATGAGATCATATGGTATTTGTCTTTCACCGCCTGGCTTATTTCACTTAGCATAATGCCCTCCAGTTCCATCCATGCCTATCGCAAAGGGTAGGAGCTCCTTCTTTCTTTCTTTTTTTTTTTTTTTTTAAATTTATTTATTGTTATTTAATTACAGTTGTATGCCTTTTCCCCCATCCCTTCACCCCACCCCAGGTGAACCCACTTCCCTCCCCCCTCTCCACCCTCCCCCTTGGATTTGTTCATGTGTCCTTTATAGTAGTTCCTGTAATCCCCTCTACCCACTGTCCCCGCCCCCACCCCCCACCCCCGCCCTTGCTATTGTTACATTGTTCTTAACTTCAATGTCTCTGGTTATATTTTGTTTGCTTTTTCCTTCTATTGCTTATGTTCCAGTTAAAGGTGAGATCATATGGTATTTGTCCCTCACTTCCTGGCTTATTTCACTTAGCATAATGCTCTCCAGTTTCATCCATGCTGTTGCAAAGGGTATAAGCTCCTTCTTTCTTTCTGCTGCGTAGTATTCCATTGTGTAAATGAACCAGTTTTTTGATCCACTCATTTATTGATGGGCACTTAGGCTTTTTCCCAGCACTTGGTTATTGTAAATTGTGCCACTATGAACATTGGGGTGCACAGGTTCTTTTGAATTGGTGATTCAGGATTCTTAGGGTATAGATCCTTAGGTGTGAGTTCTGGCCAAGATGGAGGTATAGATAGAAACCCTTCACTTCCTCTCACAACCAAAAGGAAGATAACAACCAATCTAAAATCAATAAACAACCAAAAGTGCTAGAAAATAAAACTGCATGGAACTCTGACAACCAAGGAATTAAAGAAAAAAGCAACCAGAACAACCAGACCAGTAAGGAGGCTCAGAAAAACCTCATTGAGGCCGGCTGCAGCGAGGCGACGGGCTGTGCGAGTGGGACTGACTGAAGGCAAAACTGAGACTCAGTTGACTGTGAACTGTGGTGGTTGCCCCAGTGGGAGAAAGTCCCAGTCTCAAACGAGAGTCCGCTGGAAAGTGCACTAGAGAGTGCTTCCCAGATAAGGTCAAGTTAAAGGAGTTCATCATCACCAAGCCATTATTACCTGAAATGTTAAAGGGACTTATCTAAGAAAAAGAAGATAAAAAATATGAATAGTAAAATGACAACAAACTTACAACTATCAACAAGTGAACCTAAAAGAAAAGAAAAACAACGGAAACAAAAACTAAGCAAACAACTAGAACACAAACAGAATCAAAGAAATGGAGATCACGTGGAGGGATTTCAGTGGGGAGGGGGAAGAGAGGAATGGGGGGGAAGTTACAGTAAATAAGAAGCATAATTGGTAGGCATAAAATAGACGGGGAGAGATAAATGGTATAGGAAACAGAGGACTCAGAGAACTTATATGTACAGCCCATGGACATGAACTAAGTGGGGGGATGCTGGAGGGTTAGGGGTATAGGGCAGAAGGGGGATAAAGGGGGAAAATTGGGAAAACTGTAATAGCATAATTAATAAAAAATACTTAAAAAAATAAAGGATTCTTAGGGTATAGCCCCTGCAATGGGATCACTGGGTCAAAAGGCAGCTCCATCTTTAGTTTTTTGAGGAAATTCCATTTTGTTTTCTACAGTGGCTGCACCAGTCTGCATTTCCACAAAGAATGTGCGATAGTTCCCTTTTTTCTACAACTTTGCCAGCACTTGTTTTTTGTATTCTGCTCTTTAGATAACACATATAAGTGAAATTATATGGTATTTGTCTTCCTGTGTCTGACTTACTTCACTTAGCATAACACCCTCTAAATCCATCCATGATATCACAATATTAAGATTTCATTCTTTTGTAAGGCTAAGTAATATTCTTAAAAGTTTATATAGAAGCTTTAAGTGGGTTCAGTCATGTGCACTGTCTGTATAGTCTTAACAACACATTGCTCTCTCAAGGCTGTGTCCTTGGATTTGGAAAACTGAAAAAAATTTAGCCATCTTTTAAAATTATTATTTATTAATATTTTTTTCAATTACAGTTTACTTTCAATATTATTTTGTATTAGTTTCAGCTGTACAGCATAGTGGTTAGACAGTGATGTATTTTATAAAGTGTTCCCCCTGATAGTTCTTGTAACCACCTGGGACCATATGGAGTTACTATAATATTATTGACTATACTTCCTATGCTGTACTTTACATCCCCATGACTATTTTGTAACTACCAATCTGTACTTCTCAATCCTTTCATCTTTTTCACTTAGTTCCTTAACTCCCTTCCCCTCTGGCAATCATAAGTCTATTCTCTGCATTTATGAGTCTGTTTCTGTTTTGTTTGTTTATATTGTTTTTTAGATTCCACATATAAGTGAAATCATACGGCATTTGTTTCTTTGACTTATTTATTTCACTAAACCTAATACCCTCTAGGTCCACCTATGCTGTTGCAAATGGATTCAAAAACATATATATATATATATATATATATATATATATATATATATATATATATTCTCACTCCCTCTTTATCCACTCATCTATTGATGGGCACTTGGGTGGTTCTACATCTTGGCGATTGTAAATAATACTGCAATGAACACAGGACTGCATATTCTTTCAAATTAGTGTTTTGGGCACAGTTTACAATAGCCAAGTACTGGAAGCAACCTAAGTGCACATCAGCAAATGAGTGGATCCAAAAACTATGGTACATTTACACAATGGAATTCTACACAGCAGAGAGAAAGAAGGAGCTCCTACCCTTTGCAACAGCATGGATGGAACTGGAGAGCATTATGCTAAATGAAATAAGCCAGGCGATGAGGGACAAATACCATATGATCTCACCTTTAACTGGAACATAATCAACAGAAGAAAAAAGCAAACAAAATGTAACCAGAGACATGGAAATTAAGAACAATGTAACAATAGCCAGAGGGGAGTGGGGAGGGGATAGTGGGGAGAGGGGTGTATAGGAGCTACTATAAAGGACACAAGGACAAAATCAAGGGGGAGGGTAGAGGTGGGGGAGGGAGGTGGGATTGGCTGGGGTGGGGTGGAGGGATGGGAGAAAATACAGACAATTGTAACTGAATAAAAAAAATAAAATAAAAAATAAAATAAAATAAAATAAAATTAGCGTTTTGGGTTTCTTCAGATATATATACTCAGAAGTGGAATCCCGAGGTCATGAGGCAGTTCCATTTTACATTTTTTGAGGGAAATCCATAGTGTTTTCCACAGTGACTGCACCAATGTGCATTCACATCAACAGTGCATAAAGATTCCCTTTCTCCACATCTTTGCCAGCACTTGTTGTTTGTTGGTTTATTGATGGTAGCCATTCTGACAAATGTGAGATGGTATCTCATCGTGGCTTTAATTTGCATTTCTCTAATGATTAGTAATGTTAAGCATCTCTTCATATGTCTATTGGCCATCTGTATGTCCTCTTTGGAGAAGTATCTGTTCAGGTCCTTGGCCATCATTTCTTCAGATGTGCTTTTTTCCCCACCCACCTTCTCCATTCATTTCGAGGACTTCAATTACACATATATTAGGCTGCTGAACTCACAGATAAATGTTGTTCTTTTCTTTTTATTCTAGTTCCTTTTTTATTTTTAAAATTTTATCTTTTCCTCCCTGTGTTGCAGCTTGGATAATTTTTACTGTTATGTTTACAAGTTTGCTAATTTTTCTGTAATACCTTATATGATATTGATATCATTCAGTATATTTTTTCATCTCACACATGGTAATTTTTTTTATCTCTAAAAGGTTTATTTAGACCTTTTACATATCTTTTACATACCCACTTTTCTTTTTGAACATATGTAAAACAATTACAAAATGTTCTAATATCCTTTTCTACTATTTTAACATATATGTCTATTTTGTGTCAATTTTGATAGATTGATTTTTCTTCTCACTTTAAGTCCTATTTTCCTGATCATTCCTTGTAATTTTATATATAATGCCAGACATTATGAATTTTACCTTTTCTGTAGGCCAGTATGTGTTTGTGTATTCTAAAACCATTCTTGGTCTTTGTTTAGGTATGCAATTAAGTTACTTGGAAACTGATTGTTTTGGGTCTTGCTTTTCATATTTGATCATCAGAATCAAAGGTGTGTTTATTCTAGAGCTAATCATTCACCACTATCTAGGCAAGATCCTTCTTTATGCTTAAGCCAATGCCCTATGAATTTTGAGGCCTTTCAGTCTGGATGATGGGAACAGGCATTATTACCAGCTCTATGTGAGGACCTGGCCACTGCTGCCTCTGATCATTTTGGGTAGTTCTTTTGAGGGCTTCAGATAATTTCCTCACACATATGCACTGATCGTTACTCAGCTGACTACTTCAGGGGGACCATTGGCAAAGCTCCAGATTTTTCTGTGTACAGTTTTCTCTAAAACTCTTTCACGAGAACTCTAGTTGCCTTGGTCTCCCCAGCCTTTCAGTTCCATTTCTCTCTAGAAAATCATGGGACTCTGTCTGCATTTCCCCTTCCTGAAGTGTAGCCAGGAAAATTCCCTAAGGCAGTAAACTGGGAAAATCATAGGGCTTATCTCCTTTACTTCTCATCTCTCATGGATCATTGTCCTTTGCTATTCTGATGTAGCGTCTTATAAACTGCTATTTCATATAACTTGTTTATTTTTCAATTGTTTCAATGTGCAGGTGAGTGTGTGGGTTAAATCCTGACCCCATTACAACATCTTGGCCTGAGAGTGAAGTCTTCAGAGGGTTCTTTTTTTGTTTGTTTGTTTGTTCCTCTTGTTTTTTTTTTCTTTTTCTTTTTTGTTGTTGTTCAAGTACAGTTTTCTCCATTTCCACCCCACCATGCCAAAGGGGGTTGTCTTTTCTTTTCTTTTTCTCTTTCTTTTTTTCTCTATTTCTTTCTTTTTTTTTAGTGACTATACATTTTCATTCTCTTACTAAGGTTCTAGCAGTTCTGTTAATTGCTATTATTAGTTTTGAGATTTATCACCTTGGCTACTGTTCTCTCTTCTTGCTATTAGATCATAGAATTAAATTGAGACATGGAATATAATGCTGCAAAGGTTATTTGCCAAAAGGAAAACACAAAAGAATAAGTTTCCCCTCTGCATTAATTATCTATAGTTGCAGAACAATTTATCACAAAGTTAACAGTTTAAAACAATGCACATTTATTACATCACAAGTTCTGTGGGTCAGGAATCTGGGCATGGCTTCTCTAGGTTTTCTGCTTCAGACTCTCTCACGGGGCTGCCATCATGGTGTCAGCCAGGGCTGAAGTCTCATCTGGAGGCTCAATTGGAGAAGGATCTGTTTCCAAGAACCTGTGGTTGTTGGCAGGATTTATTCCCTCAAGGGCTGAGGGATTGAGGGCCTCAATTCTTTGCTGGCTACTTGTCAGAGGCTATCTAGTTCTTTGCCACCTAGCCTTATCCATTGGGTAGCTCCAAATATGGCAGTTTGTTTTATCCAAACAAACAAATCAGAAAGTCACTTAGCAAGACAGAACTTACAGTCAAATGTAACATAATCACAGAAGTGACATCCCATTACTTTTGCTGTGTTCTATTTGTTAGAAGCAGGTTCCACCCATACTCAAGGTCAGGGGATTATATAAGGGTCTAAATAATAAGAGTCTTGGATCATTGAGGGTCATCTTAGAGCCTGCCCGACAAACTCTCCTTTCCTAGAGGCGGATAAGTACAGGCTTCTTTAAAATTCATATATACAGAAAATTGGTTTGTAAGCCTAGCATGTCCTGTCAGCAGAAAATAGCTGATTGAATAAAAAACTAAAATGCAACAGTTATAGCATTAAGAAATGTCAAGAATGAAGGCTTACAGTCTAATTGCCTTAATCCCCCTACTTTAGAGGAAAACAGTTCTGCTTTAACCTCTATCTCATATCATGTTCCCTTCTCTTCAGAATGGTAGTTCCTTATCCTTAGAAAGTAGTCTGTCCTCCAGAAAATACTTAAACTTATTTAAACTTCTTTAATCCTTATTTTATTCAACAAGCATTGATTAGGTATAAACTCTGTAACAGGCTTTGTACTAGATATAAGAGATAAAGTAGTGAATAAGATAGTCTGGATCTCTTAATGTAATAGAAAATTAGCTAATAAACCAATGTGGTCAGTGTTACCAAAGAAGATTCCCAAGGTGACTTGGTGGTAGATAAACAGGACAATCTATCACTAGGAGGTTGAAGAGCCCCAGTAAACACCTGGAATTTAATAGCATACAAATGTTGCTTCATTAGCCTTTCTCTTGCAGTCAATACTGAATTGATCAAGATGTTATCTGTATATTTCTTTAGCCTAGGCCTATCGTTAGTGCACAGTAGCCCCTCAATTAATGTTCGCTGAATTACAGAAACCAGAAGTTTCAGGATTCAATATGATATATTTGGCAATGCCTTATAAGAGTGCTAAATATAAACTGAGGGCTAGAAGGCATGCTGGCTGCACCCTTACAACCTTCCATAAACAGGAAGATTTGAGACTCTGAGTACATGGAACCCAATGCTTCCATTTGACTTCCTCCAAGTGTTTGTCTGTGGAAGTTATTTACGAGTCAGTGTAAATCAATAGTTTCCATGGAAGGAAAATAGACCTGTAAAAACACTAAGGTGTTCTAGTTTTGTGGAGGAGGGTGTGTTGTGTTAGCTGTGGAGGCCTACTTATCTGTGGCAATCCACAATTGCATTATTCTTTTACTCTTTATTCACCGGCTTCTTCAGAAAGACCCTAGGTGATTGAAATCCTGCCAGACTCACACCTTGGTGAAAACTTTTTTTTTCAAACTCTCAAGATCCACATTGTGACTTTCCTACCCCATCTCAAAGGAACTGACATAAGGGATTTAAACCTTACTCTAAATTTTAACCTCAATGTTACCTTTCTCAAATCATTTGCATTTTAAGTCAAATCTCATTTTGAAATAAAATGTTTTAGTAATCATTTATTTGTGAATCAAACATAATTGGACACCTATTGTGTACCAGATATTGTGCTGAGAACTAGGGATACAAAATAAAGGAAGTATAACACTTTCTTTAGTAAATCCACCATATTTTTCAGAACCACCATATACAGCTGTGCAGATTCTTTACTGGATAAGAGCTTTTGAGTGTGGTGGCTACTTTCTTCTAATTCTTAATAAAGATGTTGAATTGGCAAGCAAGAAGCTGCTGTAGGTTTTATTCCCATTATTAAAGCAACAGTTCTTACAGTGGGATTTATGATATTTGAGCCCATGAACTCCTATAAATATTCACAACTGTGTGTATATTTTTCCATTTTCTGAAAGAAAAATTTATCTGATCTTTATTAAAAGATCAGATCTTTATTAAAGTGTGATCTGATCTTTATTAAAGTGTGAACTCCAAAATATTTTAAAACATTGCATTTAAAGACTTTTCTATGTCACTTCAAGTTTCTGAATTAGGGAGGGCATAAATCATTTATAAACAAACTAACTAATAAATACATAGGAGAAATTGCACTAAAACTTATTTGAGTTTACATGGCATTTTTTCATCTTCTAATATCACACCAAGTAGATAAATGCCAATTATATTGATTATCTAAATTTACTTTTTGTCCAAGATTTATCTAGTAACCTGTAGCTAGGTCATGGGGAAAGATACAGGGTGGGGCAAAAGGAGGTTTACAGTAGTGAATATGCAAAACACAGACTTTATTCTCTTATTATTTTTAATTATTACATTATCTATTTGTATTAGAACTGTGAACCTACTTTTTCCCACTCCTGTATATCTAGTAGTGCTTAGTCCTGTGACACTGCCTACAGAAAAGAATAACTTTGAAGTCAGATATTTCTGGGTTCAAATCTAATACCTAGAACCTATTAATTGGGAGCTCTTAGACAAAAAATTTAGAGTCTCAGTTTCCTTATCTATAAAATTAAATGACAATACATTACAAAAATAGTTTCTACTATTGAATAAGTTATGCTAAGTGCCTGGCTCATAGTAAATCCATAGTAAGTGACAATAATAGTTGTTATTATTACTCCTTAAATGAATTCTTAAAAAATTCTATGATCAATTTACCCACTCTAAGAAAAGTCCTAAACAATTATTAAAATTTAAACACTAACTGCATCAGAATAGCTAAAGTTTTTCAAAGTACTATGGCCTTTAGATTGTCTTATTGATTAAAAAATTGAAATTTGGCAGAGGTTCTAGAAGAGCTGAGTGAGGAGCTCAGCAAGTTCTCTCTCTAAAAGGTGATGTTAAAACTGGACAAAGTTGTCAAAAGTGACCATTTAAAGGCTGAAAATTTATGAAAGGCATACCACAAATGGAAATGTTTATTCATGAAAACTTAATGAACATTTATAAAAATTAGTGAGAGTCTGCCCTGGTTGATGTAGCTCAGTGGATTGAGTGCTGGCCTGTGAACCAAATGGTCGCCAGTTCAATTCCCAGTCAGGGCACATGCCTGGGTTGCAGGCCAGGTCCCCAGGGGGCATGTGAGAGGCAACCACACATTGATGTTTCTCTCCCTTTATTTCTCCCTTTCTTCCCCCTATCTAAAAATAAATAAATAAAATCTTAAAAAATTATTTTAAAAAAGCTGTTATTCTAAAAATTATTAAAAAGTCAAGTTATTTTTATGGGAGAACTTCACAGATTCTGTTCAAACATCAGTATTTTTGGGGGGTGGGAATAATGGAAAATTAAGCTTGAGGATACATGAGGGGAACTGTTTTCCAATAAGGTATGCTGAAATTCAAATGTTCAGTCATTCACTGATTGAGTTAGTATGAGTTCCTGTGCGATGGTTAACTTTATACATCTTTCAGAGATTTTTATTTTTTATTTTTAAGTATATTTTATTAATTATGCTATTACAGTTTTCCCAATTTTTTTCTCCCCTTTATCCACCCTCTGCCCTATTCCCCCCAGCCATCCAGCATTCTCCCCCCACACCTTTAGTTCATGTCCATGGGTCATACATATAAGTTCTTGGCTTCTCTGTTTCCTAAATCATTATTAATTTATCCCTGTCTATTTTATGTCTACCAATTATACTTAATCTCTGTGCCTTCTCCCCATTCTTCCCCTCCACCTCCCCACTGAAAACTCTCCATGTGATCTACATTTCTCTGGTTCTGTTCCTGTTCTAGTTGTTTGCTTAATTTTTGTTTTTGTTTTTTAGGCTCAGTTGTTGATACTTGTGAGTTTGTTGTCCTTTTACTGTTCATAGTTTTGATCATCTTCTTTTTCTTAGATAAGTCCCTTTAACATTTCATATAATAAGTGCTTGGTGATGATGAACTTTAACTTTAGCTTATCTGGGAAACACTTTATCTGCCCTTCCATTCTAAATGATAGCTTTGCTGGATAGAGTTATCTTGGATGTAGGTCTTTGCCTTTCATGACTTGGAATACTTCTTTCCAACCCCTTCTTGCCTGTAATGTTTCTTTTGAGAAATCAGCTTATAGTCTTGTGGGAACTCCTTTGTAGGTAACTGCCTACTTTCCTCTTCCTGCTTTTAAGATTCTCTCTTTATCTTTAATCTTGGGTAATTTAATGATGATGTGTCTTGGTGTGTTCCTCCTTGGGTCCAATTTCTTTGAGACTCTGTGAGCTTCCTGGACTTCCTAGAAGTCTATTTTCTTTGCCAAATTGGGCCAGTTTTCCTTCAGTATTTGTTCAAAGAAGTTTTCAATGTCTTGCTCTTGTTCTTCTCATTCTGGCACCCCTATGATTTGGATGTTCAATCACTTAAAGTTGTCGCAGAAGTTCCTAAGCCTCTCTTCATTTTTTTGAATTCTTGTTTCTTCATTCTGTTCTGATTGGATGTTTATTTTTCCCTTTTGTTCCAAATCATTGATTTGAGTCCTGTTTTCCTTCCCTTCACTGTTGGTTCGCTGTATATTTTGCTTTATTTCACTTTGGTTATCCTTCATTTCTTCCTTCATTTTGTGACCAAGCTCAGTCAGTTCTGTGAGCATCCTGATTACCTGTGTTTTGAACTCCGCATCAGATAGGTTGTCTATCTCCTCATTGCTTAGCTCTTTTTCTGTAGTTTTGATCTGTTCTTTCATTTGGGCCATATTTCTTTGTCTTAGCACACCTGTTATGTTGTAAGGGAGCAGGGCCTTAGGTATTTGATGGGGCAGGGCGATCCTCTTTGCTGCACTGTGGTGCTGTTTGTGAGGGAGTTGTGTGTTGTAACCAATCAAAACCAGGTACATCCACTCTTGCCTCTGAGAGATGGAAGAAAATGTGCAGAGCTGTGGGGATGCTTGACATACCTTTATTCGCGGGTGGGTGAGCCATGCATGCTGCAAGCTGGGTGTCTAACTAGTGGGAAGTCCCTACTTATTTAAGTACTAGGGGGGAACAAAGCTGGGAAACTGCCAGAACATTACATAACATAACATGACATAATTCTACGCATGCAAGCGCTCTTCATGTTATGGGAACAGTTTTTCGGACCCAGTCTCAAGGCTATGAGAACACTGGTTATCTGGCCCTTCAAGGCTATGGGAACACTGCTTCCCTTGGTTACCCAGACACCTGGGTGAGGAAACCAGGCTGCCTCCACTTACCTTACAAAGGGTCAGAGAGGGAACAATGCCACTTGCTTGCTACGCTCTAGCCCCACTTGCCAATGAACTCTCTTATGAGACTAGGCGTTTCTCCCACCTATCACAACCCCACCCGTATTTTAAAGCTAGCTGTGCATCTTTAGTTTCCCTTTCAGGCAGCCCCACCTCACTGGTATGGTCCTCTGCCTTGCCCCGTGTCCTCTCAGTCAGCCCCGCCTCACCTGTGTGGTGCTCTGCCTCGTGCGTCCTCTCCAGTCAGCTGCCTGTCTCCTGTCTCCACCCTTCCTACCATTCTGTGTGAATGTTTCTTTGACTCCCTGGTTGTTGGAGTTCCTGGTAGTTTGATTTTCTGGCACTGCTGGTTGTTTGTTGTTTTTAAATTGGTTTTTATCCTTCTTTTGGTTGTGTGAGGAACTGAAGTGTTTCTACCTATGCCTCCATCTTGGCTGGAACCTCTTTCAGACATTTTAAAATAGTACACACGATTTTATATACAATGCCAAACGTAATGATAAACCTGGTGAAGTTTTGTATTACAAGAACACAAGCAAATTTCGACTGTTATTTGAAAATCTTTATTGCCAAAGGTACATATGGACCCATTTTTAGCTATGCTTCTGGTGAGGTTTCACAGGGCAGTGATGTTGCTTACAGACGTATGCTTCTGATTTGCTGGGGAGAAAAAAAAGAAAATATATTTGAATAAAGATGAAGTTTGTGAGATTTATTTCTCTCCCACCAATTTATTAAAGAAATCCCTTTTTTGGTTCATTTGTATTAGTATTTTACTCAGGAGCACATTTGTGGATGTTTCCTTTGAACACTGTTTCATTCCTCTATTCCACAAAGAGTACTTTTCCCCCCCAGCCTTGCTGCAAGTATGTATTAACCTTTGACTCCCTCTCTTCCAACAATGCCTCTAATTGTATAGGTTTATTTTACACATAAAAATAGGTGTGACTACCTTCTGAATGGGAGTGGGTGGTTCCATGATCTTTGTGAAACTTATACCTTCTGGGGTTATCTAAATATGGATAAATCTTTATAGTTTCTTTTGATATGTATGTATTCTCTTTCTCCCCTCCTATTGCTCTGAGTACTAGGGTAAAGAATGGGGAAAATCAGGTTCTGAAATTGGTTTTTACTCCTTTCATTATTGACTATTTTTATGATTTTCTTCTACCTCCAGGGGTAGGAACGCAGGTAGCTGACAGCTCTGCAAAGGAATTGTCATAAGGTAATCTTGGAACATTGCTGAATTAAGCTCTTTTTTTTTGAGTCATTTTGAACAATAGAATTTCTTGAATTATAGTTTACTAAATTTGAACTACTGTCTATTTATTGGTACATTAGTTGACTAATTGAAATTTTTAAGCATTCTCTAAAATCAATTTCTGAAACAGACCTGTACTTTTAGAAGTTAACTGAAAACAGGAACCCTAAATAATTATGATATCAAGGAAAAATTGGAGTTGGTTATTGTTTATCCATTCTTTGAATAACCTCATAACACTTAACCATAAGTAATTTAACTAGAACCTGAACTTTTCAGAGTAATCTCATGGGGCAACTCTAAGTGCTGTCAGTAAAAAAGTGCCCACTTATTTGGTTTCTGCCTCATGCTTTATAATATTTGATTAATGCTTTATGCTGAATTCTACCATATCTGTACACATGCCTGATGCTCCACATGAAAAGAAATGTGCTTAACATTGACAATAGATTTTATAAGACACATGCTATGGAAAAATTATTTACACCTGTAATCAAGCTTACTTACTAGGAGTAAATTCAGAGCTTCAATAACGCTGCCTCTACTAATAATATTGTTAAGCATTCAGGATTAGTCCACCGAGCTCAGTGTAATACTTAATGTGGTTAAGTATTTTGTAGTGAGGAGGGGTTCCTTTTCTGACCCTTTGTTATTTAAAACCCTAGTCAGACATTTGGGAGTTTGAAAATACTCATAAAGGCTTTTTTCTTAAATGTTTTTTTTCTCTTTTAAAAACAAAAAGAATAGATTTTCTATGTAATCAAGAGAACACTGATCTAGTTATGCCATTGTTTAAATATTTTATCTTAGTTGATGTCCTGAATCATTTTGAAAACTTTCCTTACTATGTCATAGTTTATCCAGAAAAAAATATAGTAAATTCTGAAGTGTCTGAGGTTTCTTTATACATCCCAGTGATGGATTCAGGTAGGATTTTAGTGTGGTAAATTATTACTGGTGTCAGTACAACTATACCACTAGGTAATGAGTCTTGTGGTTGCAAGTGCCTTTGTTCTAAAGAACTGTAAAGTGAGAAAATGATCTAATAAAGTAGTTATTCATTTACCAGTTCCTACTCATCATCTCCAGCTTAGTGCTAAAGGCCTGAATGTTTCCAATTTCAATTCCAACTGCTGCAGAAAAAGGTTACTATAAAAAGAATTCAGAGTTAGCCAGCACTATTCTGATGCTACAAACATTTCAGCAATAAAACAATACCTATAATATTTTTAGTAGATTGAATGGAAATGAGAACCTGGTGAAGTGTGACTAAAGGGAGAAAAGTTTAAGAAGTGATTGAGCTTGCAGGAATCTTTTCTCTTTACTCACTCTTCTGCCTCCCTTTTATGGACCTTACTGTTTGTGTTTCTTTCCCTTAATTCTTCTCTTCCCTCCCATTTCTTGACCTTGAGTCGGTCATTTCAGTTGTAGGGTTCTTAAGCACTCCCCCAGGGGACTGCATGGATTGGTCCATCATTCTTTCCACATAAACATTCATTCATTCACAAACATTTACCAGCTACCTCTTCTGTCCTCAGCTCTGTGCAAGGCAGTTAGGAACATATGCTGAATTAGACAGTTCTGCCTTATAGAGAGACTAGCAGCAGGACTCCAATGAGTCAAGTGGATTCCAAGGTGCAAAGACTGCTTGCTGTAGTATGCATACTGGATTTGATTTGATTGTTGGTGTACAGATATCTCTATTTTTCCTCTTTAAATGCCTATTCTCAAAGGGGAGTGGCAGCTTTAAGAGCAGAGACTTTTAATGTTGAGCTGAATCATTATATAATAAATATATCAGTCACTTGTAAAAAAAAAAATAGAGGCCTTTAGTCTCTCCATCTGGGCATTCAAAGAAAGTATAACCTGTGAGCCAAGAGTAGATCTTATTTTTTTTTTTACTGAGGAATTGAGACCAGAACGGATCAAATGCTAGAGAAAGATGACTGTTTGGAGTCACCAGGAATGAGAGCCAAAGATGGAGATCAGCATACAGGGTATTTATTAGGAAGTACTCTTGAGACCAATACCTATAGAAAAGGGGAAAGAAACATGACTGGGTCTAGGGAGAAGATGATGAAGTCCTAGGCTGATGTCCTGCAGTGCTCTGGGATTGCTATGGCTTTTCAGAGCTGTCCCAGCTTGCGACAAAGTGGCCATGGTACCAGTCCATGGTTGAACCTTGAGCGAAAGGACTTTTTTTTTTCAGCCAATGTAATCTTTGAAGGAGGCTTAAAACAGAGGGCTATCATGGTAAGTACTCCTAGTAGCTGTGGAATAAGTTCTTCATTTCTGAAGAAGGATCTGGGCAGCATATCACAGTGTCCAGCACAGCTTCATCCAATAAATGCTAGAGAACACTAAGACAATTTACCTAGATCCAATAAAACCAGGGAATTCAGGTTTCCTAGGAAAGAAGCTGTAGAATGGTAGCCATTAGCCATTTGGAATGGTAGAATTAGAACATCTAGGAAGTAAATTCAAGTCATCTCAGTAAATTTTTCCTTTCTTATACTGATTTTAGCATTTTTGTTCACCACACAGCTGGTGTAGAGGAAGAAAAACTTTTTTGCCTCTACTCTCCTAGGTTCAATGTCTGGGACCCACAAATTCAACTGATAAAAGACAAGTTAATGAGAAGAAAATATTTTTAATTACACACATATATGCATATGCACAGGGGTTCACAAAGAGAAGTGTTGCCCATGGAGGCAGTGAGATGATTTAGGCTTATATAGCATCTTAGGCTAAACAAAGTAGAAAGTGTTTGGGGCTTCTGAGCAGGGAAGGCAAGTTATGGGAAGGTGAGGGAAGGAAATGTACAATAAAATAAGGGTTGTCTTCTAAGCAGATAGGATTCCACCAGGTAGGTGATAACAGATGTCTCCAAGAATAACTAACTCTCTACCTTGTACCAGACACCATTACAAATGGAAATAAGAGAATTTCCTATATAAATGTGAATGTCCTTTACAAAAGGGGAAATTCATATTTGATCTCTAGACATTTAGAAGGAATTAAAAAGTTTGGGGGTTCTGGTCTTTCTCAATTTCTTTTAGATCAAAATAATTCTTTTGCCAAAGTAGCATGTTTTAGGATGATATATTCTGGTCCCCTTCACTGATGTAAAAGGAATGAAGTCTTCTCTGCTATCTAAACATAATACCATGTTAATGAGAAATTTCAATAAATGTTTCTCTTTCTATAGGACTTCAAAATGGAAATTCTTTTAAAAGAGATAGCTGATGGTATTTAAAAGGGTGACTACCATATAAGGAACGACAATGGTATTTTCACACATATCTAGGGTTTAGTGTATACCAGCTTGCCTGAGACAATCCTGATTTGAGTCTTTGTTCCAGCATAATTATTAATAGCACCTTTTTCATTGTCAAAAGTGACCCTTTGGGAAGCAATATATATGGTAACCTTACAAATACCAGATAGAATTTGACTATACAAATAACAGTTATATCTTTTTTAAAAATCACCTTGAAAGACCAAATAAATACTTATTTCAAAGATGTTGTCATTGACTCAAACATTTTTAGAATTATGCTGTTGGAATCACTGTCAGATATACTGTATGAGATCACTAGATAAGGTCACTAGAGCTATCCACTTCTGCCCTGGCCGTTGTGACTCAGTTGGTTGGAGCATCATCCTGTGAGCCGAAAAGTCATGAATTCAATTCCTTGTTGGGGCACATGCAGTTTCAGGTTCAAGAGGCAACCAATCAATGTTTCTTTCCTCTCTTTCTCCCTCTCTTCCCCTTTCTCTAAAAAAAATTCAATAAACATGTCCTCGGGTGATGATTAAAACAAAAGAGCAATCTATTTCCTTTTAACCTATTTTATTCTCCTTTTTTCCTCTCATTCTCCCACACCACTTTCACCATCCTAAGAAGAAGCAAGACTGAGACCCACACCAGACTTGTTCACAATGTCTATTAGACTTGGCTTTGATCAACTTTGTTTACTAAATCAAAACTTTCTTCCAAGGGTGAGAATGTGAAAATTTTCTACCACTGGTTATGTCCAAAATTGTGAACCATAGCCACATTCTTCCTCCCTCCTTTCCCCCACCTCTCCCATATGTAATATCAAATAACATAATAATATAATCATAACTATTGTGAATTGAAAGAGTTAATATATAACACCCTTCTTTCCCATACCTGAGCCTTATACCAATGGATATAGGCAGAATAATGGCTGATGGAGATTAAAACGTGAGATGTATTGACATTGGAGAACATGGTGTAGATGAGCAATAACAGTGGGTTTGCCAATAACAATAAGATTTCCCACATTTCCTGCTCTCATATCACTGGATGAACTGGTAAGCCTATGATCAACCAGTGCTGTGGCTGGTTTCCCACTGGAAAAGGTCAGCTGTTCTACTCCTAGTTTAGCGAAACTACTCCCACAAGACTAACTTCTACTTCTGTGGAATAACACTTAGCACTGCTAGGTAAGGCAAATTTTGCCAGAGGAATGTTGTGAAGTGGGTTAAAATTATACATTAATTAGCTTTGCTCCAAGGCTGTTTCATTCTACTTCCCATTCCAAATATATGTGCATTTGTATATATCTATATATCTCTACATATTGATATCCAGTGAAGATATGTGTATATTTATATCTATATCTACTATAGATATTGATATCCTATATTTAAATATAAATTTTCTCCTATTGTGAATTACCCAGGGAGAAATCCATGTCTTCTATGTGTTCCAGTTTTAAAGAGTTCAAAAACTAAAACTTCAAGTTAAAATCCAGTGATTAAAGTCTTTGCCAATTTCTTACTCTGCCCACTGTCAGCCAGAAAGTTTCTCAATGTATGGGTAGATTTACTACTTCCCTTAGCACCATGGCCTGAGGTGCCTTTCCTAAGAATGGATATCATTGGAAGGGGGAGGCTAGAAGTTAAATCAGCCTTTATTATGCCTCTCTTTTAAGGAGTCTAAATTATCAACAGGAAACACAGATTATCACAACATTGACTAACATTAGCAATTTATAATGCTAGAGCATTTATGAAGTCCCAGAACCTAATACTGGTGCAACCTTGTCCTGGGCCACCACTGCCAAAGACATAATAGAGACTCAGTGGTGTCTCAAGGAACATGGCAGCAAAGATATTCTTCTGGGTTTCAGCTTCTCCCAAACACCAGACCATCCATACCAGTTGTCCTGTGCCTTTGACCTGTGGACCTAAACTCCTCTCGGAAAACTCCCCACCCAAAGGTGAATGTTGACACTAGGTGTTAATTGTAGCTTTAGTGGGGAAACCACAGGTGACACCTTCAGATTGTTATTCCAGACATTGATGCCTTCTTACAAAAATATGGGGATTTGAATTGATATCAGTTACAGACTCCAGATTTTACTTGCTCTTTTTTCCCCACAAACAATGTATTTGGAACCTGTTAATTTCCATTTTTCCCTTGGCTCTGTATGTCTAGCAGCCTTTTCTGTATGCAAGTAGAAAAGGCTCTCTCTTGTGCACGGCTCCTATACTCTCTTATGAGTGGGTGTTTCAATCATGTGTCACAATGGCTGTGGCCACTACCTCGTGCTGTGGGTTTGCTGATGCCTAAGAAACTTGTCTCCTAGAGAAGGTGTCTCCTTCATCCCCATATTTGTTTCACCTGGAGAGTTGCCCTCAGCAGATTCTGAGCTGAAGCTGTGGTTGATATTTCTGGAACCTTAGACCCATGGCATGTGGATGATGGAAACCTAGACCCATGGTCTGAACTTTGCAATGATGTCATGCAGGACCAAATGAAGGCTTTGGAATTTCAATGACACTTGAGCCCTTGGCCTATCCACAGTTCCTCCTTGGCCCTGAATCTGTAGAACAGATTTTTGGCAGATGATCTGGTGCTGCTTACCTAAGCCTAGCAATAATACTTTAAAAGCCAAACTGCAAGGGTCAATATTATGTTCATAACATATCTGCCTTGAAGCTTAAATGCAGCAAATATTTTTCTGTCCCATCCCATGGTGATGATGCTGTGATGCACTGCCAAGATTCCCCTTCATGAATAAAGGGCTTATTCCCCTGGTCCTAAGAGTGATGTCCATAGTCATCCCTTACTTGTTTGCCCCTTCAGGGATTACTTCAGCTGGAGAGAGCTGCTTTGTCTAAGGTCACACAAAATAATAGAGTGTTGCCTTTAGGCCCAGCCCTCTTACCCCAATGTCATGAGCATATGTTCACAAAATAGTCTTTCCTGTAAGTCAGCAAGGCAACTGCTTGTCTGGCTGCCTACTGAGCAACTTGGCACCAAGGAATAGACAAGAGTCACACAAGGTAACTGTGCTATTCACTCAGCTTTTATTGAATGCAGGTTCACTCAAATTAAAACATCAACATACATTAATATCCTACTCACACTCTAACAATCTAAGATAAATGTAACACACACAGAGCAACCAATGGGGGATAATAAACCCGAGTCCCAGAGTTTCAGTCTGCAGGTCTGGGAGACAGCACAGTGGGCAAAGGAGTTGTCAGCATCTTGCAGAGAAGGATCTCCAGAGCCAGGTAGGCAGCAGGACAGATGTAGTCCTCAGTCCAGCAGAGCAGAGCCTCCTGTGGCTGATGCCAAGGGAGACCATCATGACATGGAGCAGCACTCTGGTGTGTGGAGCTCAGCTGTCTCAGCAGTGTTTTGGAGCCTGCCTCAGTTATACCTTGCAAGTGGTGTACTCCACCCTCTGGGTCTCTTGATAAGTGTCTTGATACCCCTGATGGCAAGTAGGAAATTTGCCCTGGAGTCTATCTGTGGGTGGTCCAGCTCTACCGACATGGCTGTTCTGATCAGGTGTGCAAATACCTTGGGTGTGTTTCCTTGCCAGATGTGTCTAGTGTGACTTAGGTAGTTTCCCTCTTGAACCAAGGTGTCATGGCTGACTGGCAGCCATTTTGGTTGACATGAGTGAGTCCATTTTGTTATATACTTTATGCTATCTTGACTTGACCAATTCCATTTTATTGGTCCTGCTCTCCACACCCCATTCAGGACAGCTGAAGGAGCTCACATCTTAAGGGCTTCCTAAAGGATTGCCTGAGTTTTTGGATTAAATCACAGTTCAACTTCACTCTCTTCCCGGTCCTTTATCTTTCCTTCGCACAAGGGTTGACCACAAGAGTGGAGGGTCTCTCGGAGAACTCCTGCATGCTGATCTTCAGCTCAGACTCTGCTGCCCTGGCAAACAAACCCACAGAACCATTCAAGTGTCTTGGCTGCTTGCCTCACTTTCTGGCTAGAGCAACCCAGTGAGGGCTCATATCATTGCTTCTGCTGTCTGTAAGCTCTTCAAGCACCTTTGCCCCATCTCTTATTACTGCCAATTGTCTCAGGCTGCCTTGGGGTCAAAAGCCAGGCAGTTGTCACAGCTTCAACCATGATTATCATGCCAGGAGCTACAGCAGCTCCAGTGACCAGCTGGGTCAATGAAGACTCCGGCCTGAGTGTGGGGGAAAAGAAAGCTCTGTGGGATAGACTTTGATGAATGAGAAAGGACATAGAAAGAGCATCTCTGTGTAGCTTCTCTGAAAACTTTCCACATAACTGAGATCCAGCTAGATTTTCTTCAAAAACTGTTACCAGCTGGTAACACACCACTTATATATGCTCTCCCACCTTCCTTGCCTCCCTTTCCTTTCTTTCTCACTCTTGTTTCCCTGGCATTGTATCCTGTTGAGTAATGAGTTGGTACATAAGCTTTCCTCAGATGGTAGGGAACCTCAGCTAGAAGAGGATGTACCTTAGCAGATATGATATCCATTAACTTTTCATAAAAGCATTTCATGATCATCCTGCATTAGAGCTATTCAGTCATGAAGGAAACCCTCTTCCTCCTCCCTGCTTTCACAATCACTACTCACAGAGCCACTTCTCTTCTTTTAATGTAAAAAGATTGTGCCTACTGTTCACTATTATTATTGTGTTTTTCCTGTTCTACCTGAAATGAAAAGAATGATTATATCGAAATAGTCTTTAATTATCGTCCAGCTTGTCATGTTGCCTACTTTAAAGCTCTTAACACTCATCTATCTAACATGGAAGCAATTTATCAATAAAAGTGATGTTACCAATTTCCACTATTAAAATGGCTGCTCTTGGTAAAAATGTTCAGAAGCTAAAAGTATTTACACAGTATTGCATTAGGGGCAAGGCATATGTTTTTGGTTTGGATTAAGGGTGATAACCTGTGTGGCAACAAGATAATAAAAGGAAAATTCTTCAGAATGAAAAAAAAAAGGCAGAACAAAGATGTTGAACAATCCATCTTTTGAAGTGGCTTTTAAGCCTGAGGGCACTACTCCAAGATCAACAAAAGGAAGTTGGTAAGAATGTAACCAAAAGAGTGAATAGATAGAGCATAAGAATTTAGGCATTAGACCTTTTGTTGCTACTCAGTACCTGTCTCCATAGGTAGACAACTTCACACATCAGAGACAAAGGAGTTTCTGGAATTCTGGGGACCTTCAGGCTCTGGGAGAATGGTCATTTCTTTCTCAGTAAAGGTGAGTTTTCACCTGTCTTTTTGAGTTGTCACCTGGTTCTGGTCTTCAGGTAATGCCTGCCAATGTCTGCTTTTACAAAACCTGTGCAGACTTGTCATGTTGGACTAGACTAATCTCATTTAGGTTTATCATTCAGTATGTCAGATATCAGAGATACAGTGGTATTTCTGTAACTTAAGGAGGTTTGGTGCCCCTACCTTTGTTTTTCTCTTATTTCCAAAAGGTAGGCATTGACTTTTATGCTGTTTAGTATGTTGGTTTTAGTGGGGCTCATGTCATATTTGATTACTGCCATATAGCCCTAGTGACCCTTGTAACATTTCTTTTCTCTCTCTCTCTCTCTCTGTCCCTCCCTCCCTCCTTCCTTTCTCTCTCCTCCTTCCCCCTCCCTCCACTGTCAACACAAACAGGATAATTTTTTTGGCTTATAATCAACAGAAGTTTATTTCCCAAGGTTCTGGAGTCTGGAAGTCTGAGATCTGGGTGACAGCATGGTTGGGTGTTGAGGACCCTCTTACAGATTGCAAACTTCTCATTGTATCCTCACATGGTAGAAGGGGCTAGAGAGTTCTGTGGGGTCTCTTGTAAGGCAATAATTCCATTAAAGCTCTGCCCTTATGACCTAATCACCTTCCCAAAAAGCTACCTCCTAATGCCATCATACTGAACATCAGGATTTCAATATATGAAATTTAGGGAGCCACAGATTAAGTCTATAGCATGTGGTAAGCAGAACTAGGATTCTGATCTCCCTCTTATAGTAAAGGACACTAGGGCTGGGGGTGACAATGTAACTTCCATGAAGTTTCTCTTCTGTAACATGACTAAATCAGAATTCAAACCTGAATTTATAATCCTTTTTTGTACACTATGTTCCTGAATAATACAATGTTAGAAAACTCGAAAAACAATTTTTTCACAGAAAAAAATAAAGAACAAAGATATATGTAAGAAGAAAGATAGAAAACAGGTAGATTATATATGAAAAAAAAGACAACAAAGACATTTACATTTACATTGGATAATTGTGTAAGAAAACCAGCTACTAACATTTCTAGAACATTCTACAGAACACAAAGCTACATAATTTTACATTGTGTTATGTACTGGTAATAGTACAGCAACAAATACCAAGTGAGGATTCCCATTTAACTTTGCTTGACGATCGCATTTATACCTCCTCTTCATGTTGTAAATGTGCTATTGTGGGCTGTTTTATTCTTTTTTTTAATTTTAATTTTTTTAAATAATATATTTTAGTGATTATGCTATTACAGTTGTCCTATTCCCCCACTTTACTCCCTTCTGCCCTGCACACTCCCTCCCATCCTATCCCCCCCCAGCCCCTTAGATCAAGTCCCTGGGTTGTACATATAAGTTCTTTGGCTTCTCTATTTCCTATACTATTCTTAATATCTCCCTGTCTATTTTGTACCTACCAATTATTCTTCTTATTCCATGTACCCCTTCCCTCATTCTCCCCTTCCCTCTCCCCACTGATAACCCTACATGTGATCTCCATTTCTGTGATTTTGTTCCTGTTCTAGTTGTTTGCTTAGTTTGCTTTTGTTTTTGTTTTTAGGTTCAGTTGCTGATAGTTGTGAGTTTGTTGCTGTTTTACTGTTCATAGTTTTGATCATCTTCAATTTCTTGGATAAGTCCCTTTAACATTTCATATAATAAGGGCTTGGTGGTAATGAACTCCTTTAACTTGACCTTATCTGAGAAGCACTTTATCTGCCCTTCCATTCTAAATGATAGCTTTGCTGGATAGAGTAATCTTGGATGTAGGTCCTTGCCTTTCATGACTTTGAATGCTTACTTCCAGCTCCTTCTTGCCTGCAAGGTTTCTTTTCAGAAATCAGCTGATAGTCTTATGGGAACTCCTTTGTAGGTAACTGTCTCCTTTTCTCTTGCTGCTTTCAAGATTCTCTCCTTATCTTTAATCTTTGGTAATGTAATTATGACGTGCCTTGGCGTATACTTCCTTGGGTCCAGCTTCTTTGGGACTCTCTGAGCTTCCTGGACTTCCTGGAAGTCTATTTCCTTTGTCAGATTGGGGAAGTTTTCCTTCATTATTTGTTCAAATAAGTTTTCAATTTCTTGCTGTTGTTCTTCTCCTTCTGGCACCCCTATAATTCAGGTTGTCCCAGAGTTTCCTAAGCCTCTCCTCATTTTCTGAATTCTTGTTTCTTCATTCTCTTCTCGTGGGATGTTTATTTCTTCCTTTTGTTCCAAATCATTGATTTGAGTCCTGGTTTCCTTCCCTTCACTGTTGGTTCCTTATATATTTTGCTTTATTTCACTTTGTGTAGCCTTCATTTCTTCCTTCATTTTGTGACTGAGCTCAATCATTTCTCTGAGTATCCTGGTTACCAGCGTTTTGAACTCTGCATCAGATAGGTTGTCTATCTCTTCACCATTTACCTCTTTTTCTGGAGTTTTGATCTGTTCTTTCATTTGGGCCATATTTCTTTGTCTTGGTGCACCTGTTAGGTTGTAAGGGGGTAGAGCCTTAGGTATTGGTCAGGGCAGGTCAACTCAAACCCAGGGCAGGTCAATCCTCTTTGCTGCATTGTGGTGCTGTCTGTGGAGAAGGGGTGAGAGTGAGTAATGTCACTGCCTCGCTCCACTATAGCCCCACTTTCTAACAAACTCTCCTGTGAGACTAGGAGTTTCTCCCACCTTCACAACACCCAAAGTTTTTTACAGCTAGACTTTTTAGGCCTTTAGTTTCCCTATCAGCCAGCTCCAGCCTTGCCGCCTGTCCTCTCAACCCACCCAGCTACCCGTCTCTGCCCACCTACCAGTCTGGATGAATGTTTCTTTAACTCCTTGATTGTCAGGGTTCCATGCAGTTTGATATTCTGGCTGTTCTGGTTGTTTATTGTTTTTAAATTGGTGTTATCCTTCTTTTGGTTGTGCAAGGGAGAGAAGTGTTTCTACATATGCCTCCATCTTGAACAAAACTCTCTAAATTAATTTTCATTTTTATAATTATGAGTGAGTTTTGATATTTTTATGTTTTATGGATACACACACACAGGAGGAGGGACCAAAAAACTCAGAATTATCATCGGGAGGGTGAACCCTTTCTGTACAGGCTTCCCTTGCTAGGTGAGTGTTCTAGCAACCCATCTGTACCAGTTTTTTGATCTACTTATTTATTCATGGGCACTTAGTTGCTTCCAGCACTTGTCTATTGTAAATTGTGCTGCTATGAACATTGGGGTGCATAGGTTATTTTCAATTGGTGTTTCAGGGTTGTTGGGTTACAATCCAGCAGTGGGATTGCCGGAGTGGGTCAAAAGGCACTTCAATTTTTAGTGTTTTGAGGAAATTCCATACTGTTTTCCACAGTGGCTGCACCAGTCTGCATTCCCACCAACAGTGCACTAGGGTTCCCTTTTCTCCACAACCTTGCCAGCACTTGTTTTTTGTTGATTTACTTATGATGGCCATTCTGACCAGTGTGAAGTGGTATCTCATTGTGGTTTTAATTTGCATCTCTCTGATGGCTAGTGATGCTAAGCATCTTTTCATATGTCTCTGGGTCCTCTGTATGTCCTCCTTGGAGAAATGTCTGTTCAGGTCCTTTGCCCATTTTTTTTTAACTGGGTTGTTTGTCTTCCAGGAGTGGAGTCATGTGAGTTCTTTCTATATTTTGGAGCTCAAACCCTTGTCTGAGGTATCATTTGGAAATATAGTTCCCCGTACACTTGGTTCCCTTTTCATTTTGCTGATATTCCCTTTAGCCATGCAGAAGCTTTTTATTTTGATGAGGTCCTATTTGTTTATTGTTTCCTTTATGTCCCTTGCTCTAAGGAACATATGGTGAATATATTGCCATGTGGAATATCTGTTATTTTCCTGCCTATGTTCTCTTTTAGGACTTTTATGGTGTCGTGACTTATATTTAAGTCTTTTATCCATTTTGAGTTTATTTTTGTGTATAGTGTAAGTTGGTGGTCGAGTTTCTTTTTTTTTCATGTAGCTTTCTGCACACACCCAGACCAAGTAGAGGGAGCTACAAGCTGTGGATTGCTGATGGCTCCAAATAGGTTGCCCAGGGCCAGTCACAGGTGGTTTTGATTTAGGCATGTGCCAGAGTCTTGCAGATCTACCTAATACACAGAAACACACACAAGGAGGCAGCCAAAATGGGAAGACAAAGAAACAGGCCCTAATTGAAAGTACAAGAGAATTCTCCAGAAGAACTAGATGAAATGGAGCCAAGCAATTTATTTGATAGAGAGTTTAGAATAATGATTATAAGTATACTCAACAGCATGAAAAAAGGCACAGAAACTATTTAAAAAGAGCACTCAGAAATAATGTAGTATCTGAAATAAATAATACACTGGAAGGAATAAATAGTAGTTTAGAAGAAGCAGAGGATCAAATCAGTGATTTGGAAGGCAAGGTAGAATAATCACCCAAGCAAAGCAGCAAAAAGAAAAACAAAATTTTCAAAAATGAAGAGAGCTTAAGAAGCCTTTGGGACATCATGAAGCATAACAACATTTGCATCATAGGAATACCAGAAGGCGAAGAGAGTGAGCAAGGGATTGAGATCCTAATTGAAGAAGTAATAACCAAAAACTTCCCTAATCTGGTGAAAGAAAAAGTCACACAAGTCTAGGTAGCTCAGAGAGTCCCAAACAAGCTGGACCCAAAGAAGCCTACATGGAGACACATCATAATCAAAATGGCAAGGCTTAAAGACAAGGAGAGAATCCTAAAAGCTGCAAGAGAAAAGTAGTTAGTTACTGCAAAGGAGCACCAATTTGACTGTCATCTGATTACTCATCAGAAACATATCAGGCCAGAAGGGAGTGGTGTACAATATTCAAGGTGATGAAAAGCAAGGACCTACAACCAAGGCTGCTTTATCCAGCATGGCTATCATTTAAAATTGAAGGAGAAATAATGAGTTTTCCAGACAAGAAAAAGCTAAAGGAGTTTGTTAACACAAAACTAGTACTACAACAAATGTTAAAGGGCTTTCTTTAAGAAGGAGAAGAAGAAAAAGAGAAAGAAAAAAACAGGCAAATAGTCTAACAATAAAATGGCACTAAATATGTATTTATCAATAATGACTTTAAATATCAATGGTCTAAATGCTTCAACCAAGAGACATAGGGTAGATGAATGGATAGAAAAACAAGACCCATATATATGCTGCCTCCAAGAGACCTACCTTAGATCAAAAGATATACACAGACTAAAAGTAAAGGGATGGAAAAAGATATTTTGTACAAATGCAATGGAAAAAAAGCTGGGGTAGTTATACATATATGTGACACAATAGACATTAAACCCAAGGCTATAGTAGGAGACAAAGAAGGATACTACAGAATGATAAAGGGAACAATTCAGTAAGAGGACATAACCTTAGTGAACATTTTCACACCCACATAGGAGCACCTAAATATATGAAGCAAATCTTGATGGACATAAAGGGAGAGATCAACTGAAATACAGTCATAGTTGGGGATTTTAACACCCCATTGACTTCAACGGATAGATTTTCCAGACAGAAAATCAACAAGGAGAGAGTGGCCTTAAAGGACACACTAGATCAAATGGATTTGATTGATATCTTCAAAGCATTTCACCCCAAAGCAGCAGAATATACATAGTTTTCAAGTGCATATGGAATGTTATCTAGGATTGTCCAAATGTTAGGACACATGTTTCAATAAATTTAAGAAGATTGAAATCATATCAAGCACCTTCTCTGACCACAAGGCTATGGAACTAGAAATAATTCACAAGAAGAACATTGAAAAACACACAAAGTCATGGAATCTAAATAACATGTTATTAAACAATGAATGGGTTAACAAAGAGATCAAGGAAGAAATCAAAAGATACCTTGAAACACAACAATCCAAAATCTATAGGACACAAGGAAAGCAATCCTAAGAGGGAAATTCAGAGCATTACAGGCCTATTTTAAAATACAAGGGAAAGCTCAAATAAACAGTCTCACTTCACACTTAAAGGAACTTGAAAAAGAACAATGAACAAAACTCAAAGTGAGTAGTAGCCAGGAAATAAAGATCAAAGCAGAAAGAAATGAAATAGGCTCAAAAATGATACAAAAAAATCAATGAATCCAAGAGATTGTTCTACGAAAAAATAAACAAGATTGACAAACCATTAAACAGACTCATCAAGAAAAAAAGAGAGAGGACCCAAATAAATAAAATCAGAAATGAAAGAGGAGAAATAACAACTGACACCAAATAAATACAAAGGATCATGAGAAAATATTATGAACAACTATATGCCAACAAACTGGACAACCTGGATGAAATGGATAAATTCCTGGAAACATACAATCTTCCAAAACTAAATCAGGAAGAATCAGAGACTCTTAATATACAGATTACAATGAGTGAAATTGAAGCAGTAATTAAAAAACTCCCAACAAACAAAAGCCCTTGACCAGATGCCTTCACAGGTGAATTTTACCAAACATTCCAAGAAGAACTAACACGCATTTTTCTCAAACGATTTTTAAAAAATGTAAAAGTAAGAAAGGCTCCCAAGCTCATTTTATGAAGCCAGTATTATCCTAATTCCAAAACCAAATAAAGATACTATAAAAAAGAAAATTATACTCCAATATCTCTGCTGAACATAGATGCTAAAATCCCCAACAAAACATTAGCAAACCGAATACAGCAATACATCAAAAAGACCATACACCATGATCAAGTGGGATTTATTCTGGGAATGCACAGTTGGTACAACATTTGCAAATCAATAAATGTGATTCACCACATAAACAAAATGAAGGATAAAAACCACGTTATTATCAATAAATGCAATAAAAGCATTTAATAAAATCCAGCACCCAGCAAAGTGGGAATAGAGGGAACACACCTAAACATAATAAAGGCCGTATCTGACAAACCCACTGCCAGCATCATTCTCAACAGACAGATAAGGTCATGTTAAAGGAGCTCATCATCACCAAGCCACTATTATATGAAATGTTAAAGGGACTTATCCAAGAACAAGAAGATAAAAAATATGAACAATAAAATGACAACAAACACACAACTATCAACAAATGAACCTAAAAGAAAAGAAAAACAACAAAAATGAAGCAAACAACTAGAACAGGAACAGAATCAGAGAAATGGACATCACATGGAGGGATTTCAGTGGTGAGGGGAAGGGAGGAATAGAGGGGAAAAGGTACAAGGAAGAAGAAGCATAATTAGTAGGCATAAAATAGATGGAGAGAGGTCAAAAATGGTATAGGAAATAGAGGACCCAAAGAACTTATATGTACAACCCATGGACATGAACTAAAGGGGGGATGCTGGAGGGTTGGGGGTACAGGGCGAAGGGGGGATAAAGGGGGAAAATTGGGAAAAATGTAATAGCATAATCAATAAAAAATACTTTAAAAAAACAAACAAAAACTACAAGCATTCTCATTAAGATTGCGAACAAGACAGGGATGTCCACTTTCACCTCTCTTATTTAACATAGTACTGAAGTCCTAGCCACACAAATCAGACAAGAAGAGGAAATAAAAGACATCCAAATTAAAAAGAAGTGAAATTGTATTCATTTGCAGAAGACATGATACTATACATGCAGAATCCCAAAGATTCCACCAACAAACTAATAGGACTGATAAATGAATTCAGCAAAGAAGCAGTATACAACATTAATATCCAGAAATCAGTTGCATTTTACATTGCAATAACGAACTAACAGAAAGGGAAATTTTTAAAAATCCCATTTACAATTGCTTCAAAAGGAACAAAATACCTAGGCATAAATCTAACTAAGGATGTAAAAGACCTGTACTGGAAAATTATAAGGCATTGAAGAAAGAAATTGAATAAGATAAAAGTAAGTGGAAGCACATACCCTGTTCACAGATGGGAAGAATTCACATCCTTAAAATGTCCATACTACACAAAGCAATAGATTCAATGCAATTCCTATCAAGATTCTAATGACGTACTTCACAGAACTAGAACAAATATTTCAAAAATGTATATGGAACCACAAAAGGTCCTGCATAGCAACAGTGATCCTGAGAAAGAAGAACAAAATTGGAGGAATCACGCTACTTAATATCAAACTATAATATGGGGCCCTAGTAATCAAAACAGCATGGTACTGGCATAAAAACAGATACATAGATCAATGGAACAGAATAAAAAGTCCTGAAATAAACCCACCCCTTTATAGTCAATTAGTATTCAACAGAGGAAGCAAATACATACAATGGGCTAAATATTGTGTATTCAATAAATGGTATTGGGAAAACTGGACAGATACATACAGAAAAATGAATCTAAACCACCTTCTTATCCCACACAGAAGAGTAAATTTAAAATGGATCAAAGACTTAAATGTTGGACCTGAAATCATAAAAATCATAAAGGAGAACATAGGCAGCAAAATCTCAGATATAACTCATAGCAGTATCCTATCAGATATATTGCCCAGGCAAGGGAAATAAAAGAAAAATAAATAAATGGGATGATATCAAACTGGAAAGTTTTTGCACAGCAAAGGAAAACATCAACAAATAAAAAGGTAACACAGAGAATGCGACAACATATTCACCGATATATCTGGTAAGGGGTTAATATCCAAAATGTATAAAGAACTTACAAAACTCAACACCTAAAAACCAAAAAACCCAATTTAAAAATGGGCAAAGGACCTGAATACACACTTCTCCAAAGAGGACATAGAGATAGCCTATAGACAAATGAAAAGATGCTCAATGTCACTAATCATCAGAGAAATGCAAATTAAAACTACAATGAGATACCATCTCACATCTATCAGGATGGCTATCATCAATAAATCAACAAACAACAAGTGCTGGTGAGGATGTGGAGAAAACAGAACACTTTTGCACTGTAGGTGGGAATGCAGACTGGTGCAGCCACTGTGGAAAGCAGAATGGAGATACATCAAAAAATTGAAAATGGATTTGCCCTTTAACCCAGCAATCCCTCTTCTGGGAATATATCTGAAGGAACCCAAAACACTAATTCAAAGGAACATAAGCACCCCTATGTTCATTGCAGCGCTATTTATCTTTGCCAAGATATGGAAGCAGTCCAGGTGTCCATCATTAGATGAGTGGAGAAAACAACTATGGGATATTTACACAATGGAATAATATTTGGCTGAAAAAAAGAAGAAAGTTTTACTATTTATAACAGTATGGATGGACCTGGCAAATATTGTGCTAAATGAAATAAGCCAGTCAGAGTAAGACAAATACCATGTGGTTTCAGTCATGTGGAATCTAATGAACACACTGAACTAAAAAATAAAACAGAGACAGATTTGTAGATAAAGAGCAGGATGACAGCTAAGGCAGGGGGCAGGGATTAAGCAAAAAGGAAAAAGTACTCATGGATATGGACAACAATGTGGTTATTGTGGTGAGGGGTATAAGGGGACTAAAATGGTAATGGAAAACACACAATAAAATCATTAGAAATTAAAAAATAATAAGTTGTACAACTTTATAAGTTTTGACATATATGTATACCCATGAAAACTACACAATCAAGATAATGGACATAGCCATCGTTTCAAAATGTTTTCTCATGCCCCTTAGTAATCCACAATTATGCTTTCCCCACACTTCCTCAAATTCCATCCCCAGACAACCACTGATCTGCTTCCTGTCACTATAGATTATTTTGTATTTTCTAGAATTTCATATAAATGCAATCACAGAGTATGTACTCTTTTTTTGTCTTTTTTTTTACTTGGCACAATTATTTTGAGTTTCATTCACTTTGATGTGTATATCAATAATTCATTCCATTTTATTGCTGAGTAATATTCAATTGTCTGGATGTCCCAAACTTTATACATCCACTCACCTGTTGATGGACATTTGAATTGCTGCCACTTTGGGGCTATTATAGACAAAGCTGTCATGAGCATTCATGTACAAGTCTTTGTGTGGACATATGATCTCATATCTACTTAGGGGTAGAATAGCTGAGTCATATAGTAAGTGTATGTTTAGCATTTTACAAAAAAGCCAAACTGTTTTCCAAAAGGGTTCTACCATTTTATGTTATCAACAACAGTATATAAGAGTTCCTGTAGCTCTATATCATTGCCTACATTTGATATGATCTATCTTTTAAATTTCAACCATTCTAATAGGTGTGTAGTGATATTCCATTATGGTTTTAATTTGTATTTCCATAATGACTAATAATATTTAGTATCTTTTCATGTGTTGGGCAGTCATATATAGTACTAAGTGTTCCTCCTGATATTTCCAGTAGTGCCTGTTCAAATCTTTTGTCCACTTTTATTAAAATATTTTAAAACCTCACCTGAGGACATGTTTATTGATTTTAGAGAGAGAAAGGGAGGGAAAGAGAGAGAAAGAGGAATATCAATGTGAGAAAGAATCATCAATTGGTTGCCTCTCGCATGTGCCCCAACCAGGGACTGAACCCACAACCTAGGCATGTTCCCTGGCTGGGAATTGAACCCATGACCTTTTGGTTTACTGGATGATGCTCCAAACAACTAAGCCACATGTATCAGGCTATTCAAATTTTTGATTATTGAGTAGACTAATTGGTAGAACATAGTATATTTTCCATTTATTGAAGCCTTCTTTAATTCCTGTCATCAATATTTTATTATTTCAGTGTTCCATTATTTTTATACTAAACTTAATTTGAAATTGTTCTTTACTAGACCATAGAAATACAATTAACTTTTGAATATTGGTTTTCTCTCCTCCAACCTCATTAAACTCACTTACCAATATTTACCATGTTTTTGGAGATTCCACAGGGTTGCTCATATTTGATCATATTGCCTACAAATACAAAGACTTTCTAATCTTGGCAGCTTTTATTTATTTCTCTTGCTTTGTTGCACTGGGTAGGCTCTCCAGTACAATGTTGAATAGAAGAGCAGACATAGTGAATAGATGTCTGAATGAAGGAGATATCCTTACTTTGTTTCTGATATAAGGGGGTAACATTTAGTCTTTAACCATTATATAATGGTTAATTATATAATATTAGCTTTAATAATGTTATATAATATTAATTATATGATGTTAGCTCTATATTTTTCAGACATCTTTTTTTTTTCAGGTTGAGAATATTCTGTATTATTTCTAGTTTGCTGAAAGTTTTATCCAGAATGGATGTTGAATTTGTCAAATGTTTTTTCTGCCTATTGCAATGATAATTTTTTCCTTTAATCCATTAATTTGGCAAGTTTCATTGATTAGGTTTTTGATATTAAAGCAACTGTGGATCCCTGGCATAATCTTCTCTTGGTCATGATGTATTATCCTTCTTATACATTGCTGGATTCAGTTAGTTAAAATTTCATAAAGAAATTCTTATCAATTTTGTTCACAAAAGATATTTGTAGATTTTCTTTTTTATAATATCTTTATTTCATTTTGGTATCAGTGAATGCTGGCCTCAGAGAATGGATTAGGGAGCATCCTTTTCTCTTCAATTTTCTATAAGTTTATTTATAACGTATTCTTTCATTTGCATTGTTTATGATATGAAATATACTGTTCTCCTTATCTTTTTTGCTTACTACATGATGTGTAATTTTCTTAGACTGCTTTTAAGATATCTTTACCACTGGTTTAAGGCAATTTGATTATGATATTTATATGTATCATGCATGATAATTCATTGTGTGATTTTTCTTCATGTTTCTTCTGTTTGGGGTCTGTTAAACTTGCTGGATCTATGAGCTTATAATTCTCAATTTGTAAAATTTTTGTTCATTATATATTTAGATATTTTTCTTTCCTTCTCTTATCAGGATCTGTGATTACACTTATATAGGCTGCTTGAAGTTTTCCAACAGCTCAATAATACTCTTAGATTTTTGTATTCTTTTTTCCTGTCTGTTTCATTTAGCTAGTTTCTACTGCTAGGTTCAATAATTTTTACTTTTGCAATGTATAATCTAATATTAATCCCATCCAATGTATTTGTTATGTCAGACATAGTTTTCATCTTTAGGATTTATATTTCAGTCCTTTTTAAGTCTTCTGTCTCTACTTAACCTGTTCAATCTTCTAGTATTTTTACACATATGAAATGAAATTATAATAATTGTTTTATGCTCTTTTCTACTATCTTTATCATATATTATTTTTTGATCAGTTTCAATTGATTCATTTTTATCATCTGTTCAATTGAGTCATTTTCTTGCCTCATTGCCTACTTGATAATTTTGATTGGATTACAGACACTGAATTTTACCTAAATATATGTTTCCCTGTGCTTATTCTTTTTCTAAATCTTTTAAAATATATTTATTGAAGTAGGCAATAGCTGATATACAATATTATATTAGTTTCAGGTGTACAACAGTGACTCAACATTTATATATACCTTACAAAATGATTACCTCAATAAGTCTAGTAACCATGTGTCACTACAAAGTTATTACAATATTTGTTTTCCTATACGTATTCTTGAGTTTTTTTCTGGGATGTGTTTAAATTATTCTGAAACAGTTTAATATTTTTGAGTCTTGCTTTTAAGCTTAGTTACGCAGGGTGAGAGTACCATTTAGTCTAAAGGTAATTTTGCCCTACTCCTCAAGAAAGACCTTCCTGAGTACTCTACTCAATGCTCATGTGTATATCTTCGTATTACTGCCATAACAAATTTCCACAAACTCAGTTGCCTAAAACAACACAAACTTCTTGTCATAAATTCAAAATCAATCTAACTAGGCTAAAGTCAAATGTCTTTAGAGATGGTTCTTCTGATGGCTCTGAGGGAAGAATCTGTTTTCATTCCATTTTTTCAGCCTCTATTGGCTTTCTATTTCTTGGCTTGTTGCTCTTTCTCCATTGAAAGTCAGTAGCAGAGCATCTTCCTCTCTCTGTCTTTGTCTCTGTCTCTCTCTCATTCTAAGGGAGCTAGGGCATGGACATCTTTGGAAGGCCATTATTTAGCCTACCACACTATGTATGATGTTTTCTACTTTTTCTGGTAGAAACAAGAACTATATTGTTGCCCTGTGTGAGTTTTGAAGATTGTTTCCTCTAATCTTTTAAGTGGTTATGTCTCTAGTCTTGGGTAGTATTTTTTTTCACTGGCATGTGCTGATCAGTACTAACCTGAATACTTTGCAAATCTCTGGAGCTCTCTCTATGTCCAGTTTTCTCCTCTCCATTACTATGTCCTGTGAACTCCAGCAATTTTGGGCCTCCCTGAATGCCTTGTTCTTTCTGCTTAACTCAGGGTTACTGCCCTGCAGCCTGGAATCGCTGTCTAACCAGTAAACTGTGATAATCACAGGTTTACTTTGTTTCATTTCCATGTCTTAAGAATCAATTTTCTCCAATGCCTATGTCTAATATCTTGAGACCCATTGGTTCATATTGTTTTCTAGTTTTTTGAGATGTTTCAGGAAGGCAAGAAAACCCGGTCCCAACTTAAATGGAAATGAAAGTAGAGGTATTATTTTTCAAATACTCTTGATATTATAACTGTTGTGGTCATAGAATTTTATAAAATAGGGTCCTATAAAAACAATAATATTACATAATTCAAAATCACTGAGCAATTTTATGTACAAGTAATGAGTTAGACACTGTGAATAATATAAATATTCTCTCTGGTCATGAGAGATAGGTACATGTGAGACCATATGGGGCATTCTGGAGGGTAGGAGTACAAGATGAAGTTTTTGGCATGGTTGGTTTCTTCTGAGGAGTATGAGGGATAATCTGTTCCATGCCTCTTACCTAGCTTTTGGTGATTTGCTGGTAATGTGGAGTTCTTGGCTTGTAGACAATCCTCCAGCTTCACATGGTATTTTTCCTATGTCTCTTTACATTGTCTTCCTTCTGTGCATGCCTGTTATCTGTGTCCACATTTCCTCATTTTATGGGGATACCAGTCATATAGAATTAGGGCTCACTGTAATGACCTCCCTTTAACTTGATTATCTCTGTAAAGACTCTCTTTCCAAATAAATTCTTAGGTACTGGAGGCTGGGACTTCAACATATTTTTATTGGTGGACACAATTCAACCCATAACCTACCTTTACATAAGATCTTGTTTCCCTAGCTACTGAGAGTGCTGCTTGCAAGTACCACTATCAGCACTTACAAAGCTGCCTCAGCTGCAGAAAATCACCTTACCCAAGGCCATACCTATACCAATTGATTGACAGACAAGGAAAAAACGTCTGGCTATCTTGTCTTAACTTCAGAGTGCCTGCTAAAGTTGCCTGAGGTCTTTGTTGGACTGACACTGCAGCCTGGACTCCTCCCTCTGCCCTTGCAAACTTGAGTCCCTTACCTCCCACAGGTTTTTACCCTTTCATCAACTTCATGCATGCTAAACCCTGCCTCAGGGATTCCCCACCCCCCTCAGGAAAACCCAACCTGCAACAGATGGAAAGAGGAAACAAATGTCCTTAGGGTGGAAATGTCCTGGTTTGCAAGAGGGACAATGGGAGAAGATTACATCAAAGAGGTAAACAGGGGCCAGATTGTTTGACTTTGTAAACTATGGAAGAGTTTAAATTTTATCTCAGATGCAACAGGTGGGAAGCCATAGAAGAACTTTGAGCAGGGAGGGTGGGGGTGAGAGGATCAGTTTGCATTTTGACAAGACGACCCTGGCTGCTGTTTGTGTTAACTGTCTCCGAGTCTGGCCTCTGAGCCTGTTAACTGTCCTGTGCTTCCTTTGAGATACGGCAGTTGCTTGACTCAGAGGGTCCTATGCTGAGACTTTTAAGAGAGGTTTCCAGCTTTGACTGGACTTGAGCCTAGAAATGCTTCATCCCTCCTGGCCCCTCCTCCTCATTCCCTCAGGCGACCTTGTGCTGAATAGAACTACTTCCGCAACTACCTTTACAACAAAGAGTTTTATAGGCTGAGGAATTTTACTGGCATTATATCCTGAATATCCTTTTCCTCTTAAACTTCCACTCAATTCCTTCAAAACCAACATGTATTTTTTTTAAAGATTTTGTTTAGTTACTTTTTGAGAGAGGGGAAGGGAGGGAGAAAGAGAAAGAGAGAAACATCAATGTGAAAGAGAAACATCAATCGGTTGCCTCCTGTACACGCCCTGAGAGGAGACTGAACCTGCAACCCAGGCATGTGCCCTGACTGGGAATCGAACTGCGACTTTTTGCTTTGCGGGACAATGCCCGACCAACTGAGCCATATCAGTCAGGTCAATTTAATTTCTTTTTGTAAATTGTAAAAAATCAGATGATCTTTGTAGAAAATTGGAGAAATAAACCTTTCAAGAAGAAGTTAATCACCATGCCATGTCCAGTGTGACTCAGTTAGTTGGGCATCATTCTGCAAGGGGAAAGGCCACCTGTTCGATTCCTGGTCAGGGCACGTACCTGGGTTGCAAGTGGCAGGTCCCCAATCAGGGCATGTATGAGAGGCAACCAATTGATGTTTCTCTTCCTCTCTTCCGCCTTTCCTCTCTTTCTAAAATAAATTTTAAAAATCTTTTTGAAAAGAAATTAATCACCTGGTAATAACCACTGTTTATGTATATACATATCATACAAACTTGAATGTCTATTATTGGACTTAGCAGATAAAATAAGCAAAGGCACTGATTAGGTGAATATTGTAGTGATCTGGGAAGCTCATAGGTCATCAAAGACTCAGCTTCTTTGAACTTTAGCTAGCCAAGTTTGACATAAACTAGTTCTAGTTCATGGTTTTTCTGTCTAAAGGATATTCACTGGTATATCTTGCCTACATCTCTATTATATTTTTTTCACTCTTCCCCTTGTTTACACCACTTTCAGCTACACTGACCTCCTTACTGTTCCTCTAACATGTCAAATATTCTCATTCTTCAGGGCCTTTGCACTTGCTGTTTCCTCTGCCTAGAAGGTTCTACCTGTAAATATCCACATGGCTGACTTCTTCACATTTATTCTGATCTTTGCTGAAAAATTACCTCCGTGGACAGACTTCTTTACCAGGCCCATATAATCACATTGCTATTATTCTCCTTCTCCTGACATATTTATTTTCTTTCATATTGATACTCATTGTATTACTTGTTTATTTTTCTGTTGCAGGACTTCCTAACACTTTCTCCATCATGACACACTGAAAAAAAAATGATACTTTTTAAACAGCATGCTAGGGGAAATGGAAGAGGCCAATTGCATTTTGTGTCAGTAAAACTGGAGTGGGGGAGAGACTCAAGCCCCCATGGGAACATAAATGTATGGGACATATCTGTCACTCATCTAACACTTATTGACAACTGTCCTTCCACACATGATAGTCTTTAAAGAAAAGGCTGATACATACCATATGCTAAATAAGTATTTGCTGAATAAGTTATATCATGAGTGTTTCTCCACATCGTTAAAAACTCATGAACATTTTAAAGACTTTTTTATCTTTTGTAATATTGGGTTCCATATTTTGTTTAATCCTCTATTATTGTACCTGTGTTTTTGGTACTTTATTTAGAATATGCCTTCTTGAGTTCTTAATAGTGCATTGTTGAAGACTTGGAAGGAATTGTGTAGATGTAGCATTCACATGATTAGCACCAGCTTCCTGGGGAAGACATCAGACTTGAGAACACACAAACCATTTTAACTTGGATGCACAGATATATATCATGCCCTAACGAATCCTGGTATGTATGCTCCTGGAACAATCTGAAACATCTCTGGGCATGTTTCATGTATCATTCAAAAAGAATGAGACTTGCTACATGTCAAATTCTCTCTAAATCTCACATCCAACATGAACCACATAAGAATTCCACTAGTAAGTTTTTTCCTTGATAATCACTTTTAAAACAGAAATTCGGATTACAATCAGGAAGGGGTGTGAAAGACAGCAAAGGTACGAAGAGCAGGCAGGAGATGCTGCTGGCATAACTGTACTCCCCACCCTCCCAGCGACAGGGGAAACCCTGCAGACTAGTGTAGTTAATGAATGCCACAGGCATTTTTCTCATTCTTAATGGACCAGGTGGAAGTTTAGGCTCTTCTAAATTGTAATTGTGTGCTAGGCCAATTAATCAAAGTGTATGTATACGATAAACACCCAAACACATTGTGTAAAATTCAGTTCATCCTTGGCTGCACAAATGTCCCATCCATCAGAATGTCAGTGATCTATATGGATTTATGTGTTTATGCAATTTTCTTAAAAGAATTGTCCTCACTTGAAAATTAGTGGAACATCAGGAAGAATTTTTTTCTTGTATGAAAAAAATGTATTGTTAAAGGTATAAATGAAGAACTTCTATACTCAAATCCTAGTCCTGCCACTTGCAGATATATAATCTTGGACAAATTATTTAACCTCTTAGTATCTCAGTTTTCTAAGGATAATAAATACTTCACACAATGTTAGGAAATGATATAAAAAGCCTTTTAGGACTTCACTGGTAATGCAACTTTCAACAGGAGAAAAAAATAGATGTTTCTCTCTCCTCATCTTTTTAAAATTCTCACTCTATACTTCAAAGCCTCATTTTCCAAGGTTTGTTCCACAGAACACATGTTCCAAGACATGTACAATAAAAGAGAGGCTAATGCATACTAACTTTCCTCTTAAGAGATCCATCATGGCTATAGGCACGCTGAAGGCTCAGGGATCATACAGTAGAGAAAAGTGGTTGAAGTTTTTAAATTTAGTATTTCCCAATCTTATTTGACCACAGGATTGCATTTTGTTCATGACACCTCTTACTAGCTTTCTGAATGACTGTATTATGAAACACATTATGAGAATGGATCCTCTAAGTCCTCATCAGATAAAGGATCACTGAATTTAGGGGCAATCAAGAGTATCCACAGTGAAGATACAATATCTCATCTGGAAAACTGGGGGTCCTAGGTTACTTCCAAAAATACATATCTTAAAATCAAATGGTAGTATGATCTTCAAGTTTTTAATAATCTCAGATAATTATTAACTTTATTTAAGTCCTTTCTGCTTGAGATCTTTAACTTCATTAGCCTCCATTATTTTATTTTGGCTTGTCACTTATCTTTTATTTTCTCTTTTCAAGCATCAGCGCTTGATTCACTCAGTGTGGGTGTGTAAGGGTGGAGTCTCCCCTCTTTACAAAATCTCTAGGTAGGTGCAGCTTCTAATAGTGGTGACTCATGAATGCCAAGACTAGGAACACTTTAAGCATTGATTATAATAAAAGAGCAGCAAGTTATTGCTTGATGAAGTTGGATTTATTAATAGATGAGGTAATGCAGTTGTTACAAAAAGTCTGACTTGTAGTTTCTTCGAAACTTCTTATAATCCTCTCTATTTATTTATTTTTAAAAAATTCTGAATCCAATCTCATTACCATAAAACTTAGAGAAATTTCTGTATCAGCACTTCATAGGTTGCCAAAAAAATAAAGTAAATTATAAAATAATTTAAAAGTAGAATAATAGGACAAGAGTTCAACTAAGATGCAAAAAAAAAAAAAAAAATTCTCTTCATGCACCATCCTCTCCCCACCACCAAATAAAGAAAGTTATAAATCCTGATTCTCATCCTCATACAAATAAGGGAAAGGCAGGAAAAAGAATAACAAAGACTTGTAGGCACAAAATAAAAAAGCTCAATTTGAGAATTGCTAACACATATTCTATAAATATGTCTGAAAAGAGAAAATGACTGAGAAAAAGAAAACATTTGTACTTCCCCCCACTAACAGATGAGGAAGAAAATCTGGTCATTGCTGACACCAAAAGACAAACACTCCTACTGAATATTTTAGTTTTCCCTTAAGATAGTTGTGTGCAGAAATTGTAATAGGCAATCCCTCCCTACAAAAATAAATTGAAAATAAAAAAGTATTTATTACAGCCATTTCATATAAAAAAAGTATTATATACAAGTCCAATAATATAGAATGGGACTTTTCTAGTAAGGACTTTTAATTGATTTCTGTTTTTAGTAAGGGCAATTGAAAAGCTAACAAGATAGTGAGGAATTTCCATGGCAAACTTGAAGGAAAACTAGAAACCAGAGAAGTAAAGGTAGCCCAGAGGCCACTGAAGGTCTTTGTCAACCTGGAAAAATTAGAACTTTAGCTTTAATAGCTCTAGTAACATGGCTTGTCCAAGGTGGGGAGTCTAAAAGGAGACTATCCCAAAGAGTTATATTCTTAGGGTCAGGGTAAATTGGAAATAAGTTGGTCTTTAAATGTATTTTTAGGTGAAATTGACATTTATGTAATACCCCCCAAAACTCCATAAAAACAAAACCCTCAGTTATTGAATGTATTTTTAAGTGATCTTGGATAGTGTCCTTAGATATTTAGTTTAAGCAAATTTGCATTTTCTTTTGTATATTTTTATATCTTTCATGACAGAACTCAAATTATTCCTATAAATGAAATTTCAATGATATTTAGCAGTAAAAAGTGTCATTCATCCAAGAAAGAAGTACTATAAATGAGAACAAGCAGAAAGAACAGATAACAGAACGAGATCCATAAAGACTCCACATATGGACATATTATTTAAGACTTATTAAACAACTATGCTTTCAATGTTTAAATAAAAGATGAGCTGAAAATATTTTTGCAAAGAGGAAAACTTATAAAATGGCATCTTTGGAAAAGAACTAGTTAGAACTTCCTGAAATGAATATATGTAGATAGGTAAATAGAGATAGCTATATACATTGATGGATACATACATATACATGTATATATATATATATATGAATTTGGATATGGATATGGATATATGTATATGAATATAGATATATGTGTGTATATATGTATTAATGCATAAAATTAATAGATTACTTATGGGTAAAGACATAATTGTAAATGGTAATTTTAAAAATAACTCAGAAAACTTTATCCAGAATGTGTCATTGAGAGAATAAAGGATGGAAAATACAAAAGGGGAATTAAGAAACATGGAGGATTGACCAAAAAGGTATAACAATAATTTAATTAGAATACCAAAAGGACATAGAGAATAAAAATATAATGGCTATTAATTTCTAGAACTAGTGAAATACATAAACCCATACTTCTAGAAGTCTCTAATTCTAGAGATAAGTAAAAGAAATTCTCACCTATATTTATCAAAGTAAAAATGCAAACCAGCAAAAACAAAAGGAAAACAAAACAATACCTCCAGGACAAAAGACATGATATTCAAAAGAGTGCAATTAGGCTTATAGTTGACCTCTCAATAGCAGCTATGAAAGGCAGAAGGAAGTGAACAGTATCTTCAATATATTGAAAGAAAGTAACTGCTGATTAGAATTATATACAAAGAGAAAATACCATTGAAGAATGACAGCAAAGTGGATACAGTTTTTAAAATTAAGATTTTATTGCTCTAAAGAGAAATATGAGGTTCACAGAAAAATTGGGGGGAAGGTACATAGATTTTTCATATCCCTCCTTGTCCTTCACATGCATAGCTTCCTTTGTTATTAACATTCCACTCCAAAGTGATATATTAATTACAATCAGTGAACCTACAATGACACGTCATCACATCCAGAGTCCATAGTTTACATTATAGTTTACTCTTGGTGTCATACATTCCATGGATTTGAACAAATATGTGCTAACATGTATACATTATTATAATATCGTACAGAATATTTTCACTGCCCTAAAAATCCTCTATGCTCCACCTATTCATTCTTATCCACCACCTCCACATTTTGTCCAACTTCCAGTCTCTGGTCTTCTTACTGCCTTCATAGTTTTGCTTTTTCCAGAATGTCATATAGTTGGAGTCATATAGTATGTAACCTTTTCAGATTGGCTCCTTTTACTTAGTAATATGCATTTAAGTTTCTGCTATGTCATTTCATGGCTTGATAGCTCATTTCTTTTTAGCACTAAATGATATTCCATTGTCTGTATGTTGTTACTTGTGTTCTGACCAACCAGCTAGATTGGTCAGATTGGACAGATTGGGGGTCCTAAACCCTCCTCTTTGGGTTCAATTAATTTACTAGAACAGCTCACAGAACTCAGAGAAATATTTGCTTCCTAGATCACTGGTTTATTATAAAATGGATATAACTCAGGAACAGCCAAATGGAAGAGATGTACAGAGAAAAATATGAGGAAAGAGCAGGGAGCAATCAAGCTACTCTGTCTGTACTTCTGCCTGTTCACTAACCTGGAAGCTCTCAAATTCTGTCCTTTTGGTTTTTTATGAAGGCTTCACTACATAGTAATTATTGATTAGTCTAGTCATTGGCCATTAGCATATGAACTCAATCTCCAGCTCTTCCCTCCTCCCTGGTGTCGGGGACAGGTGGGGTGGGACTGAAAGTTTCAACACTCAAATCACATGGTTGGTTCTCCTAGCAATCAGCTCCCACCATCTTTAGGTTATGAAAGCTTTACAAAAGTCACCTCACTAACATAACAGAAGAAATCTTTATGGCCCTTGTTACAGGAATTTCCAGGGGTTTTAGGAGCTGTGAGCCAGGAACTGTGATTAAAGGCCAAATATATATGAGAAATATGTTTTGATTATCTGAATGACCAAATATATATTTCTTAAAATCACCATATCACAGGCAACTTTTAGTAGTTTTACAGTTAGGTCTCTGATTCAGTTTGAGTTAATTTTTGTGAAAGATGAAGTCTGTGTCTCGATTAATTATTTTGCACGTGGATGTTCAGTTGTTCCAGCACCATTTGTTGAACAGACTATCTGTGTTACATTGTATTGCCTTTGCTCCTTTGTCAAAAATCAGTTGACTAGATTTACGTGGTTTTATTTTTGGGCTCTCTATTGTGTTCCATTGGTCTATTTGTCTGTTCTTGTGTCAATACCATGCTGTCTTGATTACTGTAGATTTCTAGTAAGTCTTGAAATTAGGTAGTGTCAGTCCTCCAACTTTTGTTTTTCTCCTTTAATATTGTATTGGCTGTTCTGGGTCTTTTGTTTCTCCACATAAACTTTACAATTAGTTTGTCCATATCCACAAAATAACACTCGGATTATGACTGGGGTTGCATTGACTCTTTTTTTCTTTTATTTATTTATTTATTTATTTATTTATTTATTTATTTATTTATTCAGTTACAATTGTCTGCATTTTCTCCCCATCCCTCCACCCCACCCCAGCCAGTCCCACCTCCCTCCACCACCTCTACCCACTCCCTTGATTTTGTCCTTGTATCCTTTATAAGTAGCTCCTATAGACCCCTCTCCCCACTATCCCCTCCCCACTCCCCTCTGGCTATTGTTACATTGTTCTTAATTTCAATGTCTTTGGTTATATTTTGTTTGCTTTTTTCTTTTGTTGATTATGTTCCAGTTAAAGGTGAGATCATGTGGTATTTGTCCGTCACCACCTGGCTTATTTCACTTAGCATAATGCTCTCCAGTTCCATCCATGCCATTGCAAAGGGTATAAGCTCCTTCTGTCTCTCTGCTGCATAGAATTCCATTGTGTAAATGTACCATAATTTTTTGATCCACTCATTTGCTGATGGGTACTTAGGTTGCTTCCAGTACTGGGCTATTGTAAATTGTACTGCTATGAACATTGGGGTGCACAGGTTCTTTTGGATTGGTGTTTCAGGGTTCTTAGGGTATAATCCCAGCAGTGGAATTGCTGGGTCAAAGGGCAGTTCCATTTTTAGTTTTCTGAGGAAATTCCATACTGTTTTCCACAGTGGCCTCACCAGTCTGCATTCCCACCAACAGTGCACTAGGGTTCCCTTTTCTCCGCATCCTCTCCAACATTTGTTTGTGGATTTGTTTATGTTGGCCACTCTGACTGGTGTGAGATGGTACCTCACTGTGGTTTTAATTTGCATCTCTCTGATGGCTAGTGATGCCGAGCATCTTTTCATATGTTTCTGGGCCCTCTGTATGTCTTCCTTGGAGAAGTGTCTGTTCAAGTCCTTTGCCCATTTTTTAATTGGGTTGTTTGTCTTCCTGAAGTGGAGTCGTGTGAGTTCTTTATGCATTGACTCTTTAGATCAAATTGGAAATAAATGACATCTTGACAGTATTGAGTCTTCCTATTCATGAATGTGAAATATCTCTCCATTTATGTAGTCCTTTGATTTCTTTCTTCAGATTGAAAAAAAAAGATTTTATTTATTTATTTTAGACAGAGAGGAAGGGAGGGAGAAAGAGAGGTAAACATCAATGTGTGATTGCCTCTTGCATGCCCCCTACTGGGGACCTGACCTGGCCCACAACCCAGGCATGTGCCCTGACTGGGAATTGAACCAGTGACCCTTTGGTTCACAGGCTGGCACTCAAACCATTGAGCCATACCAGCCAGGGCTATTTTTCAGATTTTTATAGTTTTCTGCATTTAGATTTTATATATACACACACACATACACAGTTATATTTATACCTAAGTATTTCATTTTGGGGGGAATTAACATAAATGATATTCTATTAACTTCAAATTCTTCTTTTTCATTGTTGGTATACAGGACAGTGATTGACTTCTGCATAATATCTTGAAACTTACTGTTCACCTATTAGTTCCAGGAGTTTTTAAGTCAGTTCTCCTGGTTTTTCTACATATATAATCATGTTATTTGCAAAAAAAAGACACTTTTATTTCTTTTTTCCATAGATATATTTTATATTGAGAAATTAAGTTTTCCATTAGGAAAAAGTGTAAAGGATAAATAAAGTAATAAGGATACACTTCAAGCAGAAGGAAAGTGATCACAGATGGAAAATATGAGATGCAAAAAGGAAAGAAAAGCAAAGAAAATGGTAAAAATATGGCAAATCTGAAAGAAAGTTGAATGTATAAAGTAATAATGTCTTGCAAGATTATCAAAAACTAAAAATTAGGGTGGACTAGGAGGATATTACAGTTACCTCCTCCCAGAATCAAACTGGAATTACAACTAAAATATAGAACAATCAACCTGAATAACCAAAGATACTACACCTGGCACTAGCAGCTGACACTGGAGCTACTACTTGGTTTGCAATAGTCCACTTTTGTATTCCTGTATCTGTCCATATTTTATAATGACCAGACTGGTTACTCAAATAGAGATATGATGGAGACTACCACCTCTGCTTCTGTTACAGTGGCATTAATTTCTACCATCTCCTTTAAGATTAAATATTGTTTACTCTCTTTGTTGGGTGGGTACAATTTTAGAGGCTCTCACTTGGCCTTTCCCCCTGTGATAGCTCTCATCTTGGTAGTTGTGCCAAATTATTGAGGATGTTCATTTCAATTACACATTTAGGGCCAAGTAAATGATTATTTGGTGACTCTGTAGACCCAGTGGAATGATTATGATCCAGACTGAACCATGACTCCATTTATTACTTGCCCTTCATTTTTTTCACACTCTAATAGGGGGTCCTTAATGATTCTTTTTTAAAAAAGATTTTATTTATTTATTTTTTCAGAGAGAGAGAAAGGGAGGGAAAGAAACAGCAATGTGTGGTTGCCTCTCATGCACGCCCTACTGGGGACCTGGCCTGCAACCCAGGCATGTGCCCTGACTGGGAATCGAACCAGCAACACTTTGTTTCACAGGCCATATCTCAGTCCACTGAGCCACACCAGCCATGGATTCTTCAGTTATTCAGATATCAGTGTCAACTTGGATCTTATGCCCAACAGTTCTGAAAATGTTTGTTTGGATACTACCTTTTTTTAGTGTACAGTTACCTAAGTAAATAGCTGTGGGTCCCCCTCAGGATGGACAGGGATAATTATTATTAGTGTGCTGGCCATAATGTGCTTATTATAATGTTGCAGGGTCTTTCTTCCCAGTGACTTACCTCTATTTCAGTCAACAGGGTCAGTTTCCAAAACTGACTCTGGTCTGGGAACTGGGCAAAAAATAGTGACTTTTACTGGAGTAACTGTGCTAAGACACCTGATCATCTGTCCTTGATTTCACTTGATTTTATCGATTAAGTAGCTTCCTTCTTTTTTTTTTCCTGGTTATGCCATGTTCTGGTAAACATCTCCATTTTTCTTGGAAGGTCAGGATTCCCTGGTTTTTGTTCTAATCTATTGCTGATTACTATATCAAACTGGCTTCTAATTTATCATCCTCACTTCTTTTTTTTAGTGTTTATTAAAGCTCAGATCTCTATCCCCAACTTTCATCTTCTTTTATTCCAAAACAGCTTTACACAATTTATGAGATATGATTTAATTGCTATGACAATCCTATAATTCCTTTTTTAACCTTAACTTTTCAATTATAGTTTACTTCCAATATTTTATATTGGTTTGAACTGTACAGCAAAGTGGTTAGACAATCACATACTTTACAGAGTGCTCCCCTGATATTTCCATTGCCTACCTGGCATCATACATAGTTATTACAGTATTGTTGACTATATTCCCTATGCTGTACTTTACATCACTGTGACTATTGTATCATCCTCATTCCTATCAGTGAGGCCATTTCTACAATAGCATGCCTTACCATCACCACTGGCCAACAGAGGACTACCACCATAAAACATTTTTGTAGTGTTGGTCCTCTTTCACCATGGCAAGTATGATGGTACACAGTGTATCCTTTTAGTCCTCCTAATAGATACACCTGTCCAGTGAGTCTTCTAGACTTACATAGTGTATGTAATATACTTACATAGTATATACTTACATAGTATATCCACAGTATTCTCATTTCTGCCACATAGTCTTCTACTACCTGCCTTGACAATTCTGCCATTTTTACCTAACTTAAGGTGAACCATTGCTTTGTTCATGGTTGGTAAAGGAATAATTATTGGGGTTCTTGTCAAACAGTCAAATCCTGTTTCTTGGAAGAATGCTCCCAAATCAATAAATTCTCCCTTATCCAACTTTATGTTCTGCCTCCCTCCCCCACTTAGTCAAACACCCTCAGAATCCAGTTCCACACATATTCCTCCAACTCATACCAGTGCATATCGGCTGGAAACTGCAGCTACTTTGAGGTAGTTTATTTCCTATCAGACTAGCATTTCCTTGGCCAAGAGGAAAGACAATATGTCTTAACCCTAGTTATTGGCCTGGAAACCAGAAGGAGGTTGAAAATGGATCCTGGGTGGGGATGGGGAGTGACTTCATGTTACCATATCTGGTAGAATCCTTTACATTACCATGAAGCAAGTAGGGAGAACTAGCTTTTTGTAAGGAAGAGAGTCCAGAGAGTTCAGAAGGACCTGGGAAGTTATGATATAGAATACATCAACCTTGTTCTCTTCATTCCTTGTATCAGAGACCTATTCTTTCTCAACAAAAACCATGCACTTGGCATTACAGAATTTGTTTTGCAAGTTTATCTTCTTTGGAGCTTTGTTTCTCTTAAAATAAAGTCCTGGGCCTGGTCTTTCTTCAGTTTCCACCAAATTACACTTGTCCTAATAGATACTCTTTTTCTCATATGTCTTAAATACTAGAATCATAACATCAGCTAGTGCATTCCTTTCCAAAAGTATAACATCACATTTCACCAATAATGAAAGTTTTAACCATGTCACTACTACCTTGTGTCAAAGGCTCCTTATATTCTACCTATCACCAGGGATGGAATTCTCATTGCTACTTAGGTGGCAGGTGCTCTAGTCCCTAAATCTACTCTCACTATTTGCTTTCTGGGATCTGGTACCAATATAGGTCGGATACCCTAGGAAGCAGACAGAATGTACAGTGCAATAGAGTTATTCAGGAGGACTTTGGGATGAACATCTGTGGAATAGTTGGGGAGGGGTGACAGATTATGAGGAGGGAGAAGTTAAGCTATATTATAGAATCAGTGGAGGTCTCAGCTGACTCTACAGGAAATTCTAAAGCTTGGATAATTCTTTGGAGTTATTATAAGTTGAATTTAGATGATTGGACCTTTCTACTCCCTCTTGAATAAGTAATTAGATGTGGTTTGCCCTGGGTATGGGCATGACATTGGGCAAAGCAGCTCCTGCAGATGAGGCACTCTCTGGAAAGTGCTGAGAGCTGAGAGATGTCTGTTGGCAATACTCCCAGAAGCTGGCCAGAGGGGGTAGAGATGTTTTTTGTTTTTTGTTTTTTTTTCCTGAAGGAGGATCTATGTAGCACATCCCAGCTTCCACCAATTACAACAGCAAAATATCTTGTATGGTTTCTAGATTTCCAGCTTCCAAAGAGTACAGAACTGCCTGGAGATGGATGTGGGAGACAAATACAAGTGTTGTTTAATGATCTACTATTAGTAAAGTATATGACATTGACATTTCTGTAGGTCAAATAATTGAATATTAGCAATTTTATATTGTCCAACCTAACAGTGGAATAAACATGGAAGGAACCTGCGTTGGGCATGTGGTCATATTTAATATTTGTGTGTTCTAAAACAATTATCAAATAGCTTCACCTCCCGTACAAGCCCTACACCTATTATTCTCCCTCATTTAATTCAAAACCTTACTATTAAATCATTTGATGTCACCCACAACCATTGGTAAAGTAAAGCCTTATGAATGCAATGAGAACTTATTTACTACTATTTCCTACATTCATTCCACCTCTGAATTTTGAATCTTATACCTCTTCTCACCTGGAATTCTTCTGTCTGCATTGTTCCATACCCTGATCAAATAACAATACTCTTTTCCAAATCTACCTCCTCCTTATAGCCTCTTTTGATGACACAAGATTTATTATAGCTTCCCTGCATTTCTTCAGCACTTAAGACCAATTTAACACAATATAGGATTTTAAATAGTTGTGGTGTGTCTTATGAAAGGATTCTCTTTCATATGGATTGCCTTTATTTCACCAGATAGGTGTGAGTTCCTTGAAGGCAGAGGTTGTAGTGTATACTTCTGTTTTGTCCACATCTTTAACACCCAAATGGAATCTCATTACTGAAAATCATGTGGAATTTAAAGATCTTAAAATATGTTCATTTCCTACTTACCTACATTAACTGTCCTTTCAAATTATGTATACATAAATTAATTAAATCATTCATAAGCACTAAGACAGCTGAGAAATAAAGTTAAAGTTCTGTCAAAGTGTTCTTGAAAGGTACAAAACAGGTGAGGTCAGAAGAAAAACTATAAACACCCAGAGAGCTGAAGCTGTAAGTTTGGCTTTCTCAACCTTCCAACATAGAACTTTGCACTTTCCTTAATAACACTTCTCATCAATTCCAATTTTATGTCATTATTTAGTTTGTTTCTGTTCCACTGTAACTTATTTATATGTTTCATGAGGGCAGGGACTATATTTGTTTTATCTACTGTCATAATAGGTACTCAATACATATTTATTGAAATAATATTAAATACAGTAACCTAATGACTATCATTTGATGAAAAGAAAATAGGATTTATACCATCAACTCCAGGGACTTCTAACCATCAATCTTTGCTCCAAGGTGGCTTCTTTCACCCTGTCATGTTTTCTCATTTGGGAATGTCCCTAATGCATAAACATTTTCAGTCTTCAATCCCAACTACAAAAAACCATCCTTCCCTCTTCTAGGCAAATTTTTAGAGTAGAGGATTTGTCTTTACTCCAGAGGTTCTCTGTACTATGACAAAATCTACTACCTGGACCCGGAACATTTACCCATGAAATCACCAACCTCAGCAAAACAAGTCCATCTCCTAGCAGTGGTACCTCCAAATTGGTGCCGCACACTCTTGAAATCCCCCTAGGAAACATTTTCCCAAATTCTTCCCTGAAGCTCACCCTGTGGACACCCCTTCCCTAAACTGCCACTCAAATATCGCAAGTAATTTCTTGCATTCATTTCTCAATACAGGGTTATACTCATAAGTTCATTCTCTCCCTTCCCCTCCTTCTAGTTTTACCAGCACTTACCTTTTCTCTATACTATTCTGGTTGTGCATGTGTCTGTGGTGAATTGTGGAACGTGAAAGAGTTTATAGCATGGCATGATGAAGAAAGACAGTATCAAAGAGAAAGAACATACAATCATTTCAGTATCTGTTTATTTTGCACTTATGAGTTTTCTATGGGCTTAATGGTTTAAAATAATACCTATCATTTATTTTGCTCACAACTCTGAAATTTCTATTTTTAAATATATTTTATTAATTATGCTATTACAGTTGTCCCATTTTTCCTCCCTTTATTCCCCTCTGCCCTGCATATCCCCTCCCACCCACATTCCCCCCCCCCCCCCGCTTTAGTTCATGTCCATATAAGTTCTTTGGCTTCTTCATTTCCTATACTATTCTTAACCTCCCCCTGTCTATTTTTTACCCACCATTTATGCTACTTATTCCCTGTACCTTTTCCCCCTCGCTCCCCACCTACTCCCCACTGATAAACCTCCGTGTGATCTCCATTTCTGTGGTTCTGTTCCTGTTCTAGTTGTTTGCTTAGTTTGCTTTTGTTTTGTTTTGTTTTGTTTTGTTTTACGTGTGTCTGTTAATAACTGTGAGTTTGTTGTCATTTTACTGTTCATATTTTTTATCTTCTTTTTCTTAGATAAGTCCCTTTAACATTTCATATAATAAGGGCTTGGTGAGGATGAACTCCTTTAACCTGACCTTATCTGGGAAGCACTTTATCTGCCCTTCCATTCTAAATGATAGCTTTGCTGGAGAGAGTAATCTTGGATGTAGGCCCTTGCCTTTCATGACTTTGAATACTTGCTTCCAGCACCTTCTTGCCTGCAAGGTTTCTTTTGAGAAAACAGCTGATAGTCTTATGGGAACTCCTTTGTAAGTAACTGTGTCCTTGTCTCTTGCTTTTAAGAGTCTCTCCTTATCTTTGATCTTGGGAAACTTAATGATGATGTGCCTTGGTGTGTTCCTCCTTGGATCCAATGTCTTTGGGACTCTCTGAGCTTCGTAAACTTCCTGAAAGTCTATTTCCTTTGCCAGACTGGTCAAATCAGACTGCCTATCTGATTCATTATTTGTTCAAATAAGTTTTCGATTTCTTGCTCTTCCTTTTCTCCTTTTGGTACCCCTATGAATCAGATATTGGAACATTTAAAGATGTCCTGGAGGTTCCTAATCTTCCCCTCATTTTTTTGAATTCCTATTTCTTCATTCTTTTCTGGTTGAATGTTTCTTTCTTCCTTCTGGTCCACACTGTTGATTTGAGTCCCAGTTTCCTTCCCGTCACTGTTGGTTCCCTGTACATTTTCCTTTATTTCACTTAACATAGCCTTCATTTTTTCATCTAATTTGCGACCATATTCAACCAATTCTGTGAGCATCTTGATTACCAGTGTTTTGAACTGTGAATCTGATAGGCTGGCTATCTCTTCATCGCTTAGCTGTATTTTTTCTGGAGTTTTGATCTGTTCTTTCATTTGGGCCATTTTATTTTTTTCTTGGAGCGCCTGTTACATATAAGGGGTGGAGCCTTAGGTGTTCACCAGGGTGGGGCAACCCAGGTTGCTGCGCTGTGACGCTGTATGTTCAGGAGGGGTCCAAGAGGGAACAGTGCCACTTGCTCCACTCTCTGCCAGTTTTGAGTCACTTCCCTGGCTACCCAAAAGCAAATTGGGCCCTTCTGGTGCTGATCCCTGGGTGGATGGGCTTGTGTACATTCTAGGACCCTGTGGGTCTCTCCCAGGAACTCGCCTGTGAGACTGGGAGTTTCTCCTGCTGCTGCCTCAACTCCCACCAGTGTTTTCAGTCAGATGTTTGAGGCTTTCTTTTCCTGCCCTGGAGCCTTGGGCTGCGCCATCTATCTCACTCCCCAGTTGTTTCTCCCAGTTTATCTGTACGGGAATGTGGGACTGCTTGCTCCACCAGCTGCCACCTTGCCAGCCAGCCACTGCCTTGCCCAACCTGGTCCTCCAGCTGCCACCTTGCCGCGAGTCCTCTTTGCCTGGCTGACCATCTCCACAACCTCCTACCAGTCTGGATGAATGTTTCTTTTTTATCTCCTTTGTTGTCGGACTTCCATACAGTTCGATGTTCTGTCAGTTCTGGTTGTTTTTTGTTTTTAAATTTTTGTTGTCCTTCTTTTGGTTGTGCAAGGAGGCACAGTGTGTCTACCTACGCCTCCATCTTGGCCAGAACTCACAACTCTGAAATTTAGGCAAGCCTTGGCAGGAGCTTTTGTCTCCACCCTACATGGCATCAGCTGGGGCAATGTGAATAGGGGCTGGAGGACCCACTCCCAGGATGGCTCATTGACACATGGCAAGTCAGTGTGGCCTGCCAGCTGGGAACTCAGCTAAGGCTGTGGGTGGCAGGGAGGTAGAACTGTTGGATTCCTCTCAGCACTGTGGCTAAGTTACAAGAGTGAACCTCCCAAACCTAAATGGTTTGGGATATTTTATATAAAAATTTAGCTGAGGATCCCAAGTATTGCCTGATCCTTTCAATCTGTTTTTCATTTATAACTAGCTTAGTTCAAAAAAGATATGAAGCAGAAGCTCCTCTTTTAAAAGGTAGCCACTTATAACATTTAAACACAATTCTTATAGTCTGGATTCTAAGGGATGGTTTACATTTTTGAGAGTAAAAAATGTATCTGTATGGTGGGGAGAGGTGTGCTTGTATGTTTGCATGCTATATGTGAGCATACATGTACATGCCTGTGTTTTTTATATGTAGTGTATCATGTCTGTGCATATATGTGTCGATGTGTGTAGGAATGTATATATGTGTGTGTATCTACCTATGTTGGTGAGACTGTTGTCTAGTTTTCATGAGGATATCTGTTATTATTCGTACTTTCTACAGTCAAAGTCAAGTCACCTTCTATCAACATTTATTCCCCCTTTACCCACTTCTACCTCCCCCACCCCCACTTTCCCATTGGTAATCACCATTAAATGAAATGATATGGTATTTGGCTTTTTCAGATTGACTTGTATCACTCAGCATAATACTCTCCAAGTCCATCCATGCTATCACAGAAGGTAAGATTTGCTTATCTTTTACAGATGAGTCATAATCTACTCAGTTAATTTACGACTGTTTTTGTATTTTCTCATCTAATGATGGGCACATGAGATACTTCTAAATATTGGCTATTGTAAATATAACTGCAATGAAAAATAAGGATACATATGTTCTTTTGAATCAGTGTTTCAGGATTTTTTGCATTAATTTGCAGAGGTGGAATCTCTGGGTCATAAGGCAGTTGCATTTTGAAAATTTATTATTACTTTTTTAACTTTTTTTTATTCTTCAAATACCTCTGTCTCCATTTTCCAACCCAAATTCCCTCCATCCCAGCCATCCTCACTTCCCACCCTTGATCCTACCCCCTTTGGTTTTGTCCATGTGTCCTTTATAGGTGTTCCTGAAAACCCTTCCCCCTCCCCCCCATTATCCCCTTCCATATACCCTCTGGTAACTGTCAGTTTGTTCTTAATTTCAATGTCTCTGGTTATATTTTGCTTGCTTCTTTGTTTTGTTGACGAGGTACCACTTATAGGCATGATCGTATGGTATATGTCTTTCACCACCTGGCTTATTTCATTTAGCATAATGCTCTCCAGTTCCATCCATGCTGTCACAAAGTGGAGGAGCTCCTTCTTTCTGCTGCGTAGTATTCCATTGTGTAAATGTACTATAGTTTTTTTCTTCCATTCATTTACTGATGGGCACTTAGGTTGCTTCCAGCACTTGGCTATTGTAAACTGTGCTGCTATGAACATTGGGGTGCATAGATTCTTTTGGATTGGTGTTTCAGGGTTCTTAGGATATAATCCCAGCAGTGGAATTGCAGGTTCAAAAGGCAGTTCCATTTTTAGTTTTCTGAGGAAATTCCATACTTTATTCCACAGTGGCTGCACCAGTCTACATTCCCAACAACACTGCACTAGGGTTCCCTTTTCTCCACATCCTCTCCAACACTTGCTGTTTGTTCATTTGTTGATGATGGCCATTTTCAGCAGTGTGAGATGGTATCTCATTGTGGTTTTAATTTGCATCTCTCTGATTGCTAGTGATGCTGAGCATCTTTTCATATGTCTCGGGGCCCTCTGTATGCCCTTGGAGAAGTGTCTATTCAAGTCCTTTGCCCATTTTTGATTGCATAGTTTGTCTTCCTGGAATGGAGTCTTGTGAGCTCTTTATATATTTTAGAGATAAAACCCTTGTCTGAGATATCATTGGGAAATATGTTTTCCCATATAGTTGGTTCTCTTTTCATTTTAATGCTGTTTTCTTTAGCTGTGTAGAAGCTTTTTATTTTAATGAGATCCCATTTGTTTATTCTTTGTTTTATATCCCTTGCTCTACAGGACATATCAGTGAAAATACTGTTGCATGTAATGTGTGAGATTTTCTTGCCTATGTTCTCCTTTAGGAATTTTATGTTGTCATGACTTATATTTAAGTCTTTTATTCACCTTGAATTTATTTTTGTGTATGGTGTAAGTTGGTGATTGAGTTTCATGTTGTTGTCCAGATGTCCCAACACCATTTGTTGAAGAGTCTGTTTTCACTCCATTTTATGTTTCTGCCCCCTTTGTCAAATATTAATTGACCATAGAGACTTGGGTTTATTTCTGGGCTCTGTATTCTGTTCCATTGGTCTTTGTGTCTGTTCTCATGCCAGTACCAGGCTGTTTTGATTACAGTGGCCTTGTAATACAGTTTGATATCAAGTATTGTGACCCCTGTTCCTTTGTTCTTTTTCAAAATTTCTGCAGCTATTTGGGGTTGTTTATGGTTCCATGTAAATTTTTAAAATGTTTGTTCTATATCTGTGAAATATGTCACTGGTATTTTAATAGAGATTGAATTGAATGTATACATTGCTTTGGGTAGTATGGCCATTTTGATGATGTTAATTTTCCAATCCATGAGCATGGTACATGCTTCCATTTGTTTGTGTCTCCCTTAATTTCTTTCTTCAGTGTTGGGTAGTTTTCTGAGTACAGTCTTTTAACTCCTTGGTTAAGTTTATTCCTAGACTTTATTTTTCTTGTTGCTACATCAAATGGGATTTTTTCCCCTGATTTCTGTTTCTGATGTTTCATTGTTGGTGTACAAAAAAGCCTTTGATATCTGAATATTGACTTTGTATCTTGCTGTTTTGCCAAATTCACTTATTAGGTAGAGCAGCGTTTTGGTGGAGTCTATAGGATTTTCTATGTACACTATCATGTCATCTGCAAAGAGTGACAGTTTTACTTCCTCCTTTCCAATTTGGATGCCTTTTATTTCTCTTTCTTGTCTGATTGCTGTGGCTAGGACTTCCAATACTATGTTGAACAGAAGTGGTGAAAGCAGACATCCTTATCTTGTTCCTGATCTTAGTGGGAAAGTTTTTAGTTTTTGCCCATTGAGTATGATATTGGCTGCAGGACTCTCATATATGGCCTTTATTATGTCGAGGAATGCTCCCTCTATTCCCACTTTGCTGGGTGTTTTTATCATAAATGGGTGATATATCTTATCATATGCTTTTCCCACCTCTATTGATATGATCATGTGAATTCTGTCTTTCCTTTTATTTATGTGGTGTGATACATTTATTGATTTGAAAATATTATACGATCCTGGCATACCTGGTATGAATCCTACTTGGTTATGGTGTATGGTCTTTTTAATGTATTGCTGGATATGGTTTGCCAATATTTTATTGAGGATTTTAGTGTCTATGTTCATCAGTGATATTGGCCTATAATTTTCTTTCTTTGTTATGTCTTTATCTGGTTTTGGGATTAGAATGATGCTGACTTCATAGAAAGAGTTTGGGAGTCTCCATTTTCTTGTATTTTTTGGAACAGTCTGTGAAGGATACAGGTAGCTCATCCTTAAATGTTTGTTAAATTCTCTTGTGAAACCATCTGGTCCAGGGCTTTTGTGTGCTTGGAGTTTTTTGATTACTGCTTCGATTTTATCAGTTGTTATTGGTCTGCTCAGGCTTTCTGCTTATACTTCATTTAGTTTTGGAATATTATATATTTCTGGAAATTTGTCCATTTCACCTAGGTTTTCAATTTCTTGGCATATAGTTCTTTGTAGTCATTTCTTACAGTCCGTTATATTTATGTGGTATCAGTTGTAATCTCTCCTGTTTCATTTCTGATTTTGTTTATTTGGGCCCTCTCTCTTTCTTGATCAGTCTGCTTAAAGGCTTACCAATGTTGTTTATCTTTTCAAAGAAGGAACTCTTGGATATATTGATCCTTCAAAGAGTTCCTTTAGTCTCTATATCATTCAATTGTGCTCTGATCTTGGTTATTTCCTTCATTTGATTAGCTCTGGGCTGTCTTTGTTTTTCCTCCAGTTCTTCTAGATGTAGGGTTAGGTTGTTCATTTGAAATGTTTCTATATTTTTTAGGTAGGTCTGTATCACTATGAACTTCCCTCTCAAGACTGTCTTCACTGTATCACATAAGTTTGGGACTGTTGTGAATTTATTTTCATTTGTTTCCAGAAATTTTTTGATTTCTTCCTTAATCTCATTCTTGACCTCTTCATTTTTTAATAGCATGCTATTCAATCTCCATGAATTTGAGTGTTTTTGAGTTTTTTCCTTGAGGCTGGTTTCTAGTTTCAGTCCCTTGTGTTTGGAGAAAATGCTTGATATGATTTCAATTTTCTTGAATTCGTTGAGGCTTGCTTTGTGTCCTATCATGTGTTACATCTTTGAAAATGTTCCATGTTCATTTGAAAAGAATGAATATTTTGCTTCTTGGAATGAAAGGTTCTATATATATCAGTTAAGTTAAGTTCATCTAGGACATTGTTCAATGTCGCAATATATTGGTTGATATTTTGTTTGGAAGATATATCTGTTTTTGACAGTGGAGTGTTAAAATCCGCTACTATAATTGTGTTGCCATCAATATCTTTCTTGGAGTCCTCCAAGATTTTCCTTATATATTTGGGAGCTACTATGTTCGGTGCATATATGTTTATAATGTTTATGTCTTGATGGATTCTTCCCTTCAGTATTATGAAGTGTCCTTCTGTGTCTCTTTGTATGGCCCTTGTCTTGAAGTCTATTTTGTCTGATATGAGTATTGCTACCCTGACTTATTTTCCTGTCCATTGTCTTGGAGTATTTTTTCCAACCCTTCACTTTCAATCTGTGTAAGTCTTTTGTTCTGAGGTAGGTCCCTAGTAGACAGTATATGTGTGGATCATGTTTTCTTATCCATTCAGCTACTCTATGTCTTTTGATTGGAGCATTAATCCATTTACATTTGATTATTATTCATAGATACTTATTCATTTCCATTTTACTTCCTTTGTAAAGGAACTTGTGTTCCTCTCTCTCTCATTCTTTTTCTTCCTTTCTTAAAGCAGTCCTTTTAGCATATCTTGCAGGGCTGGTTTGGTGGAGCTGTATTCTTTGAGCCTTATTTTGTCTGGGAAACTCCTTATTTCGCCTTTCATTTTAATTCAGAGCCTTGCTGGATAGAGTAGTCTTGGTTGCAGGCCTTTGGTTTTCATTACTTGGAATATTTCTTGCCATTCTCTTCTGGCTTGTAGTGTTTCCATTGAGAATTCAACTACTAGCCTTATGGGGGCTCCCTTATATGTTACTTCCTGTTTCTCCCTTGCTGCCTTTAAGATTCTCTCTTTGCCTTTGAATTTTGCCATTTTAATTATAGTGTGTCTTGGAGTTGACCTCTTTGGATTCCTCTTGATTGGGACCCTCTTTGCTCCCTGGATTTGTGTGACTTTTTCTCTCATCAAATTAGGGACATTTTCCATCATTACTTTTTCAAATAGATTTTCTGTCCCTTGCTCTTCTCCTTCTCCTTCTGATGTCCTTATTATATGGATATTATTCCATTTCATGTTGTCTTGCAGTTACCTTAACACCTCTTTGTTCTTTTTGAGTCTTTTTTCCTTTTCTTGCTCTTTCTGGGTGTTTTTTTCTACCTTGTCCTCCAATTCGCTGATTCAATCCTCTGCTTCATTGAGCCTGCTTTTGATTCCTTCTACTGTGTATTTCAATTCAGAAATTGTATTCTTCATTTTCTTTTGGACCTTGTTTATGGTTCCTGTTTCCTTTTTCATGTTGATTTAGTTTGCAGTTAGTTCATCGTAGTTTCCATGTAGTTTTTGGTAATTCTTAGTGAGCACGTTGAGCTTTCTTATAACCATTGCTTTGAACTCAATATCTGATAGTTGACTTGCCTCTATTTCATTTAGCATTCTTTCTGAGGCTTTGTTCTTTCCTTTCATTTTGGGTTTGTTTCTTTGTCTTCCCATTGTTTGTGAGACTCTTCTTGTTAGCTTCTGTTTCTTAGCTTGATCTGTTTTGACTCTCTGAGTTTGTAGTGTGAACTTGTATGGTAGGGGACCTGTGAGATTCAGTGGTGCAGTCTCCTTCACTTCCTGAACTTGCTGCTCTTGGGATGCCATTTATGTTGGCTCTCTGGAAGTAATTGGGTTTTGATTGTTGTTGAGTCTTTCTTTGGTGTGTCCATCCCTCCAGCTGTTTCACTGAGGGTCACTCTGCCCACAATGTCTTGTATGCTGTTGTTCAGGTGCTGCCAGAACAAAACCACAAAGCCCAGGGTGATGCGGATCCCGGCCCGCAGGATCCGGTGTTGTGGTTGCAATATACAAATACACAAGGACTACAGAAATCCTGTGGAGGAAAAGGGATGGCATGGCCACTCTCTAAGTGAGAGAGGGCAAGAGAGCTAGAGAGAACCCAAGAGAGAGCTGAGCCCTGCCTGGACAGGCTTTTATTGTTTTTCTGGGCATATTACATGGAGGATGGTCCTCATTTACTATGCACAGGTTCATCACAGGTGATTACCTTTTAAGGAAAACAAAGGACAGAATACTGCTAATTACTTCAAAGACAAGGATGTTACAGCTCAAGGGGGAAACTGCTCACACTCCATACTTGGGTGGTTTAGCACAGACCTTAGGAAGTTAAAGATACTCAGTAAACACTTGCTGCCTCAGGGTGAGGGAGTTTTAGCAAGAGTAAGTGTCATAGCAGTCAAGGTACAATGCAGGCCTGATTTCTCACTGGAGAACCTATCCATGGATGTGGGTCCTGCCTGCCAACCTCGCTCCCCACTGGCTTTTCTGAGTGGGGGCTGAGCCACATCTCCCACATGTGGAACCATTCCCCACACCAGGGAACAAACCCATGTCCACAAAAATATCTCCATCACCCCATCCCCCACAATCTCATTATCAACAACAAATGAGCCAGTATTAATAAGGATGTAAAGAGGTTAAGACTATTGTAAGAAAGGAGAGAAATATAGTATCAATTCTAGTGACTTATTATGCACAATCTTTCTGGACAAGAAATGAATGTCAAAAAGTTATGCAGGAAAGAAAATATCGCTAATCATGAAGACCACAGTGGACTTCATCTTGGTAGCCTTTAGTATTTACCACTGTTTTTTTTTTTTTTTCTTTCTAGATCAGCCCCTGGTGGTGTCAGATGTTGACCCTGTCTGACCTTAGGCAGCCTGTTCTGAGATTGCCAGAGATCTGCTGTCTATACTTGTTTCCTTCAGTTGTTAATCAGTGACTTTGCACTCAGCAGTCAGGATTAAGCCCCATAGGGTGGGGCAGAATGCCTCCTAGGGTTGGGGCTATTGTTCCCCCTCAGGCTGCTGCTGCTCAGAGGGGAGTGGTGTACCTGAGCAGTATGGCTGCTGCAGTATGAGAGATGACTCAGTACCAGGATCCTGGTGGCCACTGTCTCAGTTCTCTCCCTCAAGCTTCTGTCCCCAGTCTCTCCCCAAGCATCTCTAGTCCACTCTGCTCCCCCCCTTTCCAGGGATTTACATCTGTGGCCTTCTCCTTTAGTATTAATTTAGTCTGTCTGTACTGAGGAGTCAGACTTCAGCACCACAGAGCCAGAGTAGAGTCACTTTTAGGGGAGGGGCTGTTGTTTCCCCTCGGGCTGCTGCTGCTGGGAGGGGAGTGGTCTGCCTGAGCAAGATGGCTGCCACTGTTTGGGGAATGACTCAGCACCAGGTTCCCTGCATCTACTCTCTCTGTACTCAGCACTCTCCCCAAAGCTTCAGTCCCCAGTCTCTCCTCAGGCATCTCCAGCCCACTCTGCTCCCACCTTTGCCAGATCCCTGGGTAAGTGACAGCAAATAAAAATTTGTGAATTGGCTTTTTAAATGGCTCTTTGCATCTCCAGCCATGAGTCTCTGGCAGAGAGCAACCCTGCCACTTTTTGCCACTAGTTATCTGTGTCCTTTTTGGGCTCTGGTGTTCTGGCTGCAGATCCCAGCTTAGGGTTTACAGCCCATTGTTCTCAGGGGGTCTAACCTGCTGCTTAATTATTCCTCTGGCACTGCCGCTTGTGGGCAACCAGCCAGCCCTTTTGGGTCTCCACCATACTCCTTACCAGACAGGTTGTGCCAAAGCTGGTTCTTCTGTCTGAGGTTATAAGGCTTCTCTCTTGCTATTTTTCAGTTGTTTGTTCTGAGTTATTTCTCCACAATTTAGTTGTAATTGCAGATTTGCCCTGGGAGGAGGTTAGTGTGGCGTCTACTCACTCCTCTGCCATCTTTCCGCTTGTCACATTTTATAATTTTTTTGAAGAAACTTCATACTGTTTTCCACAGTCACTGTACCAATGTGCATTCTCACCAATAGTGCACGAATGTTCCCTTTTCTCCACATCATCACCAGCACTTGTTGTTTATTAATTTATTGATAATAGCCATTCTGAAATGTGTGAGGTGTTATGTCATTGTGGTTTTACTTTGCATTTCTCTGTTGATTCATGATGTTGAGCATCTTTTCATATGTCTATTGGGCATCTGCATGCCCTCTTTTGGGAAGCATCTATTCTGGTCCTTCGCCCATTTTTAAAATTGGATTTTTTTTTGGTGTTGAGTTATATGAGTTCTTTATAAATTTTAGATATTAACCCTTTATCAGATGTATCATTGGTGAATATATTCCACCATCAGTGGATTGTCTTTGTATTTTGTTGATTTTCTTTGCTGTGCTGAGTTTCTTTAACTTTTTGGTTTGATGTAGTCTCGTTTGTTTATTTTTCCTTTGTTTCCTTTTCCTGAGGAGACAATTCAGAAAAAATATTGCTATGAAAAATGTTCAAGATTTTACTGCCTGTGTTCGGTTCTAGAATTTTTACAGTTTTAACTCTTACATTTAAGTCTTTAATACATTTGAGTTTATTTTTGTGTATGGTATAAGTAAGTGGTCTAGTTTCATTTTTTGCATGTATCTGTCCAATTCCTGAAGACCATTTATTGAATAAACTATCTTTTCCCCATTGTATGGTCTTGCTTCCATTGTCAAATATTAATTGAACATAGAGGCATTGGTTTATTTCTGGGATCTGTATTCGTTCCATTGATCTATCTGTCTCTTTTTATTAAAGTACCATGCTTTTTTTATTACTATCACATTGTAGTGTATTTTGATATCAGATAGCATGATTCCTCCAACATTGTTCTTTTGTAATACTGCTGTGGCTATTTGGCATCTTTTATGGTTTCATATAAATTTTTTTGGAATATTTGTTCTAGTTTTGTGAACAATGCCATTGGTGTCTTGATAGGAATTGCATTGAATCTATAGATTGCTTTGGGTAGTATGGACATTTTAATGATGTTAATTCTTTTTATCCATAAACACAGTATATGCTTCTACCTATTTGTATCTTCTTCAATTTCTTTCTTCAGTGTCTTATAATTTTCCAATTTCAGGTCTATATATCCTTGATTAAATTTACACCAAGGTATGGTTTTTAATGGAATTGTAAATGGAATTATTTTCTTAGTTTACATTTGTGACATTTTATTATTGGTTTATAAAAATGCAACTGATTTCTGGATATTTAATTTGTATCTTACTACTTTACTGAATTCATTTATCTCTTCTTCTTTCTTCTTCTTCTTCTTTTCTTTTTCTTCTATTTTTGAAAACCCTTTAACATTTCTTGTAATACAGGTTATAACCCAAGAATTTGCAGTTCCCGGATGCTGCTGATGCTGCTGACACTGGCCTCCAGGGACCACAGAGAACTGCTAGATTAGATGATGGGGAGAGACAGCCTCATTGTGGAGGGGAATGCCCTCTTGCTTCTCACTTCATGGTGTAGCAGGACCTCAGGAAAGCTAGTTCCCAAATGTACCTCTCGATATATTTTTAAAGAATGTTAACTGTAACATTCACCTATTTTTCCTGAGGTGAATGGCATACATTTTTCTCTTCCATCTTCTCTTTCATCTTCTGTAGGCATTCTTCTTTATAAATGATACATATTATTACCATAGCATGTACTGTGTGTAATTCTATTGATTACAAACATGTTTACATTTGGTTGTGACATTTACATAGTATCATTTAAAAAATTCATTTTATTTTGTGTTTGTATGTATATAGAACATCATACAAAGTACTTGTTTTCTTAAATATATTTATTGATTATGCTATTATAGTTGTCCCATTTCCCCCCCTTCACTACACTCCATCCTGCCTACCCCCTCCCTCCCACATTCCACCCCCTATAGTTCATGTCCGTGGGCCATACTTATAAGTTCTTTGGCTTTTACATTTCCTATACTATTCTTACCCACCCCCTGTCTATTTTCCACCTACCATTTATGCTACTTATTCTCTGTACCTTTCCCCCCTCTCTTCCCCTCCCACTCCCCTGTTGATAACCCTCCATGTGATCTCCATTTCTGTGGTTCTGTTCCTGGTCTAGTTGTTTGCTTAGTTTGCTTTTGTTTTGGTTTTAGGAGTGGTTGTTAATAACTGTGAGTTTGCTGTCATTCTTACTGTTCATATTTTTTATCTTCTTTTTCTTAGATAAATCCCTTTAACATTTCACATAATAAGGGCTTGGTGATGATGAACTCCTTTAACTTGACCTTATCTGAGAAGCACTTTATCTTCCCTTCCATTCTAAATGATAGCTTTGCTGGACACAGTAATCTTGGATGTAGGCCCTTGCCTTTCATGACTTGGAATACTTCTTGCCAGCCCCTTCTTGCCTGTAAGGTCTCTTTTGGGAAATCAGCTGACGGTCTTATGGGAACTCCTTTGTAGGTAACTGTCTCCTTTCCTCTTGCTGCTTCTAAGATTCTCTTTTTCTGTTTCATCTTGGGTAATGTAATTATGATGTGCCTTGGTGTGTTCCTCCTTGGGTCCAGCTTCTTTGGGACTCTCTGAGCTTCCTGGACTTCCTGGAAGTCTATTTCCTTTGCCAGATGAGGGAAGTTCTCCTTCATTATTTGTTCAAATAAGTTTTCAATTTTTTGTTCTTCCTCTTCTCCTTCTGGTACCCCTATAATTTGGATGTTGGAATGTTTCAAGATGTCCTGGAGGTTCCTAAGCCTCCCCTCACTTTTTTGAATTCTTATTTCTTCATTCTTTTCTGGTTGAATGTTTCTTTCTTCCTTCTGGTCCACACTGTTGATTTGAGTCCCAGTTTCCTTTGCATCACTATTGGTTCCCTGTACATTTTCCTTTGTTTCTCTTAGCATAGCCTTCATTTTTTTCATCTAAGTTGCGACCAAATTCAACCAATTCTGTGAGCTTCCTGATTACCAGTGTTTTGAACTGTGCATCCGATAGGTTGGCTATCTCTTTGTTGCTTAGTTGTATTTTTTCTGGAGCTTTGATCTGTTCTTTCATTTGAGCCATTTTTTTGTGTGTCTTGGCACACCTGTGACATGTAAGGGGCAGAGTCTTAGGGATCCACCAGGGCGGGGTAACGCTCGTAACTGTGCTCTGATGCTGTGTGTGGAAGAGGGGTCCAATAGGGATCAATGGCGCTGGCTGCACTCTCTGCCAGATTTCAGTCACTCCCTCTGCTACCCACAATCAAATTGGGCCCCTCTGGTGCTGATTCCCCAGTAGGTGGGCTTGCGCACGCTCTAGGCCCCTGCGGGTCTCTCCAAAGAGCTCTCCTGTGAGGCTGGGAGTTTCTACTGCTGCCGCCTCAACCCCCATGGCTGTTTTCAATCACAGGTTTGAGGCTTTATTTCCCCAAGCTGGAGCCCTGGGTTGCGCAGTCTGCTTCGCTACCCCGCCGTTCCTCCTGGTTTATCTGTGCTAGAATATGGGGCTGCAGGGTCCACAAGCCACCACCTTGTGGGGTCTGCCAGCTGCAGCCTGGCCTGCCCTGTTCCACAGTCTGCCACTTTGCTGGGTCCACCAGCTGCCGCCTTGTCACAAGTCCTCTCTGCCCTGGCTGCCTGTCTCCACCCCTCCTACAGGTCTGGATGAATGTTTCTTCTTTATCTCCTTGGTCGGTGGACTTCCATACAGTTCGATTTTCTGTCAGTTCTGGTTGTTTTTTGTTTTTAAATTTTTGTTGTCCTTCTTTTGGTTGTGTGAGGAGGCACAGTATATCTACCTATGCCTCCATTTTGGCTGGAAGTGTCAGTACTTGTGTTTTACTGATAAAATTTGGGAGCTATGATGTACAGTTAAGTCTTCAAACTTAAGCACAAGTAAATGAGCTTAATTTATTTAATTTAGAAACTGATTATTTCGAAATTTAAGCAATTTGGCAGCTGGGTGTGCAGAAGGGCATGTGGGTGTGACTAACATGTTTTTGCCAGAACTGTGTTTTTGCCTGGTACATTTGGAATTTCAAGAATCTAATTGAGACTTTGGTAAATTTGCTTTAAATCACCATAGAATTAATAAACTAGAGGCATTATGGTGTCTATCAATTCTGATTTAATTTAGATGCTCAGTTCCTTCAAACTAGATCAAGATTACAGAGAAGTGACAAGTAGATGACACTTTCCAAATAGTTTGCAGTTATCTGCTGGCATCCGTGTTCCCACCATAGCTGCCTGGGTCAATCAGTGATGGCTAATTTACTGCATCTCTCACTCATGTTGCTGAGAGACCCATGGCATTCCCTCCCACTGGTCATAGTGGATCTGGGGAGAACACAGGCTCAAGTCACCCTTCTTTCCATCTTCCAGCTACAGAATTACTTATTCCCTTGCTGCCATGAGGTTACATTTCCTATCTCCTCCTCTTTCATAGGTGACGACTTTCTGGGTTCAGGTCTCTATGAAATTTAAGCTTCGTTGCTCAGCTTAAATGAGTTTAGGCCCAAAGACTGGGATGTGAACACCTTTGTGAAACTTGGAACAAAGGGCAAGACATGGTAGTATTGTTGCTACATTGTGTGTTAAGTAAATTTTGGTAGGCTACCCTACCTACTGCACTACTTTGTCTAACTTTTGTTTTTGCCAGGGAAAATTATACTCCAATATCCAAATATTTTTAAATGATCTTCTGGAACACAATTTAGGTTTGATTATTATCCCTTTAGGCCCTCCTTTTCTCTTCTCTCTTTCACTTTCCCCTTTTTATAAGTTTTTTTCAGTCCTACCTTGTTCTAAACATTTAGCTCTTTGCTAAGGATTACTGGCAAGTTGGGAACTCCTAATATCTATCATAATTACTGAAATATTCTCATCATAATGCTTTCCATTTTACTCCCTAATTAGACTGGTGCATCAATTGCTATTTATAGAACTTTCATACCCAAATTGTCAGATTAAAAGAACTGCTTATGCTCTTATTAAAACAATAAAAGAAAAATTTAAAAAATCACGAGAGAAATATGTGTATGAGGGTATCTTTGTTTGTCTAGAGGTGACACCTAAATATGGTAGCTTATGTAATTAGGCAGCATATCCAAAGTCCTCAATGACCTGGATGGAATAAAGTTTTCTTAATTTAAAAGGTATGCTGAAGAACACCTAAATCCATATACCATTTCACAATTGGCCTAGATCTCAGGAGTTCAGTGGGAAAGAACTTTGGAGCATTGTACAGAATTGGAGGTTTACATACATTCAGACATATTTCATAAATGGGGATGGAAAAGATTAATACAATTCATGAGGCACAGAAACATTGCCATTAGAAGAAGAAATTACCATGGGCAGGGGTGAAGCTGATCAAGGTAATGCTTGATTTAGCACAAAGTTCCCAGTGCTAGAGGTGTTTGTAGGTTTAGATATATGCAAGCATGAGCTCAAATACCACCTGACCCAGCCTTCCACTCCTTCCTCTTTTACCACCTTATTCCTTCTTGAACAACCATTGTTTTGGGAAAGAGAAGGGAATATAAAAGAAAGAACCTCATAACTTCTTAAGCAGTTTAGTGCTCAAAAAGCACTAAACATAAAGGGAGGAAATGATAATATGAACTCTATAAAAATTAGAAAATTCTGTACAGGAAAAGCCACTGTTAAGGTTGTGAAAGGCAAGTTGCAGCCTAGGAGGTGATATTTATGGTACTTATATCTGACAAAAGACTCCTATTCAGATTACATAAACAATTCCTATACATTTCTAAAAATGAGACACACAACACAACAGAAAAATGTACAAAAGACCTGATCAACACTTCCAGTCAAGATGGAGGTGTATGTAAACATGGCTTACCTCTTCATACAACTACATCAAAATTTCAACTAAAGTATAGAACAACTGTCACTCAGAACCATCATATGTCAAGGTGAATGGAAGTCCAACAACTACAGAACAGAAGAAACTGCATCCATCCAGACTGGTAGTAGATGCATATATGAGGTACAGGCTGGTCCCACATACTTGTGTGGTAGATAAAAATTTGGGAGGTATATCTCAAGAGTAAGGGGTCCCACCCGACACCAGGACCTGCAGCCCAGGGTTCCAGTGCCAGGAAGATAAGCCCCTGTAACTTCTGGCTGTAAAAACCAGCGGGGATGGAGTCAGTGAAAGGAATACTGGAGTCCCAAATAGTTCCTCTTAAAGAACACACACACAGACTCACCTACTCAGATTCACTCCCTCTGAGTTCCAGCACTGGGGCAGTGGCTTGAAGGGCACCAGTGGCATATGGGGAGGAACTGAAGTATCTGACATCAGAATGAGAGCTGAGGGACAGACATCTTTACCCATAACAGAAAGGAGAACAGAGACCATTGTTCCTTTTCTGAGTCCTCCCACCACAGAGCCGGGAGGTGGGGGCCATATCTGAGACTCCATCAACTTGACTAACACAGATTGTTCCACCACTGGTAATCCCTGAGGCTCTGCCCAACCAAACTTATGGCCAACCCAAGATGTTAACAGTGGCTTTTCCATGTGAATGGGTGGTCTTGGTTCAAGCTTTACATCTTCCTAAATCCTCTCAAACAAGGCACAACCAGCCTCAGTGAGCCCCCAGCCACTGTGCCTCTAGGTAAGTGGCCCACATGAAGGACACACCTTGAGTACCCAGCATGGGTGATGAGGAGGCTGGGCTTCTAGAATCTATAGGACACCTACTACAATAGGCCCCTCTATCATGCCAAAGAGTCATAACAGCTCTACTTTATACATACAAATAAACACAGGGAGGTTGCCAAAATGAAAAAAAAAAGAAACATGGCCCAAAAGAACAGATAAAAACTCCAGAAAAAGAGCTAAGTGAAATGGAGATGAGCAATTTATCAGATGCACAATTGAAAACACTAGTAATAAGGATGCTCAAGGAATTTAGTGAGTACCTCAACAGCATAAAAAAGACCCAGGCAGAAATGAAGGATTTACTAATGGAAATAAAGAACAATGTACAGGGAATCAACAGTAGAACAGGTAAAGCCAAGGATCAAAGCAATGATATGGAACATGAGGAAACAACAACAACAACAAAAACCCAATCAGAGCAATAAGAAGAAAAAAAAGAGCCCCCCCCAAACGAGGATAATGTAAGCAGCCTCTGGGACAACTTTAAGCATACCAACATCTGCATCATAGAGGCGCCAGAAGGAGAAGAGAAATTGGAAATCTATTTGAAAAAAATTAAGAAAACTTCCCTAATTGATGAAGGAAAAAGACATGCAAGTCCAGGAAGCACAGAGAATCCCAAATAAAATGGACACAAACAGGCCCACACCAAGACACATCATAATTAAAAGGGCAAAGGTTAAAAATAAAGAGAGATCTTAAAAGCAGCAAGAGAAAAGCAATTAGTTACCTATAGGGGAGTTCCCATAAGGCTGTCAGCTGATTTCTCAAAACAAACTTTGCAGGCTAGAAGGGATTGGCAAGAAATATTCAAAGTCATGATAAACAGAGATCTATAGCCAAGATTGCTCTACCCAGCAAAGCTATCATTTAGAATTGAAGGGCAGATAAAGAACTTCCCAAACAAGAAAAAGCTGAAGGAGTTTATCATCACCAAACCATTATTATATGAAATGTTAAAGAGACTTATTTAAGAAGAAGAAGATCCAAACTATGAACAATAAAATGGCAAGAAAAACCCCATATCTATCAACAATTGAGTCTAAAAAAAACTAAGCAAACAAGAACAGAGACGGACTCATGGTTATGGACAACATTTTGATGGTTACCAAATGGGAGGGGGCTGTGAGGGAATGAGTGAAGAGGTGAGGGTTTTAAGAAGTACAAATAGGTAGTTACAGAATACCCATGGGGATGTAAAGTACAATACAGAAAATGGAGTAGCCAAGGAACTTATTATATGCATGACCTATGGACATGAACAAAGGGTAGGGATTGCCTGAGGGAGTGGAAGGTTCTGGGTGGGAGGCTAAGGGGGGGAAATTGGGAAAACTGTAACAGCATAATTAATTAAATATAATTTAAAAGAAAAAGGAAGGCCTGATTCACAAGGCCTGATTACTAGTGTTTTCAAAAGTATCTTTTGAAAAGACACTTTACAAAAGAACATAACAAAAGGGTCATTAGACATCAAAAGAAGCTCAACTTCTTTATCAAGGCAATGCAAATTGATGCTACAATGCAATGTCTATACAAACTCATCAGTATGACTAAAATAAAAAATACAAAAAAAATGCCAAGTGTTAGGGGATTGAAGGGGGAAAATGGGATGAGTGTAATAGCATAAACAATAAAACATTTAAAAAAGAATGAGAAAAAATGCTAAGTGTTATGGCATCACAAGTATGTGGAGCAACCAGAACTTTCATATGTTGCTGTTAGGAGTGTAAATTTACACATCCATTTTTAAAAACTCTTTGGCTGTATATACTAAAGCTGAATATATGTATGCTTATACTATGACACAGTGATTTCACTCCTAGATATGTACTCAACAAAAATGCACACATATATTCACCAAAAGACATATTCAAGAAGCTTCATAGCAGCATACTCATACTGGCCCAAACTATAAAACACCTGTAGTGGTTAATTTTACATGTCAACTTGATTGGGACATGGGGTACTCAGATACCTGGTCAAATATTATTCTGGATGTCTTTGTGAGTGTGATTTTCATAAGATTGACACTTAAATTGGTAAACTGAGTACAGCAGATTGTCCTCCTGTATCCAATCAGTTGAAGGTTTGAATAGAACAAAAAGTCTGGCCTTCCCCCAAGTAAGAAAGAATTCCTCTTGCCTGACTTCTTGCTTGGGACATAGGCTTTTTTCTTGCCTTCACATTTTAATGTAAATATTGGCTCTTCCTAGGGATTGAGGCTGCTATCCTTCAGAGTGAAACTATACCACTGGCTTTGTAGAGTCCCAACTTGGTGGTTTAACCTGCATATCTTGGAATTTGTCAGCTTCCATAATCATATGAGCCAATTTCTCATATGCACACATCTATTGGGTCTGTTTCTCTAGAAAACCCTGCTTAATACAACATCTAAATGCCGATGCAGAATGAATGAGTTAATTAATTGTGGTGTTTTTACAAGATATAATACTGTACAACCATGAAGATGAACAAATTGTAACTATGCACAATAGAACAGGTAGATTTCATGAACAGGGTGTTGAACAAAAATGTCCAGACACAAAAGGGAATAGGTAAACTAGTCTATACTGTTAAAGAGAGTTTAGTGGTTACCTTAGGAATGGCAGTCAATGGAAGCAGGTAGAAACAATTACCTCTGAGTATGCTGGTCACGTTCTATTTCTTGATTTAAGTGTGAAATACATGGATGTGTTCTGTTGGTGAAAATTCATTATTTCTCCACTTTTATGAATGCATATTATGTCTTAATAAAATACTTTAAAGCTCTGTATTAGTGAATACACTCTAAAATTATTTAACAAGAAAAGGGGACTGAGAGATAATCTGGTAACATAATGTTTCCCGGCCATATAAATTGGTAGGGTCCAAATAAAATAAAATACTTAGGTATAAACCTAAGAAAAACGTACAGAATCTCTACTCTGAAAATTACAGTGTTAATGAAAGGAATCAAAGATATAAATAAATGGAAAGATATATCATAACTATGGAGTGGAAAGACAAAACATAGTAAAGATGTCAATTCTCCCTTAATAGGTGTGTAGGTTTAATGCAGTTTCTACCAAAATAGTAGAAAGTTTTTGTAGACAGCCCAGCTTATTCTGAAATTTAAATGGAAAGTACAGACCCTAGTATAACTAAATTAATCTTTTAAAAAATTGAGTGAAGTGGGAGGAATTATTCTATCTGATGTAATTAATCTGATGTATTAAAAGTTATTATATAGTTAAAATAATCAAGACAGTGTGGTCATAGTGCAGGGATAGATACATAGCTCAGTTGAAAATAGAAAACCCAGAGATGGACCCACTCAAATATATTAAGCTGATTTTTGACAAAGGTACAAAAGTTAGTCACCAAATGGTGCTAGAGCAATTGGATATTCATAGGTAAAAATTAACTTCAATATAAGTCTCATGCCTTATAAAAATAACTCAAGATGGAGCACAGATGTAAGTGTAAAATGTGAAAGTATAAAAATTTTAGAAGAAAAAACAAAAACAAGTTTGTATAATTAATAAAGAACTTTGAAAATTTATCTATAAAAAGAAACAATCCAATTAGAAAATAGGCAAGACAAGAACAGACATTTTGATGACAAGTTTACATAAATTGCAGTAACACATGAAAAGATGTTCCACATTATCTATTAGAGAAATGTAAATTAAAACATGAGGTATAAATATACATCTCTCATAATGGCTAAAATAGAAAATTGTGAAAACACTAAATGCTAGCAAGGAGATGGAGAAAGTGAATCACTCATACTTTGCTGGTGGGAATGAAAAATGGTACAGTTTGACAGTTTATTAAAATATAAACATATAATTACCATACAACCCAGAAATTGTACTATTAGGCACTTATCTCAGAGAAATGACAACTTTATGTTCACACAAAAACCTGTATATGAATCTTAATAACAGCTTTGTTTGAAGTAACCAAAAACTAAAAACAACCCAAAAGTTTTCAAAGGGTGATTGAATAAACTAACTGTATATCCATGCAATAGAATACTGATCAGCAATGAAAGGAGTAAAATATTAATATATGCAACATTGTGAATGAACCTCCAGGGAATTATGTTGAGTGAAAACGTCAAAAGGTTACATATTATATGATTCCATTTGTAATCTTACTGCAATGACAAAATATAGAATGAAAATGAATCAATAATTGCCAGGAGTCAGAGATGGAAGGTAGGAGCAATGGGGAGGAAGAAAGTGGGCATGATTATAAAAAGGCAACACAAAGGATTCTTGTGGTAATGGAACTGTTCTCTTTCTTGACTGTATCAGTATCATTAATCTAGTTGTGACATTGTACTATAGTTTTGGAAGATGTTACCATTGAAGGAAATGGAGTAAAGGGCACATGGATCTCTTTCTATTATTTCTTACAAGTGCATGTGAATCTACAGTGATCTCAAAACAGAAAGTTCAATTTAAAATTTTATAGGGATTGAATAAAAAAGGAAAAGGACTCATGGACATGGACAAACAGTGTGGTGATTGCTGGGGGGAGTGGAGTATGAGGGGGCTAAATGATAATGGAAAAATATAATAAAGATTATATATTTGAAAAATAAATGAAAATAAAGTGTTATCATATTGTGCCATCTGAATATATATATGTATATATATAAATATATAACAAAAGTTATATTAATATATTTAATTACCTGGTAGATATGTAGCCCAACCTTTTCTCTAGATCAATAGTTCTCAAAGAGTGCTCTACAGAGACCTTTACAGATGGTTCCCATGGACAATTCCATTTGCGTATTAATACTCAAACTAATTATTCTAAGTATATAATAATATATAATTATACTTAATTGATACTAAGATTACTAATTCCTTTTTCACTGTGTTGACATTTGCATGAATGGTGCAAATCCAAAGGTAAGCTGCTGGCATCTTAGCTTGAAACAAGGCACTGTTATGAACTATATTATTAGTGGTCATCTTCATCTTCTTTACTGCTAACCATCACAGCAAACAAACAAACAAAAAGAAACACAAGCAAACAAAACAAAAATGAATTTTTATTTAAGAATAAATGGGGGGGGAATTGGGACAACTGTAATAGCATAAACAATAAACTAAAATAAATAAAATAAAAGAATATTCCTTTTTAAGTATATTTTATTGATTATGCTATTCCAGTTGTCCCAACTTTTTTCTCCCCTTTATGCTGCCTCTGCTCTGTACCCCCCCAGATTCCTGCATTCCTCCCCTTAGTTCATGCCCCTGGGTTGTACATATAAGGTCTTTGGCTTCTCTATTTCCTATACTATTCTCACCCTCCCCCTGTCTGTTTTGTACCTACCAATTATGCTTCTTATTCCTTGTACCTTTCTCCCCTGTCCACCTCCCTCCCCCTCACCACTGATAACCCTCTGTGTGATCTCCATTTCTCTGATTCTGTTCCTGTTCTAGTTGTTTGCTTAGTTTTGGTTTTCTTTTTTAGGTTCATTTGTTGATAGTTGTGTTTGGTGTCATTTTACTGTTCATAGTTTTTGATCTTCAATTTCTTAGATAAGTCCCTTTAACATTTCATATAATAAGGTCTTGGTGATGATGAATTCCTTTAACTTGACTTTCTCTGAGAAATACTTTATCTTCCCTTCCATTCTAAATGATAGCTTTGCTGGATAGAGTAATCTTGGATGGAGGTCCTTGCCTTTCATGACTTCAAATACTTTTTCCAACCTCATCTTGCCTGCAAAGTTTCTTTTGAGAAATCAGCTGATAATCTTAAGGGCACTCCTTTGTAGGTACCTCTCTCCTTTCCTCTTGTTACTTCTAAGATTCTCTCTTTATCTTTAATTTTGAGTAACTTAATTATGATGTGCCTTGGTATATTTCTTCTTGGATCCATTTTCTTTGAGACTCTCTGAGCTTCCTGGTCTTCCTGGAAGTTTATTTCCTTCACCAGGTTGGGGAAGTTTTCCTTCATTATTTGTTCAAGTAAGTTTTCCATTTCTTGCTCTTCCTCTTCTCCTTCTGGCTCCCCTATGATTCGGATGTTGGAACATTTAAAGTTGTCCCAGAGGTTCCTAAGCCTCTCCTCATTTTTTTGAATTCTTGTTTCTTCCTTGTGTTCTGGTTGAATGTTTATTTGTTCCTTCTGCTCCAAATCATTGATTTAAGTCCTGGTTTCCTTCTCTTCACTCTTGGTTTCCTGCATATTTTGGTTTATTTCACTTTGGGTGGCCTTCATTTCTTTAATTTTCCAACTCAAACTCAATCATTTCTGTGAACATCCTGATTACCAGTGTTTTGAATGCTGCATCAGATAGGTTGGCTATCTCCTCATCGCTTAGTTCTTTTTGTGGAGTTTTGATCTTTCATTTGGGCCACATTTCTTTGTCTCCACACACCTGTTATGTTGTAAGAGGGCAGAGCTTAGGCATTCACCAGGATGGGGCAACCCTCTTTGTTGTGTTGTGGTGCTGTCTGTGCAGGAGAGGTCAGAGAGGGAACAATGCTGCTTACTTGGCACTCACCCCATTTGCTATCATTTCCCTCACTTCCCACAAGCAGACTGTGTCCTTTCATGTGCTGATTTCCAGATGGGTAGGTTTGTGTATATTCTAGGACCCTGTGGGCCTCTCCAATAGACTCTCCTGTGAGAGTGGGAGTTTCTCCCCTGGTAGCAGCCCCCACAGATTTTTACAGCTAGAGGTTTTGAGTCTTTATAACTCACACCAAAACCCTAGGTTTTGCAGTCTGTTTCTCTCCCCAGTTGTTCTTCCCAGCTTATGTGTGCATGAATGTGGGATTGTATGGTGAACCAGTCCCCACCTCACCTGCACAGTGTGTAGCTTTGCCACACATTCTCTTTGCCCTGACTGTCCGTTTCTACCCCTCCTACCAGTCTGGATGAATGTTTCTTTAACTCCTTGTTTGTCAGACTTCCATGCAGTTTGATTTTCTGGAAGTTCTGGTTGTTTTTTGTTTTTAAATTGGTTATTATCCTTCTTTTGGTTGTGTGAGGAAGCAAAGCATTTCTACCAATGCCTCCATCTTGGCCAGAATGCTCAAAAGAGTATTGTTGATGCTAAGTTAAAATTAACTAATATTATTCTATCTCAACCTTTGAAAACACAAAACAATACACTGTGTGATGAAATGGAAAGCGTTAATAAAGCAATTCCGCAGCACACAGAAGCATAATGTTTATCTCTAGGAAAAGCAATTGTGCAATTGAGTTATGAATGAAACAAGTCTCTTATTTCTTTGAACACCATTTTTACTTGAAAGAACAACTGACTGCCAATATACGGTTATTTAGATATAGGTATTTGGCAGTTATTTTCTTCAAAATGAACAAAAGGACCCTGTAATTTCAAGGAAAACAACTGACAATATTTGTTCCCAATGATAAAATCTGAACTTAAACTGAAAATTAAAAATCTGGGAAATTTGTTTCTGCTACTGAGCTTGACAGCTTCCCAATACTTAAAGACTCTCTCCTGAAATCGGTGGTGGGATATGGGTTTTAGATATTGCATAATAAAATGTGTCAGAATTTAGAAGATCTATATAACTGAATGAACCAGTATTTTCCAAATTACCAATGTATGACGTTACAAAATCATGCATAGGTAAAAGATCCATTCAAAGTACAAGTTAGAGCAATGGGCTGTAATGTAACAGTATATAAAAAGTTTATTAATATACTTTTAAATTCCATATTGCAACTAACCTGAAATAGTCACTTTGTAAATTTTGTTGTAATATTAAAGAAGAATATCCACAATGATCAGAAATGCTCTTAAAATACTCTCATTTTCCAATGACATATCTGTGTGATGCCAGATTTTCTTCATATACTTTATCCAAAATGTGTCTTAGCAGCTTGAATGCAGAAGCAAATATAAGAACCCTGCTGTCTTCTATTAAACCAGACATTAAAAAGATTTGCCAAATGTAAAACAATTCTATTCTTCTCACTAAATTTTTTGTTTTAGAAAATGTGTGATATGTTAACATGCAATGGATTTATCATTTTTAAATAAACTAACAACTCTATGTTTGTCAAAGTTGTTACTTTAATTTGTAACAGAGTAAATATTGATAGATATAACCCACATAAATAAAGATTTTTTGGAGTCCTCAATCATTTTTAAAGCAATCCTGAGACCAAAAAAGTTTGGTAAATGCATCAAACTGAACAAACAAAATGCTTTTCACCTGGATTCATATGTGATATCTATTCATGGAGTTACTATTACTGAGCTGAGTGCATCCAAGGCATTATACCATTAGACTTTTTCCTCTTTTCATTTCTTTTCAAGAATACTCTTACAAATCATGCTGTACTCACTGTGAAGATATGAGTACTTCATTTATTTTATTTCCCAATTGTTCTCTTTCAATGACCTATGGAAGAGATGTTTCATATGTCAGTGCTAGAAAAAGTATATTTCTGAGCAAATGGTTTGTTATAATCTCATGAACACTTGTTGACATTGTACTAGTCATGTTTTTCCCTTCACTTTGGCTGCTGAGTTCAGAGACAAGGGCCCAGGCTATCTCTAAATGTTTACGGCTTTGTAGCTTTTATGTGTAATCATACTTTAAAATCATTCAATCCTCATTGCTCGATTTTCCCTTCATCTCTCTTGCCTCATCTACTTGTTTTTGCCAAATTTGACAGTGTGAGAATGTTTTCTTATGAGAAAAAGATAATTTGATGAGAGAATTTTGAAAACAACCTATTGATCCATAATTGTGTTTGCTTTTCTCACTGTAATTAAAAGTATGTGTGCAGAAAGATAGTATATAAAGAAGCAGAGGAAGAAAATTCAGTTCACTCCCCAATAAAAGCAACCAAAGAACTTGCAAAAAAAAAAAACCACCTTTCAGAATCAATATTTTTGGAACTCTGGAAACTAACCAAAAACTTGCAATAACCCAGGCAGCACTTACTCAAGAAAAACTGCTGAATCTTGCTAATTATAGTGAGTTTTGTGGCATTTTAATTTAGACTAGTTCCATCTTTTCCTCCTCTGTTCAGCCTTGATTGAATTACTAGTTTGTATTACCAGTACCAGCACTGGAATAGAATGGACCCCATTTGCAAAGATTATCGTTGGTTAATCTGTTGGGGTTTTTTTCCTTGGAAGACTGGTTCAAAAGATCTGTTTTACCTACCTCAGAACTCACCTAGCACTAAACCCACTACCTGGGAAGTGCTCTTCAAAACATTTACATGCAAATGTTTTTGTCACTTTTACATGATAGAATGGATAACAGTTGAGGATAACAATATGTTATTAAAATGATTGAAAGGAAAGGGGAATTTATGGACACAGACAACAGTGTGTTAAATTCAGGGGGGTGAGGGAATGGGTGAAGGTGGAAAGGTATGGAGGGATAAATGGTGATGGAAAATAAATATATAATAAATCAATAACAAAGAAAGGGAAAGGGAATGAAATACTTTGGGGAAGAAAGGCCTTAAAAAATTCCAACATATTCCAGGAATCTAGAAAGTTCCACATAAGGCTATCACACAAAGAATCTGTCCCTACCAACCATATTCTATTCCACACAGTGTGAACTCAGGCAATCTTACTAGTTCCCATTTAACATGTCCAACTAATATTGCTTGAAAGATTTACATGCCTTTGTTTCACAGTCCTAGATAGAAGAAATATTTCCGGTTAGATACAATGTCCATCCCCATAACACAATCAGGTAAAAGTGATACAATCAGTTCACATAAAGCTTGTTCAAACATACTAATTCTACAAACTTTTACCCTAATTCCGTTAAACTTTATGTCCATAACTGTAGCCTCCATCAGGACTTCAACAACAGGTCTTGGTTTTTCAATACTAGGTAGAGGAAGGGTTCTCCAGCCAGATATAATATCCATTTCCCATAAAACGTTCAGGTAAAGGAGACACAATCACTTTACATAAAGCTTGTTTAAACATTCCAACTTTCATAACATCAGCTCTCACATTTATATGTTCTTTCAATCTAACTGTAGCCCACATTAGGGCTTCATTAATGGGATTTGGTTCCAGAGTGCATGGAACTCCTGTATCAAGGAATCCTAGAAACATCTCTTTTCCACCCCTGACTATTTTACTCACTCTTGTGCGAAAGGCTTTGGATCCCACGATAGATCAAGCCAAAGGACTCTAGCCCTTTTGTCAATCTTTATCTTGATTAACCTGCTTTTGACCACTTCCATGAGTAGTTGGTCAGGTTTCTCATTATAATCTCTGCCTTCAGGCTTTTAATTTTTTTTCAAACTGGGAGAAATGGACTGTACTTGTTTGAAATCCTTTAATACTGGGTGACCAGCAGGGGCTGCCCCAGCCGACCTAACCTTTGGCAATACTGAATTAAAACATTTCAATATCTGTTTTACTCATATCATTTCTTTTTTTTTTACTTTATTATTTTTTATTCTTATAATATATTTTCAGGTTTTTTAAAATTTTTATTGTTATTCAATTACAGTTGTATGCCTTTTCTCCCCATCCCTCCACCCCACCTCAGCCGAACCCCCCTCCTTCCCCCACCTCCACCCTCCCCCTTGATTTTGTCCATGTGTCCTTTAGAGTAGCTCCTGTAATCCCCTCTCCTTACTGTCCCCTCCCCACCCCACCCTGGCTATTGTTAGATTGTTCTTAACTTCAATGTCTCTGGTTATATTTTGTTTGCTTTTTTCTTCTATTGATTATGTTCCAGTTAAAGGTGAGATCATATGGTATTTGTCCCTCACCACCTGGCTTATTTCACTTAGCATGATGCTCTCCAGTTCCATCCATGCAGTTGCAAAGGGTATAAGCTCCTTCTTTCTCTCTGCTGCATGGAATTTCATTGTGGAAAAATACCATAGTTTTTGGATCCACTCATTTGCTGATGGGCACTTAGGTTGCTTCCAGTACTTGGCTATTATAAATTGTGCTGCTATGAACATTGGGGTGCACAGGTTCTTTTGGATTGCTGTTTCAGGGTTCTTAGGGTATAATCCCAGCAGCGGAATTGCTGGGTCAAAGGGCAGTTCCATTTTTAGTTTTCTGAGGAAATTCCATACTGTTTTCCACAGTGGCCGCACCAGTCTGCATTCCCACCAACAGTGCACTAGGGTTCCCTTTTCTCCGCATCCTCTCCAACATTTGTTTGTGGATTTGTTTATGTTGGCCACTCTGACTGGTGTGAGATGGTACCTCATTGTGGTTTTCATTTGCATCTCTCTGATGCCTCTGCCCATTTTTTAATTGGGTTATTTGTCTTCCTGGAGTGGAGTTGTGTGAGTTCTTTATATATTTTGGAGATCAGGCCCTTGTCTGAGGTATCATTGGCAAATATGTTTTCCCATACTGTTGGTTCTCTTTTCATTTTAATGCTGTTTTCTTTAGCCATGCAGAAGCTTTTTATTTTGATGAGGTCCCATTTGTTACTCATATCATTTCTTAATAAAAATCTAAAATTTCTTAATCTCCACCCTGCTGGGGTGAGTCCTGTGATTCCCTCCCTTATGTTTCCTTTTAATTTTGCCATTATCAGTATTTCCTTTCATCACCTTATTCCTTTATAACCAGTTAAAAATTTCCACCCGGCTTGGACTAGTTTTTTTATTCTTTCCTCCACCTTTCCCCATTCTCTTATTAATTAAGTTAATATTTTATTAGCATCTATAAGGCCCATGAGGGGAAGTTGAGATAGCAAATTCAATAAAGTTTCCTGAACTATTCTTTCTTCAGTTTTAGAACAATAAGATTATGTCAGGTACTACTCTGGCTGGTGTGGCTCAGTGGATTGCGTGCCGACCTGTGAACCAAAGGGTCTCTGGTTCTATTCCCAGTCAGGGCACATGCCTGGCTTGCGGACCAGGTCCCCAGTAGGTAGGGGTGTGAGAGGCAACTACACATTGATGTTTCTCTCTTTCTCCCTCCTTTCTCATCTCTCTATAAGTAAATAATATCTTTTTTAAAAAGATTATATCAGGTACCCATGTGAAAGGGGACCCATTAACCAGGACATTTACCATGATCTGAGTAACAGACACATTCAGTGAGTGAATAGCTCAGTCATCATAAACCCAGTCTCACAGGGCTTTCATACAAACCATATCAGCTGCTTTATCTGGCTTGTTCCAGTTGACATTTATAGAGGGAGACAGACAGTTCCCCTTGTCAGAGTAAATAGACCTTATAGTGGCTTTTATCCAGTCTGCCAGTTTGGTTGTTTCCTCAGAAATTGTGTGTCTGGATCATGTATAGTCATCTGCGAATATTCCATAGTGAGCTGAGGGTCTTGCTCAACCCAAAGATGCTCTTCCACTCTGCAGCGTTCAAAACCAAAGGCATAGCCCCCAAATCGGTGATTTTCACAATGTATTTCAATAAGGTTTCCTCAGACAGCTGATGACACTGATCTACGGAATGAAACAACTCTTTCACTATGATTGATTATTAACTCCAACTTCAGTTGTTCTCTTTTCTCAGGAGAATGGGGGATGGGGCTGAAATTTCCAAGCTTCTAATCATGGCTTGGTCTTTTTTTGTGCCAAGCCCTCATCCATCAGTTATCCAGGAGCCCATCCAGAATTACTTCATTAGAAAAAGAAACATTCTTTTCACCCAGGAAATTACAAGGGGTTTCAGAAGCTCCAAGTCAGGAACCATGGTCAAAGACCAAATATTAAAACAAAATATGCTCCTAGTATTGTTATCAGTAAAGGAAATAGAAGGGTTTCAGAAGTCTGTGCCAGGAGCCAGGGGTTGTAATCAATAAATACATTTTTAGTTATCTCATAAAAATACAAAACAACCTGAAAGCCATTAACAAAATAATAAGTCTTTACCTATCAATACTTGTACTAAATATAAATCTTTAAATTCTTCAATTAAAAAGCACAGAGTGGCTGAGTGGATGAAAAATTAGACCCAATTATATGCTGACTGTGAAAGACTCACTTATACATTAAGGACTATCATGGGCTGAAAATAAAAGGATGGGAAAAGATGTTAGTACATGTAATGGACACCAAAGACATCTGGGATAGCTATGCTTATATCAGGAAAAAAAACAGACTATAAGGCAAAAATAGTAACAAGAGACAAAGAAGGGCATTAGATAAGGACACAGGGGTTAATTCATCAAGAGGATATAATCATTGTAAATATATATGCACCCAATATGGGATCATCTAAATATACTGAACAATCGTTAACCTATCTAAAGGCAAAAATAGACAATGCAATAATTGTAGGAAACTTCAATACCCAACTCTCAGCAATGAATAGACATCTAGCTAGAAAATCAATAAAGAAATAATGGACTTAAGCTGTACTTAGGATCAAATGAACCTAATAGGCATATACAGAACATTTCATCAACAGCAGAAGAATACACATACTTCTCAAGCACACACAGAACATTTTTAGGACATATCATGTGCTAGGTTACAAAACAAGTATTAACAAACTTAAGAAGATTGAAATCATTTCAAGTATTGTTTACAACCACAATGGTATTAAACTAGAAACCAATAACAGAGGAAACCAGAAAATCCACAAATATGTGGAAGTTAAGCAGTACACTCCTAAACAACCACTGGGTTAATGAAGAAATCAAAAAGAAATCCAAAAATATCTTGAGACAAATGAAAATGGAAACATAACATACCAACACTAATGGGATGCAGCAAAAGCAATTCTAAGAGGGAAGATTATATGATAAATGGTTACATTAATAGAAAATAAAGATCTCAAATAAACAACCTAAACTTACAAGTTAAGGGACTAGAAAAGAAAGAATAAACTGAATCCAAAGCTAGCAGAAGGTATGAAATAAAGATTACATTAGAAATAAATAATATAGAGACAAGAAAGATAATAGAAAAGATCAATGAAAATAAAAGTTGTTTTTTTTAAAAGGTAAATATAATTTTCAAACCTTTAGTTAGACTAAGAAAAGAGAGAGGACTCAAATTAATAAAATTATAGTGAAAGAAGAGACATTACAACTGATAGCACAGATATACAAAGGATTATAAGAGCCTATGACAAATAATTATGTGTCAACAAATTGGATAACATAGAAGAAATGGATGAATTCCAAGAAACATACAACATGCTAAGACTGAGGAAATAATTAAGAAATAGAGAATCTGAACAGACAAATAATGAGCAAGTAGATTGAATCAGTAATCAAAACCCCCCAACACGGGAGAAGCAAGATGGCGGCGTAGGTAGACACACTGCGCCTCCTCACACAACCAGAACTGACAGAGAATTGAACAGCAAGGGGGACCAACACCACGGAAATAGAAAATAAACATTCATCCAGACCGGTAGGAGGGGCGGAAACGGGCACCGGGGTGGAGAGGACTTGCATGGCTGTGGCAGGACTGAGACTGGCAGAGTGTGGGACAAATGGTGCAGGCAGTCCGAGCACTAGCAGACCCTGCGGCCCCACATTTGCACAGATAAACCCAGAGGGCCGGACTCAGAGTGGCAGAGAACGGGGCAGGCAGAGCAGCGGGTAGCACCCCCGGCACCACATTTGCCCACAGATAACCGGACGAACGGCGGGGAGCGAAGCAGACCTCGCAACCCAGGGCTCCAGCTCTGGGAAATAAAGCCTCAAACCTCTGATTGAAAACGCCCATGGGGGTTGGGGCGGCAGCAGGAGAGACTCCCAGCCTCACAGGAGAGGTTGTTGGAGAGACCAACAGGGGCCTAGAGTGTGCACAGGCCCTCTTACTCGGGAACCAGCACCAGAGGGGCCCAGTTTGGTTGTGCGTAGCAGAGTGAAAGATTGAGAGCCGGAGGAGAGTGAGGCGGGCGCCATTGCTCCCACTTGGCCCCTCCCCCACGTACAGCGTCACAGCTTAGTGACCAGCGCAACCCCGCCCCGTGAACACCTAAGGCTCCGCCCCTTAAAGTAACAGACGCGCCAAGACAAACAAACAAAAAAAATGGCCCAAATGACAGAACACATCAAAGCTCCAGAAAAAATACAACTAAGCGACGAAGAGATAGCCAACCTATCAGATGCACAGTTCAAAGCACTGGTTATCAATATGCTCACCGACTTGGTTGAATCTATTCGAAAAACAGATGAAAAAATGAAGCCTATGCTAAGAGAAACAAAGGAAAATGTACAGGGAACCAATAGTGATGAGAAGGAAACTGGGACTCAAATCAATGGTGTGGCCCAGAAGGAAGAAACAAACATCCAACCAGAAAAGAATGAAGAAACAAGAACTTGGAAAAATGAGGAGAGGCTTAGGAACCTCCAGGACACCTTGAAACGTTCCAACATCCAAATTATAGGGGTGCCAGAAGGAGAAGAGGAAGAACAAAAAACTGAAAACTTATTTGAACAAATAATGAAGGAGAACTTCCCTAATCTGGCAAAGGAAATAGACTTCCGGGAAGTCCAGGAAGCTCAGAGAGTCCCAAAGAAGCTGGACCCAAGGAGGAACACGCCAAGGCACATCATAATTACATTACCCAAGATTAAACGCAAGGACCTACATCCAAGATTACTGTATCCAGCAAAGCTATCACTTAGAATGGAAGGGAAGATAAAGTGCTTCTCAGATAAGGTCAAGTTAAAGGAGTTCATCATCACCAAGCCCTTATTATATGAAATGTTAAAGGGACTTATCTAAGAAAAAGAAGATAAAAAATAGGAACAGTAAGAGTGACAGCAAACTCACAGTTATTAACGGCCACACATAAAACAAAAACGAGAGCAAACTAGGCAAACAACTAGAACATGAGGGTTGTCATTAAGGGAGTGGGAGGGGGAGAGGGGGGGAAGGTATAGAGAATAAGTAGCATAGATGATAGATGGAAAATAGACAGGGGGAGGGTAAAAATAGTGTAGGAAATGTAGAAGCCAAAGAACTTATAAGTATGACCTATGGACATGAACTATAGAGGGGGAATGTGGGAGGGAGGGGGGTGGGCAGGATGGAGTGGAGTGGAGGGGGAAATGGGACAACTGTAATAGCATAATCAATAAATATATTAAAAAAAAAAAACCAACACAGAAAAGCCCAGGAGCAAGTGATTTCACAGGTAAATTCTACAAAACATTTAAAGAAAAATTAATACCATTTTCTCCAACTATTCCATATTTTTTAAGAAAAAGAAATACTTCCAAATTAATTTTATGTGGCCAACATTATCCTGGCACTGGATTCAGAAAAGGACACTACAAGGAAAGGAAATTACAAGCCAATATCCCTGAAAAGCACAGACTAAAAAATCTTCAATAAAATACTAGGAAATTGAGTGTCTTTTTTCACAGTTTTTTTATTGTTGTTCAAGTACAGTTGTCTCCAGTTTCCCCTACCACCCCCCCCCATTGCAGCCATCCACATTCACCCCCTTAATACTATCCCTCTTTGATTTTGTCCATATGTCCTTTATACTTGTTCCTCAAAATCCTTCCCACTTTTGCCCCCATTATGCCTTCCCACCTCCCCATTGGTTACTGTCACTTTGTTCTTTATTTCAATATTTCTGGTTATATTTTGCTTGCTTGTTTGTTTTGTTGGTTAGGTTTCACTTGTAGGTGAGATCATATGGTATTTGTCTTTCACCACCTGGCTTATTTCACTTAGCATAATGCTCTCCAGATCCATCCATGTTGTCACAAAGGGCAGGAGCTCCTCCTTTCTTTCTGCTGCATAGTATTCCATCATGTAAATGTACCATAGATTTTGATCCATTCATTTACTGATGGGCACTTAGGTTGCTTCCAGTACTTGGCTATTGTAAATTGTGCTGCTATGAACATTGGGTTGCATAGGTTCTTTTAAATTGGTGTTTCAGGATTCTTAGGGTATAATCCCAGCAGTGGAATTGCTGGGTCAAAAGTAAGATCTATTTTTAGTGTTGTAAGGAAATTCCATACTGTATTCCACAGTGGTTGCACCAGTCTACATTTCTACGAACAGTGCACTAGGGTTCCCTTTCCTCCACAACCTTGCCAGCATTTGTTTGTTGATTTATTTATGATTGTCATTCTGACGGTTGTGAAATGGTATCTCATTGTGGTTTTAACTAGTATCTCTCTGATGGCTAGTGATGCTGAGCATCTTTTCATATGTCTCTGGGCCCTTTGGGCCCTTTGTCTTCCTTGGAGAAGTGTCTGTTTAAGTCCTTTGCCCATTTTTTGATTGCGTTGTTTTTCTTCCTGGAGTGGAGTCTTGTGAGTTCTCTATATATTTTGAAGATCAGACCCTTGTCCAAGGTATCATTGCCAATATATTTTCTCATATGGTTGGTTCTTTTTTCACTTTAATACTGTTTTCTTTAGCCATGCAGAAGCTTTTTATTTTTATGAGATCCCATTTACTTATTCTTTCCTTTATGTCCCTTGCTTTAGGGTACATATCAGTGAAAATACTGCTGCATGGAATATCTGAGATATTCCTGCCTATGTTCTCCTTTACTACTTGTGTGGTGTCACGACTTATATTTAACTCTTTTATCCACCTTGAATTTATTTTTGTGTATGGTGTAAGTTGGTGATTGAGTTTCATGTTTTTCTTTTCTTTTTTTTTGATATATTTATTGATTATGCTATTACAGTTGTCCCATTTCCACCCCTTCACTCAACTCCATCCTGCCCACCCCCCACCCTCCCACATTCCCCCCCTATAGTTCATGTCCATGGGTCATACTTAAAAGTTCTTTGGCTTCTACATTTCCTACACTATTCTTACCCACCCCCTGTCTATTTTCCACCTATCATTTATGCTATTTATTCTCTGTACCTTTCCCCCCTCTCTCCCCCGCCCAATCCCCTATTGATAACCCTCCATGTGATCTCCATTTCTGTGGTTCTGCTTCTATTCTAGTTGTTTGCTTAGTTTTCTTTTGTTTAGGTTTTAGGTTTGGTTGTTAATAACTGTGAGTTTGCTGTCACTCTTACTGTTCATATATTTTATCTTCTTTTTCTTAGATAAGTCCCTTTAACATTTCATATAATAAGGGCTTGGTGATAATGAACTCCTTTAACTTGACCTTATCTGAGAGGCACTTTATCTGCTCTTTCATTCTAAATGATAGCTTTGCTGGAGAGAGTAATCTTGGATGTAGGCCCTTTCCTTTTATGACTTGGAATATTTCTTGCCAGTCTCTTCTTGCCTGTAAGGTCCCTTTTGGGAAATCAGCTGACAGTCTTATGGGAAGTCCTTTGTAGGTAACTGTGTCCTTTTCTCTTGCTGCTTCTAAGATTCTCTCCTTCTCTTTAATCTTGAGTAATGTAATTATGATGTGCCTTGGTGTGTTCCTCCTTGGGTTCAGCTTCTTTGGGACTCTCTGAGCTTCCTGGACTTCCTGGAAGTCTATTTCCTTTGCCAGACTGGGGAAGTTCTCCTTCATTATTTGTTCAAATAAGTTTTCAATTTTTTGTTCTTCCTCATCTCCTTCTGGCACTCCTATAATTCGGATGTTGGAACGTTTCAAGATGTTTTTCCATGTTTTCCCCACACCATTTGTTGAAGAGGCTATTTTTACTTCCTTTTATGCTTGTGCTCCCTTTGTTGAATATTAATTGTCCATAGAGACTTTGGTTTATTTTGTGGCTCTCTATTCTATTCCATTGTTCTGTGTGTATGTTCTTATGCCAGTACCAGGCTGTTTTGATTACAGTGGCCTTGTAATACAATTTGATATCAGGTATTGTGATCCCTCCTGCTTTGTTCTTCTTTCTCAAAATTGCTGCAGCTATTCGGGGTCGTTTTTGGTTCCATATGAATTTCTGCAATGTTTGTTCTATATCTGTGAAATATGTCATGGGTACTCTAATAGGGATTGCATTGAATCTATAAATTGCTTTGGGTAGTATGGCCATTTTGATGATGTTAATTCTTCCAATCCATGAGCATGGTACATGCTTCCATTTGTTTGTGTCTTCCTTAATTTCTTTCTTCAGTGTTGTGTAATTTTCTGAGTACAGGTCTTTTACCTCCTTGGTTAGGTTTATTCCTAGGTACTTTATTTTTCTTGTTGCTATATCAAATGGGATTTTTTCCCTGATTTCTGTTTCTTCAGTTTCGTTGTTGGTATGCAGGAATGCTTTTGATTTCTGAGTATTGACTTTGTATCCAGCTGTTTTGCCAAATTCATTTATTAGGTCAAGTAGTTTTTGGTGGAGTCTATAGGATTTTCTATGTACACTATCATGTCATCTGCAAAAAGTGATAATTTTACTTCTTCCTTTCCAATTTGGATGCTTTTTATTTCTTTTTCTTGTCTGATCACTGTGGCTGGGACTTCCAATACTATGTTGAATTGAAGCAGGGAGAGTGCACATCCTTGTCTTGTTCATAATGTAGTTGGAAAGATTTTAGTTTTTGTCCTTTGAATATGATGTTGGCAGTAGGTCTCTCATATATGGACTTTACTATGCTGAGGGGTGCTCCCTCTTTTCCCACTTTACTGAGTGTTTTTGTCACAAATGGGTGCTGTACTTTATCAAATGCTTTTCCACATCTATTGATATGATGATGTGATTTTTGTCTTTTCTTTTGTTTATGTGATGCATTATGTTTATTCATTTGGGAATATTGTACCATCCTTGCATCCCTGGGATAAATCCTACTTGGTCATGGTGTATGATCTTTTCAATGTATTGCTGGATCAGGTTTGCCAATACTTTGTTCAGGATTTTAGCATCTGTGTTTGTCAGCAATATTGGCCTATAGTTTTCTCTCTTTGTTGTGTCTTTATCTGGTCTGGTATTAGGATGATGCTAGCTTCATAAAAAGAGTTTGGGAGTCTTCCCTCTTCTTGGATTTTTTGGAATAGTGTGTGAAGGGTGTAGGTGACCTCTTCCTTAAATGTTTTGTGAAATTCTCCTGTGAAACCATCTCATCCAGGACTTTTCTGTCACAGGAGTTTTTTGATTACTGCTTCAATTTCATCAGCTGTTATTGGTCACTTTAGGCTTTCTGTTTCTTCTGCATTCCATTTTGGAATATTATATGTTTCTAGGAGTTTGTCCATTTCACCCACGTTTTCAAATTCCTTGACATGCAGTTCTTCATCGCAATTTCTTACAATCCTTTTTATTTCTGTGGTATCAGGTATAATCTCTCCTCTTTCATTTCTGATTTTGTTTATTTGGGTCCTCTCTTTTTTTCTTGATAAGTTGCTTAAAGGCTTGTTGATTTTGTTTCTTTTCAAAGAAGCAGCTCCTGGGTTTATTGATCCTCAGATTTGTTGTTTTAGTCTCTATGACATTTAATTTTGCTCTGATCTTGGTTATTTCCTTCCTTCTACTTGCTCTGGTCTTTGTTTATTGTTGTTCCTCCCATTCTTGTAGATGTAGGGTTAGGTTGTTTATTTGAAATGTTTCTCTTTTTTATGTCGGTCTGTATTGCTATGAACTTACATCTCTGAACTGCCTTAGCTGTATCCCATAAATTTTGGAATGTTGTGAGTTCATTTTCATTTGTTTCCAGGAACTTTTTGATTACTTCCTTGATCTGATTCTTAAGCCATTAATTGTTGAATAGCATGTTATTCAATCTGCATGAATTTGAGTGTTTTTGAGTATTTTCCTTGAGCTTGGTTTCTAGTTTCAGTCCCTATGGTCTGAGAAAATGCTTGATATGATTTCAATTTTCTTGAATTTGTGAGGCTTATTTTGGGTCCTATCATGTGGTCTAGCTTTGAAAATGTTCCATGTGCATTTGAAAAGAATGTGTATTTTGCTTCTTTGGATGAGAGTTTCTCTCTATATATCAGTTAAGTACATTTGCTCTAGGGTATTGTTCAATGTTGCGATATCCTTGCTAATATTTTTTTGGAAGCTCTATCCATTTTTGAGAGTGGGGTGTTAAAGTCCCCTAGTATAAATGTGTTGTTGTCTATATCTTTCTTGAAGTCCTCCATGATTTTCCTCATATTTGGGTCCTCCTATGTGTGGTGAATATATGTTTATAATGTTTATGCCTTCTCCGTGGATTCTTACCTTGAGTATTATGAGGTGTCTTTCTGTCTATTTTTATGGCGTTTGTTTTGAAGTCTAGTTTGTCTGGTATAAGTGTTGCTACCCCAGCTTTTTTTTTTTTTTCTGTCCAGTTGCTTGGAATATTTTTTTGAACCCATCACTTTCAGTCTTTGTAGGTCTTTTTTTCTGAGGTGTGTCTCTTGTATGCACCATATGTGCAGGTCATGTTTTGTGATCCATTCAGCTACCTTATTTCTTTTTTTAAAATTTTTTCTTTCTTAAATAAAGTTTTTACTTAAATAAATAATTTAAAGAGGGGAAGGGAAAGAGAAAGAGAGAGAGAAACATCAATGTGTGGTTGCCTCTTGAGCAGCCCCAACTGGGAACCTGGCCCCCAACCCAGGCATGTGCCATGACTGGGAAGCGAATCGGTGACCCTTTGGTTCGCAGGCTGGCACTCAATCCACTGAGCCACAGTAGCCAAGGGAGCTACCCTAATGTTCCAATTGATTGGAACATTAATCCACTTACATTTAAGGTTATTATTCATAGGTACTTATTCATTGCCATTCTATTCCCTTCATACCTGTGTTCTTCTCTCTCTCACACTTGTTCTTCTTTTTCTTAAAGCAGTCCCTTTAGCATATCTTGCAGTGCTGGTTTGGTGAAGGTTATTCTTTCAGCCTTCTTTGGTCTGGGAAACTCCTTATTTCACTTTCCATTTTAGTTGAGGGCCTTGCTAGATAGAGTAGTCTTGGTTCCAGGCCTTTGCTTTTCATTACTTGGAATATTTCTTGCCATTCTCTTTTGGCTTGTAGTGTTTCCATTGAGAATTCAACTACTAACCTTATGGGGGCTCCCTTATATGTTACTTCCTGTTTCTCCCTTGCTGCCTTTAAGATTCTCTCTTTGCCTTTGAATTTTGCCATTTTAATTATGATGTGTCTTGAACTGGGCTTCTTTGGGTTTTCTTGATTGGGACCCTCTGTGCTTACTGGATTTGTGTGACATTTTCTCTCATCAAATTAGGGACATTTTCCATCATCACTTTTTCAAACAGGTTTTCTATCCCTTGCTCTTCTTCTTCTCCTTCTGGTATCCCTATTATATGGATATTATTACATTTCATCTTGTCTTGCATTTCCCTTAACACCTCTTCATTCTTTTTGAGTCTTTTTTCCTTTTCTTGCTCTTTCTGGGAGTTTTTTAAAGAATATCCCATATTCCACCTACCCATCCATCCCCCAACCCTGACTCCTGTCAAAAATGAGAAATTTTTATTGTGTTTATAGTTTTATTTTTTCCAGAATGTCTTATAGTTCAGATTATGCAGTTTGTAGCCTTTTCAGTCTGGTTTCTTTTATTTTGCAATATGCATGTAAAGTTCCTCCATGTCCTTAGTGGCTTGATATGTCTTTTCTTTTTATCACTGGATAATATTCCATTGTACTAATATACCACAATTTGTTTATGAATTAAAGGACATCTTTGTTAATGCAATTTTGGCAATTATGAATAAAATTATAAGCATTCATGTATAGGTTTTTATGTGGACATGACTTTTCAACTCATTTAGATGAATAGTTAGGATAGCTATTGTTAGATATTATTATACTACTGTGTTTAGTTTTTTAACAAAGTGCCAAACTGTCTTCCAATGTGGCTATACCATTTTGCATCCATGATAGTTACACTGCCCTGGATATCTTCTGTGTTCCACCTATTCATCTCTCCTGCTACCCCTAGCAACCACTGATATGTTTACTGTCTCTATAGTTTGGGCTTTAACAGAATGTCATATTGTTGGAATCATACAACATGTACCCTTTTCATATTGACTTGTTTCACTTAGTAATATGCATTTAGGTTTCTTCCATGTCTTTGGTGGCTTGATAGCTCATTTCTTTTTAGCACTGAATTGTATTAATGTATCACAGTTTATTTATATATGTACTTACAGAAAGGCATCTTGGTTGCTTCCAAATTTTGGTAATTGTGAGTAAAGATGCTATGAACATCTGTGTCAGGTTTGGTGGACCTAAGTTTTCAACTCATTCCAGTAAATACCAAGGAGCATGATTATTGGATTGTATCATAGTATATGTTTAGTTTTCTAAGAAACTGCCAAACTATCTTCCAAAATGGCTATACTCTTTTGAATTCTCACCAGCAATGAATTCCTGTTACTCTACATTCTTGTCAGTACTTGCTGTTGACAGCATTCTGGATTTTGGCCATTCTAATAGATGTGTAGGGGTATGTCATTTTTTGAATTCTTAGACTCCTAATAACATTAATGTAGAACATTTTTATATGACTCATTTGCCTGATGTAGATCTTGTTTGATAAATTGTCTGATCAGATCTTTTGACCATTTTCAAATCAGGGTGTTTGATCCCTTATTGTGGAGTTTTTAGAATTCTTTGTATATTTTAGATAAAAGTCCTTTAACAGATGCATGTTTTGCAGATCATAAGTTTTAAGTTTTTATGAAATTCAGTTTATTATTTTTTTCATGCATTATGTTTTGCTGTTGAATCTAACAACTTATCGCTAAACCCAAGTCACCTAGATTTCCTTTCATGTTATCTTTCATAAATTTCAGAGTTTTGTGTTTACAAATGAGTTGGTTATCCATTTAAGCTTAATTTTTATAAAAGATGTAAAGGGAGATGTCTAGATTCATTTTTTTTTTGCATATGGGTGCCCAGTTATTTCAGCACCATACATTGAAAAGACTATCATTTCTCCACTGAATTTCCTTTGCTCCTTTATCAAAGATCAGAAGACTAGGTCTTTATGGGCCTATTTCTGGGCTCTCTTTTCTTTTCTTTCACTTATTTATCTATTCTTTCATTCTATCTGGATTACCATGACTTAATTTTATTTCTGAGTTTATTTTAGTCCTCTCTCTTTTTTCTTTGTTGGCCTAGCTAAAGTTTAGTCAATAAACCAGCTCTTAGTTTTATTAATTTTTTCTATTGCTTTGTAGTCTCTATTTCATTTATTTCTGCTCTCATCTTTGTTTTTTTCATCCCTTGTGCTAACTTAGGGCTTAGCTCATCCTTTTTTAATTCTGTGAGTTGTAAAGTTAGGTTGTTTATTTGAGATCTTTTTTGTTTAATATAATTACTTATAGCTATAAATTTACCTCTTAGAACTGCCCTTGCAACATTCCAGATGTTTTAATACATTGTGCTTCCATTTTCATTTCCTTAAAGATACTTTTAGATTTCCCTTTTGATTTCTTCTTGGATCCATTGGATCCATTGGTTTGTTGGGAGTGTGTTATGTAATTTCTACTTATATATGAATTTACCAGCTTTCCTCTAGTTATTGATTTCCAGTTTTATACCACTGTGATTAGAAAATATACTTGGTATGATTTCACTCTTCTTAAATATTCTGATTTGTTTTGTGATCTATTATATGATATATCCAGGAGAATGTTCTGTGGCATTTGAGAAGAATGTGTATTCTGCTACTCTTGGAATGTTCTGTATATGTCTGTTAGGTCAATCTGACCTAAAATATGATTCAACTCCAATGTTCCCTTATTGATTTTATGTCTGGATGATCTGTTGATTGTTCAAATTGGGGAATTAAAGTCCCCTAGTACTCTTGTACTGTTCATTGTCTATTTCTTCCTTCAGATCTCTTAACATTTGCTTAATATTTTAGGTCCTCCAATGTTAGATCCATATATATTTACAATTATTATATCCTCCTGATGAAATTAACCTCTATCATGATACAATAATCATCTTTATCTCTTGTTACCATTTTTTAATTAAAGTCAATTTTGTCTGATGTAAATATAGCTACCACTTCTCTCTTTTGGTTTCAACCTGCATAGTGCATCTTTTTCCATTCTTTGACTTTGCGCCTTAAAGGTGAAGTGAGTCTCTTGTAAGCAGCATATATTTGGGTCTTGTTTATTTCATCCACCCAGCTACTCTATGTCTTTGGAATAGAATTCAATCTATTTATATTTAGAATAATTATTGATAGGTATGAACTTACTAATGCCATTATAATTAATCTCATTAATTTTTTACTAGCTGTTCCCTTGTTCTTTTCTACCTCTCTTGCTATCTTCCCTTGTGAACTGGTAATTTTCTGCAATGATATGCTTTGATTTTCTTCTCTTTGCCTTTCATGAATCTACTGTATGTTTTTGTTTTGTGGTTACCATAAGGCTGACATAAAACATTATCTAGATATAACAATGTATTTCATGCTGATTAACACTTTAACTTTGATCGCATACAAGGACTCTACCCTTTTATTCCCCCCTTTTATGTTTTTGATGTCACCATTGACATATTTTTATATTATGTGTCTACTAACATTGTTATAGCTATAGCTCTTTTTAATACTTTTGTCCTTTAACCTTTATCATAGAGTTAAGTAGTTAACACATTACCATATTAAAATACTACAGTGTCCTGAGTTTGACTCTATGATTGACTTTAGCAGTCTGTTGCATATTTTCATGTGTTTTTATAAGAAAGCTTTTTATTTTTTAAAGATTTTATTTATTTATTTTTAGGGAGGGGGAAGGGAGGGAAAAAGAAAGGGAGAGAAACATCAATGTGTGGTTGCCCCTTGCACACTCCCAACTGGGGATCTGGCCTGCAACCCAGGCATGTGTCCTGCCTGGGAATTGAACTAGCAACCCTTTGGTTCGCAGGTCCACTCTCAATCCACTGAGCTACACCAGCCAGGGCCATATATTTATGTTTTTATGTTAGTCATTAGTGTCCTTTCATTTCAGCTTGAATAACTCTTTTCAGCATTAATTTTAAGGCAATTTTTAGTGGTAATGAAATTCCTCAGCTTTTGTTTAATTGAGGAAGTGTTCATTTTACCATCATTTTTTGGACAGCCTTACTGGGTAATGTATTCTTGGATGTCAGTTTCTTTCTTTTAGCACTTTGAATCTATCATCCCACTTCATCCTGGACTGCAAGTCTGTTGAGAAATTTGCTGATAACCTCTGGGAGTTTCCTTGTATAAGAGAAAATTTCTCTCACTGTTTTAAAAATTCTCTCCTCATCTTTGTTTTACACAGTTTTATTAGTATGTTTCTTGGAGAAGATTGTTTTGTATTGATGTTTTGGGACTTCCTAGCTTCATGAAGTTGAAAGTCCAAATCTCTCGCCAGGTTGGAGAAGTGCTCAGCCATTTTTTTTGTTTTTTATTTTATTTTTTCACAATTCTTATTTTTGTTCAAGTACAGTTGTCTCCATTTCCCCCTTTCCACTCCCCCCTCCCCAGCGATCCCCATTTCCCTCCCTTGATTCTACTCCCCTTTGGTTTTGTCCATGTGTCCTTTATATTTGTTCTTGAAAACCCTTCCTACTTTTGCACCCATTATCCCCTCCCACCTCCCCTCTGGTTCCTGTCAGTTTGTCCTTAATTTCAATGTTTCTGGTTATATTTTGCTTGCTTGTTTGTTTTGTTGATTAGGTTCCACTTATAGGTGAGATCATATGGCATTTGTCTTTCACCGCCTGGCTTATTTCACTTAGCATAATGTTCTCCAGATCCATCCATGCTGTTGCAAAGGGCAGGAGCTCCTTCTTTCTTTCTGCTGTGTAGTATTCCATCATGTAAATAAATGTACCATAGTTTTTTGATCCATTCATTTACTGATGGGCACTTAGGTTGCTTTCAGCCATTATTTTTAAAAATAGGCTTCCTATCCCTTTCTTATTCTTTTCTCCTCCTGATATTTCATTATGCATACATTATTTCTCTTGATGATGTCTCATAAATCCTGTAGGCTTTTTTCATTCCTTTTTATTCCTTTTTCTTTTTGATCCTCTGATTGGATAATTTCTACTGACTTGTCTTCTAGCTTAATAATTCTTTCTTTTGATTGGTTAAGTTTATTACTGAAGCTCTCTATTGAATTCTTCCATTCAATAATTGTATTTTTCAGCTCCAAAATTTCCGTTTGGCCCCTTTTATGTTTTCTATCGTTCTGTTAAACTTCTCATTTTGTTCTTGTATTTTTATTTTTCTGATAGTGTTAAATTATTTATCTGTGTTCTCTGTAGCTCTCTAGGTATCTGTAGAACAATTATTTTTAATTCTTTGTCAGACAGTTTCTGGATCTCCACTTCTTTTGGGCATGTTACTAGAGATTTATTGTCTTTCTTCATGCCCACTTTAAACTTGTGTTCCTTTAAAGAAGCAGTCACTCTTCCAGACTTTATGGATTCAATAAGGGAAGACTTTCACCTGTGGGTGGGGCATGTTCGAGCATGCTATGACCCCAGATGTAGTGGAGTCAGGCACTAAGTGCAGTGTCTGAAGTGGTTTCAAGGCTTATTGGGGTCCTCAGTGGCACCTGCAGGTCCAGAGGCTAAGGACAGAGCAGGCAGTGGTGGTGGCCAGAGTTGGTGTTGTGTATACATTCAGCTGTAGGGACCTGTTGTAAGTGCCTATATAGTAGAGTGCTGGTTACAGACTGATACATAGTGGTGGCGGCAGGGCAGGCAGCAAGGACTGAGGCATTGTCTGTTTACATGGTCTCCTGTGGCTATACACTCTCTCCCCAGAAATGTGCACTGCAGTGGAGACTGATGGCAGTGTTTGGGTCAGGGGCATAATGGTGCATAGCTTAAGGTGCTAGCTACAGGTGAGCATGGTAGTACAGGTCAGTAACAGAAGACAGGGACTGATCCAGGTCAACAAGCAGTTGTGGGGATCCTGGATGTTGGTGTGCTCTCTTGTGACTGTTCACTTAACCATGGGCATATAGACTACAGTGGAGGCTAATGATGGCATTAAGCTGATGGCATGCATGTGCACAGCTGAAGGGGCTAGCTATGATTATGCACACAAGTAGTAAAAAGAGTTGTAATGATAACAATTTCATAATTACACCATCTGATGCACAGCAGTTGGGAGAAGTTGGGGGGCTTAAGCTGGCATCTTGCACTTGCACATTCACAGAAGACTGATCTGGCTGCTGGTGTGAATCTAGGCCCCAGTGAGGGCAGGAAGGGACTCAAGTGGCTGGTTTGTTGCACTAATACAGCCATAGAAGCCTGGGCTGGCTGCTGGTGAGGTTCCTGTGTTCCATCAGGGGCAAGGGAGAGTGAGCACACAGGGACCTCAGATGGCTGGTGTCCATAAACAAATAATTGTGGGACAAAAAGTTGTGGAATCTGATGGGGTCTGTAGCAGCTGTGTTGGACATTGGTTCCTTCTTCAGTGGCAAAATCTGCTACAATTTTGTCAGAGCAGGTATCTGTATATCACTATCACTCCTGCAGAATGTCTGCTATTAATACCCCCTGCTTTTCTTCCTTGTTCCCAACAATCTCTGTATATCTCACCTTTTTTGGTCTGGGTGGGGTGAAACTGAGGTGGAACCCTTGTGCAGGGCTCTGAAAGGTGGGGAAGCTGGTCACTCACCCTGCTCTTTATTTCCCTGGTGAGGGGAATTTTTCTAGCTGGAGGGTTCCCAGTTGGCCCTGAACAATGCCAGCTTGAGGAATGGGAAGATGCAGGCAACAAATAAAATTAAGCTGTCTTCCTTCTTTTCTTCTATGATTATTCTTGGGTTTTTCGCTCCACTGTGTTGCTACAGTTTTTTAAGAGGACTCTAGAATTCTCCCAGAGTTCTTTTTTGTTCCTGGAGAGCATTTAATTATTGATCCTTTTGGGAGGTTGGAGAGGTTGGAGTCTCCTATGTCACCATTTTGGTCCCTTATAGTAAGTCTTGAAGTTGTGTCATGTCAGTTCTCTGATTTAGTTCTTTTTCTTCAGTATAATATTGGCTATTCTGAGTCATTTGCTCTTTCATATAAACTTTAAAACCAGTTAGTTGATATTCACCAAGTAAATTTCTGGGATTACATTGAAGATTAAGTTGGGAAGAATTGACATCTTAACAGTATTGAGTCTTCATATCCATGATAATGATCTATATCTCTACTTGTTGAAATATTCCTTGACATTTTTCATAAGAGTTTTTCTCATATAGATCTTTTACATTTTTTTAGATTTATCTTTAATGTTTTTGGTTTTGGTGCTAATGCAAATGGTATTGTTTTTTATTTCAAATTCCAATTATTTATTGCTGGTATGTAGGGAAGCAGTTGAAATTTTACATTAACCTGTTATCCTGAAACCATTCTATATTTGCTTAGTAGTTCTAAGAGATTTATTTTATTCTTTTGGTTTTCTATAAAGACAATCATAACATATGTAAATAAAGACAGTTTAATTTTTTATTCCCAATCTGTATACCTTTTATTTCATTGTTCTGTCTTATGACACTAGCTGGCATTTCCAGGACAATAGGAATGGTGCCCTAACCAGGGTGGTTCAGTTGGTTGGGCATCATTCTGCCAAGTGAAAGGTCACAAGTTCAATTCCAGTCAGAGTTGTGGGTTTGGTTCGAGCACCAGTCAAGGCACATGCCAGAATTGTGTCTTCTGTCCTAGATCCAGGTACATACAAGAGGCAACAATAGGTGTTTCTCTCTCACACTGATGTTTCTCTCCCTCCCTTTCCCCCTCCCTCCCCCTTCTCTAAAAATAAATTTTAAAAAATTAAAAAAAAAAAGAATGGTAAAAAGGAACACCCTTTTCTTGATCCAGATCTTAGGAAGAAAGCATCTAGTTTATTATTATTAAGTATAATCCTTGCTGTAAGTTTTTGTAGATGTTCTTTTTAAAATATATTTATTTTTAGAAAGAGGGAAAGAGAGGGAGAGAAACACCCATGTGTGGTTGCCTCTCATGCACCCCCTACCAGGATGGGGGGACCTGGCCTGTAACCCAGGCACGTGCCCTGACTGGGAATCAAATCTGCGACCCTTTGGTTCACAGACCCATGTTCCATCCACTGAGCTGCACCAGCAAGGGCTAGATGTTCTTAATAAAGTTTTGAAAGTTTTCTTCTATTTCTAGTTTTCCGAGCATTTTTATCATGAATAGATGTTGGATTTTGTCAAATGTTATTTCTGCAACTATTGATATGATTATATGATTATTTTCTTTAGATCGTTGATGTGATGACTACATTAATGAATTTTCAAATGTTGAACTAGCCTTGCATACCTGGAATAAATCCCATCTAAATGATAGCTTTTCATTTTCATTTGCAAATGAAAAAAATATCATTTGCAAATGATATTGGCTGTAGGTCCTTGCTTTTCATCACTTTGAATATTTCTTGCCAGTTCCTTGTAGCCTTCAAAGTTTCTTTTGAGAAATCAGCTGACAATCTTATGGGAACTCCACTATTAATAAGCTCCTCATCTGGTGAATGCACAGAGAATTTTTTTATCATATTCTATAGTCTCCCTAAAACGAGGATCAAGAATACAAAGAGGATTTGCCAAGAATATGCTGAAACAGTGATCAAGCATATTACAGAGGCTATAAACACTCTCTCAGATGAGGTATAGTCTAGGATGAAGCTATATTAAAATGTTTACAGTATTCTTATATGAAGTTGGATGTTGCATTAATCATGAATGTAAATCAATATGGGAAGCAAACCCAATATCATATTGGAATTTGACTCCAAAATTTTTCCAGAAAACTTGCAGGTTTTGACTATTGCAGAGATAGGTACATATTTTGAGGAAGATAAGAGGCCCATATATTTATTTACATGTGATACATAAATAAAAGATACAGAGTTATTGACAAAGATTCAAGAGAAGGCTGACAGGACACCTTTAGTTTTGATACAGAAGTTACAAAAGGAGTTTCTTGAGTTGGTCCGAAGGTTGTGGGTTATTGTTAAGCTGATTAACAAAAGGAGTTTCTTGCAGAACCAAAGGAATGGTAATCTTTTCCAGTGGACATAAAGCAAAAGAAATCTTTTCTCAGATATGAGGGCAAAGAGAATCTGGAAACTCCATTCTTTCTTTTCCCCATTACCTCTAATACCAAAAATCTACAAGTTTTGAAACTGGAAAGAGAGCCTCAATTTCCATGTAATTAAATCATTAAATGTCCCTGGCATCTGTGATTGCATGATAACTGTTAGAAAGTCAATGCCATCTTAAACCTTTTTATAGATTATTTTTCTCATTATTTTCAGCTTGAACACTACAAATATTGCAAAAACTTGCAATTACAGTAGTGCCATAAAAATATAAAGTTGACAGAGTCTTCTGTTAGAACAGATGGGCCCCTAGAATTCCAATCAATGCAGATTAACAGCTATTATAATGTATAAAATCAGGTCATTGTGCATTTTAATAATACTTTTTAACAAAAAGCTCTACTTCATGTGGTCATGCTGATTTGTAGAATCTGCAGCTTTGCATTTCATGGAAATTAAACTTTAGCTTGTTGATGCTTGACTAGTTATGTGGTTTTATTCAGAAAGGAAGAAATATATGTAATGCTCAGATAGAGGATATTACTCCATAGATTTCCATGGTATATGCTATAGTAGAATAATTATTTGGTTTGGCAAACCTAAATCTGAATCCCCTATCCAAGTCTATGATATCACCAAAATATGAGTTTTGGTAGGAAGCAGAGCTATCTCTCCTTATAGAAGATGAAAATGCCAAGAACTTTTTAGATTCCTTTAAAGCCTTGATACAGGCATGTGTCTTAGGCTCAGATAATCATATGCAGCCACAGTTGATGCTAAATCTAGAGTAAATGATAAAAAAAAGCAGAATTAGATGGGCTTGCAATTAAAATTCTTCAGTTACTCCTTTCTTTGAAAATCCTTTCTGATGCAAACACAGCAGTGATACATAAGATACAAAAAGTAAACATAAAAAAAGATGTAGTTGAGATCAAATACAAGGGACATAATACATGATCCAGAACTACACTGAGGCTATGGCCTTACTGAAGTCAGGGCCCAACAACAGGAAGTGGTAGCCAGAAATTTAGCTTGTGCATGGCCAAGGAGACTGGAGTAATTCACATAAGTCAGGGAAACAGATTCACAATGTGAACCTAGAAGCCAGGATGTGGATCTCAACTTATCTCCTTGACAGGAGCCTAAAGAAATTACTCCAAATGTTGCCTGAGATTAAAACTAGAATAAAACTGCAGTCTTAGGCAGGTAAAAGGACAGACACACAAGCTTGAAACCTGGTATTGAACCAAGTGACCTGGTAGCTTTAACTGGATCTGTCAAGTTCCCCAAGATCACTGTGAGACAGGACCCCCAAAATATCATTGTTAAACCTAGTGTTAGATGGAGCCTGGGACACAAACAAACTACAAAACTGTCAAAGAGGAGAATGCAGAAGTGAGTAAGAGAAAGGGGGAAAAATGAGGTTACAAATCAAAATTCCAAAATACAAGAAGAAATCCAATGTTATGAAATAAAATAAAAATAGTAAACTGACTGAAGCAGAAATTTACTCCACAGGGAATTATTTTTATATATGAAATTGGCAAAGTGTTAAAAAATTTCAAAGACATAAATGAAAGCACGACGTTGATTAAAAGAATTAAGAAATAAAAATACATAGATATTTTAAAAGAACTGGTATATTTGAAGACAAATCCACTAGAACCCTGGAAATTAGACATCTAATCTGAAAATATTAAAAATAGAATAATCTAAAGACTAGATAAAAAATTACTAAAATATGAAATAATCCTTAGAAATAAGAAAGAAGGTAAAATATATAGAAGATGGATTGAGATCCTTCTACATCTATAAAATAGGATTTTCAGAGGAAGAGAATGGAAGCATTGGTGAGATGCAATAATTTGAAGATATAATTATTGAGAATTTTTTTAATTAAAAGAAGCTTGAATGTGGAAAATAAAAAGCACGTAGCAACCAAAAAAATAAATGTAAACACATCTAGACATTTTATAGTAAGGATGCAGAATTTCAAAGATAAAGAGATCATAGTAAAATTACAAACAACAGATTATCTATATATTAATAACAATTTGAGAGAAGACCTTACCAGCAGCATTTAATGGCAAAGAAAAAGGAGTAATGTCTTTGGGGGGAAAATATCTCTCAATTTATTATTTTTATGCAGCTAAACTTACAATGTAAGCTTAAGAGGAGGGATGAAGAAATTTAAAGTCGGAAAATACTAAGACAGCTTTATATATATATATATATATATATATATATATATATATATATATATATATATATAAATAAAACCAACAAACACCAGTTAGAAGATCTATCGGAGGATAAGAGCTTCTATGCAATAGTAAAAAATAAATTAAATACCCACTATGAAGTACCAAAGATAGACTTGAGTAAGTAGAAATACATACCACATTCTTGTATTTAAAGAATCATGCCCAGACTAGTTTGGCTCAGTTGGTTGGCTATCATCCCAGAAACAGGTCACCAGTTCAGTTCCCAGTTAGGGTACATGCCTGGGTTGTGGGCCAGGTCCCCAGTTGGAGGCATGCAAGAGGCAACAGATCAATGTCTCTCTGGCATATCAATGTTTCTTTCCTGCATTTCCCCTCTCTGTAAAAATAAATAAGTAAATAATATTTTTTGGCCTTAGGTTTTATCCCCACTAAGGATATATGGTCACATTTCTGTGTTTTAAGTTAATTAGTATATTTCCTCTCTATGTGGTTATGCCACCAACTATACACATAAATGATTATGTCATCTTCATTTCAGTTTTAGGAGTGCTTTTTTAAAATCTAATTTTTCTTTATTAATATTTAAAATATTTGCATATTTCCAAAGTCAGCTATACAAAATAAGATATATTAAATGAGTAAGTCAGACAGAAAAAGTTAAGAACCATATGATTTCACTCATATGAGGGATATAAAACAGAAAGCAGCAAATGAACAAACAAGACAAACAAATAAACAAAAATTCATAGACACAGACAACAATAGGGTGGTTACCAGAGGGTAAGGAGGTGAGAGATAGTAAAGAGTAAAAGGGTCAAATATATGGTGACAGAAGGAGATTTGACTCTGGATGGCAGGCACACACTGCAATATACAAGTGATGGGTAATAGAAATGTACACTTGAAACCTATATCATCTTATTAACCAATGCCACCCCAATAAATTTAATTAAAAATAAAAAAGAAAGAAATGGAGATATATATATGTATATATATGTGTGTGTGTGTATATATATATATATATATATATATATATATATATATATATATAAAGAAATCTAGCTCCTATTTTCTTTTCTGACCCTACTCTCCTTATATATAACCATTTTAAATATTTTGATATGTCATGTTCTTAAAATATATGCATGAACATAATTATACACACATTTATAATAAAAATTTCTGCTTTCCTAGATTAAAAAAATGGCATCTACACTGTTTCCTTCTTCTTGCGTTTCTTCTCTAAACAACATATCCTAAGATTACTCCATAGTACTATATAGATATTTCTTATTCTTCTTTTCACCTCACTTCACTTTTCTATACCACATTTATTTAACCAGTTCCCTATTGATAAGCATTTAGGATCATTTACTGATTTTCTTATCATTATAAATAAGGTTTCAGTGAATAGCCTTGTACATACATATATATATATATTTTTTCATTTTTGCCAATTTATCTTTGAAACCTACTTAGAAGTGAGATTGCTGGTCTACAGGGTAAATGCATACATAATTTTGCAGAATAGTGCCAAGTTTTCCCATAGGGGTTTTTGATTTTCTACTACCATCAGTAATGTTGCCTGATAACGTCAGCCAGTCTGATAAGTATGAAATGGTCTTTCTGCACACTTTGTATTTCTTTCATCTTGAATTAACAATCTTAATGTTAAGGTTCATTAGCGTTTTTTTCTGTTAATTGCCTGTTCATATCTCTATCCCAGTTTTCTCTGGGAATGATGGCATTGTCTTTCTCTACTTTTAGAAGTTCTATATTTTCCCCAGTTTATTATTTCTTTAGTTATGATGTTTTGTTGTTGTTTACAATGAAATCTAACATATCAATCTTTTCTCTCATTATTTCTAGATTTTAAAAAAATAGTTTGGGACTTTCCTGCCTATGTTCAACTCTAGGACTTTTATGGTGTTGTGACTTATACTTAAGTCTTTTATCCACCTTGAATTTATGTTTGTGTATGGTGTAAGTTGGTGGTCAAGTTTTGTTTTTTTGCATGTAGCTGTCCAGATCTCCCAACACCATTTGTTGAAGAGGCTATTTTTACTCCATTTTATGCTTCTGCCCCCTTTGTCGAATATGAATTGACCATAGAGATTTGGGTTTATTTCTGGGCTGTCTATTCTGTTCCATTGATCGATGTGTCTGTTCTTATGCCAGTACCAGGCTGTTTTGATTATATGGCCTTGTAATATAGTTTTATATAAGGTGTTGTGATCCCACCTACTTTTCTCAAAATTGCTGTTGCTATTTGGGGTTGTTTATGGTTCCATATAAATTTTTGAAATATTCTATATCTGTGAAATATGTCATTGGTATTTTAATAGGGATTGCTTTAAAAAGAGGTAGGTTTGTGGGTGGGAGGTGGGGATGGGTGGGGTGGGGGGCCGAGGTGGGGTGAAAATGGAGACAACTGTACTTGAACAACAATAAAAAAATTTTAAATAACATGGTTTGGAAAGTTTTCCTTAATCTCAGCTTATAGAGGAATTCACCATGTTTTCTTCTGGTATTTATATGCTTATTTCCTATATTTAAATCTCTGACTCATTAAAAATTTGTTCTAATACATAATGTAAAGACTGGACCCCATTTTTTATTCTTTTAAATTTTATTCTATTGATTATGTTATTACAGTTATCCTGATTTTTACCCTTTTGCCCCCCTAAACTCAGCACCCTCCACTCTCTCAGACAACCCCTCCATCATTGTTCATGTCCATGGGTCAGGTGTATAAATTCTTTGGCTACTCCATCTCCAGTACTTCCTCTTAACATCCCCCTGTCTATTTTGTAACTACCAATTTGTACTTCTTTTTTAATTTTCTTTTTAAAAATATATTTTTAAATTATGCTATTACAGTTGTCTCATTTTTTTCTCCCCTTTATTCCCCTCTGCCCTGTACCTCCCCTCCCACCAGCATTCTCCCGCTTTAGTTCATGTCCATGGGTCATACATGTAAGTTCTTTGGCTTCTGCATTTCCCATACTATTCTTAACCTTCCCCTGTTTATATTGTACCTACCGTTTATGCTTCTTATTCCCTGTACATTTTCCCACATTCTACCCCCTCCCCCTTCCCACTGATAATCCTCCATGTGATCTTCATTTTTGTGATTCTGTTCATGTTCTAGTTCTTTGCTTCGTTTGTTTTTCTTTTTAGCTTCGATTGTTGACAGTTGTGAGTTTGTTGCCATTTTACTGTTCATATTTTTTAGCTTCTTCTTTTTCTTAGATAAGTCCCTTTAACTTTTCATTTAATAAGGGCTTGGTTATGATGAACTCCTTTAACCTGACCTTATCTGGGAAGCATTTTATCTGCCCTTCCATTCTAAATGATTTTTGCTGGATAGAGTAATCTTGGATGTAAGTCCTTGCCTTTCATGACTTTGAATACTTCTTTCCAGCACCTTCTTGCCTGCAAGGTTTCTTTTGAGAAATCAGCTGCTAGTCTTATGGGAACTTCTTTGTAGGTAACTGTCTCTTTTTCTCTTGCTGCTTTTAAGATTCTCTCCTACTCTTTAATCTTGGGTAATGTGATTATGATGTGCTTGGTTTGTGCTTCCTTGGATCCAAATTGTTTGGGACTCTCCAGGCTTCCTGGATTTCCTAGAAGTATATTTCCATTGCTAGATTTGGAAAGTTCTCTTTCATTATTTTTTCAAATAAGTTTTCAATTTCTTGCTTTTCCTTTTCTTCTTCTGGCACCCTGTGATTCAGATGTTGGACCATTTAAGGTTGTCCTGGAGGTTCCTAAGTCTCTCCTCATTTTTTTGAATTCTTGTTCCTTCGTTCTGTTCTGGTTGATTTTTTTTTTTTTTTTGCCATTTTATTGTTCATAGATTTGATCTTCTTCTTTTTCTTAAATAAACCCCTTTAACATCTCATAGAGTAATAATTTGGTGATGATGAACTCCTTCAGTGTTTCTTATCTGGTAAACTCTTTATCTGCCCTTCTAGTCCAAATGATAGCTTTGCTGACTAGAGCAGTATTGGCTGTAGGTCCTTGCTTTTCATAACTTTGAAAATTTCTTACCAATCCCTCTAGCCTGCAAAGTTTCTTTTGAATATCAGCTGACAGTCTTATGGGAACCCCTCTGCAGGTAATTAACTGCTTTACTCTTGCTACTTTTAAGATTCTCTCTTTACCCTTAACCTTTGGCATTTTAATATAATGTGTCTTGGAGTGGGCCTTTTCGCATCCATCTTGTTTGGGACTCTCTGTGCTTCCTGGACTTGCATGTCTATTTCCTTAGATGATTTCCTTCATCAAATAGGGAAGTTTTCTTTCATTCTTTTTTCAAATAGATGTCCAACTTTTTGCTCTTTGTCTTCTTCTTCTGGCACCCTTATGATGTGAGTTTTGGAATGCTTGAAGTTTTATTTCAATTTGTGTATCCTTTGTTGCTGACTACATCTTTTTATGTTGTTGAGGTTCTCACTAAGTTCCCTGAGCATCCTAATAACCAGTGTTTTGAACTCTGCGTCTGATAGATTGCTTATCTCCATTTTGTTTAGCTATTTTTCTGGAGTTTTCATCTGTTCTTTCATTTGGGCCATGCTTCTTTGTCTCCTCATTTTGGCAGTCCCCTGTGTTTGTTTCTATTTATTAGGTAGAGCTGCTTTGACTCGATGTCTTGGTAGTGTGGCTTAATGTAGTAGGTGTCCTGTAGGGTCCAGTGGCACAGCCTCCCCTATCACCCAACCTCGGTACTTGAGGTATGCCCTTTATGTATGCTATGTACACCCTCCTCTTGTAGTTGAGGCTTGGTTGCTGTTGGTAGGTAAATGGGAGGGATTTACCCAGGCCAGTCAGTTGCAAGGACTGGCTATGATCACTGACAACCAACCTCTTACCTCTGTGAAAGATCAGCTGTGCAGGGGCAGGTTGGTGACGCTCCAGCATGGTCCGTCACTGTCCAGTGTGTGCACAGACTCTGGGTTTTTCTGGGTGGTGCAGGGCCAAGTCAGCCCCTTCTGTGTTTTACTTAGGGCCACCCTGCCTGAGCTATAAAACAATCTGAGATGGCTACTACTTGTTCTTGTCTTGGAGATTCCCAGTTAAAGGCAAACTGTGAATCTAGGCTGGATGATGCTAGTGCTAAGCTTCAGACCACTTAGCAACAGATATGGAGGCTGGGTGCTCACAGAGGCAGGCTATTGTTTGAGAGAATTTAGAAAGTTATGTAGCGTGAGCCAAGGGCAGCCATTCATATGTAAGAGCAGCTTGTGTGGGCTCATAAGTTAAGCAGGATTGCATCGCTGGGGATCTCCAGGGCGAGGCAAACAGTGATAGCTTGGTTGATGGAGTCTCAGATGTGGCACCTGCCTGCTGGCTCTGTGGCTCTGTATTGGGAGAGTTCAGAAAAGAGCCAATGGCCTCTGCTCACCCTTCTGTCTGGGAAAAAACTGTCCTCAGCACTTGCCTCATTGCCAGACACTTCAGTTCCTCCCTTTATTCCACAGGTGCCTTTCAACTTGCTACCCTGGTGCTAGAGCTCAGAGGGAGTATGTCTGCACAAGTCTGTGTGTAGATTCTTAAAGAGGAAGTGCTTGGGACTTCAAAAGTTTCTTCTACTGACTCAAGCCCTGCTGTTTTTTTGCAGCCAGAAAATATGGGCACTTATCTTCCTGCCACTGGAACACTGGACTGGGTGGCCTTGCTTGGGGCTGGGATTTGTTGCTCCTGAGATACCCTCTCAAATTTTTATACACCACATGTGGGTGTGGGACTAGCCTGTTCCATGTCTCTGCCCCTCCTACCAGTCTGGATGGGTGTAGTTGCTTTAATTGCATAGTTGTCAGACTTCCATTCAACCCCATTTCTGACAGTTCTGAGTGATGATTGTTCTATATTTTAGTTGTAATTTAGATGTGGTTGTGCAAGGAGTTGAGCTGTGTTCATCTATTCTGCCATCTTGACCACAAGGCCCCCATTGGTTTCTGAATATTGATTTTGTATCCCATTACTTTGCCAACTTCACTTATTAGGTTGAGTAGTTTTTTGGTGGAGACTATAGGATTTTCTATGCACACTATCATGCCATCTGCAAATAGTGATAGTTTAGTTCCTCCTTCCCATTGGGATGCTTTTTATTTCTTTCACTTTTTTGATCACTGTGGCTAGATATTCCAGTACTATGTTGAATAAGAGTGGTGAAAGTGGACATCCTTGTCTTGGTCTTGATCTTAAGTGAAAAGTGTTTAGTTTTTGCCCATTGAGTATAATGTTAGCAGTAGGTTTCTCGTATACGGCCTTTATTATGTTGAGATATGCTCCCTCTATTCCCACTTTGCTGCATGTTTTTATCATAAATGGGGGTTGGGTTTTATCAAATCTTTTTTCAGCATCTATTGATATGATCATGTGGTTTTTGTCTTTCATTTTATTTATGAGGTGAATTATGTTTATTAAAGAGAAAAAATTTTAGCTTTGCCCAAGAAAATGTCCAAGAGAAAAAGAAATCAACAAATCAACCAGTATTAATAAGTGTAATCCTTAGATCCCAAATTGCAGTCTCTAATTTCTCTTTGAAGGAAACAAAGATACTGGGCAGGAAATGTATGAGATGAGCCTGAACATCAGGTAATACCATTAAGCAAAAAGTAGTCAATGAACATTAGGATTGCGTCTTTAAGACTCAGAAACCAATGTGAGTAGGCCTTCACTGACCAAATATGGGTCTGTCTGAACATCATGAAAGATAAAATGACACAATGAATTTAAATCCATGAGTTTATAAGGATATTTTAATAGTGCTCTTGGTCATCCTCAACAGATACTAGAGAATCAATGTACTATTTCAAAATGACAGAAAAAGGGGGGAAATCAAAAATTAATTATGTTTTTCCTGTATGAACTGTACCTGAGGATAAACAAGTGCAACCTTTATTCTATAGAAGTGTTCCAACTAACAAATGAAGAAAGAATAAGAAAAGTAAACATCACCATTCTATAGCCCCTTTTTAAATATGGTTATAGAGAGTTCCAGCCAAGATGGAGGCATAGGTAGAAACCCTTCACTTCCTTGCACAACCAAAAGGAGGATAACAACAAATCTAAAAACAATAAACCACCAGAAGTGACAGAAAATCACATTGCATGGAACTCTGACAATGAAGGAATTAAAGAAACACTCACCCAGACTGGTAAAGGAGACAGGCAGCAGGGCAAACGGGTGTTCGGAGATGACTGTTTGGGTGGGGCTGGCTGAGAGGTCCCGTGGCAAGGTGGCAGACTGCACAAGTGAGATGGGGCTGGTTGAGTGGGAAACAAAGACTAGAAGCTAGTGGTAAAATACAGTGGGGGTTGCCACAGTGGGAGAAACTCGCAGTATCACATGAGAGTTCCTTGGAAAGTGGGGCTAGAGCTGAGCAAGCAAGCCACATTGTTCCCTCTCTGACCCTTCCCCCACAGACAGCACCACAACACAGCAAAGAGGGTTGCCTTCCTCTGGAGAATACCTAAGGCCCTCCCCCCTTATAACATAACAGGTGTGCTGAGATAAAGAAATATGGCCCAAATGAAAGAAAAGATCAAAACTCCATAAAAAAAGCTAAGCAATGAGTAGAGAGCCAATTTATCTCATGGAGAGTTCAAAACACTGGTAATCAAGATGCTCACAGAACTGATTGGGCTCAGTCACAAAATGAAGGAACGAATGAAGCCTACCCAAAGTGGAATAAAACAAAATATTCAGGGAACCAACAGTGACAGGAAGGAAACCAGGACTCAAATCAACGATTTGGAGTAAAAGGAAGAAATAAACATCCAACCGGAACAAAATGAAGAAACAAGAATTCAAAAAAAATGAGGAGAGGCTGAGGAACTTCTGGGACAAATTTAAACATTTCAACATCTAGTTCATAGGGGTGCCAGAAGGAGAAGTGGAAGACCAAGAAATTGAAAACTTATTTAAACAAATAATAAAGGAGAACTTCCCCAATCTGGCAAAGGAATTAGCCTTCCAGGGAGTCCAGGAAGCTCAGAGAGTCCCAAAGAAATTGGACCCAAAGAAGCACACACCAAGGCACATTACAGTTACATTACCCAAGATTAAAGAGAAGGAGAGAACATTAAAAGGAGCAACAGATCATATGGCATTTGTCCCTCACTGCCTGGCTTATTTCATTTAGCATAATGCTCTGTCTGATCAGTTGAGTGAGGAATTTCATTTCATTGTTTTCTCTTTCCCTTCCCCCCTTTTTTTACCCTCTCTCAACCTGACTTTAATCCTCGCTCTTATTAGTTTGTTTCTCCCATCCTCTCAAAATCATTTTTCTTTATGGTAGACATCTCATATTTACTTTTTGCTTTTCTATAATATTCTTATTTCCATTCCAACTTTATTAAACTTCATTCAGCAGTCATTGTTATCAACCCTGCTGTGGTTTTTCTACAATTCTGCTGTCCTTGGTCTAGTACCTTTTCAATTTTACTTCAAACCTTATAGTATATTCTTCCATCTTCTTACCCCATTGTTCCCATTACCCTTTCATGTTTTACTTACATTTTCTTTTTTCTTTAAGTATTTTTTATTAATTATACTATTACAGTTTTCCCAATTTTCCCCTTTGTATTACCCTCTCCTCCCTGCCCCCCAACCTTCCAGCATCCCCCTCCTTAGTTCACGTCCATGGGTTGTACATATCAGTTCTTTGACATCTCTGTTTCCTATACCATTTTTTATCTCTCCCTGTCTATTTTATGCCTACTAATTATGCTTCTTCTTCCCTGTACCTTTCCCCCCAATTTCTCCCTTCCCCTTCCCCACTGAACTCCCTCTGTGTGATGTCCATTTCTCTGATTCTGTTCCTGTTGTGGTTGTTTACTTAGTTTTTGTTTTCGTTGTTTTTCTTTTCTTTTAGGTTCACTTTTTGATATTGTGAGTTTGTTGTCATTTTTCTGTTCATAGTTTTGATCTTCTTTTTCTTAGATAAATCCTTTAACATTTCACATAATAATGGCCTGGTGATGATGAACTCCTTTAACTTGACCTTATCTGGAAAGCACTTATCTGCACTTCCATTCTAAATGAAAGCTTTGCTGGATAGAGCAATCTTGGATGTAGGTCCTTGCCTTTCATGACTGCAAATATTTCTTTCCAGCCCCTTCTTGCCTACAAGGTTTCTTTTGAGAAATCAGCTGATAGCCTTACGGGCACTCCTTTGTAGGCAACTGTCTCCTTTCCTCTTGCTACTTTTAGGATTCTCTCCTTATCTTTGATCTTGGGTAACTTAATGATGATGTGCCTTGGTGTGTTCCTCTTTGGGTCCAACTTCTTTGGGACTCTCTGGGCTTCCTGGACTTTCTGGAAGTCTATTTCCTTTGTCAGATTGGGGAAGTTTTCCTTCTGATGGGAAGTTTTTGCCCATCAGACTGTTTAAATAAGTTTTCAATTTCTTGGTCTTCCTTTTCTCCTTCTGGCACCCCTATAATTTGGATATTGGAATGTTTCAGGTTGTCCCAGAAGATTGTAAGAGTCTCTTCATTTTTTTGAATTCTTGTTTCTTCATTTTGTTTCAGTTGGATGTTTATTTTTTCCTTTGTTCCAAATTGTTGCTTTGACTCCTGGTTTCCTTGCTGTCACTGTTGATTCCCTGAATATTTTGCTTTATTTCACTTTGGATATCCTTTATTTTATTATTTTTTTCATTTTTTGACCAAGCTCAATCAGTTCCATGAGCATTTTGATTACCAGTGCTTTAAGTTCTCCATCAGATAAGTTGGCAATCTCCTCATCGCTTAGTTGTGAGGTTTTGCTCTGTTCTTTCATTTGGGCCATATTTCTTTGTCTTGGTGCAACTGCTAGGTTGTAAGGGGGCGGGGCCTTAGGTATTCACCTGGGTAGGTCTACCCTCTTTGCTGCGCTGGGGCACTGCCTGTGGGGGAGGCACCAGAGAGGGAACAGTACAGCTCACCTGCCTGCTCATCTCTAGCGCCCTTTCCAAGGGACTCTCGTGTGAGACTGGGAGTTTCTCCCACCATCGCAACCGCTGTAGTCCATAGCCACTTCTGAATCTCAGTTTTCCCCTTAAGTTAGCCACTCCCTTGCTGCTTGCCCACCTTAGCAGCCAGCCCCACCCCCATGGTCCCCCGCCTTGCCAAGGTTTTTCTGATTTGGCCCGTGGGATCCGCCACCTTAACGGTCTGGTTGTTCTGGTTGATTTTTTTTCTTTAATTCCTTGGTTGTTGGAGTTCTGTGAAGTTTTACTTTCTGTTGATTTTGGTTGTTTATTGATTTTAGATTGGTTTTTATCCTCTTTTTGATTGTGCAAGGAAGTGAAAGGTTTCTACCTACACGTCTATCTTGGCCGAAACTCTTACTTACATTTTAAATTTTGTTCTTTACCTTTCTGCACTTCAGTTCTACCCCAACTCTTATCAATTATCCTCCCTCTTAGCAAGGAATAACATTTTCCCCTCTTTTAGTCATTTCATATTCCCTTTGACATATTTTATAATATCCACAATCTCTCTTCACATTAATTTTTTACAATATGCAACACAATTATTTTATTTTTTAAATATTTATTTATTTTTAGAGAAAGGGGAAGGAGAGGAGAAGGAGAGGGAGAGAAACATCAGTGTATGGTTGCCTCTTGCAAACCCCATACTGGGGACCTGGCCTGCAACCCAAGCATGTGCCCTGATTGGGAATCAAACTGGCAACCCTTTGGTTTACAGGCCCACACTCAATCTGCTGAGCTCACCAGCCAGGGCTCTTCACCTTGATTAATCTTACTTCCATTGCAGATGAGATTGCTGATGTGGTACGGATTTCTTTTTGCTGGCCTAAGTTTAGTTGTCAGGTAATACTGCTTTGTTAATCAACACCTGTACAACACCATACAAGACAAGGTGGGAGTTGTGACTACAAGTAAGCCTGCTGGAGGGGAGAACCCACCAACAAAGAAACCACTAACAAGTAAAGCCTAAGTACAACAAGAGAACCCATACAAACAGAAAAAAAGGACAAGTCAAGAGCCTCCAGCAAGGCGATCGAAAATACTGCACTACTGAGTCCCACAAAACTCCTACCACAGAAAGTTGCCTCACAAAGACAGCTGGTAAAGCAGAGAGCATCTGGAATCACAGAAACAAACAAGAATAATCACCTAAAAAGGGGAGACAAAGAAAGAATTGGCAATTGAAAGGAATGGAAGACTCTCCACTAAAAGACCTAACTGAAATGAAGGCAAACAAACTATCAGACATAGAATTCAAAAGAATGGTTATAAGGATGCTAAAGGAACTCATAGGCTACAAGGAACTGACTGAGAACTATAAGAGTATGAGAAAGGAAATAGAAAGTATAAACAAGTACCAGGAAGAAATGAAGAATACATTATCTGAAAAAAATACATTAGAAGGATTTACAAGCAGGCTGGATGAAGCAGAGGACCAAATCAGTGAGTTTAATAACAAGGTAGAAAGAAATACGCAGGTCAAGGAGCAGCATGAAAAACATTTAAAAAATATGAAGATAGTTTAAGGGATCTGCAGGACAACATGAAATGCAACAACATTCAAATCATAGGACTACCAGAAAGAGAAAAAAAGGAGCAAAGGATAGAAAACCTATTTGAAAAAATAATGAGAAAAAATGTCCCTAGCCTGGAGAGGGGAAAAGCCTTGCAAACTCAGGAAGCATGGAGGGTCCAAATCAAGATGAACACAAAGAGGCCTACTCTAAGTCACATCATAATTAAGGCCAAATTTTAAAGACAAAGAGAGAATCTTAAAGGCATCAAGGGAGAAACAGGAAGTAACATACAAGGGAGGTCCAATAAAGGTATAAGCTGACTTCTCCACAGAAATGCTACAAGCCATAAGGGAATGCCAAGAAATATTCCAAGTAATGAAAAGCAAAGACCTGCAACCAAGACGACTATACCCAGCAAGGCTCTCAATTAAAATAGAAGGCCAAATAAGGAGTTTCCCAGACAAAAGAAGCCTCAAGGAATGCACCTTCTCCAAACCAGCCCTGCAAGAGATGCTAAAGGGTCTGCTTTAAGAAAAAGGAAAAAAAGATTGAGAGAGCGAGGAACACAGGTACGAAAAAATGGCAATGAATAAGTACCTATCAAGAAAAACCTTAAATGTAAATGGATTAAATGCTCTAATCAAAAGCCATAAGGTAGCTGAATGGACAAGAAGACATTACCTGCACATATGCTGCCTACAAGAGACCCACCTCAGAAAAAAAGACCTACACGGACTCAAAGTGAAAGGTTGGAAAAAAAATATTCCAAGCAAATGGACAGGAAAAAAAAAAGGCAGGGTAGCAATACTTACATCAGACAAAATAGACTTCAAAACAAAGGCTATAAAATGAGATACAGAAGGACACTTCATACTACTCAAGGGAATAATCAATCAAGAAGGCATAAACATTGTAAGCATGTATGAACCCAACATAGGAGCACCCAAATATATAAGAAAAGTCTTGGAGGACTTAAAGAAAGAGAAATACAGCAACACATTTATAGAATGGGATTTTAATGCCCCACTGTCAACAATGGAGAGATCTTCCACACAAAACATCAGCAAGATTTTGTGGCACTGAACAACTCAGTAGATCAAATGACTTAACTGATATATGTAGAACTTTTCATCCTAAAGAAGCAAAATACAATTTCTTTACAAATGCATGTGTAACATTTTCAAAGATAGACCACATGAGAGGACACAAAACAAGCCTCAACAAATTCAAAAAAATTGAAATTATATCAGGCATTTTCTAAGACCACAAAGGCCTGAAAGTAGAACCCAACCTCAAGGAAAAACCTCAAGAACATTCACTCACATTCATGGAAAGACAAAAATCAAACGATCATATCAATAGATACAGAAAAGGCATTTGATAAGGTACAGCACCCATTTATGATAAAAACACTCAGCAAAGTGGAAGCAGATGGAACATACCTCACCATAATCAAGGCCACATACAAGAAACCTACAGCCAATGCCATATTCAATGGGCAAAAACTAAATGCTTTCGACTAAGATCAGAAACAAGACAAGGATGCCCTCTCTCACCACTTCTACTCAACATAGTATTGGAAGTTCTAGCCACAGCGATGAAACAAGAAAAAGAAATAAAAGGCATACAAATTGGAAAGGAGGAAACGAAACTGTCATTGTTTGCAGATGACATGATAGTGTACATAGAAAACATTATAGACTCCACCAAAATGCTACTTGACCTGATAAGTAAATTTGGCAAAACAGTGTGATGTAAAGTCAATATTCAGAAATCAAAGGCATTTTTGTACACCAACAATGAAATATCAGAAACAGAAATCAGGAAAAAAAAATCCCATTTGCTATAGTAACTTGAAAAATAAAGTATGTAGGAATGTACCTAACCAAGGAGGTAAAAGACCTGTACTAAGAAAACCACACAATACTGAAAAAAGAAATTAAGGAAGACACAAATAAATAGAAGCACATATCATGTTCATGGATTGGAAGAACTAACATTATCAAAATGTCCATACTACCAAAAGTAATTTATAGATCCAATGCAATCCCTACTAAAATACCAATCATATATTTTACAGATATAGATCAATCATTTCAAAAATGTATAGGGAACCATGAATGACCCCAAATAGCCTCAGCAACCTTGAGAAAGAAGAACAAAGTAGGACAGATACCTGTTATCAAACTATATTACAAGCCCACTGTAATCAAAACAGCCTGGTACTGGCATAAGAACAGACACATCGATCAATGGAAGAGAACAGAGATCCTAGAAATAAACCCGACTCTCTATGGTCAATTAATATTTGACAAAGGGGGAAGAAACATAAAATGGAGTAAAAATAGCCTCTTCAACAAATGGTATTGGGAGATCTGGACAGCTACATGTAAAAAAAAAAAAAGAAAAGAAAAGAAACTCAACCACCAACTTATAACACCATACACAAAAATAAACTCGAGGTGGATAAAAGACTTAAACATAAGTCATGACACCATAAAAACCCTAGTGGAGAACAGAGGCAGGGAAATCTCACATATTCCCTGAAGCAATAATTTCATCAATGAGTCCCCAAGAGCAAGGGATAAAAATAAAATAATAAATAAATTGAACTACATCAAAATAAAAAGCTTCTGCATGGCTAAAGAAAATATCAGCAAAATGAAAAGGAAACCAACTATATGGGAAAATATATTTTCAAACAATGCCTTGGACAAGGGTTTGATCTCCAAAATATATAAAGAGCTCAAATGATTCCACTCTAGGAAGACAAACAACCCAATTAAAACATGGGCAAAGTCTGGACCAGATGGTTTCACAGGAGAATTCTACAGAGCATTTAAGGGGGAGCTAACCCCCATCCTCCACAGATTATTTCAAAAAATTCAAGAAGATGGAAGACTCCCAAACTCTTTTTATGAAGCCAACATCATCCTAATCCCAAAACCAGATAAAGACATAACAAAGAAAGAAAACTTCAGGCCAATATTGCTGATGAACATAGATGCTAAATCCTCAACAAAATATTGGCAAACCACATCCAGCAATACATTAAAAAGATCATATATCATGATCAAGTGGGATTCATCCCAGGGATGCAAGGATGGTACAATATTCACAAACCAATAAACATAATACACCATATAAACAAAAGCAAAGACAAAAATCACTTCATCATATCAATAGATGCGGAAAAAGCTTTTGATAAGGTACAGCACCCATTTATGATAAAAAGCCCTCAGCAAAGTGGGAATAGAGGGAGCATTCCTCAACATAATAAAGGCCATATATGAGAGACCTACAGCCAACATCATACTCAATGGACAAAAACTTAGAGTTTTCCCACTAAGATCAGGAACAAGACAAGGATGCCCTCTCTCACCACTCCTATTCAACATAATATTGTAAGTCCTAGCCACAGCAATCAGAAAAGAAAAAGAAATAAAAGGCATCCAAATTGGAAAGGAGGAAATGAAACTGTCATTGTTTGCAGATGACATGATAGTGTACATGGAAAATACTATAGACTCCACCAAAAAACTACTTGACCTAATAAATGAATTTGGCAAAACAGCTGGATACAAAGTCAATACTCAGGAATCAAAGGCATTCCTATATACCAACAATGAAACATCAGAAACAGAAATCAGGAAAAAAATCCCATTTGTTATAGCAACAAGAAAAATAAAGTACCTAGGAATAAACCTAACCAAGGAAGTAAAAGACCTGTACTCAGAAAACTACACAACACTGAAGAAAGAAATTAAGGAAGACACAAACAAATGGAAGTAAATGTACCATGCTCATGGATTGGAAGAATGAACATCATCAAAATGGCCATACTACCCAAAGCAATTTATAGATTCAATGCAATCCCTATTAAAGTACCTATAACATATTTCACAGATATAGAACAAACATTTCAGAAATTTATGTGGAACCATAAACGACCCTGAATAGCTGCAGCAATTTTGAGAAAGAAGAACAAGGCAGGAGGGATCACAATACCTGATATCAAACTGTATTACAAGGCCACTGTAATCAAAACAGCCTGGTACTGGCATAAAAACAGGCACATAGACCAATGGAACAGAACAGAGAGCCCCGAAATAAACCCAAGTCTTTACAGTCAATGAATATTTGACAAAGGAGGCAGGAGCATAAAATGGAGCAAAAATAGCCTCTTCAACAAATGGTGTTGGGAGATCTGGACAGCTACGTGCAAAAAAATGAAACTCGATCACCAATTTACTCCATACACAAAATAAATTCAAGGTGGGTAAAAGACTTAAATATAAGTCATGACACCATAAAAGTCCTAGAGGAAAACATTGGCAGGAAGATCTCAGACATTCACGCAGCAACATCCTCACAGAAATGTCCCCTAAAGCAGGGAACATAAAGGAAAGAATAAATAAATTAGACCTCATCAAAATAAAAAGCTTCTGTATGGCTAAAGAAAACAGCATTTAATGAAAAGAGAACCAACAGTATGGGAAAACATATTTGTCAATGATACCTCAGACAAGGGTTTGAGCTCCAAAATATATAAAGAACTCACAGGACTCCACTCCAGGAAGACTAACAGCCCAATTAAAAAACGGGCAAAGGACTTGAACAGACACTTCTCCAAGGAGGACATACAGAGGACCCAGAGACATATGAAAAGATGCCCAACATCACTAGCCATCAGAGAGATGGAAATTAAAACCACAATGAGATACCACTTCACACCAGTGAGAATGGCCATCATAAACAAATCAACAAAGAACAAGTGGAGAAAAGGGAACTCTAGTGCACTATTGGTGGGAATGCAGACTAGTGCAGCCACTGTGCAAAACAGTATGGAATTTTCTCAAAAAACTAAAAATGGAACTGCCTTTTGACCTAGCAGTTCCACTGCTGGGATTATACTGTACGGATCTTGCAACACCAATTGAAAATAACCTATGCATCCCAATGTTCATAGCAGCACAATTTACAATAGTCAACTGCTGGAAGCAGCCTAAGTGTCCATCAGTAAATGAGTGGATAAAGAAACTGTGGTTCATTTACACAATGGAATACTATGCAGCAGAAAGTAAGAAGGATCTCTTACCGTTCGCGACAGCATGGATGGAGCTGGAGAGCATTTGCTAAGTGAAATAAGCCAGATGGTGAAAAACCAATAATATATGATCTCACCTATAAGTGGAACCTAATCAACAAAACAAACAAGCAAGCAAAATATAACCAGAGACTTTGAAATAAAGAACAAACTGACAGTGACCAGAGGGGAGGTGGGAGGGGAATAAAAGCGGAAAGAAGGGGAAGGGTCTCTTCAAGGAACATGTATAGAGGACCCATGGACAAAGACAACGGGAGGAGGGGAGGATTGAAATCTGGAAGGTGGAGGCTGTGGATAGTGCAGGAGAGAGTAATGGGGGGAAAGTGGGAACAACTGTAATTGAATAACAATAATAAATTTTCTTTTTAAAGAAACTCAAAGGGACTCATAGAGGTCTGATTTAAAGAGAAGGGACTTAAGCTTCTAGCCAGGTCAGATAGAATCCTATCCAAAAGTTCGTCATTAGAACTACCAGGAACAAAACTGACCACCATCTATAGGTCTATGTATGTGGAATGCTTTGAAGAAACTCCTTCTTCTTATCCCAAAGCTTCTGTGGAATAGACACAGATAGCCAGAACAGTTTTGGCCAGAACGAAACTGGCCAAAAGCTAAAGTGGCATCTGGACTATGGGCTCCCAAGTACTTCCTGTTTTAAGGAAACTGATCAGCTAATAGGAACTGAGGTGTTAATGTCCAACATAAGGCTATCTAACTTACTCTTGTTCCAAGACAGATGACATTTTTATTTAAACAGTTGCTCTTAATACTATATAACTGAACGAGTGACCAAAGTTGGGAAATTCAGGCACAGGGACAGTTTGGCGAATCCATGAAATATTTTTTGAAGAGCAGTTGGGACCCCTCAAACATATGTAACTCTGGGATTCCAGGGGCTAATTCCACTTACAAAGCAACTGGGGACACAGCCAGGTCTTTCTTTGGGAACAAATGAATAAGTGACCTACCTCTTAATCTCTACTGTGGAATCAATCCAAGCCTTTACTTCCAACTTTCAACAGACTTTGTCCTAGACTTTCAATAGACTGTCATCCCATTTCTGTCCCACCTAGAACTGCCCATTCCTGTTTTCCGGTGTACCCTGACCTTATCCAAATATTTTCAATGTCTAATTCCTGCCCTCCTCCTTTATAAAATCTCATAGATCTCTCTGGCCAGGTTGCTCAGTTTGTTGGAACATCATCCCATACATCAAGAAGTTTGTGAATTTTATCCCTGGTCAGGGCACATACCTAGGATGCAGGTTTGATCCCTGGTCAAAGTACGTATGGGAGGCAACTGATCTATGTTTCTCTGTCACATCAACGTTTCTTCCCCTCTTCTTTTCTCTCTCAAAAATCAATAATTATGTCCTCAGGGGAGGATTAAAAAATAAATAAAATCTGACGGATATTTATCAATTTCCTTCTATAATTTCTATAGCTTTTATTGTCTGATTAGTTATTTTTGTCCATTAACTTTAAAAATATTTTCTGAGTACTCCAGAGCCCTGTCTGGTAGAGGTTTAATGGACTTCACTTTAGCACCATAGAAGCCACATTTAGCTTCCATTTGTACATTCATTTGAACATTCTAGACCCATATATGTGTCTGTTATTGTTATTCTCTTTGAATTGGTTATAACATCTGTCTGGCTTTCTCATTATGAGTTAAATAAAACCTTTAACCTATGTTTATTTTTATATCTCTATAAGAGTCAAACTCTATACCATTTAAAAAATTATCTTCAACAGGCCAGATATCATTCTGGAATGGAAATAGACACGGGGTACTAAAATTAAATAAGACATAGTTTCTGCATTTTTAATTCACTTTGAAATCCCTCAGAAGAGTAAATTCCTTAAAGCCAGAAACACCTTGTGTCTCCTGCAATGAGGACTTGCTGGTTAATTACTTACTGGATTAATTTCCTTCTATAGAACTTTTTATTTCTCTGCTGTGAACCAAATATTGCTGTGGTTTGATGAAAAGGCAAAAGGATTTCATTTTAAAATATAGTTAAGAAAGCTTTTGGGAACCCAGAAAAACTTCCTGCAATCAAAGGCTTAACATTACTGGAATAATGAACATTTTTGGCCTTGGCAGAAATGAATATCACAGTTTTGCCTGCTCAAACATACAAAATTAAATTTTGTGGTTTTATCTATTTTTTAGGTTTTCCAGAAATAACAAAAGGCTGACAAAACCTTCCTTTCATCTTTGCCAACAAAAATTCTTTGTGCTTATATTGTGTATTACCTTTCACTTGAGGTGCTTTAAATGCCTGGAAAATATGTAACCTCATAACCATCTTGGGATTTGTATGATAATCATTTATTCCCATTTTGAAGACAAGAAAACTGAGGAGTGTGATGCCAAGATTTTCCCAGTGCACCAAAGAGGGTTATAGAAAAGGAAGGCAGAATTCTTAAGCTCCAGACCAGTCCTCTAATCTCAAGCCAGCAAGCACTCTACCTTTTGACATTCTTTGTACCCATTGGAAAATGCTAAGTTTGTTGCCAGTGGATATGGAAATGGCACAACCTAAAAATTCTCATAAAACCTCAAATTTTTATAAAATCCTTGGGAATTTATACAAATTTTTATATTAACTAGCATTGTAATTATCAGCACTTTTGTGTAACTGCCATTTAATCTGCAAATATCACAAGCTCCACTAATAACAGTATTCTGGCTGAAGGTGAGGGTCTAAACTGAGTTTTAATCTGCTTTCACTAAATTTGACATAAATTATTTATGTTTACACGAAGTCTTGTTAATGTTTATATTGAGATTAGTCATAATAGACAAAATGTGAAACAACCCAAATGTCCATAAAGTGATGAATGGATAAACAAAACTGTGGTATACTCATATAATGGGATATTATTTGGCAATAAAAAGGAATGAAGTACTGATGCATGTTACAACTTGGATGAACCTGGAAAATAAGCTAAGTGAAAGACGCTAGATACAAAGTGTTACATGGTGAAAATTCCATTTAGATGAAATGTCCAGAAAAGGCAAATCTATAGGAACAGAAAGTAGACTGGTGGTTGCCTAGAGCAGGGTGTGTGAATGGGGGATGATGGCTAATGGGTCTTGTTTTTCTTTTTTTTTTTTTTTAGGGTGATGGAAATGTTCCAAAATTGGATTGTGGTGATGGTTACACAACTCTGTAACTATACCAACAATCATCAAATTGTACATTTAAAATGGGTGAATTTTATTGTATGTATAGTATACCTCAATAAAGCTGTTAATAAATAAATTGCTCCACAATGACTCCCCCACATGCAGCTCTATCACTGACTGCTTCACAAGAATAGCAAAGAAACAAATTGCCTTCACAAAGACAACTGTAATCATTTTATATCATTTTCAAGTTTGACTTTCAAGACAATAATATAGGTTTCATGGGGTTCAAAGCTTCAATGTGGTGATTTGAGGGTAATTCCACCACAGATGTGCAGCTTAACAGGGTGTTAATTAGGAAGCCGGTGAACACCTCCTCCACAGGCAGCCCAGAAAGCTGTGCCAGGACTTGCTAATGAATAGAATAATTCAAGAGCCAAACCGATGATCAAAAATAAAGAGAAATTTAACCTATTTTTATACTGCAGCCAATACCACACAAAATGACTAAAAGCACATTTTAATTGGAGTTGAAGGCTTTTAGACTTCACCGCTAATCAGAACCACTTTAGGTTTTGGAACTATTTCTCTACTGTGGAAGGAAAATAAAAGAGCCAAATTAAGACCTGAGGTTTTCTAATAGAAGTAACTTTCCCACATTCAGCAGGTTGTTTATTTAGCATGGGTAAGAAAAAGTTTTACTGACTCCTTGGGGAATCAGATATCCAAGGTTTCTACATATAATAGAAGCACAGCTTAGCTGATAATGTACTTTACTTCTCTGATAATGAACATTGCTCCTCCCAAATTCTGAGCCCCCCAGGTGGTAGGGTATGGAAAGGTAAACTGCTCTTCTCTGGGAAGGAAGGTAGCTAACAGTCTGGAATTTTTGGCAAGAAATTCACGTTCTAAATGGAGACCACAGGGTACTAAATCCTACATCTTTAGTTTGCCCTGGATATCTATCCCCTTGATGCTCAAGGAGAGCCCCAAGAAACAAGCAATCAATTACTCTTAAGAGACAAAAACACTGACTCAACAATAGAATGATTTTGAAATGCCTCAATGCCTTTCACTAAGTAGAAGAGTCTTCCACTCCTATGGCAGAATGGTTTGAAATGAAAAGCTTCTGGTGATATTAAACTAAAGATAGCTTTCTGAGAGCGCTGATCCCATCCAAAAACTAATGGATAGTAATTTTGCTATTTTTAAATACTTTGAATACAGAAGTATATCATATGCCTAAGAAAAACAGAAATTCTGTTTCTTATATCCAACAATATTTGTAGGAAAACTGAAATCGAGAACCAAGATGGCGGCGTAGGTAGACACACTGCGCCTCCTCGCACAACCAGAACTGACAGAGAATCGAACAGCAAGGGGGACCAACACCAAGGAAACAGAAAATAATCATTCATCCAGACTGGTAGGAGGGGCGGAGACGGCACTGGGGTGGAGAGGACTCGCGTGGCTGTGGCGGGACTGAGACTGGCGGAGTGTGGGACAAATGGCGCAGGCAGTCCGAGCACTAGTAGACCCTGCGGCCCCACATTTGCACAGATAAACCCAGAGGGCCGGACTCAGAGTGGCGGAGAGTGGGGCAGGCAGAGTGGCGGATAGCACATTGCGGCACCACATTCGCCCACAGATAAACCCGACGAACGGCGGGCAGAGAAGCAGACCTCTGCGCAACCCAGGGCTCCAGCTCGGGGAAATAAAGCCTCAAACCTCTGATTGAAAGCGCCCCTGGGGGTTGGGGCGGCAGGAGAGACTCCCAGCCTCACAGGAGAGGTTGTTGGAGAGACCCACAGGGGCCTAGAGTGTGCACAGGCCCACTTACTCGGGAACCAGCACCAGAGGGGCCCAGTTTGATTGTGGGTAGCGGAGTGAAAGACTGAAATCCGGAGGAGAGTGAAGCGGGCGCCATTGCTCCCTCTCGGCCCCGCCCCCACGTACAGCATCACAGCCCAGTGACCAGCGTTACCCCGCCCTGGTGAACACCTAAGGCTCCGCCCCTTAAAGTAACAGACGCGCCAAGACAAACAAACAAAAAAAATGGCCCAAATGACAGAACACTTCAAAGCTCCAGAAAAAATACAACTAAGCGACGAAGAGATAGCCAACCTATCGGATGCACAGTTCAAAGCACTGGTTATCAATATGCTCACAGACTTGGTTGAATCTATTCGAAAAACAGATGAAAAAATGAAGCCTATGCTAAGAGAAACAAAGGAAAATGTACAGGGAACCAATAGTGATGAGAAGGAAACTGGGACTCAAATCAATGGTATGGACCAGAAGGAAGAAACAAACATTCAACCAGAAAAGAATGAAGAAATAAGAACTTGGAAAAATGAGGAGAGGCTTAGGAACCTCCAGGACACCTTGAAACGTTCCAACATCCGAATTATAGGGGTGCCAGAAGGAGAAGAGGAAGAACAAAAAATTGAAAACTTATTTGAACAAATAATGGAGAACTTCCCCGATCTGGCAGAGGAAATAGACCTCCGGGAAGTCCAGGAAGCTCAGAGAGTCCCAAAGAAGCTGGACCCAAGGAGGAACACAACAAGACACATCGTAATTACATTACCCAAGATTAAACGCAAGGACCTACGTCCAAGATTACTGTATCCAGCAAAGCTATCATTTAGAATGGAAGGGAGGATAAAGTGCTTCTCAGATAAGGTCAAGTTGAAGAGGCTCATCATCACCAAGCCCTTATTATATGAAATGTTAAAGGGAGTTACCTAAGAAAAAGATCAAAAATAGGAACAGTAAAAATGACAGCAAACTCACAGTTATTAACGACCACACATAAAACAAAAACGAGAGCAAACTAGGCAAACAACTAGAACATGAGGGTTGTCAATAAGGGAGTGGGAGGGGGAGAGGGGGGTAAAGGTACAGAGAATAAGTAGCATAGATGATAGGTGGAAAATAGACAGGGGGAGGGTAAAAATAGTGTAGGAAATGTAGAAGCCAAAGAACTTATAAGTATGACCCATGGACATGAACTATGGGGGGGGAATGTGGGAGGGAGGGGGTTGGGCAGGATGGAGTGGAGTGGGGGGGGAAATGGGACAACTGTAATAGCATAATCAATAAATATATTAAAAGAAAAAAAAAAAAAAAAAAAAAAAGAAAACTGAAATCTAAAACAAAACATAAAACTAACAAGCCATGGCTATCTTTCAGAAAGCATCAAACTTGTCTTATGGGATAGACAGTGTTTTCCAGGAAACATTCCAATCGCTGCACTCCAATCTAATGTTACATGAAAGCAATGAACTTCAAATCTCTAGAACCAACCAAGCTGTCTGAAAATAGAAAAGTTGTCCTGACCTTGGCCTAATGCTGAGTACGATTTGACATATTATAATGTACTAAACAATCTCTTAGCATTTGCCCTGAGTGATTAGAACCACATAATTTAATGAGGTCCACAAAATAAAATCTCACTTCATGCATAAGAAATGAAATATTTATGTTCTCTGATGTCCAGATTAAACTTTCTGGTTTTCAACTTGTTTTGCCCTATATTGATACCACTTTAGATAGAAGACATAGAATTCAGAACTAGCCCACTACAGAAGAAGCATAAACCTAGAATAATTTTTTTCCAGTGTGTTTCACAGGAAAAAAATTTAACATGTTTCCTTAATACAGGATTTCATTAGAACTTTTAATATGATCATGTTTATTGTGAATCTCTAAAGCAATTATATAATGCACCATATCCTAAATTTCTTTAACAATGGTCCCCATTCCTGCAGAAAATCTTATACAATGGCATGCTGAGGAACGTACTTTAAGAAACATAGTTAAATGATCACAAGGAACTTGGGCTACACATCTGCCAATAGCCACCTGAGATTGCAAAGATAAGCCACTTAACTCTTTCAATGCCCCTATTTCATCCTTTTCAAAGTTTGGACTTCTTCCTATGGACTTCAGGGATTTTAAAATAATTAAATGGCAGATATAAACATGTTTTGGAAAGTTAAATTACAATCTAAATGTGAGGTATTTCTGTATCTGTTACCCTACACTGCTAACACCCATCTTCATTATTCCTTAAAAGTTTTAAGAACTTAAAACTACATAAAGTAATGCAATAAATTCAAATCCCAGTGTGATTTAAATACCAGTTAAGTGTGTTTGTAGCATTAAACATTACAGTTTATAAAGAAAGTCCAGAGATACTGAAGTTCATCTTCTGGTTCATTATGTAAACACTTGTATTTCGACATTACTTTTATTGACACACTAGGCAAATACATGTTTAGGAGCCATTGAGACAGAGATTATGGCCTAGACTGAGATCTTTTTGCCTATAGATGGAAATACTTTGTTACAAGTTCTCTTAAACAAAAAGTCAGGTCCATTAATATCTATTGTGTTGATATAGTGGTTATACTTGCTCACTCAATAAGAAAATTAAACGTTCATGATTTTTTAGGGAAAAAACTCATAGACATAAACAACAGTATGGTGATTACTAGTGGGAAAGGGGGGTGGCGGAAGTAAGAGGGTAAAGGCATGATAAATAGTGATGGAAGGAGACTTGACTTTGGGTCGTGAGCACACAATACAATATACATATGATGTATTATAGAATTGTACACTTGAAACCCATATAATTTTATTAACCAATGTCACCACAATATATTCAGTAAAAATTTCAAAAAGCATTACAAGCCAGAGTTCATGTGTTACTATAAACTGTTCTCCTCAACCAAAGATATGTATACTTTACTCACTTTTCATTTTAGCTACCTAAACTGCCTGAACAGAACACTGTTTCAGGTCTTGACATGGGAGGGGGCCATGCAGGGAAAGGACAGAATAGAAAGATGAGAGGCCTGAATTCTTGTGTGGTCTCTGAGACTGTAATTCTAATCCTCGGTTTCAGATGATAGATCCTCTGCTGTGGTTCTCTTTTCCCCAGTTCTCCACTTTGCCCATTTCTTTTTTCCTTTCCTTTTGTTTTCCCTTGCTTCTTCTTAATCTGCCTCTGAATAAATTTCTTTCTTGTCAAAAATCTACGCAGTACAGCATTCAGAGGCAAAAAAAAAAAAAGATACTAGACCTTCTTCTGTTAACTTTGACATCTTTGACTACACAGATTCCTACTTATCCATGACTCCTCCACACCAAGCCTGCTCAATTGAGTTATTCAGGCCAGAGTCGAGAACATATATTCTTGTTGCATTTCATCCCCTGCAACTCAGCTCAATCATCCCAACGTTTCAAGATACTTTGCAATTCTTTTTCTGTGACACAAAATATTACTTGCCCAGTTGGTCATCCAGAAATCTGGTATGGACAAAAAATGTTAGATACGGCAAGAAAAGGGCTGAGTTTGGCTGGGGAAGTGGGTTAGGGCAGTCTATGGGGTGGTCTAGACTATAAATTGTAAATCAGTCTATTCCAAAGATATTAGTACAAGGGCAAAGAAGATGTGGAGAATCATAATTTTCCACAGAGAAGAGTCCACAGGATTAGGTGTGTGGGATTCTTCTCCCCACCCCCAACTACCACAACTTTGCAGTTCCTTTGTAATCTCAGAATAATTGGATGTGGAAATGATGAAAGTTGAGGTGATGACCATAAATCCCCATTCATTAGTGTTTATGAGTCCTTATCTATTAATGAAGGTAATTTGTTTTTATATCTACACATGCTTTCAGCAGAATTTATCCATGACTCAGACTTTCAGTCATCCATCTTCTAAATGATCTCTGAACAATTTAGTGCTCTTCTGTTAAGGAGAATGTCTGGTTCCAAGTAATCTAAGCAACAGATAAAATACCTGTTTGCCTGGTAGAGAGAGAAACTGTTAAGTAACAATGGAGAAACTAGATGAAAAGCAGAGGTCTTTGTAAAATAGAAAAACCTGATTTTTTAGTGATTCTGACATTTAAAAACAAAACAAAATACTTGTTTGTTCATAAAACTTCCGCCCTGGCTTCAAATATAAATTTTGGCATAACTCTGAGCAGGAGAGCAGACAGATGCATTTTATACATAAAAGCCTATTGTCCACATTCCCCTTTTCTGGTCAATGTGAAAACAATGTGATTAAACCTTTCATTTTCTGATTTCTAAAACCACAAGAACCAAGAACATGAGAAATGAGAATAAATTCAATAGAAAGTGGGTAATTATTTTTAATATGCTAATATCCCTTCATTTTAAGGACATGGAGAAAGCACTACTATAAATTTTGTTAGTATTAATGAGGGAAGGGTTTTCAGGAACATCTATAAAGGACACATGGACAAAACCAAGGGGTGGGTGGAAGCAGGGGAGGGGGTGGGAATGGCTGGGGTTAAGAGGGAGTGGTGGGGGTAAATGTGGACACTGTAACTGAACAACAATAAAATAATTTTTTTAAGTAATTGAAATTTTTTTGTTCCATGTGAACAGAAAGTACTGGATTCCTATTGATCAGTTACCTTAGTTTCTCAGACTGTTTCTTTTTTCAAACCAACAGCCAATTATGGTGATCTTTCAAGTAATTTAGAATTTAAAAAAGCTTCATACCTCTCAATCTATAGTTTATATTAGCTTATATATCAAGCACCATATATCACAGCAGGCATTCCATATAACAGACCTTTTTCACAGATGGTAGAATGGGATAAATACCTATAAATTTTAACTTTTCTCTAAAACAAATCTTTAAACATAGGTGGGCTTTTGAGGGTGCTTTATAGGTTGTCACCAAATGTTTTTAAAAGCTTTTTTATTGTGTTACACAAAGTGTTTCTTAGTAATAATAATTTCAAGCTAATTAAAAAGCTTGAGCATGGATGCTGACAATTTACTGTGATAAGATTAATCAGCCTTCCTTAGCACTATTAATTAGCAAATGTGGTTCTTTAAAATAGAAATAATTTTTAAATGAACAGTTTATAAAGATGAGAAAGTCAGAGAAATGAATACTCAACTCTAGAATTATATCAGAAAAGATGTCCAAGGAAAAGATGCCCAAATGAAATGATCACTTAATGCTGCCAGCTTATGGGAGGCTAAGGACAATGTCCTGTTCATCTTGCACCCTTCATAGTACCTAGCACACAGCCATGCACAAATTGACCTTTGACGGATTTTTTGAAACATATTTAGATTTTATTTATTTATTAGAGAGAGGGGAAGGGAGGGAGAAAGAGTGGGAAAGAAACATCAGTGTGTAGTTGCCTCTTGTGCACCCCCTACTGGGGACCTGGCCCGAAACCCAGGCATGTGCCCTGACTGGGAATCCAACCTGCAACCCGTTGGTTCACAGGCCAGCACTCCATCCACTGAGCCACACCAGCCAGTGCTGATAGATTTTTTTAATCACCAAATTTTTATAAACCAAGCAATAATTGGAAGTAGACCTGTGGAGCTTAGAAGTGTTCTTGTAATATAGTAAAAAGAGTGCATGCTCTGAAATTAGATATACTTTCAAATCCCAGCTCTACCTCTTAGCAATTGTGATCTTAGGTAAGTTACTTACACATTTTGAGCTTTAGTCTCTCCACCTGCAAAATAAGAGTATTATGTGAGAATTAGTTGAGATAACATACATAAATAGCTTTGCACATTTCCTGGCTCAATAAATGGTAGTTATTTATTTCAGTATTTTAATTTTTAATCATAGGTAGGACAACCATTTGACAGATGGGAGAGTAAAAAATGATAGCAGTTAATGTTTATTGAACAGTTGTTATATGATAGGTATTGTGCTAAGTGGTTTATGAGACTTATTTCATCTATTTACTTTTTTTAAAATAACAGACCATCATGTCAATCAACCCATCAGGTATTTATATGGACTTTAAAGAGAAGTTAATGAAGGCTAATAGAAGGTAAGTTATTTGCCCAAATTCACACAGTTGATGAGTGCCCATTATTCAAGCAGTGTAGAAATAGAAGGCATTAACCTTAGTCCCAAGACTGAAGAGAAATGTCCACTATCACCTTGTTGTAAAAAGTCAGAGCCAAGATTAGCATTCAGAGCTTCTACTTTTTTCTCACAGAACATGTTTTTCATTTTGCCTAATGAGGATAATAATCCTATCACAAAGGATTAGGACATGATGTGAGAATGGGATTCAGGCTAGAATTTATGAGAGCTTGTTGGCACCAAGAAAAAGAGATGAGAAGAAATCAAAGACAAAGTCTTCTAGTCTGAAGCTTGTCCTTCAGGCAGGTAGGAGGACTGCAGAGTCCTGAGAAGGAAGAAGTTTATTTTTATTCATTCATGCATGCATTTGTTCATTGATTCATACATCCATTCAGCTGTCACTTATCCACTTTGCTAGTGGATGGCTTTGGTTTTACAGTTCTCTGAGCATACTGACTCAATTTAAAGCTGTTAGAGCACTTTATCAGAGAAAAAGGTAATTTTCCAGTTAGCACTTTGCAGTTTGGTTTATTGGCCTCTTGAAAATTTTGTGACATTTCCTAAAATTATTTTGCATTTACTACATGAGAAATAATACCTCACATATTATCTTTCAACTACCAAGCCTTATTTTCTGATAGTGGGTAATATGATTGTTCCTTAAGGGAGAGTACCAGAATAATTTCTTTGAAAAATAATAAATACATATTCCAAAATTAATATCCCAAGAAAGAATAACACATAGATTATTAAAACTTAGCAGTAACCATGGCTTTGGTTTAGATCTTAGATGTATGTTGTCCAATATGGTAGCCACATGTGGCTATTGAGCACTTGATATATGGCTAGTTAAAAAGGAGATGTGAAGTAAGTATAAAATACCCCCAACATATTTCAAAGACTTAGTACAAGAAAAAGGATATGAAGATCTCACTAATATTTTTATATTAACTGCATGTTGAGATGACAATAATTGGGATATATCAAGTTAAATAAGTATATTATTCAAGTTAAATTTAGTTGTTTTTTTATTCTTTTAAATGTGACTACAAGAACATTTTAATTACTAGCCTTCCAAAAGAAGAAATCTTTGGGTTCAGATAGTTTACCAGTAAATTTTGCCATGCATTTGAGTAAGAAATGATACTGGTTCTCCATAATCTCTTTCAAAAAATAGAAGAGGAAACACTTCCTAACTTATTCTGTGAGACAAGCATTACCTTCATATTGAAACCATATAAACACTTTACAGGAAAGGAAAATTATAGACAGACATTCCTCATAAACATAGAAATAAATATCTTCAACAAAATATTAATAAATGAAATCCAACAATGTATATACAAGGGTGGGCATAAGGAGGTTTACAGTTGTTTCTATGGAAAAATAATAAATAATACAAATAAATAAATAATACAAGAAGAAACTCTGTGTTTCACATACTCACAACTGTAAATCGACTTTTCCCACCCCTGTAAGGAATTACATACCACGATCAAGTGAGATTTATAAGAGTTATGCGAGACTGGTTCAATAATCAAAGCACAATCAGTGTAATTCATAACAATAGTCTAAAGAAGAAAAATCATATGATTATATTAATTGATGCAGAAAAAAGAGTTGACAGAATATGATACCTATTCATAGTAAAAACTCTCAGCAAACTAGGAATAGAAGGGAACTTCCTCAATTAGGTAAAGAACACCTACAAAAACCTACAGCTAAAATCATACTCAATGGTGAGAAACTGGGCACTTTCCCCCAAGATTGGGAATGAGGCAAAGGTATTCTCTCTCACCTCTTTTATTTAATATAGTTGTAATGAATGTAATAAGCTGAGAAAATTAAATAAACTATATACAAGCTGGAAAGGAATAAAAATATCTCTCTAGTCACAGGCGACATAATTGTGAAGAAAATCCCAGAGAATCAATTTAAAAAAAACAACAACAACAACTCCTGGAACTAATGAGCGGGTTAACAAAGTTACCATTTACAAGTTAATTGCTTTCCTGTATACCAGTAATGAACAAGTAATTTTGAAATGTGAAAAGAAATACCATGTACAATAGCATTTAAAAATTAAACACTTAGGGATAAATATAATAAAATGTGCACAGGACTTATATGCAGATAACTGCAAAACACTGATTAAAAAATCAAGGAACACCTAAATAAATGAAGAAATAGCTCGTGTTCAAATACCTGGGAAGACAATTATTAATATGTGAATTCTTCCCAACTTGATCTATAGATTCAACACAATCCCAATCAAAACCCTGGCAAGCTGTTTTGTAGATATCAGCAAACTGTTTCTAAAGTTTATATGGAAACACAAAGGACTAAGAATAGCCAACACAATAATGGAAAATAACAAAGTTGGAGAACTCTATAGTTCCCTATGTAAGGCTTTTGTAAGTCTACAGTAATCAAGACAGAATCATATTGGCAAAAGAATAGATGCATAGATAAATGTAACAAAATAGGACAGAAATAGACCCACAGAAATATAGTCAACTCATCTTTGACAAAGGAGCAAAGACAATTCAAAGGAGAAAGGGTAGTTTTTTACAAGTGGAGCTGGAACAAGAAGACATCCTTTTGAGAAAAAATTAATATAAGTATTGACTTTACACAAAAATAACTCAAAGTGTATTAAATGTAATATACAAAGTTATAAAACTCCTTAAAGAAAGCATAAAAGAAAATTTATTATAACCTTAGATTTGATGGTGAGTTTTTAAATACAACAATAAAGAAAAAATGATGTTTGGACTTAATTAAAATTTTGTGCTCTGCAAATGACATTAAAAGAATAAAAAGACAAGCTTCAGACTGGGGGAAATATTTGCAAGGCACATATCCAAAAAAGGATGCATATCCAAAATATACAAAAACCCTTAAAAGTCAACAAAGGTGACAAATGAATTTTAAACAAAGAGGATATATAGGTGACATATAATCATATGAAAAGATGCTCATTTGCTGTTAGGGAATTGTGAATTATAACAACAATGGGATACAATTACATATCTATTAGAAAAGTTAAAATCCAAAACACTGACAATGCCAATTGATGGCCAGGTGCAAAAACAAGAGGTATTTACACTCTGCTGGTGGGAATGCAAAATGATGTGGTCTCACTGGAAGACAGTTTGGCAGTTTCTTACAAAACTAAACCTAGAATTCTCATGTTATCAGTAATTACACTACTAAGTATTTACCCAACAAATTTGAAAACTTACATTACACAAAAAAGTGCATGTGAATGCTTATAGCATCTTTATTCATAATCATCCAAACATGAAGCAACCAAGATGTCTTTTAGTAGGTGAATGCACAAACTGTGGCACATTTGTATAATAAAGTATTATTCAGTGATAAAATAAAATCAATTACCAAGCCACAAAAAGATATGGATGAATTTTAGATGCAAATTGCTAACTGAAAGAAGCCAGTCTCAGAGGCTACGTATTATATGATTTCAATTATCAAATTTCAGAAAAAGAAAAGCTATAAAGACTGTAAACAGATCAGTGCTGGCTGGAGGTTTGAGATTGGGGGTTGTATAGGTTGTATAGGCGTGACTCTGTAATGGTGAATATAAGACATTAAGTAATTGTCAAATCCCATATAACTTTACAATAGAAAATGTGAAACTTAATGTAGGCAAATTAAAAAAAATAATTTAGAAAGTTGGGGCATTCCAGATTGGGATGCAGAATGTGACAAAACAGTCTAACTGTATTTTAAGTGTATGAAACAACCTCACTGAAGGGAGAGGGATAATAAGGTGCAGATCCAAGTAATTTTGCAAATGAGTGGAATCTGTAAGACTAAAAGCAAACAGAACTGTACATAAGCAATACTTTTGTTGGTAAGGTTTTTCGCACAGGACTTGTGGGGTAGTAATTCTGAAACCATTATATGTACATGTATACATGTATACTGGAATTAAATAACAAAGAAAATGAATGGTGGCTGGTGGGAACCAAATTTTTCTCACTGTAGGAGTAAGAGGTTACAGATATGCAAGGGGAAGAGGCTAGAATGATTCATATGGTAATGGATTAGGGTTGGAGATATCAGTATGAACTCATGATTAGCTTATATAGATATAAATAATTACATATAGAAATGTTTGTAAACATGTATGTATACATGTATTTGTAATACTAAAGGAAACCAAAGTTTTGTCACTCGAAAACTGTGCCTTCAGGGATATTAATTTTAAGCTGGTTACTAAAAAACAAAAGACCAGAGAGAACTTTGACCCTCCCCCTTTCCTGCCTAAGAGATTGAGAGGGAAAGAGTTACTCCAGGAAGGAAATCTTAGGATGTTTGCCTTAGCAGCCTAATTTGAATTGAGTATGATGCATGGGAGGACATCAAGCAGGAGCCTGTTTACTAGATCCGGACAACCCTCCTCTTTGTTTCCGGGTTGCCTAGCAAAACAGACTCATAGATACAGAGAACAGACTGACAGCTGTTGAGGAAAGCGGGTGGGGGGCTGAGTGAAAAAGGTGAAGGGATTAAGCAAAAACAAAACAAACAACAAAAAAAACTGCATAGACAGACAACAGTATGATGATTACCAGAGGGAAAATAGGGTGGGGGATGTAGGACAGGGTAAAGGGGGGATAAATGGTGATGGAAGGAGACTTGGCTTGGGGTGGTGAACACACAATACAATATACAGATGACTTATTATAGAATTGTACCCCAGAAACCTATATGTATAATTTTATTAACCAATATCACCTCAATAAATTCAATAAAATATTTACCTGCCACATGTTTGTTGTTCCTCAACTACCTGTGAATTGCCTACTTCCTTTGAAATTTCAGACTCCCACCCCCTTTCTCCTTTGTCTAAAATGATATTTATACCTAACTTTACCTCATTGTCTTTGGAATTTTCATTCTTTTATGAATTTCCCACGTGCACATATTAAAATTTTATTTTCTCCTGTTGATCTATCTCTAGTAATTTGATTATTAGCCCAGCTAAAATCAAATTGGAAGGTGGGAGGAAAAGTATATTTTAGCCCTCACAATACACACATATACAATCTTGCTCTGTCAATTGACAGGGCCCAGAAGCAGTAACACCCTAGGAGAAGCAGGTATACCTAGGACCCAGATCTTGATTCCTAATACTGTACTCCAATAAAAGAAACCAAGGCCCATTGGAGAAGTGGCAGATTTTAAGAGATGGGCGGAAAATTTACACCATGAGTGTGGAGTATCTCATAGTACCAGAAAGTAAGGAAGCACAAACAAATAACAAACCAACCACAGTAATTAGCATGTGCCAAAGGGGTACAAGAGCCCTAGCTGATGTGGCTCAGTGGATTGAGCTCTGGAAGCAAAGGGTCATGGGTTCAATTCCCAGTCTGGCCACATGCTTGTGTTGTGGGACAGGTCCCCAGTAGGGGTCACACGAGAGGCAACCATACATTTATGTTTCTCTCCCTGTCTTTCTTCCTCCCTTCTCTCTAAAAATAAATAAATAAAACATTTTTTTTAAAAAGGGATACAGGAGCTAACTGACTGAAAGAATTATTAATGGCTAAAGCTGGGGCAATTTCAGCAATAAAAAGAGTGAAGCAGTCTTGAATTATAACCCAAAGTATAAAATAAATAGCTGTAAGTTCACAATGATATAAATAAATAGGAAAGAATAGACAAATTTCCTATATAGAATTCCAAATAGTTTATGTAGAAACTTCTCCTCAAGGAGGTTAAGTATTACTCTTCTAACCCTTGAGTATGGGCTATAGCTAGTGACTTGCTTCCAATGAGTACAGGATTGAGAAGGAAGAATAAAAGAGTAGCTTTATAGTAGAAAAACCTGACAAACAATACTTCAGCCAAATGATCAGGGTCAATGCCAACAATAATCAGTCATGTTGATAGTACGTACACTTGGTATGATGTGATTAGAATGGCACTTCACCTTTGTAATCTTCCCCACACCCATAACCCCAGTCTAATCATGAGAAAAATATCAGAATCATTTGATGGACATTCTACAAAATATCTGACCAGTCCTCCTCAAAACTGTTAAGGTAATCAAAACCAAGAAATGTCTGAGAGATTGTTACAGCCAATAGGAGACATGATAATTAAATGTAACATAACGTCCTGGATGGATTCTGAATCAGGAAAAGGACACTAGTGATGAACTAAAATTATCTGAATAAAGTTTCATTGTGACAAATGCACCATGCTAATGTGAAATGTTAGTAATAGGGGAAACTGGGTTGTGCTATCTTTGCAAAGATTCTGTAAATTCAAAACTATTCTAAAATTAAAAGTTTATCTTTTAAATGTATGTTGATCCTATCTATTCCCATAGCAGCTATTTCTTAGAAGGAAGGAAAGAAGGATAGATGAGCTGGAGAAAGATTTCATTATCTTGAGTAAGTACTAATTACTACAATGTTAATCATCTCAGACATGCTTAGCTGTGAATTATGGATTAAAATTACACGTGGTTTTTTTTTTCCTAGCAAGCACAGTGTTAGTAGTAAGATTCACAGAGTTTACGTAGTTCTCTTCAGAAGTAAATGGAACACAGCTCATTAACTAGTTGGATCTTTTAGACATAGTGCTCAGAGGGGTAAATGTGGGAGAGTCATAAGGATTTGAGGAGGCAGTTACAATTTACAGCTCAGTGAGATGCAAAAATATTCATTGTTAATAGCTTCTGCTGGGAGTTCAGCAACCCTAAAAAGAAGATTATTCATTTGTTGGTCTATGGAGGCCACCTGCCTGCTTCTTAATTTTTTTGAAGGAGCTGGTAAGTGCCTCATGAATCTATTTTGGCACCTGCATGTTGATATCTTGGGTGAACTATGTAAAGTAGAATACAAAAGTCCAATCCCATATGTAGTTTCATAAAAGTTACATATGATGGAAAGTTACAAATGAAATGAAAAGGAAATCTAAGTAAAAAAACTGTGACTATTTTAACAGAAGTTAGTCAACATTAGGTTCATATGAGGTTATATCTTTAAAACTCAGTTTAGCCTTTTTCTCCTACCACCTTCTTTCTCTAACTGTTCCCTTCCTAATATCCTCCACCAGCATCACACCAGCGTTCTAAACTTACCAGGAAGCTGTAAGCTTCCTTAATATGGCACAAAGACATTAATTGTATATTATGTGATCCTAGAACCTTGCTCTTTTACTGCTCTGCTTGCTGCTTTGCGGCCTCCACAAAGGCTGCCAGACCTGCCCTTAGAAGGCACACAGTATAATTAAATCATGGTTAATGGCAGAATATTAACAAACACATGCAGCATTGACTATGTGACAGGCTGTCTTCTGAGCATTTTCTCACAGATGACTTCATTGTAATCATGACTATAACTCTACGAGATAGGTGTTAGTTTTAGTATCCCCATTGTTAGATTAGTAAACTGAGGCACAAAGGCTGCCTTTGGGATTTTTATAGGTTCACTCCTACCTGCGCCATAAAACCCCCATAAACCTTGGGATTGTCCTTAAGCAAGGTTAATTTGGTTTGTTATGGGTCTTCGCCTCACTCTAACTCTTTCTAAGGCTGGCAGTTCTCACCTGCAAAGCCTTGGTATGCCTGTCTGCTGAAATCTGTTCCCTTCCCATGTAAAGATGGGTGGGGTTCATTTTGGCATCAGCCCAGTAGACATTTTCTCCCATCTTCACATGGCTACATCTTTCATGCGTACAAAAGTGCCTGTCTTGTACCTCAGCCATTCCCTTCAGCACTTCCTGCCGTAGTTCTCCAGACAGACCCACCCTCACCCTCTGTCCATCTGTTTCTGGGTGACTTGCATTACCTTGCTCAACACCAGTACCACGTCTTTGGAAATGATTTTATTTGGCACAGCAGTTTCCCCTTTCTCTCTTTCTGGTGTTCCCACTGGGAAAAAGAGGCCAGTCTCTTTTTATGTCCTTAAGCTCCTTTCTGGACTCTGAAACCTTGATATTCTGCCTCTGCAACCAGTCCCTAACTGTGCTGAAATATCAGCTAGATTTCTCTTATTGCTGCTTTTCTTCCTATTTACATATCCCGCACTTTATTTTTGTTTAGGCTCAATAACACATTTGGATAACAGAGATCCATCCAAATGAGCATAAATTATGGACATTATGTACTGTGATAAATATCAACACATTGGCAATCATAAATGTATCAAAGTAACATGCTGTATATTCTAAACTTGCAAAATGTTACACATCAAATTTATTAAATAAAAAGAATGTACCACTAAAGCACTTTTGTTCCAATATAAAATTTAAACATAAGTATATCCTAACATAGCATTTATTAAAAAAAAATATGTTCTGACAGCACATATTGTGTTCATAAACCTCACTGCTGTTGGAAGAAGTAATACTGGAGGCATGAAGATGTATTTAACAGTATCAGTGATGACTATAATTCACATTGTAGTAAAAATAAATCATAAATGATGCATGTGTGACTCAATACAGATGAATACTATGTAAAGTGTTCTTGAAAATATAAAATATTGTTCTTAGATGGTGGGAGGGGCAAAGTCACCCTAATCTGAAATTCCTTTAACTGAGAACAAGTTTCTTTGTTCTGTATAAGAGGTAAAATGCATACTTGAGAATAGTATTTGCAATCAGCTGAATAATCAAGCCTTATAAATAATTTCTAGTTTTGATAGTAGGAAGAGGCTTTTGATAAGGAAAGGAAAAGGAATGAAGAGCAAAAATGTATTTTAAATATTAGAAGTTATTGAGAAGGAAGTAAAGGAGTCAGCAAAAAGGAAGAAAGAGAGAAAACTTGTTCAGACTTCACGTTACCTAAGGTTGTCTCAGTTCTGCTAAATCATTGAAACAACTATCCTTTACTGAAATTCTTGGTGTATGCTAAATATTGCGTTACTTATATTTTCTATAACAATAATCCCTTTATTATTAAGGTGAGATTATCAAAGTCCAAGGAAGTTAAATAACCTGGCCAGGGATACTAAGCTATTAGGCGGCAGCTAGAATTAAATATCAACCCCAGCTCACTCCCAAACCCTCCTTTCTTTCCTACTCAGCAGAGAGCTGCCTGTGTCCACTATTCAGCAGCAAAACCAGGCTGTGCAGATTTTGGTGACATGTGGTTGTGCATGTATGCATATATTTTATAATCTAAGATGATGAACTTTTAATAAAAATAACATGTCATAAAAGTAATGCATGTTTAATATTTAAAAATCAGAAACATGAAAACGTGGAAATGTAAAGTCTTCCACAAACCCTTCTTCCTAGAGTCGTCCAGTCTTGGCATCTTCATATCTATTCTTATAGCCCATAAGCATATATAAATCAAAGGATACAGGCATTTTTAAGGCTTTATTTATAGGCTGCCATAATTCCAGAAAAATTGTTTTACCATAGTATACTATATTGAAATGAAACTTTATTATTAGGAATTTGGTAATTCAAGTGTCACTTGAATCACAATCAAGTTTCTATGATATTTCTGAGATTTCCATTTGGAAAGAGCTGTAAGATTTTATCATAAAATGTATTTGATTAAATATCAACTAGTTTAAATTTATAATGCAGGAAAGGATCACCTTTACAATAGTGACAATAACATTGAACAAGCATAGGATTGCCCTGGCCAGGTGGTTCAGCTAGTTAGAGCGTCATTGCGGGTTGATTCTGGTCAGGGTACATACAAAAATCAAACAATGATTACATAAATAAGTGAAAGAACAAATCAATGTTTCTCTCTCTCCCTTCTTCTCTCTCTGTAAAAACAAATCAATAAATTAAAAAATTGTAAATCAAACAGTGAATGCATAAATAAGTGGATAACAGTCAAATTAATCATAAATCAATGCCTATCTCTCTCTCCCTTCTAGTCTCTCTCTAAAATCAATAAATAAAGAGAAAAAAATAAAATCAATAAATAAAAAAGCATAAGATTATATTTATCAAGACATATCAAAAAACTTACATGAAGGATAATTTAAATCGCTTTTCAAGTACACAAAAAAACTATTGCAAGAGCAACCCATATTCTTGAGTGAGAAGACTCAGTTTGCAAAAACTGTAAATTCTCTCTAAATTTACTCATAAATTCAATGTGACAGCAATATGAATTCCAGCAGATTTAATTTACTTGTTTAATTTTGGTGATGTGGGTAGGGATATGATATGGTCACTCTAAAGCTCATATAACAATAAAAAAGAATAGTGGGGAAAATTTAGAAAAAAAGGTAAAGTAAGGAAGTCCATTCCAATTGATCACAAAAACATCTTATAGGACCTCAACAATGTTATATATGTGTGTAATTATTAACATACACAAATGTAACAGAAGAGAAAATACAATAGACTAAAATACATATAATAATTTAATATAAATATAGGTATTTGTCAGATCAGTACTGAAAAGATTTTTATTGGAAAAATTGGTGCTGCTTAGAAAACAATAACTTTGGATCTATGCTTCACACCATACACCAAGATAAATTCCCAACAGATCAAAGATGTAAATTAAACCCTGTAAGTGTTAGAACAAAACATGGAGAAATTATTTGATCAGGTTAGAGTGAGGAGGGTCTTTTAAATTTCAAAATCCACAAAATTTAAAATTGATAAACTTGATAACATGAAAGTCTCTGCTTTTAAAAAATCAAGTCAAAAGATATATGGGAAAAAAAGGAACTATGTCCTGGCTGGTTGACTCGGTTGGAGCATCATCCTGTACAAGTTGTGGGATCGATTCTGGTCAGGGAGTCTGGAATGAAAGGAGGCAACCAACTGATGTTTCTCTCTCTCTCTTCCTCTCTCTCAAAAATCAATAAACATATCCTCAGGTGAGGATATATATCTGAAAGAACCCAAAACACTAATTTGAAAGAACATAAGCACCCCTATGTTCATTGCAGCATTATTTATAATCACCAAGACATGGAAGCAGTCCACATGTCCATCACTAGATGAGTGGATAAAACAACTATGGGACATCTACACAATGGAATACTATGGAGCCATAAAAAAGAAGAAAATATTACCCTTTGTGATAGTATGGATGGACCTAGAGAACATTATGCTAAGTGAAATAAGCCAGTCAGAGAAAGAAAAGTACCATATGATTTCACTCATTTGTGGAATCAAATGAAAACACTAAACTAACCAGAAAAATGGGGACAGACTCATAGATGGACAGCAGGGTGACAGCTAGTGGGGGGAGGCAAAACGGGGGAAGGATTGAGCAAAAAGGAAAAAGGAATCATGGACATGGACAACAGTGTGGTGATTGCTGGAGGGAGGAAGGTATAAGGGAATTAAATGGTAGTGGAAAGATACAATAAATATTAAATAAAAAATTTAAAAGGTGCAATTTATATCACAAACAAAGGGTTAATTCCTCATTTTAATTATTCATGTTAATCCTGAAACAACCCCTACTTACTCTACTGAGGATCAGGATATACCTGATGTACATTCTTCTTCATATTACTTGATCCTCAGCAAACATAGAAGCAGCAAAACAAAACTTTTTGGCCATTTTAGAAGACAAAATGACATATGATTAGATAATCTTTAGCAAAAAAACCCAGCACTTCATTCAAATAAAGAAAGCATATTAACAAAACCAACGAATTTGAAGACCATTTAAGAGGGACACAAAATAACCCCATTCTTTCTATAAAAATTAAATATTTCATTTCTAAGTAACCTTGTTCTCACTGTGCTTGTGACTTTCCTTTGCCCTGGCTGTGTCACCTAGAATTATGGTGAACCTCTTTGGACATGCTCAGAACTTGTCTAAAATTCTAGGTTGCAATTTATTTTTGTGGACAGAGCCTGAAACTGACCATATACCCCACTCCACTTCATTGATTTAAGGCCTCCTTTTATACCTGAAATAATCTTGGAAGTTTGGAAATGACCTTTGTGGGCCTAGAACTAGGTTGGGCTGATTTACAGGCAGTAACAGCCATAGCTTCCCCAGGGGGGCCCTGGCCTTTGCACTGCCATAACTTGCTTAAGTTTCCCCAAATTATTTGGAAAATGGTCATGAAGCAGGAATGCTTTACTGTCCCCAAGTGGTAAAGGACCACAGGTTTCAGACTATGCTCTGAAAAACCTTACCACAGCTAGAATTACAAGTCAATTCAGCTGCAAATTGAGGAAAATTCCATTAAATTGAGTTCACCAGAATATAGCCATACTATTTGACCTATTAACATTTGCTTTGCTTTTCAGTACATTTAAATTCATTTGCCAGAAAATGTACACCTGTTGTTTAAATATATTTTGATTAAATTTATGATTAATTTGACACTGATTTAGCAAGCATTACATGTTTCAGTTTTAAGATGTATTATGCGTATGAAAGTAGTCTTTAATTGACAAGAAGGAAGGAAGGAAAGAAGAGAGAAAAAATGAAAACAAGAATAATACATATAACCAACTGATACATTCAGTACAAAGAGATATTTTTTCAGTAAACTACCACACTAAACTTGCTTCTGCCTATAACACAATTTATTGATCAAATCTTTGGTTTGTCATTGTTGGTTTGAAAATGAAATACAGGTGTGTCACTGCTTCCACCCTAAGCTAAAATTGATACTCAAAGCACCACAGCTCAGTCCTGTGAGCTATAGGAAGGAGTGACTGCTGGGACACATTGTCAAGACTGCTGTCCTTCTGAGCATCAGGGAACATTTAATTTTCTATCCAAAGACATATTTAAGAATTCATTCATGTTTATTCTAATGATAATTTTTAATGTACATATTTTAAAGGATACAAATGATGGAGACAAAACAGGGTAAATACAGCAGGGCTCTCACAATTTCAGTCTCCTGGATTGCTCCTTATCCCTGTTGGGAATTCCAAGAGTTCTCATGAGATCCCCCATCACTTTCCTTTTTCTCCTCAGTCAATACAGGAGATTAGATGCTTCAGGAATGTGAAGATGCAAATAACCCAGGACAAAAGAGAGCATTAGCTCCCTGAGGAAATGCATTTCACCTAAGGTTACAGCCTATTAATAGACAAAACTGGGTCAGCTCCACATGGGAAAACATTATTTTGATCAGAAGACCTGAAATCCCAATTTATAGTTGACCATTTATCACTCTTGCTCATAAGTTCATTTATTGACCTGTTTATTCTTATATTTATTTATTCATTTATTCATTTGATGAACATATAGAGAGTATCAACAATGTACCAAGCACATTGAGATTCAAAGATAAACCAGTAGGCAAAGCCTTCTTAGATACAATATGAAATAATGACCAAAAATTTCTCAAGTTTGGCAAAAGACACAAAGAAGTTGATCAAATTCCAAAGAAATCTATGTCATAACACATTATAATTAAACTTTTGAAAACTAAAGGCAAAGAAAAAAACCTTGAAAGCAGCCAAGAAAAATGATGCATTACCTATGCAGAAACACCAATTCAAATGACAGGGGATTTCTCATCTGAACCATGGAAGACAGAAACAAGTGCTGAAAGAAAAGAAGTGTCAACAATGAATTCTGTACTTGGCAACATGATGCTTCAGGAATGAAGGGAAAATAAAAAATAATCCCAGATAAAAGAAAACAAATAATTTGTTGCCAGAAGGCATACTTTTTATTGTTGTTCAATTACAGTTATCCCCATTTTTTCCCCATTACTCTCCCCTGCACTACCCAACCCCACCTCCCACATTCAACCCCCCCATTGTCTTTGTCCATGGGTCCTTTATACATGTTCCTTGACTTGATCCTTCCCCTTCTTTCCTCTGTTATCCCCCCTCCCCTCTGGTTACTGTCAGTTTGTTCTTAATTTCCATGTCTCTGGTTCTATTTTGCTCACTTGTTTGTTTTGTTGATGAGGTTCCACTTATAGACGAAATCATATGGTATTTGTCTTTCACCACCTGGCTTATTTCATTTAGCATGATGCTCTCCAGTTCCATCCACGCTGTTGTAAAGAGTAGGAGTTCCTTCTTTCTTTGGAAGACAATCCAGTTAAAAAATGGGCAAAGGACCTGAACATAAATTTCTCCAAGGAGGACATACAGAGGGCCCAGAGACATATTAAAGGATGCTCAGCATCATTAGCCATCAGAGAGATACAAATTAAAACCAAAATGAGATACCACTTCACACTGGTGAGAATGGCCATCATAAACAAAGCAACAAACAAAAAGTGCTGTCCACATTGTGGAGAAAAGGGAACCCCAGTACACTGTTGGTGGGAATGCAGACTAGTGCAGCCACTATGGAAAACAGTATGGAATTTCCTCAGAAAACTACAAATGGAACTGCCTTTTGACCTGGCAGTTCCATTGCTGGGATTATACTGTAAGGATCCTGAAACACCAATTCAAAAGAACCTATGCACCCCAATGTTCATAGCAGCACAATTTACAATAGCCAAGTGCTGGAAACAGCCTAAGTGCACATCAGTAAATGAGTGGATTGAAAAACTGTTGTACATTTATGCAATAGAAGGCCTACTTTTAAAGTTTGGCTAAAGGAAGTTTTTTAAACAGAAAGGAAATTATTTAAAAAAAGGGGATCTTAGAGCAGCAGGAATAGAAAGAGCAGGAATATGGATAATACAATAGAATATGCTTTCCCTCATGCGTTTTATAAACCATGTTTGATGATTGAAACAGAAATTATTGCTTCATGTAATACTTAAGACAATGATATTTAAAAGTAGTGAGTAAGGCACCTACATTGAAGTGAGTTTCTACACTTCACTGGAGGTGGTATAAAATGTTGATACAAGTAGATTGTTACAAGTTATATTTCTATATTGTTACACCCAGAGCAATCACTACAAAAACTATAAAGAGAGATACATCTAAAAGCACTACAAATGAATCAGTATGAAATCCTAACAACTATTCAAGTTACTCATAAAAAAATGCCAAAGAGGCAGAGAAATAAGACCCAGTGGAAACAAATAGAAAACAACAAAATGACAAATGTAATTATGCACTAAAATATCAATAATTACCTTACATATAAATCATAGAAATACACCAATCAAAAAACAGAGACAGGCAGAGGGGATTTTTAAAAACACAACCAACTGTATGTTATTTTCAAGAAAGTCACTTCGAATTCAGTGACATGAAAAAATTCAGTGGTATATGTAGGATGAAAGTAAAAGACACAAAAAGATAAACTGGCAAACATTAATGCAAAAAAGCAGAAGTGGCTATATTAATACCTGATTAAGCGACTTCAGATCAAATAAAAATTACTAGATAAAGACTAGTATCACATATGATAAAAGAATCAATCCACCAGGAATACATAACAAATCTAAATGTATATGCATCCAAAAGAGTTTCAAAATACATAAAGCAAAAAGTGATAGAGCTGAAAGCAGAAACCGACAAATCCACAATTATAGTTGAAGAATTCAGCACCCCTATCTCAATAACTGTTAGAAAAACTACACAGAAAATCAGCAAGGATATAGGAGAAATCAACAACCCTATCAACCAACATAATCTAGTGGGCATTTTTAGAACACTCCACCCAAAAACAACAGAAAACACATTCTTTTTAAGTGCCATGGAATACATACCAAGGTAGACCACATCCTGGGTCATAAAACAAACACCAGCAAATTTAAAAGAACTTAGATCATACAGAGTGTTTTTCACCCATGATGGAATTAACAGAAAAATAAAAGAAATATCTCCAAACACTTAGAAATTAAATAACACACTTCTGAATAACCCATGAGCCAAAGAGGAAGTCTCAAAGACAATTGGAAAATATATTGAACTGAATAAAAATAAAAATACAGCATGTCAAAATTTGTGAGGCACAGCTAAATCAATGAAGAGGGAAACTTATAGCACTAAATACTTACATTAGAAAAGAAGAAAAGTCTTAAATCAATAATCTAAGCTCCCATCTCAACAGCTTGGAAAAAGAATGAGGACATAATCCCAAAGCAAGCAGAGGAAAGGAAATAATAAAGATAAGAGCTGAAATCAATAAAATTGAGACCAGAAGAACAAAAGATAAAATCAATAACACAAAGAGCTGGTTCTTAGAAAAGATCACTAAAATTGATAAACATCTAGTAATATTCACAAAGAAAATTTTTTATATTTTTAATTGACTTTTAGAGAGAAGGGAAACAGAGGAACATAGATCTGTTGTTCCACTGATTTATACACTCATCGATTGCTTGTTGTATGTGCCCTAACTGGAGATTGAATTTATAACCTCAGTGTACCCAGATGATGCTCTAACCAACTTAATTACCCGGCAAGGGCAAGACTCACAAAGAGAAGTAGAGAGAAGACACCAATTACCAATATCAGGAATGAAATAAGGGATATAACTATAGATGCTGTGGACATCAAAGGGACACTATGGAAATACTATGAGAGACTTTACAGGCATAAATTTGATAATTAAAATAAAATAGACTGATTCTCTGAAAAACACAAACTATTACAACTGACCCATGTGATAGAAAATTTGAATTGCCTTATAACTATTCAGGAAATTGGATCCATAATTTTAAAATTCCCATAAAGCAAATGTCCAAGTCCAGAGGATTTCACTGTAGAATTCTACCACATATTTTAAAAAGAATGAACAATTCTACATAGTGTCTTCTAGAAAATAAAAAAGGAGGAGATACTTACAATTCACTTTATGAAGCTAGTATTATATCAAAACTAAAAATAAAACTACAGACCAATATCTCTCATGAAAATGGATATTAAAATCCTCAACATAATATTAGCAAATAGAATTCAGCAATATATATAGCCCTGGCTGGTGTGGTTCAGTGGACTGAATACTGGTCTGCGAGCTGAAAGCTTGCCCATTTGACTTCTGGTCGGGGCACATGCCTGGGTTGCAGGTCAGGTCCCTGGCTGGAGGTGTATGAGAGGCAACTTATTACACTTCGATGTTTCTCTCCCTCTCTTTCTCCCTCCATTCCCTTCTCTCTAAAAATAAATAAAGTCTTCTTTTTAAAAAAAGAATTCAGCAATATATAAAAAATAATTACACCATGATCACGTGAGGTTTTTATTTCAGGTATGCAAGGCAGGTTAATATTCAATATTAAGGTAGTCAATGCAATATGCCATATCAATAGGGAACAGGAGAAAAATCATATGATCATATTAATTGATAAAGAAAAAACATTTGAAAAAATTCACCATGCATTCATGATAAAACTATCAGAAAAATAAGACTAGAGAGTACTTCCTCAACTTGGTAAAAAATCATGTACAAACAAACCTACAGCTAACATTATAATTAATGGTAAAATACTGAATATCTCCTAAGATCAGGAACAACATGAGCATATTTGCTCACCCCACTATTATTTCACATAGTGCTGGAGATTCTGGCTACTTCAATAAGGCAAGAAAATTAAATAAAAATCATACAAATCATAAAGGAAGAAAGAAAACTGTTCCTCTTTGCACATTGCAAGATTATCTGTGTAGAAAATCTCAAGGAATCTACAAAACAAGGCAAAACTCCAAGAACTAATAGGTGAGTTTAACAAGATTTCAGGACACAAGGCAAACACAAAAATCAATTGTATCTCATATAGTAGCAATGAATATGTGAACACTAAAATTAAAAAATGTAGTACAATTGACCATTGCTCAAAAACTTAAATACTTAGGTGTGACTCTAAAATAAAACATGTATACTTTAGTTTCTCTTCAGAACGCACAAATCTTTTGCCTTTTAAAATAAAACATGCACAGGACTTATATGCTGAAAAATACAAAATGCTCATGAAAAAAATCAAAGAAGACCTAAATAAATGTAGAATCATGTCTTGTTCATGGACTCAGAGACTTAGCATAGTAAAGATGTCAATTGTCCTCAAATTGATGTACAGGTTTAATATAATTTCTATTACAATCCCAGCCAGAGTCTTAGATACAGATAACATTATTCTAAATTTATATGGAAGTGCAAATGAACCAAAAAAGTTAAAACACTTTGAAAAAGAAGAATAAAATGGAAAGAAACAGTCTGCCTGACTTTGAGCCTTATTACTGTATTTTCCTGTATATAATGTACACTTTTTTGCCCAAATTTTTGAGGGAAAAAAAAGGGTGCACAGTGTACATGGGTAATGCTAATTCTGTATCTATATAAATGTTTTTAATTCTTTTATTCATGCTTGTGTGTTAAAAATGTAACTCTTTTAGAATTGTTTTATAATACAAAAATTATAAGATTCCTTTATAATATAAAAACTATATAAATATAAATAAAAAATTGAATTAAAAATTAAAATGAAATATTTTTTCCTGAAAGTTTGGGCCAAAAACATGGATGCACATTATACACAGCAAAATATGGTATATAGACACAGTAATTAAGACTCTGTTCTATTTTAATGGAGGTATGGATACACAGAGCAATAGAATAGAATTTAGAATCCAGAAATAGGCCCACACAAATACATCCACATGACCTTTGACAAAGGTGCAAAAGTAATTCAATGGAGAAATGATAGATTTTTCAACAAAATTAACTCAAAATGAATCACAGACTTAAATGTAAACTGTAAAACCAGAAGACTTTTTGAAAAAAACAATGTAGGAGACAATCCTCAGAATCTGAGACTAGACAAAGAGTTCTTAGACTTGCTATCAAAAGAACAAGAAACAAAAGCAAAAATCAATAAATTGTACTTCAACAAAATTAAAAACTTTGGTTTAAAAAAGACCCTGTTAAGAGTGTGAAAGACACCTAGGAGAAAATATGTGCAAACTATATAACTGATAGATGACATATCTTAAATATATAAAGAACACTCAAAACTCAATTGTAAAAAAATCCAACTAAAAGTGAACAAAAGGCATAACCAAACATTTTACCAAAATGGATATATAGGTGGCTAATAAGCACATGAAGAGATGTTTAACATCATTAGATGTCAGGGAAATGGAAATTAAACCACAGTGAGTTATCCCTACACACTTATCAAAATGGCTTAAATAAACAATAGTGACAACACCAAATACTGATATAGATGTGGGAAAACCTTGGTCATTTATGTATTGCTGGTGAAAATGTAAAATGGTACAGTCCTTCTTTAAATAATTTGGCAGTTTCTTAAAAAAATTAAACATTTAGTTATCATTTCATAGCAATTGCACTCTTGGGCATTTATTCCATAAATATAACAACTTATATTCACACAAAAACCTGTACACAAATGCTTTATTTATCAGCCCGTATGTCCTTCAACAGGTGAATAGTTAAATAAACTGTGGTAGACCCATACCATGGAATACTACTCAGCAATACAAATGAAAGAACTATTGATACATACATCTACTTTGATGAATCACCAGGAAATTATGCTGAATGAAAAAAAAAAAAGCCAATCCCACAGGGTTATAAACTGTATGATTCAGTTTATGTAACTTTTTAAAAAATTGCATTGAATTTATTGGGGTGACATTGGTTAATAAAATTATATAGGTTTCAGGTGTACAATTCTACAATACATCATCTGTATATTGTATTATGTGTTCACCATCCAAAATCAGGTCTCTTTCTATCACCATTTATCTCCCCCCTTTACCCACTTCTACCTCCCCCACCCCCTTTCCATTTATATAACTTTTTGAAATCACAACATTTTAGAAATCAAAGAGAGATTAGTGATTGTCAGAAGTTATAGACATGGAAAGAGACGGAAGAGTGGGTGTGGTTATAAAAGTGCAACAACATGAAAGATCTTTGTAGTGTTGAAAATGTTCAGTATCTTGACTGTGGTGGTGGATATACAAAACCGCATGGGTGATATAATTGTGTAAGAAGTAATATAGACATAAATATACACATACATGCACACAAAAACAAATGAATACAAGTAAAACTTGAGAATATGAAAAAGATTATTGCATTGTATAGATCTCAATATCCTGGTTGTGATACTATGTTATAATTTTGCTAAATATTACCATTAGATGAAACTCAGTAAAGTATACAAAGGAGCATTTTTTCACAACTGCATGTAAATCTACAAATCTACAAATATCTCAATAAAATTTTCAAATAAAAATTTATATGGACAGAAGGATCTCAACTTTATTTTAAAAACACATAGAGGGAGTTCTGGCCAAGATGGAGGCATAGGTAGAAATGCTTCACTTCCTTGCACAACCAAAAGAAGGATACCAACCAATTTAAAAACAATAAACAACCAGAAGTCCCAGAAAAATCACACTGCATGGAACTCTGACAACCAAGGAGTTAAAGAAACATTCACCCAGACAGGTAGGAGGGGTGAAGATGGGAGATGGGCAGCCAAGTGGACAGGACATGTGGCAAGGCAGCGGGCTGGGCAGGTGAGACAGGGCTGGCTGAATGGGAAACTAAAGACTCAAACCTAGCTCTAAAATACTGCGGTGGTTGCCATGGTGGGAGAAACTCCCAGTCTCACAGGAGGGTTCTTTGGAAAGTGAGGCTAGAGTAGAGCAAGTGAGCTGCATTGTGCCCTCTCTGACCCCTCCCCCACAGACAGTGCCACAACACCGCACAGAGGGTTGCCCAGCCCTGATGATTACCTAAGGCTCCACCCCCTTACAATGTAACAGGTGCACCAAGACAAAGAGATATGGCCCAAATGAAAGAACAGATCAAAACTCCAGAAAAAGAGCTAAGCGATGCGGAGATAGACAACCTATCTGATGCAGACCTCAAAATACTGGTAATCACGATGCTCACAGAACTGATTGAGCTTGGTCACAAAATGAAGGAAGAAATGAAGGCTACACAAAGTGAAACAAAACAAAATATACAGGGAATCAACAGTGAAGGAAAGGAAACCAGGACTCAAATGAATGATTTGGAACAAGAGGAAGAAATAAACATCCAACCGGACCAGAATCAAGAACCAAGAATTCAAAAAAGTAATGAGAGGCTTAGAAACCTATGGGACAACTTTAAATGCTCTATCATCAGAATCATAGGGGTGCCAGAAGAAGAACAAAAGCAAAAAATAGAAAACTTATTTGAACAAATAATGGAGAACTCCCCCAATCTGACAAAGGAAATAGACTTCTAGGAAGTCCAGGAAGCCCAGAGAGTCCCAAAGAAGTAGGACCCAAGGAGGAACATGTCAAGGTACATCATCATTAAGTTACCAAAGATTAAAGGTAAAAAGAGAACCTTAAAAGCTTCAGGAGAAAATGGGACAGTTACGTACAAAGGAGTTCCCATAAGACTATCAGCTGATCTCTCAAAAGAAACCTTACAGGCAAGGAGGGCTTGGAAAGAAGTATTCAACATCATGAAAGGCAAGGACCTCCATCCAAAATTACTCTATCCAGCAAACCTTTCATTTAGAATGGAAGGCCAGATAAAGTGCTTCCCAGATAAGGTTAAGTTAAAGGAGTTCATCATCACCAAGCCATTATTACATGAAATGTTTAAGGGACTTATCTAAGAAATAGAAGAAGATCAAAAACTTTGAACAGTTGTCTCTCCCACCAAATGCCATTTGGTAGAATGGCATTTGGTGGGAGAGACAACTGAACCTAAAAAACAAAAACTAAGCAAACAGCTAGAACAGGAACAGAATCACAGAAATGGAGATCACATGGAGGGTTATCAGTGGGGAGGGGGAAGGGGGAGGAAGGGGGGAAAGGTACAGGGAATAAGAAGGATAATTGGTAGGTACAAAATAGACAGGGGAAGGTTAAGGACAGTATAGGAAACAGAGAAGCCAAAGAACTTATATGTACGACCCATGGACATGAACTAAGGAGGAAGAATGCTGCAAGGCAGGGGTGTGCAAGGTGGAGGGGAAAGAAAAGGGAGAAAAAAATTGGAAAAACCTTAATAGCATAATCAATAAAATATACTTAAAAATTAAAGAAAACACATAGAAAAAAACTAGAGGATTATTTAATGATCTCCTAACAATGATTGTTTTGGTATTATGGAGTTATACATGATGTTTATTTCTTCTTTATACTATTCTGAACTTTCAAATATTTTTCATTTTTAAAGTTTTTATTTGATTGATTTAAACAAAAAGGTTTACTCATTTTTCTCACCCCTCCACCCTCCACCTCTTGCAACCACCAATCTCTTCTTTGTATCTATGAGCTTGTTTCTTTTTGTTTTGTTTTGTTTTTTACCTACATATAAGAGAGATCACAGGGTATTTGTGTTTCTCTGTCTGACTTATTTCACTTAACGTAATGTCTTTGAGGTTTATTCATGTTGTCACAAATGGCAAGATTTTATTCTTTTTTATGGCTGAATAATATTCCCATGTGTGTATGTGTAAAATTAGTGTTGGGAGAACTGAACAGCCACATAGAAAAGAATTAGATTGACCACCCTTTTACACCATACAAAATGCAAACATTTTACAAAAATTAACTCAAAATGTATTAAAGACTTGAATGTAGGATCTGAAACCATAAAACTCCTAGAAGAAAACATAGGCAGTATGCTCCTTGACATAGGTCTTGGTGATGATGTTTTGAATATGACACCAAAAGCAAAAGCAAAAAAAGCAAAAATAAGTTTAAAAAGCCTCTATACAACAAAACCACCAATAAAATGGAAAAAAAACAACTCACTAAAGGGGAATAATTGCAAATGTTATATCTGATAAGGGCTAATATCAAAAATATATAAAAACTCATATAGCTCAATAGCAAAATAAAAAATCCAATTTAAAAATGGGCAAAGAGCCAGGTGGGAGAGGCAAAAATGGGCAGACTATCTGAATACATATTTTTCCAAAGAAGACATATGATAGCCAACAGATACATGAAAAGATGTTCAACATCATTAGTCATCAAGGAAATAGAAATCAAAACCACAATCAGAAATCACCTCACATTTGGTAGAATGGCTGTTATCAAAAACACAAGAACCAACAAGTGTTCGTCAGGATGTGGAGAAAAGCAAACCCTTGTGCAATGTTTGTGGGAATGTAAATTAATATAACTATCCTAGAAAACAGTATGGAGGTTCCTCAAAACATTAAAAGAAATAGAACTGCCATATGACCTAGCAATTCCACTTCTAGGTATTTATTTGAAGAAAACAAAAAAACTAATTCAAAAAGATATATGCACCCCTATGTTTATTGCAGCATTATTTACAATAGCCAAGATATTTATTTATTTAAAGATTTTATTTATTTGTCTTTAGACAGAGGGGAAGGGAGGAAGAAAGATAGGGAGAGAAACATCAATGTGTGGTTGCCTTTCACATGCCCACAGTTGGGGACCTGGCCAACAACCCAGGCATGTGCCCTGACTGGGAATTGAACCAGTGACCCTTTGGTTTGCAGGCCAGTGCTCAATCCACTGTGCCACACCAGCCAAGTACTTTTTATTTTTTGTTCAGTTACAGTTGTCCCCAAATTGTAGTGGCATAATTTATTACTGTACTTTTCCTGCAATGAAATATGTCCCTTGGACACAAACATTGTTGTGATAACATAGTGGTGAACTAGGCATTCCATAGGCTCATAGATGGTGGTGTTGAGAAGAAAAATCCATACTCATAGCAATAAGAACAAAGTGTGGCCCCTCCATGACAGGAAAGGGTCAAATGTAATCACCTTACTGCCAAGTGCCTTGCTGCTTCCCCCAAAGAATGGTGCCAAATTGGGAGATCAATGATGCTAAATTGGCCCTTGATTTGGTGGACTAGGCACTCAGAAGCAGCAGTGGCAGATCAGCTTTGGTAAGAGAAATTCAACTTTGTTGAATCTAGTTAGTCTTTAAAACCTAGGTCTCTCATTGAAAGAAAACAAACAAACCATAAGTGGATTGATATAAGAACTTGTCAGATGCAGCCTGCAGGGGATCAATCCCTTTGACTAGAGCAGAGGACTGGCAGGAAGTGATTCTGAGGGAAAATAGGCCTGGCTTACTGAAGAGAGAAAGTTTCTTCCAGTTTTCTAGCTTTGGTGATTGGGCAGAGAGTTATTCACTGAAGTAAGGATACAAGAGTTTGGGAATGTATTGAGTTTAAGTTTCCTAGGTGATGCCACAGTAAAGCTGCTAAGAAAGCAGTCTGAAGTTCAGGAGGCAAGTACGTGATAAAGATATATAACTGGGAATCAACAGAACATAAAGAGTATTTGAAATCATGGAATAGGTGAATTCACGCAGGGTCGATATAGGATGATCAGAGAGGAGGACCAGAGAGAAAGCATAGATATAACTAACATTCAAGCAACTGGCTATGGCAAAGAAGGTTGTAAGGAAAAAGCCACAATGGTTTCTTAGAAGCCAAGGGAGAAAGTACTATGAAGGAAAAGGGAGTGGTCAACAAGCTCTAACTTATCTGAAAGGACAAGTAAGATAAGCCTGAAAAGATCCAAGAAAATTGAGCAATGCAAAGTCAGTGATGACTGTTGCCCAGCTACAAATGGAAATGGATGACCCCTTAACCAAATCTTTCCTTTCACTTCCTTTTCTTCATTCTCATAATGTCTGTACTGAAAGTTTGGCCAGTTTGAGAAAAAATAACTTCCAATTCAAAGTTTAAGTGTACATGTTTGAGCAAGAAAAACAGTGCTTTGGGTGGAGAGTCTGGCATGGCATGTGACACAGAGAGAAGGGCATGAGTGGCAAGAGTCTCTCTTACGACTGTGTCTACTGCCTACTGGATAATGAAAAAAGCTAAATTCCTTGTTGCTTTTGGGTGTTGTGAGAGTTGTGTTCCTGTTGATCTGACAACATTTTTCTTATTGGAAATACTGTGTGAAAAATATTTATTCCCTTTTACTAGAGTTAATTAGGGACAAAAATTTTAAATCTATTAGAATAATTTTTGAAATCTATAATCCTCCCATTAATTTTTATATTTTTTCTTTCTTAAGTATACTTTGCACATGGTAGCAATCATTGCACATGTTTTTTTTTATCAAGTTATAGGTTAAAATATGTTTATAATTTTTTACCATCCCCTTTAGATCCTTAGAACTAGAAAATCTTGCCTTCAAAAACCAAGAGGTATGTTTAACTCTTAGGATCTTTAGATATCTGGAGGAGACTTTAGAGATCATCTTATCCAATCACTCATTTTAAAGATGACTAAATTAAAACCCTGAAAAGTAGAGTGAATTTGTTCAATGTCAGGAAGTAATACATGGCAGAACCTTCTCTAGATCCCTGGTCTTTGGAGTCCAGTTTCCAGCACTCTTGCCACCATCATACCTCTGTCTCTAGCAGTGGGTTTGTTTAACATAACTGTGATTAGAGTGCCATGCAATGTATGTACACTTCATCTGGGAGATTGTGAAAATAGCCACAATAGTCTGTAGATCCTACCATCAAGAAATAGAGTCCATTTACCCACTTGTTTCCACCACAGAATGCAATGAAAGTGAAGTTGCATAATTGTCATCCTAGGTCTTAAGAAATCTTACAGTTCTGCTGTCATACTCTTAGTACTCTGAGACCACAACATGAAGAATCCAGGGCTACCCTGCTGAATGAATGATGAGAGACAAGAGGCTCAATGACCATCGTTATTCTGTCAAATACCAGATATATGAGTGAGACTGTTTAGATTATCCAGCCTTTAGCTGACCTGAAAGCAGAGATTAGAGGAACCTGCCAAGACCACAGGAACTGTGCAATCAACTCATAGAATCAAAAATGAAATGATTGGTTGCTTTAAGGCAGTGAGTTTGGGGATTTTTTAACACTGTGAAAGTCAATGGATGCACATTGCTTCATTGTGCTTATAACCTACTCCATTCGAGTAAATCATGCTTCATATTTTATGGTTTCTTGAACAAAAGGCTAGGAGGTATGTTTTTGCTGTCTTAATTTTTGTTTTATTATTTTCGTTTAGATGTCTAAGGCTTAAAAGGCAATTTATAGAACAAATTTTTGTACATCCAAGTCTATGTACAGCTCTTTGCAGACCATCTGCTTTGAAAAGAACTGTTGGTAGAGCTCTTTATTTTTACCAGCAATCTTCATTTTTCCTGCCCACATCTCAGTGCATTCAACACAGATCTGTACATGTGGATCAAGGTGGTACTTAAGTGATAAGGGGTGGGGTGAGGAGGCAGCTCCACTGTAAGTTAAGACACAGCAGTTACTTTTTTTTCTTAGTCTCCAGACTGGGGCTTTCTAAATAAATACTGCAGAAGGATCTCCCCATGTGATGCGCTGACGGAAACAAAGAAGAATGAATCATATATTGTGGATCTGGAGCATGGCAGATGAACAAGCTAAAAACTGCTACCCCATCAGAGGCTTTAGGGATTTATCACTCACATCTATTTATTTCCATGAAATCTTTAATTTGACACAAACTGACTCTCAACAAAAATGAGCTTATAGAAAATGTCCATATTTGGCTGATTAACATGCTGAAGTCACATGGACTTTCATGTTCTAGTGATACAATCTTGTGACCAAGTATCACCCACTGCACATGGGTGTGGGACCACCCATTTATGTCTCCACATGTCTTCATGCATCTCTGCCTCTCCACCCCTCCTACCTATGTGGATGAATGTGGCTTCTTTAATTCCTTAGTTGTTAGACTTCCATTCAGCTTGATTTTCTGACTATTCTGGGTGATAGCTGTTTTTTATTTTAGTTGTAATTTTTGCTGTGGTTGTGTGAGGAGGTGAATCATATTTACCTATGCCTCCATCTTGACTGGAAGCTGAATTTTCTTTAAAACTGCTGCTGATTTATAATCAGCTGGCCTAGTTCTCTTCTCAGGCCTTCAGTCCATAAGATAATACATCTGCTTCTATGTTGAAGTGGAATATTGGTTCCTTCCTGCATATTCCCAAAGAAACCAGGGGAATTTGCCAAATATCTACCAAAATTTCCTTATGTGCCTCTTCTTCCAAATATATGAAAATCCCCTTTATAAAAAAGCCCAATTTCAATTATTTACTTCTTGCCAGAACATGTATCAGATGAACCTTATGTCCTATCTCTCATATGTATATGTGTGTAGCTGAGCCAGGTGGACAGACAGTCTGAAGAATATTTTGCCTATATTTAACTCTGGCCTCCTGGAGATAACTGCAAGCCTCCACGTACTGCCTGGGGAAAAGGCATTCTGAACCATAGGCAATAACACCAGCAACTGCCTATTTGCCTGAACAGACAAAATAGCGCACTAACAATCCTTGTTTGCCCCCAAAGACAAATGAGTAAACTATTTCCAAAAATTAAAGGTAATGTTAAAAATAGCAATGATGGTGTTGGCAATGATAGTAGTAGCTGACACTGACCTGTTATAATATGCCAGTCTTCATGTTAAATGCTTTATAACATTTACAGTCTCCTTTAATTTAAATCTCATAATAATCATTATTCCAAACACCTTTTATTAAAAATAACAGAAAACTGATTAAAATGACTGCTATGAATCAATAAAATTACTATAAATTGATTGTGTTCTCCAAAAATTTATATGTAAAATCTTAACCCCCAAAGTGATGGTATTTGGAATTGGGGTTTTGGCCTCTTCAATGGGATTAGTGCCTTTATAAAAGAGACTTTAGGGAGCTACCTTGCATCCTTTGACATGTGAGGGCAGCCATCTATGATCTAGGAAGTGATCTTTCACCAGGCACCAAATCTGCTTGTACCTTGATCTTGAAGTTCCCAGATTCCAGATCTGTGAGAAATAAATGTCTGTTGTCTATAAGCTACCCAGTCTATGGTAGTCTGTTATAGCAGTCAGAATGAACTAAGACAAAAATGTACTGTGTACCTGTTGTTCATCATCTTATAAAAATGGCAATTACCCCAAGGAGTAAAAGGTCTGTGTTCATTGTGAGACAGATTTGGGAGATAGAAAGTGAAATTAACAAGGAGTGAAAGGAGAAGGAGTGGAGGGTTAATGAAGAGGGGTGTTCTGGTTATCAGTTGCTTCATACCAAACCACTCAGAGACTTAATGGCTTCAAATAACAACAATCATTTATTTTGCTTATGAATCTGAAGTTTGGCCAAGGCTCAGTGGGGACAGTTTGCCTTGCTGCATGTGGTGACATCTGGGGCAGCTGACCTGCGCTGAAGTCAGTGGGCTGAGAATCCATTCCAGGATTGCTCACTCACATAGTTGGCAAGTTGGCACTGGCTATTGGTTCTTTACCATGTTGGTCTCTTCCATGGTCTTGGTCTTCCTCACAGCATGGTGGCTGGGTTACAACAGTGATCATTCCAAGGGACAAGAAGTGGAAGCTGACAATTTCTTAAGGCCTGTGCTTAGAAACTAACACAATATCACTTCTGCAATATTTTATTGGTCAAGCAGTCACAAAGCCAAGACTCAAGGGGAAGTGACATATATTTTGCTCAATTGTAAGAGTGTCAGGGAACATTTGGGTAAATGCTTTAAATTATAACAGGGACATAGAAAGGGAATACTGAGAACATGAAAGAGAAAATGTGCCTGTTTTTCTAAGAACATTTTTTTTTATGTTTTCAAAAATAATTTTAAGATTATTTATCTATTTATTTGTAGACAGAGGGGAAGGGAGGGAGAAAGAGAGGGAGAGAAACATCAATGTGTGGTTGCCTCTCACGTACCTCCTACTAGAGACCTGGCCTGCAACCCAGGCATGTGCCCTGACTGGGAATCAAACTGGTGATCCTTTGGTTGACAGGCCAGCACTCAATCCACTGAGCCACACCAGCCAGGGCTCTAAGGATAGTTTTTTAGAAAAATTTAATTTAGGGCATTTCAACCTGGATTATTCTTAAACATTCCTGCTGATTTCCAGTCAGCCTGTCCAAATCTCTGCTCAGTCAAAGTAACTAAACATCTTTAAGCCTCAGTTTTACCAACTGTAAATTAGAGATGACAGTTATTTCCCTTCCAGTAATGATTGCAAAGACAGCCTGACTGTAGTCACTGAACATGCATCTTTTAATGCCTCTTTTTCCAATCTGAAGCAAGCTGGCTGTCTGGGAAAGTTGGTTGCATGACATTTTGAAATGAGAGTTGAGATAGCAATAGCTCTTTATCATAAGTAATGGCAATAAAGACTATTTCTCTGATTGTAAGTGGCTTGCTCAAGTTGGATTACTTGGAAATATACTCAATAATTTCATCTTATCATTTCAGGACCAAGTCATGGTTTTCCAATGAGAATAATATAATAAGAGATCTTAAGGAGACTAAACTGTGATTAAAATTCTCAGTGACTGAGTTGACACTTTTCCAACACTGGATGATTTTGTTCAATCATTAAAAAATAAGTCATTGTATTGTGAGGCATATTTTAAAATCTCCATTAAGTACTGTATCAGAATATGAAGAAATATTTTCAGAATGGAATACAACCACAGAATAGATTAACAACGCATTTGCTGTCATTTCGCAAGTTAAAACATTTACCCCTCTAGGTTTCTTTTTTTGGTATGCTGTTCAGCTTAGCATCTGAATAAACATTAATTTTAATTAGTATTGTCTTTATAGTTTCTGGTTGTATGCTTAATACTATATCCAAAACTTATTTGGTCAATGCAACAAATATTTGATAATATTCCTACAATTGTGGGAATATTATCACAATTGTGACTCGGGACCTTGAAAATTAGTATAAGTAAAGAAGAGGGGAAAAAACAAATAAACATGGAACATGACTAAAAGTCAAGCTATTCCACATCAAGCTAGATAGATATATAGTGAAGAAATATAAATAATGTCCTCATTTTTTCTGTTGTATATCCATTATCATTATTTAATCAGTAACATGCATTTTCATTTCATGAATATAAATTCATCTTTTAATTTAAAAATGTTCACCCTTGTGTGTGTTATTATCTCATTAACTCCAAGTGTTTGAGAAAAACTATACAGATGATGATGACATAAGCAGTGAGCTAGATTGCTCCAAGATAGTGTAAATGAGAAGAGAAGGGAGCCAAAGACAGAGTCCAGGGAACACCCACATGAAAGAGATAAAGAAGAGACAAAGAAGGAGGCTGAGGAAGGAGAGGTCAGAGATGTAGAAGGAAATGCAGAAGAAAGTGTTTTCATGGGATCAAAAGGAAAGAAGATTTTGAAGAAACTTTGCTAATCACAAAAAGGAATCACCCAGTCACATGGGGAAAAGTTGAGAAGACTTATCAAATAGAGAATCAGTGAACTCAATGAGAGCATTTTCAGCAGAGTGGTATGTCTAGAAACCCCTTTGCTTGGATTGAGGTGTGGGAGGGAATAAAGCAATAGAGACCGTGAGTACAGAATACTCTTTCCAGATTCTTGGCAGAAAATGGAAAGTGAAAGATAGGATGTTAGCTGAGTGGATATGTTGTCAAGATGGTGTGTATGTGTGTTTCCTAATATGAAAATAAATTGTTTAAATACTGACCGAAATCACATAGTATAAAAGGAATGTTTAAATGGAGGATTCCAGAGCAAGGGTTTGAAGAGCCTGGAAGGGATGAGATCCAGAACTTGATGTGGAGAATAACCTCAGATAAAATAACCTCAGGGTAATTTGAAGGACATAGGGAAGAATGATTAGAAATGCAGTTTTTATAAGGTGTACTTAATATAGGTACAAAGAACAGACTGACAGCTGTCATATGGAAGGGGGAGTGATGACTGGGTGAAAAAGGTGAAGGGATTAAGCAGTACAACTTGGTAGTTACTGAATAGTTACAGAGATGTAGATTACAATATGGGGAGTACAGTCAAAATATAACTATGTATGGGGCCAGGTGGGTACTTGAAGTAGCAGAGGGACTATTCTATAAAGCATATGATGTTTTAACATCTGAAACTAATACAGAATACTATTGAAAGTAAGCTGTAATTGAAAAATAAAAAAGAAATTATTTAAAAAGGTGTAGTCAGTGAAACAATATTGGGCATAAATTGATAACTATTGAAGCTGGATGATATGTACATGACGGTTCAGTTTATATTCTGTGTAGTTTTAAAAATGTTTTAAAATTTCCAGAATACAATAGTTGAAACATATAACAAGGACATTTTGGATAGAAGACTACTATATAACTCAGAAGAAGGCTTTAGTTTCTCTGCGAAGCAGCAGAAAAGTGTGTCTGCTGAAAGTTAAGGCTGTGGGTTGAGGGCTTAATAAGAGTGGTAAAAGTCTGAAACAGCTGTTCTAGAAATGGGAAAATGAGTGATCTAGGAACCAAGTACTTGATACACTTGAGGCTTGAAGTCTTGCATTTTCAATGGCAAATGTTTGTATTTTGTAAGATTTTTCTCTAGTACCTCTCAAAGCCTAAGTGTAGTAGCCATTGTAAAGGTCCATAATTTATTTTTGATGGGCTGGTGCAACTGAGGACAAAGAAAGGCATCAATAAGAAAAATTTAATATCACATGTTACTCCCCCTTCATGAAAAACCTATTGTGTTTTTTTAGTAGGAAAATACTTCAGTGTGAAAATCTTGGGATTTGGAGAAGAGAGAAAGAATTATTTGAGAGGTATATTTTCTTTAATAAAATCTCATGTAATGTTATATAGTACTTATCTGTCACTAGCTATAAGAATGAGGAGGGGGAAGATGTAGCAGGGCTTTAGATCATCAACTTAATGTGTATAAGAGAGTGTGGGTGAGTGGGGGATGATAGGGACAGTAAAATAAAGCAAAAAACCTAGAAGTCCACATCTTTACTTTTCCAGGGCACAGGCTTTGTGTCCAATTGTGTGTAGCTGACCCTCTGCTCAGATTACACTGATAGTCACAGGCCTGATTAAACAAATTCAGACATGCTTCCATGGACACACAAAATATCCACTTGGTTTTCAGAACTGAAGGGGCCCATTATAGTGCAATATTCTGCAAGAATGTACAAACCCAGTGTGAACTTTGACAAGAGATAAGCACTTTATTTTAAATGATCTATTTCAGTCATTACATGATTCCAACAATTTGTACAAGTCCAGAATGCTGTTATTTGTTTGTACAACTGAAGAAGTAATTCAGAAATATTAAAGGAAAATTTCCTTGTTTAGCTAAACTACTCCCCCTTTCCACATGACCACTCTTCAACTGAAACCAATATTTATGAGTAACAGCTCAGATCAGAAGCTGCTTATCTTTTCAGACCAAGCAAGGTGTCTTGCAAAAGAGGTTAAGATAGTTAGCAGTTTCCTCTAATGTCTCTTTTTTCTACCCCTTGTTGCTCTCAATTAGATAAAAGTAAATCAGTTTATCAAGGGATTTCCTGAGGCTCAAATTCTCTGGCTGACTAGGTGAGGTGTGAAGGCCAAATGGCTCACTAGGGATCGTTTCAATCAGTGGGCACCAGCAGTGGATAGTTTATCCACTGGTTCTTTTTGGTTATTCCAGCACCACACCTGAGAGAAGCAAGCAGAGGGAAGTAAGGGGTGGCTAATTTTGGAATGGCAAGGAGGTTGGGAGGAAGAAAACCTTCTGACTGTACTAGTGCCTTAGAGAACCTTATGACAAAACTGTTTCTGCCAAGTTAACCTCTCTATTACTATCTACCCTATAAGTCAGCCCTAGGAAAAATAGTGTAATAAGTTATAATCTCTGGTGCCCTTGTCCCCTTTCTGCTTACTTCTTCTACCAGTCTTTTCCATTTTTCAGCATTGAACCCCAATTTCCCTCATGTCGTTACTCTCCTTTTGCCACCTACCAAAATGTGATCCCATCCTGTGATTAGACCTTTCTTTCCCTTATTCAACTTTGTCCCACAGAACCTGAGCAAATGTGTGTGTTTGATCTTGCAATACCTGAATAGGACTTCCACATTGGTATGTTCAGGAAACTAAGAGCCTCATAAGAGTCACCTCCAAGCAATGGTATAAGAACTCTGCCAAAAAAAAAAAGAAAAAAGAAAAGGCATCTTAAAGGAGCTGCAACAATTTGAACAGACAATATTTTGGGTCTTTTTGCTCACCTCAACTATGGCTTAAATTCAGTGATAATTGATGTTGCTTTCAATTTTTGTTTCTATGTATGGGCAATGACTTTTGGGCTTATTTGGGAGAGGAACCATGCCCATCTGGCTCATCTTCATGTTCACCCACACACGATCTCCCCTCAACACCTCTATGTGTCTGGTACATAGAGTTCCACAATTGTTTCCCATATATAATAAGAATGAGCACGATTGTTGATTTTCTCATTGGGAATCTAGAAATACCAAGAAATACTTTTCTATTTTAGTAGCAGTTCTTGAAATATCATTTTAAATATTTGCTGAGGGTTGTATAATCACTCAATAATTAATTCTTATATCTTGTGGAATTAGATATCCTTATAAGAGTTTATAGATAAAGAAACTATGTTGAAATCCTGGTTTAAGAACAAAGGGGAAGCAAAATTTAGATTTAAACTTCAGATGAAAAATTTTGAAAGCTAAATTCAGGCCAGTTTATGCTTAATCAGTGACAGTAATGGTGAATATTCTGAGATGGCTATTTTCTTATTGGAAATCCTTAATTATCTACTTAGCACATTTGTCTTTCTCTTGACAGGGCATATTTTGATGATAGGAAAAAATAGTTTTCTCTTTAATAATATATCAGATTCTATTCTCAAGTGTCACCCATCCACCAGCAAACACAATCACCTCTATCTCTTAGATCTGTTTTAGTGTTTTCATTTTGACTTCCCTAGCCCTTGCCTGGAAGAGATAAATAATTTTTTAATTCTTCACCCTGCAGCCATTCTTATTTCCTTACAACTTATACTCCTAAGATCAGTATAACTTTCTCACACTTTTGCAAATACGAATCAGTTCATGACATAAACTCTGCCTCCTATTTACATTTCAAATAAAATTGAAGCTCTCTTCCAAGGCCTACTAAATCTTACATGACTTATTACTTTCCCTTAAGTCCTTTCATTCTTCTCCTTGCTTTCTATACTTCTACCATTACACCTCAGCCATTCTAGCCATCTTATGTCTCCTTAAACATGGTGAGCTTACTACCTCTGAGTCCTTGTGCTTGCTTTTTTTAACCATTGTACTAATATTGCTAGCATTGTTAATTGAACCACTTAAACTTTATAGAATACAAGTGGAAAACACCTTTATTCTTTCTTATTACTGCTCTTTTGTTAAATTGTTTTTCCTTTAGCCATAAATAAAATCCTGGACAGATGCTGTAGCTTGTTTGACAGCTTTCAAGTAGGAAAAGGTCCAATAAAATCTAAAGCTGTGATTCTCAATAGATGAGGCACCATTCACTGGAAAGCATTGGAAATTCATGGGGCACTTTTAATTGTTGCATTGGTTGGGGGTAAGATTGAATAGCATTTGGCTAGGTAAGGACCAGAAGTACTAGGGTTTCAGTTAGTAAGTCAACACTTGTCCCCGGTACATCATGGCTTTTGAATGTTTTGCTGGATGTTCATGTACATGAGGAACATATAAATAAAAAGCATTTTTTACATTGGTTTACTATACACTAAATTTTCCAAAATTGCAAACACTGAATAAGTCAAAGGACTATTGGATATTGTCATGTTCAGACCTTTGCAAAGAATTGCTTGCTATTTCAGAAAATCATTTTACTAACAGGCATACCATTCATGGTATATTAATAACTGATATGACACACTTGTATAACTGTTGCATTCATGTCAGTTCTGTATATATATTCTTTAGTCTTTATTTCACATGGTTAAATATAGAGAAAAAGCATTAATTATATTCAATTGAATAATGTTACTTCACTTCAATCCAGACTTGTTCATTATAAATAGTTGCAAGCATTTGATTTAGGATGTTATCATCTAGCACAGTCATGCCAAAGCATTTATATATTGAAATGTGCATTATTATTTTTAAGTATGTTTTATTGATTATGCTATTACAGTTTTCCCAATTTTCCCCCTTTATCACCCCTCCAACTTGCCCCCCAACCCTTCTGCATTCCCCCCTTAGTTCATGTCCATGGGTTGTACATATAAGTTCTTTGACATCTCTGTTTCCTATACCATTTTTTATCTCTCCCTGTCTATTTTATGCCTACCAATTATGCTTCTTCTTCCCTGTACCTTTTCCCCCCATTCCTCCCTTCCCCCTCCCCACTGAACTCCCTCTGTGTAATGTCCATTTCTCTGATTCTGTTCCTGTTCTGGTTGTTGGCTTATTTTTTGTTTTCATTGTTTTTCTTTTCTTTTATGTTTATTTGTTGATAGTTCTGAGTTTGTTGTCATTTTATTGTTCATATTTTTGAACTTCTTTTTCTTAGATAAGTCCCTTTAACATTTCATATAACAAGGGCTTGGTGATGATGAACTCCTTTAAGCTGACCTTATCTGGAAAGCACTTTATCTGCCCTTCAATTCTAAATGAAAGCTTTGTTGGATAGAGTAATTGTGGATGGAGATCCTTGCTTTTCATGACTTGGAATACTTCTTTCCAGCCCCTTCTTGCCTGCAAGGTTTGTTTTGAGAAATCAGCTGATAGCCTTATGAGAACTCCTTTGTAGGTAACTGTCTCCTTTTCTCTTGCTGCTTTTAGGATTTTCTCTTTGTCTTTAATCTTGAGTAACTTAATGATGATGTGCTTTGGCGTGTTCCTCTTTGGGTCCAACTTCTTTGGGACTCTCTGGGCTTCCTGGACTTCCTGGAAATCTATTTCCTTTGTCAGATTGGGGAAGTTTTCCTTCATTATTTGTTCAAATAAATTTTCAATTTCTTGCTGTTATTCTCCTCCTTCTGGCATCTCTATAATTCAGGTATTGGAACATTTCAGGTTGTCCCAGAGAATCCTCAGCCTCTCTTCACTTTTTTGGATTCTTGTTTCTTGATTCTGATCCGGTTAGATGTTTATTTCTTCCTTTTGTTCCAAATTGTTGCTTTGACTCCTGGTTTCCTTGCTGTCACTGTTGGTTCCCTGAATATTTTGCTTTATTTCACTTTGGATATCTTTCATTTTGTGACCAAGCTCAATCAGTTCTGTGAGCATTTTGATTACCAGGGCTTTAAACTCTCCATCAGATAGGTTGGCAATCTCCTCATCACTTACTTCTGAGGTTTTGCTGTGTTCTTTCATTTGGGCCATATTTCTTTGTCTTGGTGCAGCTGATAGGTTGTAAGGAGGGGGGGCCCTAAGTATTCACCCCGGCAGGGAAACCCTCTTTGCTGCACTTCATCGATGCCTGTGGGGGAGGGGCCAGAGAGGCAACAGTGCAGCTGGCCTGCTCATCTCTAGCCCACTTTCCAACAGACTCTCCTGTGAGACTGGAAGTATCTCCCACTGTGGCAACCCCAGCCTTGGCCCACAGTCACCTGTGAGTCTCAGTTTTCCCTTTAAGTCAGTCCCTCAGGATCCGCTCACCAAGCTGAGCAGTCAGCCCTGCCCCACAGCCCCCTCACAGCAGTTTTTCTGAGTCAGCCCACATGTTCCACCTTACTGGTCTGGTTGTTCTGGTTGATTTTTTCTTTAATTCTTTGGTTGTTGGAGTTCCATGCAGTTTGATTTTCTGGTGCTTTTGGTTGTTTATTAATTTTAGATTGGTTGTTATATTCCTTTTGGTTGTGTGAGGAAGTAAAGGGTTTCTACTTATGGCTCTATCTTGGCTGGAACTCTGAAATGTGTATTATTTTTATCATAAAGTGCTTTTCTTTCTCTTATTTCTCTTTCCTCTTATAGTTAGAGCAATACATTTATTTATTTTTTAAAATTAATTCTGTAGGTAGCTTGTATTATTTATACATTTATTTCATAATATTGAAGAGGAGTGTTACAAGATATTTATTATAAATATAAGGGATTTAGTCTAAAATGACTAAGGATGACATCAGATTCATAAGACATCTTATATCATTGCAGCTCTCCCCGCCATTCCCTACCCTTAGCCTTTACGCACCACCCACAGGAAAGCAGCTCACTACCATAATGGCCTCTTTTCTTACTTTCCTCTCAGGAAAGCCTGAGAGCTCAATTTCATTCCAATCTCTGCAGGGTCCAAATTCCAGAGGGCACAACTGTCTAGGTGGTTTTCTTAAACCAGTCAACTAAGGAAGAAGAAAAAAGAGGAAAACATGACAAGACTTCATTCTCCTCTAAAGAAAATTTCCTCATGACACATCAATTTCTGTTTATTAATCTTACAAGAAGGGCACATGGAATGACCTGAGGGGAATGAACTGGTTTGGCTCTTGTCACCTCTTTTTCAAGTCCCCCACAGATTTTTCTGGCACCTTGTTTTAGAATTTGAAAGAGTTTATGAACCTCTGCCACAACCCCAAAGCAAGAACATTTTAACATTCATTTTAACATTTGTTAGGATGAGGATTCCTCTAGGAACGAATCTGAATATTGGGTAAGAATGTCATTTTCTAAATGGTCAGCTCACTGTTGAACATGCTTTTACTCAAATGTTAGTATCAGTGGCATATCTAGCATATTTGATGCACAGAGCAGATACTTTTTTTTAACATTTCACTCTTCTATATGACAAAATTATATGTAATCTCCATGCTAATCACAAAGAAAATATCTCTAGCTATAAACAAAAATGTATAACTATGAAGTGAGTGAGAATGTATTTAATGCCACTAAACTGTACACGAAAATGGTTAAGGTGGCAAATTTTATTTTATGTATATTTTACCATAGTAAGAAATCTCATCAGTAGTTGCAGTAATTGTTTAGAATTTAGATAACAAAAGATTGAAGATGGGAGAATTATGTTATCACTGATATTGTTTACAGTTGTTAGTATACGATGCTAATAAAAATAAGATTGTTTTGAATTGATTTTATTTTTTTATATTTTCAGAGACAATATAACCTCTTATTGCATCTACCTAGGACATATCACTTCCCACTTTCCCGCCCTTTGTATACCACTGTAATGGTTAATTTCATGTTTCAACTAGAATGGGCCATGGAGTGCCCAAAAATTTGGTTCAGCATTATTCTGGGTCTATCTGTGAGGAAGATGTTTCTGGGTGAGATTAACGTTTGAACTAGTAGACTGAGTAAAGTGCCCTCCCTAATGTGGGTGGGCCTCATTCCATCAGTTGAAGACCTGAATAAAACAAACAGGCTGAGTGAAGAAGAATCCACTCTCTCTACTTGACTTTTTTTAATTTTATTTTTTAAAAATATTTTATTTGTTTATTTTTAGAGAGAGGGGAAGGGAGGGAGAAAGAGAGGGAGAGAAACAGCACTGTGTGGTTGCCTCCTGTGCACCCCCTACTGAGAACCTGACCCACAACCCAGGCATGTGTCCTGACTGGGAATCAAACCAGTGACCCTTTGGTTCACAGCCCATGCTCAACCCACTGAGCTACACCAGCCAGGGCTCCACTTGACTTTTTTTGATCTGGATCATTGATCATCTCCTGCCTTCAGACATGGATTCAGACTAGAATTTACCATCAGCTCTCCTAGGTCTCTAGCTTGCTGACTATAGATCTTGGGACTTCTCAACCTTCGTAATTATACACACACACATAATATGTATATATGTACTATGCATATGTATACACATATATAATCATACATATGTATATTGTGTGGTTGTATATATGATATATATACTGTTTGTATATATATATATACAAGGTCTCTCCAGAAGGTATCCAGCCATGTAATATGAAAAATAGAGACATTTATTGAAGAAGTTACAAGATACATGAAACATTGTACATAGGACAGTGACACATAAGTCCCCTTCGAACTAGGCAACTTGGGACCTCACACAGTTCTCCCAATCAGCATCAGCTGCCCCATCATATTTTATTGAATCTTATCAATGGTTTGAAATCCCTTCCTTTTCAAAAGTGATTTTAAGTTTGGGAAAAGCCAGAAGTCGCAGGTCACCAAATCTGGATTGTAGAGGGGCTGAGTCACCCAGGTGATTTGATGTTTCACCAAAAAATTCTGCACAAGCCATGATGCATGAGCGGATGCATTGTTGTGATGAAGCTGCCAATCACCAGTTGCCCATGGCTGCAACCTCCTAAATCATCCAAATAGTTTCCATGGAGGAATGTTTATGCTTAAAAGAAAATCTGATGCAGATTTTTTGCTCTACTCACTCAGTCATTTTGAATGTGATGGCCACACAGTACACACACTCATTGAATGGCATGTACTGCCCCCACTGACTAGTACACTGAAGTTGTTATCTCTCATGTGCACATTCCAGTCCACTTTCCTTGGCTGCCAGGTTACATTGACGTCACCCAAACCATTCTCATTACATTAACAATGGCTGGATTTTTCCCGGACAGACCTTGTTTTATATATATACACACACTTCTATTAGATTTACATATTATAAACTCTATTATGTACTTACACAATATGTATGTGCACACAATATAGGATATGTATATATGTATAATTTATTGCATATGTTGATTTCTCTAGAGAACCCTAATACAATCACTGTTCAGTAGAATCACCCTCCATAATCATACAAGCCAATAAAACATACAATTCCATTAAATCCTATATACAGAAGTGGGCAAAAGTAGGTTTACAGTTGTGAGTATGCAAAACACAGAGTTTATTCTTGTATTATTATTTCTCCTTGTTATATATATATTTTCATATGAACAACTATAAACCTACTTTTGCCAACCCTTGTAAAATCATATGATTTATATATACAATAAATCCCATATTTAACCAATAAGACATCATTTATTTGGACTGAAGAATGTATTCTGAAGTTATATTAAAATATTAATCCTCCTGGATTAGGAATTCTCAACTATTATGTTTGAGGAACTACGTTTTTCTTTAATAAATTCATAGAAAAAAGTCTTATGGTCAAGGACTTTTCTAACCTCTGGAATATCTTGTTGAACAAGATAGACAAGCCTCTTGCTTTTGTGGAGCTTGCATGCTTGTATAGGGGAAAGGCAAACCTCTTTGGTTACCAGACTAGGAGTGGAGTATGCAGTAGAGGGAACCAAAAAACTTTATAGGAATCTTTGGAAAAACACATGTTAATGGTCTCCTCCTACATTCCCTTACACTTTGGAAGGGCTATAGACATTGGGATGTGAATCTATCGGATGATCTTGTCGTTGGTGGAATTGGGAGATGGATAGATTTATCACAGTGTAGTAGATTGAGGGCCTTTCTATGATTAAGACAGGTTGCAAATAAATATTAATGCATTGAACTTAAATCAAAGCTCTATATTTTCCCCAATGTGTCACTATTTGATATACTGTGTATATTATTAGCATTTCAAAGATATAAATCATTTTGTAGATTGCATTTTCTAATAGACCATGTAAAAAACAAAATGAACAATGGTTTTTCATCTTAATGTAAAAAGCCTACAAGGCCCCACACCATCTGTACCACCATCCCCAACACACACACACACCTCTTTGACTTCAACTCTCTTCCTCTCTCACTTCAGCTCTTACTATGTTGGTTCATTTGCCATTCCTTGAACATCCTGGCATAAACTTGCCACAGAGACTTTGCGCATGCTGCTGTTCCCTTTGACTAGAATACTCTTCTTCCAGATATCTAAATGGATCACTCTTTCAAGTTTTTGTCAAAATATTGCCTTTTCAATGAGGTAATGTCTTTATAATTACCAATCCCATCCCTCACCCTACATATTTCCTACTCAATTCCCTACTTAATTTATGTCCACAGCATGTGTCATCAGCTAATAAACTATTTCTCTCTTCCCACTAAAATGTAAGCTGCAAGAGTGCAGGAATTTTTGTCTTCTTTGTTTACTGATATACCCTTAAGCAGAGCTAACAGTACCTGACAAAAATAAGTCGTGCATTAAATATGTTGAATGAATGAAAAAAGAAAAGGAAAAGTGAAAAAAAGAAAAGAAGAGAAAAAGGCTTCAGAAAACATTAAAGTTTCAGGAAGACACAAAAATAGTGGCCAGCATACCAGTTTTCTTCTTGCTATTATTCTTGCTTCCTCTAGTAAAGTAGATTAGAAAGAAAAGAATAATTAATTTGTTAGAAAAACTTAAAAAATTTAAATGTTATTATACACTTAATAATAAATGTTAAATACACTCATTTGATAAAAATGTTGGAATGGGGCCCTGGCTGGTGTAGCTCAGTGGATTGAGTGCGGGCCTGTGAACCAAAGTGTCACTGGCTCGATTCCCAGTCAGGGCGCATGCCTGGGTTGCAGGCCAGGTCCTCAGTAGAGGGTGCGCAAGAGGCAACCACACATTGATGTTTCACTTCCCTTCTTTTCCCCCTCCCTTCCCTTCTCTTTAAAAATAAATAAAATCTTTAAAAAAATGTTGGAATGTATTTCTAGAGAAGAAGCTTATTGCTAGGATGTGAGAATTTTACATTAGCATATTATTTCTCATTTAAACAAATTAAATTTATACAGAAACAGTCCACTTATTTATCAAATAACTGGTACTTTTAAGTTATTTTGTTTTTAAAAAGTCTGGGTTTATTACTGTTTTCTACATAGTCCTGCCTCTATGCATGCTATTCTCCTGATCAGAAAGGCTTCCTCTGTCTATCTATCTAAATGCCATTAATTCATTTTTAAATTTTTAAAATTCTTTTTTGATTTTTTAAAGAGAGGAAGGAAGAGGAGAGAGAGAGATCATTGACCTGTAGTTGCCATTATTTATGCATTCATTGGTTGATTCCTATATGTGTCCTGACCAGGGATCAAACACACAATCCAGCATACTAGAACAACACTCCAACCAAATGAGCCAACCTACCAGGGCTAAATGCCATTAATCCGTCAAGGCTCGGTATCAAAGGTGTGGTAGGAGAGCAACATGCTAGTATGTATTAATAAATGAACTAAACTATTCTTTAGTTACAAATTTCACCTGTGAAATTCTGCTTCTTGGTAGTGTGAAGGGAACTTCTAAATGTAGTCTTCACTGGGGAAGAAGTGATTTGTAGCTCCATTTACCCAATGCCCAGTGATTTTTGGAACATGGTGGGTACACAATTAATATTTGATACTTGAATAAATTACTGTTTCTGAGTCTCTGTGTACTCAAAATTCAGCTTAATTATTCTTTGAACCATTAGAGAATGAGCCTGCATCAGAGCCTATATACTTGTTGGAGAGCCATGACCATTCTATGACAAGGCATGTTTTCATATTTCCACTTCCTCTAAACATACAGCTTCCTAATTGCCTCCCGCACTACTCACAGTATGTGCATAATGCTATATAATGGGCTTGCTTTATGCAGTTTCCCTTATATATAACCATGGCAATGCTGTCTGCTTCATACTTGAAGTAGCTGTGAATATTAACTCACTGTGTGATGACTTATTGACTTGCTTTGCATGTAGGGGGACTCTGTAACTTTTATTATATTTAATCATCATAATAAGAAAGCTCTGTCTGTTTCTTCCATGAAGTAGAATACCTATTTACAGAACAAACTAGCATAAAAATTCTAGACCTTAAACTAATATTTGAAGACACTGTTAATCTCTGAAATTGAAGGATAAAGGACTCAGAGATTATCCTCAAGCTTCTCTTTCATCTGAAATCTAGATATTAACAGAATTTGTATCACCATTTAGCACAGAGAGAATCATATATTGGAGGTTGCTGAAAGTACAGAGAATATGAATCTAGTGCATCTTGCACATTTTGTCTCAGCACAGGTTCCAGCTATAACATGTGGCCAAGTCCTCCATGCAAAGAGGCTTGTCTTGCTCCAGGGTTTACATTTATTTTTCATGCGAGTATTTGAAATCTGCCAGAATCCCACCCACATACTACTAATCTGATCAAATTTAGGCCAACTCTCCTTTTCTGTTAATTGGAAATACAAGACTTGCTCAAATATCAAACAGGGCAAGCTGTTTTTAAAACACACACACACACACACACACACACTTCTATATTCTGGCAGAAAATTTATAAAAGATTTTGAAATTAAATCTACATCCTACATTAGATCTGTTAATAATTATGTCATTATATAAACATTCTATGAGAAATTCACAGATATTTTAGATTTAAAATTACTCAAATTTCAGTTGCATTTCAATTAGTTTTATTATTGGTTTTTTGCATGTAAATTTTTTACAAAAGCTTTCATCATTTCCTTTAGGAAGAATGTATAAGAGTTGGAAGTAGCTTAAAACTCAGTTCCAAATGATAGAGCTAGTATGTTATAGGTTAACTTTAAAAAAATTTATTAGGGTGACATTGGTTAATAAAATTATCTACGTTTCAGGTGACAATTCTATAATATATCATCTATATATTGTATTGTGTGTTCCCCACCTTGAGTCAAGTTTCCTTCCATCACCATTTATACTGCTAATACCTTCCTCTACCTCCCCCACCTTATTTCTTTCTGGTAATCACCATACTGTGTCTATGTCTATTAGGTTTTTGTTGGGGTTTTTGGGGTTTTTTTTTTTTGCTGAAACCCTTCACTTTTTTCGCCCAGCCTCCCACTCCCCTCCCCTCTGACAGTTGTCAGTATGTTCTCTATATCTATGAGTCTGTTTCTATTTTGTTTGTGAGTTTATTTTGTTTATTAGTAATAAAGAAGTCCAAGTTAAGGAAAGTTGACACTTCATTCTAAGCTTACAGCATCATCAAAGAAAGATAAAATAGAATTTAGTTCGTTTTTTGTCAGTCTTAATTTTGACTTGGAATAGATTATGTGTTACAAATCTCAGCATTAAATAGAATTGAAGCTCTTCTAGGCAAAACTTGCCTTTTTAACACTTGCTCTATATAATTTACCCTCTTTAAAACATTGTGCACATTTATGATTATTTGTACATATGACTATGGAAATGTTGATTCAGACTTATAAATTTGATTTCTTAATGTGGTTTATTTTTTTTAGTGAAAATGTCTACAGGAATAGTAATACAGCATCTCAAATTTGGCTTCAAAAGTAAAGATTTTCATTAATAAAGCCATTCTAGTCACAGCTGGGTTAACAAAACAAATGTGCAACAAGGTAACTTTGTCACTAATTTTTAAAAATGGATGATTTTGTATTTTAAGATGGATTGTCAGAAAATAACAAGGAGTGTGAGAAACAATATCAGTGAGAATGTTGGAGTAAGGAACTGTAAGCTTTTGTTTCAGCAAATGAGAAAATTAACCAAAAAATTGTCAAAAATCAACATTTGCAGTTACTCTGGAAACTAACCAAAGGATTCTAGCAACATAGGGAGGTGTTTAGTCAAGAAATATGGCTGTATCTATATAAGAACAGCAAGATTTATGGCATTTTAACTTATCCTAATCTCATCTACTTTTTCCAGCTGCACAGCAGTTTTGAAAAATAACAGCCTGCATTCTCAGTACTGGAAAAAGCAGAGGCTGGCTGGAGATCTTTCAAAATTTCACTCCCAAATAAGAGTTATTACCAAGTGGTTCCCTGGAAGACATCACTTGAAAGGCTTGTCTTTTCTAGCTCACTCAAGCTCTCTCTGTGCTAACCATTTCTCTGTGGGTGATGTAGGTAAGTTTCTCAAATGTTTTAGCACCATATGTGCATGAAGTGATGGGTAGCAGTTGATGCAAACAATAGACTAGCCAGGAAACTTAAAATGAAAAGCTGAGGAATGAGATATACACTGAGACTTTGAAAACCTCCATTGTATTTTTGAGAATCTAAAAGGTCACAAACATGTGTGGGGCTTTAAACATGTTCATGAAAGACCTAAGAAGGCTATAATCTCTCACCTGTGAATGAACTTGAGGGTCAGCAGGAATGGAAGGCTAAGGCAGAGTTGAAAAACTCCCTAGTAAAGTGTCAAAGGCATGCCTCAACACACACACAGACACACCAAGCAGCACGTAGGCAAAGATTGGGAGATTTATTGGTTCCAGGCATCTAAGGAAAATGCTGTCTAATCATTAGCTGACCAATAAGATAACCAAAGGAAAGTTCAGTGGCCTCACATAGTAAATATGCAGACTTTACAAAATGAGTTCAGAAAAGTCACTAGACAAACAACTAGTAAAAGCAGCAGCAGTGCCCTGGGTAGTGTGGCTCGGGGATTGAGTGCCGGTCTGCGAAACAAAGGGTCTCTGGTTCTGTTCCCAGTCTAGGGCACATGCCTAGGTTGCAAGCCAGGTCCCCAGTGGAGGGCACACGAGAGGCAACCACACATTGATGCTTCTCTTCTTCTTTCTCTCTCCCTTCACCTCTCTCTAAAAAATAAATAAATAGAATCTTTTTTAAAAAGAGCAGCAACAAACAGTGGTGGGAGATTTGATTTCCACAATTGCCACATTATACTGTTTAAAATGTCCAGTTCTCAAAAAAAAAATAAAATTGGAAGACATGCAAAGAAGCAAAAAAGAGTGTGACCCATATATGGCAAAATAAGCAATCAATAAAATCTGTCACTGGGGAAATGCAGACATTGGACTTACTAGACAGACTATAAAGCAGCCATTTTAAACATGTTAGAAAAGTTAAAGCAAAGCATGCCTAAAGAGCTAAAGGGAAATATGAGAGCAATGACTCACCAAATAGAGAATATCAATAAAGAGATAGAAATAACAAAACATAAACCAAATAGAAATTCTGGAATTTAAGAGTATAACAACTGAAATTTAAAAAACTGAGTTGCAGACTTAAGAGCAGATTTGAGTAGGCAGAAGAAAGAATCAGGTAATTCAAAAATGAATTGAGATTTTCCAGTCTGAACAACATGAAGAAAGAGAATGAATAAAAATAAGAGCTTCTTATCTGTGGGACATTATCAAGCATAGCAATATATGCATAATGGGAGCTCTAGGAGAAGAGGAGAAAGAGAAACAAGTAGGTAGAAACATATTTCAATAAAACATGACCCAAAACTATAAAAGTTGATTAAATATATTAATCTATACATCCCAAACGGCAATGAATTCCATGTAGGATTAACTCAAAGGATAAAGTCATTGCACACCTAGGAACATCATAATCAAACTGTTGAAAGCTAGAGAAAAAAGATAATCTTGAAAGGAGAGCCTTGGCCAGTGTGGCTCAGTTGGTTGGGCATTGTACCAAAAACCAAAAGGTTGTAGGTTGAATTCCCTGTCAGGACACATGCCTGGGTTGCAGGTTCAGTCCCTGGTTAGGTTATGTACGGAAAGCAACCAATTAATGTTTCTCTCTCACATCGGTGTTTCTCTCCCCCTCAATCCCCGTTCCTTTCCCTCTCGTTAAAATTTAAAAAATTAAATTAAATTTTAAAAAAGAAAGAAGCAAAGTGGTAAAACAGCTCATCATATATAGATAACAGTAGAATTTATATCTAGTTTCTCATCAGTAACCAGGAATGCCAGAAAGCAGTGGGATGACATATTACAAGTGTTGAAAGAAATAAAATATAAAACAAGATTTATATTTCTAGAAAAGTTATCATTCAAAAAAATTAAGACATTCCCAGATAAACAAAAACTGAGTTTGTCACTAATAGAGTAGCTCTTTAAGAAATGCTATAAGGAGTTCTTTAGGATGAAAATAAAAGACCCTAGACAATAAGTAGAATTCACATGAAGAAATGAAGAACACTGATAAGGGTAACTACATGGGTACTTATTAAAAAAACATAACTCTTATTTGTTGTAATTCCTTTTTGTTCCCTCATGTTATATAAAAGAAAACTCATAATGCAATACATATAAATCTAAGTGGGTGAGTACACAAAGTATAAAATGCAATTTATGACAATAACAAAATAAAGAGGGGAAATACTGCTTTATAGGAACAAAGTAGTTTTTTAAAATTTATTTCATTAATTATGCTGTTATGGTTGTCCCATTTTCCCCCCTTTATTCCCCTCCACCCTGCACACCACCACCCACCCACATTCCCCTCTTTAGTTCATGTCCATGGGTCATACATATAAGTTATTTGGCTTCTACATTTCCTATACTATTCTTAGCCTCCCCCTGTTATCTTTTCCTCAGATAAATCCCTTTAACATTTCATATAACAAGGGCTTGGTGATGATGAACTCCTTTAACTTGACCTTATCTGAGGAGTGCTTTATCTGTTCTTCCATTCTAAATGAAAGCTTTGCTGGATAGAGTAATCTTGAATGTAGGTCCTTCCCTTTAATGATTTGGAATACTTCTTTCCAGCCCCTTCTTTCCTGCAAGGTCTCTTTTGAGAAATCATCTGGTAGCCTTATGGCAACTCTTTTGTAGGTGACTGTTTCGTTTTCTCTTGCTGCTTTTAGGATTTTCTCTTTGTCTTTAATCTTGAATAACTTAATGATGATGTGCCTTGGTGTGTTCCTCTTTGGGTCCAACTTCTTTGGGACTCTCTGGGCTTCCTGGACTTCCTGGAAGTCTATTTCCTTCACCAGATTGGGGAACTTTTCCTTCATTAATTGTCCAAATGACTTTTCAACTTCTTGCTGTTGTTGTTCTTCTTCTGGCACTCCTATAATTCAGATATTGGAATGTTCCAGGTTGTCCCAGAGAATCCTCAGCCTCTCTTCATTTTTTTGAATTCTCGTTTCTTCATTCTTTTCTGGTTGATTGTTTTTTTCTTCCTTCTCATCCACACCATTGATTTGAGTCCCAGTTTCCTTCCCATCACTGTTGGTTCCCTGTACATTTTCCTTTATTTCACTTAGCATAGCCTTCATTTTTTCATCTAATTTGCAACCATATTCAACCAATTCTGTGAGCAACCTGATTACCAGTGTTTTGACCTGTGCATCTGATAGGTTGGCTATCTCTTCACCTCTTAGTTGTATTTTTTCTGGAGCTTTGATCTGTTCTTTCATTTGAGCCATTTTTTTTTGTCTTGGCGTGCCTGTTATGTAAAGGGGCAGAGACTTAGGGGTCCACCAGGGCGGGGTAACGCTGGTAGCTGCGCTGTGACACTGTATGTGGAGGAGGGGTCTGATAAGGAGCAATGACGCTTGCTCCACTCTCTGCCGGATTTCAGTCACTCCCTCTGCTACCCACAATCAAATTGGGCCCCTGTAGTGCTGATTCCCGAATAGGTGGACTTGTGCACACTCTAGGCCCCTGTGGGTCTCTCCAACGAGCTCTCCTGTGAGGCTGGGAGTTTCTCCTGCTGCTGCCCCAACCCCCATGGGTGTTTTTTTTTAATTTTTTATTGTTATTCAATTACAGTTGTGTGCCTTTTCTCCCCATCCCTCCACACCACCCCACTCGAACCCCCTCCCTCCCCCACCTCCATCCTCCCCCTTGATTTGGTCCATGTGTCCTTTAAAGTAGTTCCTGTAATCCCCTCTCCTCACTGTCCCCTCCCCACTCCCCCCTGCCCATTGTTAGATTGTTCTTAACTTCAATGTCTCTGGTTATATTTTGTTTGCTTTTTTCTTCTATTTATTATGTTCCAGTTAAAGGTGAGATCATATGGTATTTGTCCCTCACTGCCTGGATTATTTTAATTAACATAATGCTTTCCAGTTCCATCCACGCTGTTGCAAAGTGTATAAGCTCCTTCTTTCTTTCTGCTGTGTAGAATTCCATTGTGTAAATATACCATAGTTTTTGGATCCACTCATTTGCTGATGGGCACTTAGGTTGCTTCCAGCCATTGGCTATTGTAAATTGTGCTGCTATGAACACTGGGATGCATAGGTTCTTTTGGACTGGTGTTTCAGGGTTCTTAGGGTATAATCCCAGCAGCGGAATTGCTGGGTCAAAGGGCAGTTCCATTTTTAGTTTTCTGAGGAAACTCCACACTGTTTTCACAGTGGCTGCACCAGTCTGCATTCCCACCAACTATGTACTAGGGTTCACTTTTCTCCGCATCCTCTCCAACATTTGTTTGTTGATTTGTTTATGTGGGCTACTGTGACTGGTGTGAGATGGTACCTCACTGTGGTTTTAATTTGCATCTCTCTGATGGCTAGGGATGCTGAGCATCTTTTCATATATCTCTGAGCCCTCTGTATGTCTTCCTTGGAGAAGTGTCTGTTCAAGTCCTTTGCCCATTTTTTAATTGGGTTGTTTGTCATCCTGGAGTGCAGTCGTGTGAGTTCTTTATATATTTTGGATATCAGGCCCTTGTCTGAGGTATCATTAGCAAATATGTTTTCCCATACTGTTGGTTCTCTTCGTAATTTGGTGCTGTGTTCTTTAGCCATGCAGAAGCTTTTTATTTTGATGAGGTCCCATTTGTTTATTCTTTCCTTTATGTCCCTTGCTTTAGGGGATGTGTCTGTGAGGATGTTGCTGTGTGGAATGTCTGAGATTTTCCTGCCAATGTTTTCCTCAAGGACTTTTATGGCGTTACGACTTATATTTAAGTCTTTTATCCATCTTGAGTTTATTTTCGTGTGTGGTGTAAGTTGGTGATCAAGTTTTAGTTTTTTGCACGTAGCTGTCCAGATCTCCCAACAGCATCTGTTGAAGAGGCTGCTTTTGCTCCATTTTATTCTCCTGCCTCCTTTGTCAAATATTAATTGACCGTAAAGGCTTATTTCTGGGCTCTCTGTTTTGTTCCATTGGTCTATGTGCCTGTTTTGATGCCAGTACCAGGCTGTTTTGATTACAGTGGCCTTGTAATACAGTTTGATATCAGGTATTGTGATCCCTCCTGCTTTGTTCTTTTTTCTCAAAATTGCTGCAGCTATTTGGGGTCGTTTATGGTTCCATATAAATTTCTGAAATGTTTGTTCTATATCTGTGAAATATGTCATGGGTACTCTAATAGGGATTGCATTGAATCTATAAATTGCTTTGGGTAGTATGGCCATTTTGATGATGTTAATTCTTCCAATCCATGAGCATGGTACATGCTTCCATTTGTTTGTGTCTTCCTTAATTTCTTTCTTCAGTGTTGTGTAGTTTTCTGAGTACAGGTCTTTTACCTCCTTGGTTAGCTTGATTCCTAGGTACTTTATTTTCCTTGTTGCTATATCAAATGGGATTTTTTTTCCCTGATTTCTGTTTCTGGTGTTTCATTGTTGGTATACAGGAATGCCTTTGAGTCCTGAGTATTGACTTTGTATCCAGCTGTTTTGTCAAATTCATTTATTAGGTCGAGTAGTTTTTTGGTGGAGTCTATAGGATTTTCCATGTACACTATAATGTCATCTGCAAACAGTGACAGTTTCATTTCCTCCTTTCCAATTTGGATGCCTTTTATTGCTTTTTCTTGTCTGATTGCTGTGGTTAGGACTTCCAATACTATGTTGAATAGGAGTGGTGAGAAAGGGCATCCTTGTCTTGTTCCTGATCTTAGTGGGAAAGCTCTAAGTTTTTGTCCATTGAGTATGATGTTGGCTGTAGGTCTCTCATATATGGCCTTTATTATGTTGAGGAATGCTCCCTCTATTCCCACTTTGCTGAGTGTTTTTATCAGAAATGGGTGCTGTGTCTTATCAAATACTTTTTGTGCATCCATTGATATGATCATGTGAATTTTGTCTTTGCTGTTGTTTATGTGATGTATTATGTTTATTGATTTGCAAATATTGTACCATCCTTGCATCCCTGGGATGAATCCCACTTGGTTATGGTGGATGCTCTATTTAATGTATTGCTGGATGCAGTTTGCCAATATTTTGTTGAGAATTTTAGCGTCTATGTTCATCAACGATATTGGCCTGAAGTTTTCTTTCTTCCTTGTGTCTTTATCTGGTTTTGGGATTAGGATGATGCTGGCTTCATAAAAAGAGTTTGGGAGTCTTCCATCAGTTTGGATTTTTTCGAATAGCCTGTGAAGGATAGGACTTAGCTCTTCCTTAAATGCTTTGCAGAATTCTCCTGTGAAACCATCTGGTCCAGGACTTTTGTGTGTTGGGAGTTTTTTGATGACTGCTTCAATTTCGTCTGCTGTTATTGGTCTGTTCAGGTTTTCTGCTTCTTCTTCATTCAGTTTTGGAAGATTATATTTTTCTAGAAATGTGTCCATTTCATCTAGGTTTTCAAATTTCTTAGCATGCAGTTCTTCATAGTAATTTCTTACAATCCTTTGTATTTCTGTGGTATCAGTTGTAATCTCTACTCTTTCATTTCTAATTGTGTTTATTTGGATCCTCTCTCTTTTCTTCTTGATGAGCCTACTTAAAGGCTTGTCGATTTTGTTTATCTTTTCAAAGAACCAGCTCCTGGATTCATTGATCCTTAGAATTGTGCTTTTAGTCTCTATGTCATTTAACTCTGCTCTGATCTTGGTTATTTCCTGCCTTCTGCTTGCTCTGGGCTGTCTTTGTTGTTGTTCCTCCAGTTCTTGTAGGTGTAGTGTTAGGTTGTTTGTTTGAAATGTTTCTATCTTTTTAAGGTAGGCCTGCATTGCTATGAACATCCCTCTCAGGAATGCCTTTGCTGTGTGTCCCATAGGTTTTGGGTTGTTGTGAGGTCATTTTCATTTGTTCCCAGAAAGTTTTTGATTTCTTCCCTAATCTCGTTCTTGACCCATTCATTGTTTAATAGCATGCCATTCAGTCTCCATGATTTTGAATGTTTTGGGTTTTTTCCTTTGGGGTTGGTTTCTAATTTCAGTCCCTTGTGGTCAGAGAAAATGCTTGATATGATTTTAATTTTCTTGAATTTGTTGAGGCTTGCTTTGTGTCCTATCATGTGGTCTATCTTTGAAAAAGTTCCATGTGCATTTGAAATGAATATGTATTTTGCTTCTTTGGGATGAAAGACTCTGTATGTATCAGTTTATTCCATTTCATCTAGGGCACTGTTCAATGCCACAATATCTTTGGTGATATTTTGTGTAGAATATATGTCCATCTTTGACAGTGGGGTGTTAAAATCCCCTACTATAATTGTGTTGCTGTCAATATCTTCCTTAAAGTCCTCCAAGATTTTCTTCATGTATTTGGCTGCTGCTATGTTGGGTGCATATGTTTTTAATGTTTACGTCTTCTTGGTGGATTCTTCCTTTCAGTATTAGGAAGTGATCTTCTGGGTCTCTCTTTATGGCCCCTTTTTTGAAGTCTATTTTTTCCGATATGAGTAGTGCTACCCCTGCTTTTTTTCCTGTCCATTTGCTTGGAAAATTTGTTTCCAGCCCTTCACTTTCAGTCTGTGTAAGTCTTTTGTCCTGAGGTGGGTCTCTTGTAGGCAGCATATGTGTGGGTCATGTTTTCTTATCCATTCAGCTATTCTATGTCTTTTGATTGGAGCATTTAATCCATTTACGTTTAAGGTTATTATCGATAGGTAGTTATTCATTGCCATTTTTTTTTTTGTACATGTGTTCTTCTTTCTCTCTCTCTTTTCCTTCCTTTCCTTAAAGCAGTCCATTTAGCATCCGTTGCAGAGCTGGTTTGGTGGAGGTATATTCTTTTGGACTCTTTTGTCTGGGAAACTCCTTGTTTGGCCTTCTATCTTGATTGAGAGCCTTGCTGGGTAAAGTAGCCTTGGTTGCAGGCCTCTGTTTCTCATTACTTGGAATATTTTTTGCCATTCTCTTCTGGCTTGGAGCGTTTCCATTGAGAAGTCAGTTGCTAACCTTATTGGGGCTCCCTTGTATGTTACTTCCTTTTTCTCCCTTGCTGCCTTGAAGATCCTCTCTTTGTCTTGGAATTTTGCCATTTTAGTTATGATGTGTCTTGCAGTAGGCCTCTTTGGGTTCCTCTTGCTTGGGACTCTCTGTGTTTCCTGGATTTGGGTGACTTTTTCTCTCCTGGGATTAGGGAAATTTTCCATCATTACTTTTTTCAAACAGGTTGTCTATCCCTTGCTCTTCTTCTTCTCCTTCTGGTGTTCCTATTATACGGATATTGTTACGTTTCATGTTGTCCTGCATTTCCCTTATTGCCTCTTCATTCTTTCTGAGCCTCTTTTCCTTTTCTTGCTCTTTCTGGGTGTTTTTTTCTACTTTGTCCTCCAGCTCGCTGATCCGATCCTCTGCTTCCTCAAGTCTGCTTTTCATTCCTTCTACTGTGTTCTTCAATTCAGAAATTGCATTCTTCATTTCCTCTTGGCCCTTGTTGATAGTTTCTATTTCCTTTTACATGTTAATATAGTTTGCAGTGAGATCATTGTAATTTCCCTGTAGTTTCTTGTAGTTCTCTGTGAGCTCAGTGAGCTCAGTGAGCTCAGTGAGCTTCCTGATGACCATTGCTTTGAACTCAGTATCTGATAGTTGACTTGCCTCTTTTTCAGTTAGCATTCTTTGTGAGCCTTCCTCCTTTCCTTTCATTTGGGAATTGTTTCTTTGTCTTCCCATTGTTTGTGAGAGTCTTTCTTGTTAGCCTCTGCTTCTTAGATTGGTCTATTCTGACTCCCTGGGTTTATGGTATGAACTTCTATGATCGAATGCCAATGGGATTCAGTGGTGATGTCTCCTTAATCTCCTGTGCTCACTAGTCTTGAGCTGATGTTTATGGGTGTAACACGGTCTAACTCTGGTCTTTTCAGCACTCCAGGTTTTCTTGTCTCACCTGTGGGAAAAAGAGAAATGGGGGGGAAAGAACTGAAGGAGGGAAAAAGGGAATAGAAAAGGAAAGGAAGGAAGGGAGAAGTAATAAAGCAAGATCGGAGGCAAGATAAGAAGGAATTTTAACAAAAGTTAAAACAAAAGAAAAAATAAAAGAAGGCAGGAAGAAGGAATAAAAAAGGTAAAGGATGGAAGGAAGAAGGAATAAAAAAAGAAAGAAGGACAGAAAGGAAGAAGGAATTCAGGGGGAAAGGAGGAAAGGAAAAAAAAAAAAGTCTTTTGCTGGCTTTAAACCGGTCAGGTTAGTTCTGCTGGTCTTCCTGTCTGTGGATGGAAGGATTGGTTTCACTTTTCTCCCTTCCTGAGCCACACTCTTCGCTGTTGTTCAGCCTCCAGTCCAGTTCCTCTGGGTCCTTCTGCTCCCCACTATGCCTTTAGTTCACCAGTTGTGTTGTCCTTGAGTTGCACCAATTAGGGGCAACTCACACTCCCCCTTCTTGCTCTTTGCTGTTTTAGATGCTAGGGGCTCTCAGTGCTGCTATGGGGTAGTTCAGCCCCCTACTGGGTCAAGTCTTTCCGGGGAATGCAGTCTCCCCTAGCCCTGCAGCTCCCCTCTGCTGGGTGTTCTGTCTTAGTCGTAGAGAGCCAGTAGGCCCTGCAGGGCTCTGTGGGCAGGGGCTATGTAGGAGTTGTTCAGAACCGGTACTTTTAGGTGTGGTCCCTGGCAGGAAGCCAGGCGTTTGATCAGCGGATCTGCTGCTTTGGGCCTGGGTCGTGAGCGCAGCCAGCCGTTTCGGCCGCTTTGGGACTGAATGGCACGCAGCCGGTCTTTCTGCTGCTGTGGGTCTGAGTCTCGAGTGCGCCTGGTGGATCTGCCGCCTTGGGCCTGTGTGTGGGGCAGCTAGCCTCTGCTCCTGGTGCGCACCCACCCACCGGAGGATTCAGGTGTGGGCGCCCCGCTGGGGTCTCAGGTGTGGGTGGCCAGCTGGGGTTTCAGTTGTGGGCCCCCAGTCCGCTGATCTGGGTGTGCGGCAACCGGGCTTCAGGTGAGCGATGGGGCTGCTTATCCCGCGTTCACAGTCCAGGGGCTGAGGGGGGAGGGGCACCAGAGGCCGCGGCTGCTGCTGAGGAGAGTTCTCTAACTAGCCCCTGATTGCCTCTATTTTCTTTTTCTTTTTGAGAAATTCTTCCTATTCAAGCCCCCCTGGTCCAAGCAAGCACCGGGGTGCTCACACAGCTCAGCCAGGCTCTCTCCCAAGAATCCTGCAGCAGCCCCTGCGCTCCGGCGGGGCTTCAGCCGCCCTGGTCCCTGTGCAGGTCCCAGGGACCTTATTGTCCTTAAGCACTCTTCTTACCGCCAGATCTTTCAATGTCCTCTATCTTTGGTCTTCGATCTTCATATATGCAGGAATACCGTTGGCTGTTCGCTCTGCTCCTCAGATCAGCTAGGTGTTTCACTGGTGTTGAGGGGAAGTGGACTCTGCTTCCACCTATCTCGCGGCCATCTTCCGACTATCCCCATGGGTGTTTTCAATCAGAGGTTTGAGGCTTTATTTCCCCAAGCTGGAGCCCTGGGTTGCGCAGTCTGCTTTGCTCCCCTGTCGTTCCTCCCGGTTTATCTATGCACGAATGTGGGGCCACGGGGTCTGCTAGCCACCACTTTGTGGGGTCTGCTAGCTGCAGCCTGGCCTGCACCGCTCCACAATCTGCCACCTCACTGGGTCCACCAGCTGCTGCCTTGCCGCGAGTCCTCTCCACCCTGGCTGCCCATCTCCGCCCCTCCTACAGGTCTGGATGAATGTTTCTTCTTTATCTCCTTGGTTGTCGGACTTCCATACAACTCCATTTTCTGTCAGTTATGGTTGGTTTTTGTTTTTAAATTATTGTTGTCCTTCTTTTGGCTGTGCAAGGAGGCACAGTGTGTCTACCTACGCCTCCATCTTAGCCAGAAGCTCCTAATTTATTTATTTTTATAATTTTTTAGTTTAGAGAGACAGGAAGGAAGGGTGAAAGAGAGGGAGTGAAACATCCCTGTGAGAGAGACACATCTATCAGTTGTCTTTCATACTCTCCCTGAGTGGGGACTGAGCCCTCAACCCAGGCATGTGGTCTGACAGGAATCAAACTGGTTACCTTTCTCTTTGTGGGACAATGCCCAACGAACTGAGCCACACTGGTCAGGGTCATCTTGTATTTTTTTATTTTCTATATTTTAAAAATACCATAACTCAGTTGTAATAAAGTAACAAACTCATGTCTCTTAAGTACCACATTAGCACACTAATCTTAAAAGAGATTTTCATTAAGAATGATATTCAGCAAATGTTTACAGTGTTCACATTGTGTAAAAAAAGCACTGATCAACATAGTGCAAAAATCAATGATAAGAAGACAGTAGAAATTGCTGGGATTTAAAAAAAATGAAAAAGAAGTAAAGCTGCCACAGACACCTTCAGATTTCATTGTTGAGGTTTTTTGCCACATAAGTCCCACTCCATTCCTTCTTTCTCCCCTCCCCACCACAGATTCTTAGATTCATAGTGGCAGCCATCCTCAGTTTCTGCAGCTGTGTGTGCACACTGACAGGCAAGGCCCCAATAGATGCTTGTGGGCTCAGATTTGGCTCTGACTTCTGTCACTGGCTTGCATCACTGTGTGCACCTGTGCACCACCAGCCCCAACTCCAACCACCAACTCCCCCCACCTTGTGTATGCCCATGGTGACCTTCCTCAGCCACAGGTGTGCACACAGCCAGCCAAGTTCTGCACAGCTATTTGTGGGTTTGGATCCAGTCCTGACTTCTGTCACTGACCTATACCTCTGTTTGTGCCTGCAGCTAGCTCCAGCATCTGTGCAACTGCATACTGCAAGACTAATATATGTATGGGTTCACAAAGGACCCTAAATACCCAAAGCAATCCTGAGAAAGAGCAAAGCTGGAGGCATCACAGTTCCTGATTTCAAACTGTATTACAGTGCTATAATAATAAAGATGGTATGATACAGACATACATAGACCAATGGAACAGAACTGAGAGCCAAGAAAGAAACCCATACATATATGGCGAACTAATCTTTGAGAAAGAAGCCAAAAATGCACAATAAAGAAAGCATAGTAGCTTGAAAAACAGAGCCAAGAAAGTTTTTTAAAAAGGGGGAAAGGAAGGGAAGGGATGGGAAGAGAAGAAAAGTAGAGGAGAGGAGGGGAGGGGAGGGGAGGGGAAAAGAGAGGAGAGAAGAGGAAAGGAAAAAAGCTGTTGCCATTTATATCCATGTATTTATGTATATATGGACATTCAATGTACTGTGGCTCTCTAGACATTGCAAAGGTTCACCTAATACTGGATCTCCCACATAATTTATGCTTCCTTCAGTTGAATACAATTCTTTTAAATTAATAATCTCAATTCAACAACATCTTCCCATTAGCTAATGAGATAAGTAGAAAAGAGTTTATGTTTCATTTCCCTAGTGTCAATTTAAAACACTTTTATACTAAAATACAGAGATACATTATAGTATAAAATACAAAATCCATATGGATTTTTTTAGATTAGCTATAAAATTTTATTTATTGCCATGAGTTTATCTTGTGGGGAGTACTCTCCTGCTACATACTCCTTCCCCCACATCCCATTGTCCTTTCCAGTTAGGGCTTCTTTTTTAAAAAAAATTCTTATCCTTACCCAAAGACAATTTTTTTCATTGCTTTTTAGAGAGAGAGAAAGGGAGAAAGAGAAAAACATTGATGTGAGAGAGAAACATCTATTGGTTGCCTCCCAAATATACTTGGACCAGGGATCGAACCCGCAACCTAGGTATGCACCTTGATCGGGAATCAAAATTGCAACCCTTCGGTATACCCAACAATGCCCAGCCAAATGAGCCTCACAGCCCAGGGCCAATTAGGCCTTCTTAATGGAAACCTTTGAGAAGTTCTCTTCTAAGTCCACATTTCATTAAATAGCTTTTATGTGTCAGAGATCTTGCTTGCTACTAGAGAAATAGACTACTCCTACAAGTTTATCATAAGTAGAATGTAGCAGATATACAAAACTGGTAACTGTAATAATGGCTTGATACACCACATGGATGAGGGAATTGTGGGAATCCCAAGAAGTAAGATACCAAGAGATTAGCTACTCTAGGGAATATCTATAGAACAGTTTATATTCAAGTTAAGAGTTTGAAATATGGGTAAGATTTTGCCGGAGACACAGAAAGAAAAGAAAGGGAAAGTAATTTCAGATTTGGGAAAACGATATATATATATATATATAAGAGCAAGGAGTTACAAAAGACATGCTGTGTAGCAAGCCTGTGGGTTTTAAGGTAAGGTTCAACTTGGGCATATGGTGAAAGATCTCATGCTAAGTTGTATGGGCTTTATCCTATGTGCATTAGGGAGTCAATAACAATTTTTGATAAGGGGAGGAGGAAGAAATCTTAACTCTAGTAGCACCAAGATCTTCTGGAGTCAGATCATGAAATAGTAGCTCACTTCATTTTCCCCTGTAGCTCACCCCCTACTGATGCTCCTACCAAAAGCAGACTCTGAAACAGGTTTTGGGCACAGGTAGTTTATTTAGGAAGTGATCTCAGGAAGCATGAAGAGAGAATGAGGAAGATACAAAAGATAGAAACCAACAAAGGATTTGTGAATGAGATGGTTACACTATGGGCAAGTGGGCTTCAATATTTCTGAGAATTTTCTGAGAGACTATTTAAAAAGTACTGTGCAATAAAAATAAAATAATTAAATGCAAGCCACATATGTAATTTAAAAATTTGAATTGCCACCATTTTTTTTACTTTCTTATGTTTAAATATTTTTTCAATTAGAGTTTACTTTCAATATTATTTTATGTTAGTTTCAGCCATACAGTATAGTGGTTAGACAGTCATATACTTTACAAAGTGATCCCCTGATATTTCCAGTACCCAAGGGGAGGTAAAAGACCTGTACTCAGAAAATTATAAGACACTGAAGCAAGAAACTGAAGAAGATATAAATAAATGGAAGCACATACTGTGCTTATGGATAGGAAGAATAACATTGTTAAAATGTTCATGAATAGTCACACCCTAAAAACCTAAAAAGGAATAGGTGAGAAGAATATAGTTCATTTATCACAATATATCAAAAATATCATTTCAACATATAGTCAACATAGAAAATATCAATGAGATATTTTATATTCTTGTATCATATTAAGCCTTTACTATCTAATACATATTTCATATACTTCCAGCCCATCTCAAATCAGCTTAAATGCTCAATAGCCACATGTGGCTAATGGCTAGTGTATTGAACAATGCAGTTTAGGATATACTTCAGAAATATCTCTCTGAGGATTAAGGAAGCTGGGGTACGTATCCTCCAACTTTGGCCCAATATCAAGTGCAAGGCACTCCTGAGGCATTATCACTGTGGTTTGTCTGGACTGCCTCAAGTGCTAGTCAAAGTGGTCAGAGAACACCCTCAGGCAGAGACACAGGAAACTATATGGAGGGAACTCTATAGGGGTAATCTCCAGGATAGGCACAGGGGATATGAGTACGGCACTGACAGTATCTCCTATACTTGGACTTTTCTAAAATTCAAGATTATTTCTGTCCATAAACACATATGACAATTTTAGCAATGTCCTGTATTCATTAGTTATTGTACCTTAACTGGAATTTGTGTTTCACACTAACTTTACATTTTTCTGTCCTTTCTCCTACAGACGTCCATCATCTCTTTCTTCTCTACTACGGTAAAAAGGTAAATTCAAAGTCTCTTCTCAAGAATTTTATTTTGTAGGGACATGTAATCTTACATGAGGTTTTCCAAGTAAGACACTCACATACATTATATTTTATGATCTTCATCTCTCTAATTGAGGCAAACTGTGACATATGGGGGTGGGATTTAACCAACTCTATGTTTTAGTGTCCTAATTTAACTAAAAATGTGCAAGTTAAGCTTTCCCTGGACCTGACAATCAGTAGAACCCAAAGAAAACTAAAAAGGGAGGTGTAGTGGATAATCTGGTGCCACATCTGGATTTTTTCTTTATGTCTAAGGCACTAATTTCCCCATCTGCTAGGAGTGTTGATTGCTGATTACTCATGGTTGACTCTCTCTCCAGGAACTTCCCTCAGCTGATTATTGCTGCCTCCCCAAAGGTTACACACCCTCTCAAGGTGTAATCTACATCTAATGATTAGTTGGTATTACAGTTGGTGATGAGGGTTCATATAAAGGTCCATTCCATTTGCCCTGGTTCATGACAACTCTGAAAGGCCATCCCAGCTCCAGAGCTTCCCATGAGATCATCTGAGACCTCCTGTTGTGAATACATCACAGTTCAACTCTTCCCTCTGTCCAATCTTGCTTTCCTTGTTCCCTCACAGGGGTTACTCCTAGAGCATTCCCCCAATAAACCTCTTGCATATAGATCTCAGAGTCTCAAAATCTGTTTCCTGGGGAACCCAACTTGTGATGGGGGGTGGATTAGTTCACCAACTCCATGTTTTTGTGTCTTAATTTTTTTCAACTGTTCCAGCAGCTTTTGTTAAGTAGTTCATCTTTTTTTGCTTGTTTATTTTTAGTTAAATTTATTGAGGGTGACATTAGTTAGTAATATTATATAGGTTTTGAGGGTACAATTCTATCTATGATACATCATCTGTATATTGCATTGTGTGCCCACCACCCAAAATCAAGTCTCCTTCTGTCACCACTTTCCCCCCTTTACCTTCTTCTACCTCCTCCCACCATACTGTTGTCTGTGTCTATGAGTTTTTGCTTGTTTGTTTTTCTTGTTTGTTCATTTGTTGTTTTAGTGTCCTAATTTAACTAAAGTTGTGCAAAGCTAGGGAACAGTACCCAAAACTACCCTCACTTCTGATAATTGCAAGTTCAAGGGTCCTTGAGACCACCCTCGACTTTCATAATTAGCTACTAGGACTCACAGAATTCACCAGACCCTGTTATACTTAACAGTTTATTACAGTGTAAGGACATAGATTAAAATCAGCCAAGGAAAGAGAAACAAGAAGCAGAGTACAGGAAAATTCTACATGTGGAGCTTCTGCTGCCCTCTCCCAGTAGAGTTGTAGACAGTGCTAATTTTCCAGATAACATTATGTGGCAATACAGAGACTATTACTAACCAGGGAAGCTCACTCAAGCCTTCATGTCCAGATTTTTTATTGGACCTCAGTCAAGTAGATATGGTTTTTCACCTAAGGGGCTGACCTCAGTCTCCAACCCCTTTATAAGTCAAGTTGATACTGCATGTGCCAAAGACCCAACCCTAAATCACATTGTTAGCCTATCTGATGTGACCCCAAAGCTCTTAGATAAACAAAGAGTTTTATGAGGCCAGACATTCTAGGGACTTAGAGGTTACTTCCTGGGAGCACAAGACAAAAGCCAGGCTTCTCTTTGGGCAAGGTAAATTCTTTACTATACAAGTGTAAGACAACACTTGAAGGAAAAAATAGAGATTTAAATTCTATAAGGATATATTATCTGAAAATACCTGTCCTAATGTAAATTAATTATTATAGATATTATATAATGTGCATGCTCTAATTCTCTTAATATCCATGTCCTATAAATATGTACATTATGGTGGTAAAGGGAAATAAATTTGAATTTGACTTTGAAGGAAATAATGGCTTCCTCTTTCTCCTCTTACACAAAACATTAAAATAGTTTTGCTTAGAGAGAGAATGAGTTTGCAGGAAAACAAGCAATGTATTTTTTATTTTATTAAGATATGTTAATCAGCCCTGGCTAGTGTGGCTCAGTGGATTGAGCTCTGGACTGTGAAACAAAGGGTCACCAGTTCGATTCCCAGTCAGGGCACATCCCTGGGTTGCAGGCCGGGTCCCCAGTAGGGGGCACACAAGAGGCAACCACACATTGATGTTTCTCTCCCTCTCTTTCTCCCTCCCTTCCCCCCTCTAAAAATAAATACAATCTTTTGAAAAATTGAAAAGTTAAAAAACGATACATTAATCAACTTTCACTCAACTGTTATGAAAACCCCTCCCCCAAATCCATTCTGTATGCTGCTGCCTGCATATTTCCCTGGTGTGCTCATCTGAGTTTACATGTCCACCCCAATCAGATTCACCATTAAATAATGTAGTTAGATTCAGAGACATGAAAGACACAAATATTCTAAATGTACATTACAGGAAGCCCAAACCATTGGGCTGGCAACACTCTCCTTACCTTCTGCCCTGTGACATGTCTTACAGTTAAAATCTGCTCAGTAACAAGCAAAAGCAACCCCCATATTTATGATGCCTAAAAACAACAATAGAAATTCTGAAGTCACCATGGAAACTGCCTCCCACTATCGTTTGCCTTTCAGAGATTTTTAGAAGCATTTATCCACAACAAATCAGCAGGAAAAAAAATCGAGAGAGATGACCTTAATTATGAATGCTTATGCTTACTAGAAGGAAATTTACCAAGAAATAAACAAAAATAAGAGGTCTTTAATCCAAAATTCATTAAATATTTATTTTCAGAAATCTTAACTTACCTATCTCCCAGACAAATTCTTTAAAGGAGCATTTAAAATGTAGCTTTTATAAGTCATTGGTTCTATTTATTTTTAAAGCATATTTTAATCGTTATGCTATTACAGTTTTCCCTCACTTTCCCCCCTCTCCCCTGAATCCCCCAACCCTCCAGCATTCCTGCCTACCTTAATTCATGACCATGGTTTGTACATATAAATTCTTTGACATCTCTGTTTCCTATACCATTTTTGATATCTCTCTGTCTATTTAATGCCTACCAATTATGCTTCTTCTTCTCTGTACCTTTTACCTCATTCCTCCCCTCCCACTCCCGACTGAAAAACCTTCATGCGATGTCCATTTCTCTGATTCTGTTCCTGTTCCGGTTGTTTGCTTAGTTTTTGTTTTTCTTTTCTTTTAGGTTCATTTGTTGATAGTCATGAATTTGTTGTCATTTTATTGTTCATGTGTTTTTAATCTCCTTTTTCTTAGATAAGTGTCTTTAATGTTTCATATAATAATGGCTTGGTGATGATGAACTCCTTTAACTTGACCTTATCTGGGAAGCACTTTATCTGCCCTTCCATTCTCAATGACAGCTTTGCTGGGTAGAGTAATCTTGGGTGTAGGTCCTTGCCTTTCATGACTTGGAATACTTCTTTCCAGCCCCTTCTTGCCTGTAAGGTTTCTTTTGAGAAATCAGCTGATAGCCTTATGGGATCTCCTTTGTAGGTAACTCTCTCCTTTCCTCTTGCTGCTTTTAGGATTCTCTCTTTATCTTTAATCTTTGGTAACTTAATGATTATGTGCCTTGGTGTTCCTCTTTGGGTCCAACTTCTTTGGGACTCTCTGAGCTTCCTGGACTTTCTGGAAGTCTATTTCCTTCGCCAGATTGGAGAAGTTTTCCTTCATTTTTTGTTCAAATAAGTTTTCAATTTCTTGCTGTTGTTCTTCTCCTTCTGGCACCCCTATAATTCAGGTATTGGAACTTTCAAGTTGTCCCAGAGGTTCCTAAGCCTCTCTTCTCTCTCTCTTTTTTTTTTAATTCTTGTTTCTTCATTCTGTTTCAGTTGGATGTTTGTTTCTTCCTTTTGTTACAAATCGTTGCTTTGAGTCCTGGTTTCCTTGCTGTCACTGTTGGTTCCTTGAATATTTTGCTTTATTTCACTTTGGATATCTTTCATTTTGTGACCAAGCTCAATCAGTTCTGTGAGCACTTTGATTACCAGGGCTTTAAACTCTCCATCAGATAGGTTGGCTATCTCCTCATCGCTTAGCTCTCTTTCTGAAGTTTTGCCTTATTCTTTCATTTGGGCCATATTTCTTTGTCTCAGCACACCTATTAAGTTGTAAGGGGATGGGGCCTTAGGTATTCACCAGGGCAGGGCAACCCTCCTTGCTGGGCTGTGGTGCTGTCTGTGGGGGAGGGGCCAGAGAGGGAACAATGCAGCTCAAGCTCAGCCATAGCCCCACTTTCCAATGAACTCTCATGTGCAACTGGGAGTTTCTCCCACTGTGGCAACCCCTGCTGTAGTCCACAGTCAGCTCTGAGTCTCAGTTTCCCTTTCAGTCAGCCCCTCCCAAAGGGTCCAACACTTGGCTGGGAATTCTCTCAGCCAGCCCCACCCACATGGTCTGCTGCCTTGCTGCAGGTTCTCTCCATCCGCCCATCTTACCGGTCTGGTTGGTGTGGTTGATTGTTTCTTTAATTCCTTGGTTGTCAGAGTTCCATGCAGTTTGATTTTCTGGCACTTCTGGTTGTTTATTGATTTTAGATTGGTTGGTAACCTCCTTTTTTTTTTTTTTTGCAGTTCAACTTTTTATTTTGATAAAATCAGAGTATGCACAGCACATGTAGTGCTAGCATCTAAACTAAAACAATAAGCAATTACTAAAGCTACAGTGACTTGAGGTTCAATCCTTACATTTGGCAAGTTTAAATTCTTTCTTATATTTTTGAAACCTTATTTATAACTGAAAATATTGCTTACTGATAAAACTTGCTCAAATGCTATTGTTGAATCTACAAGTCACTGGTTATGCCAATACAACAAAGATAACCACATGTTTGAGGATTGCAATGTGCCAGACATTCACTGAAAAAAAAAACACACACAACTAAACAAAACTCACGCAACAAACATCTGAGAATCTGGACACTTCATATCAGTGTTTTGAAGTGTTTCATTAATATCTTAAGACAAGTGTATCAAAACCTTGGCATGATTTAATTTCAAGTCGCCAATTTTGTTTTTACTAACATCAGAAAATTATGGCTACACTGCCAATGCCGGGTCTGCTTAATTTGACTTAAGAGTTTAATATGACTTAACATTAAAAGCTCACACTACCCCGAAATATATAATTTCACGCATACGGTGACATTCAACATTCAAGTGCCAGTGTTTTTGTACTGTCTTTTGGTCAAGTTTCTTTAAACTTTCAAAGAATCACTTTTAGGCTTACAAAAATAAGTATTTGTCAAAATGTTCAATAAATATTACATAAAACTAGCAGCAAAAAGTATCTAGAAATCTGTCGTGTGCAAAGTTTTCTCCCCAACTATCACTCCCATGGTCCCAAATAAATTTTAGAATCTAGTCCCATTCCCCTTCCTAGACAAGCTGCGTTCAACAATCTCCAAGAAACAAAATAAGATTGGAAGTTTAAGGACACGCACACAAGATATATATATAAAATTCTCTGAATGTGCAATAAAAGAAGTATTTTGTAAAAAGTTATGGGCAAAATGTACAAGGGAGAAGGGCAAAAGGGGAAAAATTGAGACAACTGCAAATAGTTAAAGTTCTGATTTGCTAACCTCCTTTTGGTTGTGCTAGGAAGCGAAGGGTTTCTATCTATGCCTCCATCTTGGCCAGAACCTTATAAGTGGTTGGTTTTACATATTTCATATTTATATTTTAAAGTAACATGTCTTTGTATCTTATTTTTCTTTTAATTATTTATTGTTATTATATTACAATTGTCCCAAATTTTCCCCTTTTGCCCTTCTCCACCCAGCCCACCAACCAGCAGTCGATCTCCACACCATTGTCCATGTTCATGGGTCATTCATACATATTTCTTGACTAGTCCCTTCCCCTCTTTCTGCCATTATCCCCCTCACCTCTACCCTCTGGTTGCTGATAGTCTGTTCCATGTTTCCATGCCTCTGATTCTATTTTGATCATTAGTTTATTTTATTCATTAAATTCCTCTCATGGGTGAAATCATATGGTATTTGTCTTTCACTGCCTGGCTTATTTCACTTAGCATAATGCTCTCCAGATCCATCCATGCTGTTGCAAAAGGTAGGAGTTCTTTGTTTCTGCTGTATAGTATTCCATTGTGTAAATGTACCACAGTTTTTTGATCCACTCATTTGCCGATGGGCAGTTAGGTTGTTTGTAGCACTTGACTATTGTAGATAATAGCACCACTATGAACATAGAAGTGCTTAAGTACTTTTGAATTGGTGATGCGGGATTCTCAGGGTGTATTCCCAGCAGTAGAGTCGCTGAGTGTAAAGGCAGTTTCATTTTTAATTTTTTGAGGAAATCCCATAGTGATTTCTATACTGACTGCACCAGTCTGTATTTCTGCCAACAATGTACTAGTGTTCCCTTTTCTCCACAAGCTTGCCAGCACTTGTTTGTTGATTTGTTTATGATGGCCATTCTGACCAGTGTGAAGTGGTACCTCATTGTGGTTTTAATTTGCATCTCTCTGATGGCTAGTGATGCTGAGCATCTTTTCACATATTTTTGGACCCTCTGTATGTCCTCCTTGGAGAAGTGTCTGTTCAGGCCATTTACCTATTTTTTAATTGGATTGTTTGTCTTCCCTGTGTTGAGTTGCATTAGTTCTTTATACATTTTGGAGATCAAACCCTTATCCAATGTATCATTGGCAAATATGTTCTACCATATGATCAGTTTCTTTTTCATTTTGATGATGGTATCTTTGGTCATGCAGAAGTTTTTTAAATTGATGTAGTACAATTTGTTTATTTTTACCTTTATTTCCCTTGTCCCAGGAAATGTATCATCAAAAATATTGCTATGTGAGATACTGGAAATTTTACTGCCTATGTTTTCCTTCAAGACTTTCATGGTGTTATATCTTATATTTAAGTCTTTTACCCATTTTGAGTTTATTCTGCTGTATGGTGTAAGTAGGTGGTCTAATTTCATTATTTTTTGCAGGTACCAGTACAGTTTGCCCAACACCACTTATTAAAGAGGTTTTTTAATCCATTTTATGCTCCTGCCCCATTTGTCAAACATTAATTGACCATAAAGACATGTGTTTATTCCTGGGCTCTCTATTCTGTTCCATTGATCTATGTGTCTGTTCTTATGCCAATACCAGCCTGTTTTGATTACCGTGGCCTTGTTATATAGTTTGATATCAGGTGTTGTGGTCCCTCTGACTTTGTTCTTCTTTCTCAAGACTGCTGAGGTTATTAGGGCTCTTTTTTGGTTCCATATAAATTTTTGAAATATTTTTCTATATCTGTGAAATATGCCGTTGATATTTCATTAGTTGTGTTGAATCTATAGATTGCTTTGGGAAGTATGGACATTTTTTTAATGATGTTGATTCTTCCAATCCATGAACACAGTATATGTTTCCATTTATCTGTATTTTCCTCAATTTCTTTCTTCAGTGTTCTGTAGTTTTCCCAATACAGGTCTTTCACCTCCTTGGTTAAATTTATTTCTAGGTACTTTCTCTTTCTTGTTGCTATAGTAAATGGGATTTTTTCTTAGTTTTTCTTTCTGACAGTTCATTGTTGGTGTGAAAGAATGCCATCAATTTCTAAATATTGACGTTGTATTCTACTACTTTGCCAATTCCACTTATTAGGTTGAGTAGTTTATTGGTAGAGGCTATATGGTTTTCTATGTACACTATCATGTCGACTGCAAATAATGACAATTTTTCCTTCCCCCTTTCCAATCTGGTTGAATTTTATTTCTTTTCTTGTCTAATCACTGTGGCTAGGACTTCCAATATTATGTTGAATAGAAGAGGTAAAAGCAGACACCCTTTTCTTGTTCCTGATCTTATGGGGAAAGCTTTCAGTTTTTGCCCATTGAGTATGATGTTGGCTGTAGGTTTCTCGTTATGTCCTTTATTATATGAGGTATGCTCCCCCTATTCTTACTTTGCTGAGTGTTTTTAGCATAAATGTGTGCTAGATTTTATCAAATGCTTTTTCAGCATATATTAATATGATCATGTGATTTTTGTCCTTCATTTCATTTATGGAGTGTATTACTTTGTGAATATTGTACCATCCTTGCATCTCTGGGGTGAATCCCACTTGATCATGGTATATGACCTTTTTAATGTATTGTTGGATCAAAATGCCAATATTTTATTGAGGATTTCAGTGTCTATATTCATCAGAGTTATTGTCCTATAGTTTTCTTTCTTTGTTGTGTCTTTACCAAGTTTTGGAATTAGGGTAATGTTGGCCTCCTAAATAGAGTTTGGGAGTCTTCCCTCTTCTTGAACTTTTTGGAATAGTTTGACAAGAATAGGAGTTAGTTCATCCTTAAATGTTTGGTAGAATTTGCCTATGAAGCCATCCAGTCCATGGCTTTTGTGTGCCTGGAGTTGTTTGATTACTCCTTCAATTCCACTAGTTGTTATCAGACTGTTCAGGCTTTCTGCTTCTTCTTGATTCAATTTTGGAAGATGTATGTTTCTAGAAATTTACTCATTTTTCCCAGGTTGTCCAATTTCTTGGCATATAGTTGTTCATAGTAATTTCTTACAATATTTTGTGTTTCTGTGGTATTGGTTGTAAGTTTTTTCACTCCTGGTTTTATGTATTTACATTCTTTCTCTCCCTCTCTCTCTCTCTCTCTCTCTCTCTCTTTGATGAGTCTGGTGAAAGGTTTGTCAATTTTGTTCATTTTTTTCAAAGAACCAGGTTTTAGATTCATTGATCCTTTGAACTGTTTTTTTTAGTCTCTTTGTCATTTAATTCTGCTCTGATCTTGATTATTTCCCTCCTTCAGCTCACTCTGGGCTTTGTTTTTGTTCCTCTAGTTCTTTTAGATATAGGATTAGGTTGATTATTTGAGACCTTTCTATCTTCTTTACTTAGATCTGTATTGCTATGAACTTTTCAGGACTGCCTTCACTGTGTCTCATAGGTTTTAGTTTGTTATATGTTCATTTTCATTTGTTCCCAGATATTTTTTATTTCTTCCTTGATCTCATTGTTAATCCATTCATTATTTAATAGCATGCTATTCAATGTCCATGAATTTGAATGTTCTTGAGCTTTTTTCCTTGAGGTTGGTTTCTAGTTTCAAACCATGTGATTTGAGAAGATGCTTGATATAATTTTATTTTTCTGGAATTTATTGAGGCTTGTTTTGTGTCCTACCATGTAGTTTATCTTTGAAAATGGTCCATGTGCATTTAAAAAGAATGCATATTTTGCTACTTTGGGGTGAAATATTCTGTATATATTAATAAAGTCCATTTGATCTAGACCAGGGATGTGAAATTCATTTTCACCAGGGGACCACATCAGCCTCATAGTTGCCTTCAGAGGGATGAAATAATTTTAGGACTGTATAAATGTAACTAATTCTTAACTGTTAAGGAGTTGAAATTACATTTGGCCCTTCTAAGGCAACCGTGAGGCTGATGTGGCCCCTGGTGAAAATGAGTTTGACACACCTGATCTAGAATATTGTTCTATGCCACAATATTCCTGTTGGTTCTTTGTTTGGAAGCTGTTGTTGACAGTGGAGTGTTAGAATTCCCTGTGATGCCTATGTTTCTGTCATATCTTTTTTGAAGCCCTCAAAGATTTTACTTATATATTTAGGTTCTCCTGTGTTGGATGCATATATGTTTACAAGGGTTATATTCTCTTGCTGGACTACTCCCTTGTGTATTAATGTAGTGACCATCTTTGTCTCTTGTTTTGGCCTATGTTTTGAAGTCTATTTTGTGTGATATAAGTATGCCTACCCCAGCTTTTTTTTTTTTTAATGTCCTTTTGACTGGAATATTTTTTTCAATCCCTTCACTTTCAGCCTGTGTAGATCTTTTGTTCTGAGGTAGTCAGCAGATATGTGGGTCAATTTCCTTATCCATTCAACTACCCTATGTCTTTTTTTTAAGGATTTCTTTTTTAAAATATTTTATTTATTTATTTTTAGAGAGAGGGGAAGGGAAGGAGAAAAGTGGGAGAGAAATATCAATGTATGGTTGCCTCTTGCATGCCCCCTACTGGGGACCTGACCTGGCCCACAATCCAGGCATGTGCCCTGACTGAGAATTGAACCAGTGACCCTTTGGTTTGCAGGCTGGTGCTCAATCCACTGAGCTACATCAGCCATGACTACCCTATGTCTTTTGATTGCAGCATTTAATCCATTTACATTTAAGGGTATTATTGATAGGTACTTATTCATTGCTATTTTCTTTGTACCTGTGTTTCCCTCTCTCTTTCCCTCTCTTTCTCTTTGTCTCTCTCTCTGTCTCTCTCTTCATTTTCTTAAAGCAGTCCCTTTAGCATGTATTGCAGTGCTGACTTGGTGGAGATGTATTCTTTTAGCCTTCTTTTGTCTGGGAAACTCCTTATTTGGCCTTCCATTTTAATTAAGAGCCTTGCTGGATAGAGTAGTCTTGGTTACAGGTCTTTGACTTTCATTACTTGGAATATTTCTTGCCATTCCCTTCTGGCTTGTAGTGTTTCTCTGGAGAAACACTATAAGCCAGAACACTATAAGTCAGCTTATAGCCTTATCAGAGCTCCTTTGTATGTTACTTCTTGTTTTTCCCTTGCTGCCTTTAAGATTCTCTCTTTGTCTTTAAAACTTGGCATTTTTAATTATGTTGTGTCTTGGTGTAGGCCTCTTTGTGTTCATCTTGTTTGGGACCCTCTGTGTTCCTGAGTTTGCATGGCTTTCCCCCTCTCCAGGTTAGGGGTGTTTTCTCTCATTACTTTTTCAAACAGGTTTTCTATCCCTTGTTCCTTTTCTTCTCCTTCTGTTATCGCTGTGATATAAATATTACATTTCATGTTTTCCTGCAGCTGCCTTAAACTATGTTCATTCTTTTTGAGTCTTTTTGGTTTTGTTGCTCTGTCTGGGTGTTTTTTTTCTACCTCGTCTTCCAGCTTGCTGATTCGATCCTCTGCTTCATCTAGCCTGATTTTAATTCCTTCTAGTGTATATTCATTTCACATATTGTATTCCTCATTTCCTCCTGGTTTATTTATAGTTTTTATGTACTTTTTCATGCTGATGTAGTCCCCACTAAGTTCCTTGTAGCTCCCACAGAGTTCTTTGTAGTTCTCATTGAGCTCCTTGAGCATTGTTATAACCATTATTTTGAAATCTATGCCTGATAGATTACTTGCCTCAATTTCACATAACAGTCTTTCTGGGTGTTCCTCCTTTCATTTTGATTGTAGGTGGTTTCTTTGTCTCCCCATTTTAGGTTACTCTTTTTGTTTTTATGTATTAGAATGATCTGCTTTGACTCCCTGTCTTTGTGGAGTGGCCTTATATGATAGGATGCCTATGGGAGGGACACAGTGGTGCTGTTTCCTTGCTCTCCTGAGCCGTATGCTCTTGGGATGCACTTTATGATGTCTACATGGGCTCTTCTGTCGTAATTGTGTTTTGGTGGATTCTTCCCTCTAGCTGGCTGACTGAGAGTCACACCACCCACCACATCTTGTATGCTGTTGCACAGGTGCTTCTAGAACAAAAAAAAAATTGTTGGAAAAAAACGCTACACCCACAAAAATAACCCCCACCTACAACTACATTATCAACAAAAAATGGACAAATATTAATAAAGTTGAAAAGAGATAAGGCTATTATAAGAAAGGAAAAATGATTATGAGATGACTAACAGAAAGAAAAATTACTTTGAGAGGGCAGAGGGAGGAGAAATAATAAGCATATGGTATAGAACAGAGACCAAGGAAAAAAGAAAAGAAAATTTACATCATAAATAACAAAAGAAAGAGAAAATGCAAGTTGGAGCAAGGAAAGGGGATAGTATAATATGAGGTTTAAAAAAGTGTTTTAATAGTGAAAAAGCAGTAACAAAATTGAAGAAAAGCTTCCACCACAGCAATATCAATGACAAATGAGCAAAGATTAATAAAGGTGGGAAGGGAATAAGAAGGAAAAAAGGAAATAAAAAAAGATTATGAGATGTCTAAGGAAAGAAAAGTGATTTTGAGAGGATAGAGGAGAACAAATAATAAGAGTGAGGAATGAAAACCAGGCAAAAACAGGTAAAAAATAAAATTTAAAACAAAAAAAAAAGGGCATGAGGAAGGCAAAATGGAGTAGGAGCGGGGATCAGTAAAATCTGAGATTTGAAATACAAAAATAGTGAAACTCTAGGAATAAAATTTAAAAATGCAATAACAACCAGCAAAAATGCAATTACAACCAACTAGTAAAAATTAGTAAAGGTAGAGAAATAAGAATATTATTAGAAAGGGAAAAAGAATGCGAGATGACTGATAGCAAGAAAAGTAGTTTTGTGAGGCTGGAGGGAGGCGAAATAGTAAGAGTGTGGAATAGAAACAGGACATAGAAAGGGAAAAAATAAAATTTAAAACAAAAATAAGAGAAAGAAGGCAAAATGGAGTAAGAGAAGAGAGGAGTAAAGTATGAGATTTGAAATAAACTAAAATTAAAAAAATCATGATATAATAAGAACAAACTTGAAAACGAGAAAAATAAGGAAAAATTTTAAAAGCTATGCAGGAGAAAAATAATACAAATAGTGAAGAAGACCACAGTGGACCTCATCCTAGCAGAGTCGAGCATTTATCACTGTCTTCTTATTTTGGTAATGTCAGATGGTGCCCCAGTCTAGCTGTAGGCAGTCTGTTCAAGGCTACAAGCGATCCACAGTCTGTGGCTGTCTCCTTCAGGCTTGGCTCGTCCTCGCTGTTCTGCCTTGCTAGCTTTCCATCAGCACAAGGCCCAGGAGTGGTTCATCTAATGTCTGAGAGCACTACCAGTCCCACCCCCACCTGCCTCCAGAGGGGGCCTCTGGTACAATCGGGGGGGTGGAATCCCTGGATCACTCCCAGGAGGCACTTCAGAGAAGGTGGTGGGAGTGTTTCTTTGTCCCCCATTCTGCCACATGTCTTGGTCTGTCCCAGATTATTTCCAATAATGTATGGTTTCTGATGAATTAGCTTTCCGTTTCCTGTGAGGAACAAATCTGTGTAAAAGGGGCAGCTCTTTCCTGCTTGGTGCTGATGGCAGCTCTGTATAAGAGCTGAGGCTGGGCGGGGTCCTAAACATCCCTTGTTGCACCTGTCTCTAATCTCTCTGCCCTTATGGTTTCAGTGAATCAGGGCCCAAGGAACCAGTGTAGCTTCTAGTGTCTGACAGAAGTTCAGAAAGGGCCCTTTTAGAGTTTCTCCTTCTTTGTCCTGCTGCGGGAACAGGAGTCTCCTGGGCTTGACCCCACTGATCTGCAGAGCCTGCAATCCCACAGGTGGGAGTTAGGTATGCCTGCCTGTGAGGGGACCTGCCCGGCTACAGTGAATCTCAGGCATTCAGCTCCTGGCCATCTAGTCCCCAGTCTGCTACTCTTGCAAGACATTCAGGCCTGAACACTCCGCTCTGCACAGCCCCCTGCTTACCAGCTGCATTGGGCCAGATCCCACTCTCCTTTCACTGTCACATTCTGTTCTTCCTGTGCAGCTGGACTCAGTGGGACCGAACTGTGCTTACTCACAGGTTTCTTTGTGGGCAGAGCCGCTGCACATGTATACATGTGCACATGAGCATGGGGCCCCCACCCAGTCTTGCCTCAGCTCCCCTTTTAAAAGAGCCTCTGTGTGGCCCCCACCATGCAACACTGAGCCCTGAGCTGGTTCTCTGCATGCTCCACCTCCCGCAAAATCACAGTCTCTCTCCATCAGGGTTGTCCACAGCCTGCAAGTGACTCTGGTAGATTTAGGAGATAGAGTTTCTCTCTGGAACTCTCCTGGTTGGCACTGCAGCTATGGATGTGCTGCTGACTGTGTTTGTGTAGCCTGAGTCTCCCAGACTCTATATATCCTTCCAAGTCTCTCCAGGTTAGGGTTGGTGCTTTCCCTCTGTGGGACGAGGGCCCTGCTCCGGGAGGGGAGGGAACCACTAAGCTGCATTTTCTATCTGTTCTCTCCTTTGCTGCAGGCACCTCACACAGGGCATTTCCCCCTTAAATTATAAAATCTCTTACCAACAGTGCGAAGCATCCTCTACTCTTTGGCTTCAAAAATTCATATCAGCTGAGATTCTGTTGATTGTTCGGGTCACTTGTTGGAAGATCAGCTGAAGATCCATGCTAGGGGAGCCAAGCAAGTGGGTTCAGCTGCCAGTTACTTGGCTGCCATCTCTGCATTTTCTTTTTGATGTTTCTATTGATAAATTAGATATTTTATGAGTGAAAATAGTTTGTTAGGAATAGAGAACCAATTCATAACTTGATACTTTTAGAAAATACAAACTATACATAATAGATTTGGACTTCTGTCGGAGATCCAGAAGGCCAGTATATTTAGGGCTAGTCTCCTAAAGAGTGCCAGCCTATAGAAGGTAGGTAAAATGGAAACATAAGAAAGAAAGAAAGTGTTTGTGGAAGTGTTATGTCAAAGATAGAGATCAGCTTTGTTTGCAAAATCACGAAGTAGAAATAATTCCACCTAAAGGTAGATGTAAGATTTAGATTGACTTACTACCTTCAGTAGACAACAGAGCTTAGGGAGATCTCAGATTGTATCAGGAATCAAAATTAGGCCCCATTTCTCCTTGAGTTTTCATAGTTTCTCCAACAGAAATCAGTTTATCGGCATGTGAAATCAATCTCCCCATCTTTCATGTTCCTAAAGAATGCTGTGCCTCCTCCCTTAAGCCACCTAATAATATTCTGCTTTATATTTTAGTTATTTTTATACCTCTCTCTGGTACAAAACCTTTTGAAAGTAGAGAATACCTCTTGTATATCATTTTTACCCCATAATCTCTAGCACCATTCCTTGCACATTGTAGGAGCTTACTCACATTTATGAAACGAATTGAGAAAGCCCAGGTCTAATTAGTGCAATATTAGGTCTAGTATACTTTTTAGTTTACAGGGAGGCCTATTGTTTTTAAATAAATTAGTCCCCTGACAAAATAACCAGAAAGTGATACCCTTAAGGGGAAAACTTACCAATTGACTTTGTAATTTGCTTTTTTTCTCAAGAACTTTTAATATGGAAAGCAATACACTTGCCTATATAGAGTATTTGGCATAAGCTAACACACATAAAGATGTGTGTTACAGTACAGTAAAGATCAAGGAGGAAATTTACATCATTTCCGGCTAGAATTGACTACTAGAATATTCATTAGTAAAATAGTGAAAACAATGACCTTTCAGTTAATTCAAATTCATGAATCTTTTCCAGATCGTAGATGGGTTCTGAAAATATAACAACCCACAAATTGTCCACTAATTTACTTCATCTGGATGATCATCATAAAGCTACATATTACAGCAGTGAAAATAAAACAACCTGAATAAGAAAATATAAAACAAATGCTAATTTTTTAGTTCAGTAAACATTTGCTGATTACATATTTCTGTGCAGATTGCTGAGTTTAGGTGCTGTGCTATAGAGGAAACACAGATGTATCAGACAATTGCTACTACCTATTAAGTACCAGCTAGAGACCAAGGACTTTACATTTAGTTCCCATAGCAACCCTGTAGCATCGCTATTGCTGCCCCCATCTTATCAACAAGAAAATGAAGGTTCAGGGAAGTTAGATAACTTTCCCAAGGTTTCATAGCTCTTAAGGAATAAAATCAGAAGTTGAATCCAGATCTAGAATCATGTTATTCCCATGACCCACAGTCCCTTCCTTTAAGGAGTGCTGAGTCATTTTTATCCTGATTTATAGAATTAGATGCAAATTATATAAAACCAATTATTAAAAAGTATTATTTGATTTATTTATATGAGTTTATTTTTTGTTCTCAGCTAGGTTATATAAGCTCCCAGAGGGCAGAGACCATACCACAATTGTGTAACTTTCCTTGAAGTGCCTAATATGGTGCTGAACACATAAAAGATCCTCTCTATACACTAGTGGTTTCATAAATTTTCCCTCAGCCCAATTTCTGAGGTATAAGCCAGATAATACTTTCATGCAAGGGCAAAAGAGGAAAGAAAAATGAGTACATCATGATAGTAGCTTATATTAATTGACCATTAACTCCTATGTGATAAGTATTATTTCATCTGATTTGCAAAACCATACAAAGTAGATATTATTATTCTCATTTTGCAAATGAGACAGCTAAGGCTCAGAAAAAATAAGCATCTCTTGAAAACAATAAAAAATTTAAATTATAAAAAAAAATTAAGCATCTGGTCTGTGATCATAGAACCAGCAACTGATGAAGCAAGAATTAAAACGTCATTCTGTCTAACCAGAGTTCATGTTCTTTACTCTTTCACTCTCTTCTATTCTAAGAACACATAGATTGGAAGATACACCCTTGATTTAACAAATTTTTCAAAGAAATAAAGAATACAGACACATTAAATAAATAGGTTTACTGAAAAACATATCCCAGTTTGAGAATGAGAAAATGGGTGTCTCAAGAGGCAAAAACATGAGTTACATAGTATTTGCAATATGTTTTCATTTCCTTGGAATGCTGAAGTCACAAAGACAGAGAACTTCTGCAAGTGGTATTAATGGCATTTTGCAAAATGCTGAAAAGGTTCAAAGATTTTAGATATCTAATACATAATCTTTTGAATTATAGACTTCTTGTGCTCTTATGAATGAGTAACATCAGCCACATGACATATTTCAAAGGGTTCAAACTGATTGAAAGTTTTTGAGATAATTTTTAAAATTTAATCTTTATTGTATTTTCCCATTACCATTTAGTCCCCTTATACCCCCTTCTCCCAGCAATCACCACACTGTTGTCCATGTCCATGAGTCCTTTTCCCTTTTTGCTCAATCCCTATTCCCTCTCACCACCCCCCACTAGTTGTCATCCTGCTCCTATTTTAATGAGGCTTTATAGCTCTAACATAAAGGGGTTTTGTTTTTATTTTTTTGTTGTTTTAAAGAAAGCCTTCAAGAAACATGTTCAAAATAATTGTCCTCCCCAGTCTTGGAAGCTTTCTCATCCTCTCTACTCCCATATCACTCATCCTGTAATGGATCCTAATTCACTCTGACCTGACTTACAACCCCAACCTAGTCCAGACAAGCCGTGCTCCTGACTTTGGTACAGATCCACAAGACTGTGGGAGTTGAGTGGGAATTTCCTAGAGTCTTGTTGTTACTTACAGGTTACTACCCTCAGTCCCTCAAAAAAGGGAATCCTTTTCCTTTTGTGGTCCTTGGAATTTTTTAATTTGTCAGACCTAAAGTTTCCCTTAGACATGAATTGGAAATAAAACTAGATCTCTGTGAATGGGGTTACCAGATGCCTAGCAGAAAAGTATCAGATCTCTAAGACTGATAAGCAAGAGATGTTATGCAGGGGATCTTTCTAGTTCCCTGCTGCATTTAAATATATTTGATTCCAAAGAATATGTTATAAACTACCATACAATATTGCCTCTCTTAAGTTGGGAGAATTTTTCTCTGGTAAAACCCAGCATAACACAATTTACAATTAGCTTCAAAGCCCTCTCCTATTCTACAGCAACCAGCTTCAGGATGACTTTTTGGATTCCAGTCCTTTTCTACTTTGCTTAAGGGTAACAATAAATATTATCCACCTAAACTGCTTGGGACTCATGGAACACCCTTGCCAGGCACTGTGGACACCTTCTTGGCTTGTGAATTGAGGTTTATAATGAAGGGTTTTATAGCCCTACATTGATTAGCACTCATTATTGAAAAGTTCTTATAAATTAGTCAATCCCAAATTATATGACTTCCATGTAATCCAAGCACACTATTTATCTGCATCTCTTCATACCTAGGGTTGCCAGATTTCCATTCTTGGATGTAACTGTTCCAAATTTTAGGTTGCTTCCAGTAAAATTAAATTTTTACTAATTGAATAAATAAATAAATAAACCCATTATCATGCAGAAAATTTGGCATGTGAAAAACACTATGTAGGGAACATTTCATTCTGTTGGAACAAAGCTTCTGATCTCCATGATGAAGATGAGGAAAGTCAGATGAAAATTCTGTTCATGGGAATGAAATGCCTAAGAGCATGCTGGACTCCAGTCAATCCAAGAGATGAGATTCGGATCTTTCTGATATTTTTGGTACCAGAAGGCGTAAAAGAGACTATAAGAAAACTTAAGAATGTCGCTAAAAAGAGAATAAGGGAAATACTTCAGGTTATGATGTGAAAGCATGAAGACATTGGTGAATCTTTTGAGGAAATTACAAGCATAAAACAGAACAGAGATGTGAAAAACAACCATTTAAGAGCTTTGGAATTAGCCAAGATAGAAAACAATATGACAAGCATTTATTCTTGAGAAATTTTTTGAGCCTCAGGTAAGAACAGCAGGAATCTGTGGCTTTAATTCTTGGATCTGCTTACATACCCTGCTCTCAGCTTCATTGGGAAAAACTTAGTTTGACTAGCATGGGGCTGGCAGTGAAAACTAACAGCTCTGCTGCTAGAAGGTGGAGACTCAATAGGGGATGACTGAAGCTTAATCATAGCTTAATCAACTACAAGTAATAAGTTTATAGAAAACATGAAGAAATTCTAGAACAAGAAAAAGAAAGCAGCAGAAAAGTTATTTGAAAAAAAATAGATTTAAGACCATCACAAATTTGCTGAAAAGCATTAATCTACAGATTCAACAAAACCTAAGTAAAATAAACACAGAGATAAACACCTAAACATATCATACTCAAACTGCTAAAAGAAAAAAAACAAAAACGTGGATATTTTGAAATAGCAAGAAAATAAACATTGATCGTAAACAAGAGAACAACAATAAAATTAACAGGCAATTTCACATAAGAACCAAGGCTGAAAATATACACATTCAAAGGGATGAAAGAAAAAAAACTGTCCACTCTGAACTTTATACCCATCAAACCATAATAGATGAGGGTGAAGTAGATATTTCCAAATAAAGAAACATGGAGAGAATTCATTGCTAGCAGATATGTCCTACAATAAATGTTTAATGAAGTTGTTCAGGCTGAAAGGAAATGGCACAAGATGTTAACTCAAATCCACAAAAAGGAATGAAGGACACTGCAAATAATAAATATGAGCACATATATAAAAGATTATGTGTATTTATGTGTTTTATTTACACATGTATATCACATATTTCTCTTTTCTTTATTATTTAAAATGTGATTATTTACAGAAATAATTATAACATGTATTATTAGGTATAGAGCATATATCATATGATACATACGATAATAATAGAACAAAGGTGGGAAAAGAAAAGAGAGGTACACTGGAGAAAAATTGCTCTATTTTACTGGACTTAAGTCAATATTAAACTGAAATAGATTGTTCAGTTAAGGAGGAATACTTTAATTGCTAGAGTAACCACTAAGAAATAACAAAAAATATAGGCTAAAATTTAGCAGAGGTGTGTTAACATGATATATTAAAAACAACTCTTTTTAAAATATGTTTTATTGATTATGCTATTACAGTTGTCCCATTTTTTTCTCCCCTTTATTTCCCCCTGTCCTGTACCCACCCCCGCACTAGAATTTCCCCCACATTAGTTCATGTCCATGGATTGTACATATAAGTTCTTTGGCTTCTCCATTTCCCATATTATTCTTAACCTCCTCCTGTCTATTTTGTACCTACCATTTATGCTTCTTATTCCCTGTACCTTTCCTCCCATCCTCCTCCCTCCCCCTCCCTGCTGATAACCCTCCATGTGATTTCTATTTTGTGAATATGTTCCTGTTCTAGTTGTTTGCTTAGCTCATTTTTGTTTTTTGGTCTTTTATTTTGTTTGGGTTTGGTTGCTCATAGTTGTGAGTTTGTTGTCATTTTAGTGTTCATATTTTTTATCTTCTTTTTCTTAGATAAGTGCCTTTAACATTTCATATAATAAGGGCTTGGTGATGATGAACTCCTTTAACTTGACCTTATCTGGAAAGCACTTTATCTGCCCTTCCATTCTAAATGATAGCTTTGTTGGGTAGAGTAATCTTGGATGTAGGACCTTGCCTTTCATGACTTTGAATACATCTTTCCAGCCCCTTCTTGCCTGCAAGATCTCTTTTGAGAAATCATCTGATAGTCTTCTTTGTAGGTAACTTGTCTCCTTTTCTCTTGTTGCTTTTAAAATTCTCTCCTTCTCTTTAATCTTGACTAATGTAATTATTATATGCTTTGGTGTGTGCTTCCTAGGGTCCAAATTCTTTGGGACTCTCTGGGCTTCCTGGACTTCCTTGAAGTCTATTTCCTTTGTCAGATTGGGGAAATTCTCCTTCATTATTTTTTCAAAGAAGTTTTTGATTTTTTCCTCCTCCTCTTCTCCTTCTGGCACCCCTATGATTCAGATGGTGGAATGTTTAATATTGTCCCGGAGGTTCCTAAGCCTCTCCTCATTTTTCTGAATTCTTTTTTCTTCATTCTGTTTTTTCATTTCATTTTATTTTATTGTTGTTCAAGTACAGTTTTCTGCCTTTTCCCCCCACCACTCCCCCGACCCCAGCCATCTCCACCTCCCTCCCCTGATTCCACTCCCCTTGGTTTTGTCCATGTGTCCTTTATAGTTGTTCCTGAAAACCCTTCATCTTTTCCCTCCCATCTCCCCTCTGGTTACTGTCAGTTTGTTCTTAATTTCAATGTCTCTGGTTATATTTTGCTTGCTTGTTTGTTTTGTTGATTAGGTTCCACTTAAAGGTGAAATCATATGGTATTTGTCTTTCACTGCCTGGCTAATTTCACTCAGCATAATGCTCTCCAGTTCCATCCATGCTATTACAAAGGGTATAAGCTCCTTCTTTATTTCTGCTGCGTAGTATTCCATTGTGTCAATGTACCATAGTTTTTTGATCCACTCATTTGCTGATGGGCACTTAGGTTGCTTTAAGCACTTGGCTATTGTAAATTGTGCTGCTATGAACATTGGGGTGCATAGGTTCTTTTGGATTGGTGTTTCAGGGTTCTTAGGATATAAACCCAACAGTGGAATTGTCAGGTCCAAAGGCAGTTCCATTTCTAGTTTTCTGAGGAAATTCCATAGTGTTTTCCACAGTGGCTGCACCAGTCTGCAATCCCACCAACAGTGCACTAGGGTTCCCTTTTCTCCACATCCTCTCCAACACTTGTTATTTGTTGCTTTGTTTATGATGCTTGTTCTGACCAGTGTGAAGTGGTATCTCCTTGTGGTTTTAATTTGGCTCTCTCTGATATCTAGCAATGCTGAGCATCTCTTCATATGTCTCTGGACCCATTGTATGTCCTCCTTGGAGAAGTGTCTGTTCAAGTCCTTTGCCCATTTTTTAATTGGGTTGTTTGTCTTCCTGGATTGGAGTCATGTGAGTTCTTTATATATTTTGGAGATCAAACCCTTGTCTAAGGTATCATTGGCTGAGGTATCATTGTCTGAGGAACAACTGCTTGGGAGAATATATTTAGAGCATTTATAACCATTAAATGATTGGTATCCAGAATACATAAAGATCTTCTATAAACAAATTAGAAATAGACAAATAAATCAGAAAAAAAGAAGGTAAATGATGTGAACAGGCAATTCACAGAAGAGGGCACACAAATGGCCAATAAACATGTAAAAGAGGTTCACCCTTGCAACTAATTAGGAAAATACAAACAAAAACAAAAATTAGCTTCTACTTCATACCACCACATCCATAAAAATAAAAAGTCAGAAACTATCATGTTGATGGATGTCTGGCAAATTGAGAATAGAACTGAAACACTACTAATGAGAGTATAAGTTAGAGTAAGTGCAATTTGGCACCACAAATGAAGTTGAAAATACAAATACCTAGCCATTTCACTTTAGGAACATATACAAGAGAAAATTTCACTTGTGTTCCAGGAGACATTTGTTGTGTGTTGCAGGATTAGTATAATGGCAAAAACTAGTAACAACTTAATGTTCATCAAATTAGGATACATTCATATAATGAGGTACTGTATAGCTGCTGTAAATGAACTGGCTCTCCTCCAAAAATACTGAGATATTTTGAAATGAGAGAAAATTGTACAATTTTGTAAATGGTATGATACCATTTATATAAACATCCATATGAATATACATGAAACACAATAAATATATATGTGATGAAGTCGTTAGAACACCGAATGGAAAGATACTAATATACAAAATTCAAGACAGTGAAAGGACAAAGATAAATGGTACTGGAAAAAATACAAACAAACCTTTAACTCTATCTCTGATTTTTTTCTTGTATTTAAAAAAATCTGAAACAAAGACAAAATTCATGTGTTCTGCATACTTGATTACTTGTTATGTTTTCTCTGCATTTTGTACTTAAAATTCTGTTTAAATAGTAAAATAAATATATTACATGAGGTAAGCAAGAATTTGGAGAACCACACTTATTCATAGTTACTTATTAGAGGCTCTTCTCCCTCAAAGCACTTTGAAATGACCCTGCATCTGGTGTAGAATTGCTGTAGGGCCATTGTTTGAGTAAATATTGCTGTGTATAAAGATTATACATAGAATGTTATTGGAATAAATACTCCCACATATATATATACTATGTGATATGTACAGTATGTGATATAGAATGTATATATGAAAAAATATTACTTTTTGTATCGCTCAAGATACTGGTAGAACAAGTCCTTAATTAAAACTGCTAAGCACAGGCTAAGAACTGAGGAAGTACCCAAAGGAAAACTCTCTGTACTACCAGGTGAGATTCATATATCAAGACAGGTAGCCAAGACAACATAGGGTGATTAGGAGGCCTTAAGGAGAGATGGAGAAGATAGGATACTGCACCCTAGGCAGAGATTCCAACAGCTAAAATATCTAATTCAGGCTTCTGGCTGCACCTGATAGAGCAGAGGTAAACTTGGAGCAAGCCACCAAGAAAGGACAGCTTCACAGATCTCTTTATACCTCAGAAATACATTAAGGATCTCCATGAGCCTAGCTGTCTTGGAGAGGACCTGTAATGCATGGTGACCTTCTTGTTTTCAAACATAAAGCATCCAATAGACAAGTCCTAGGCCTGTCTCTCTCCTTATTCCTGTGGATAAGACTGTGGTTTGCTTAGAATAAAATTACATCTTCTATTGAAAACATTTTTCCTATCCTGTACATAGCAATACTACTGACACATAAACAGTAAGAGTGGACACTAACTTGTTCTCCTGTAATGGCAAACTGAATCTATGTTGTGTCATAAGTGCCATCTTTTTCCTTCCATCACTCTTACTCCCAAATGGTCACCATCAAGCATTATTGTAACATCATCATTCACATTTCTGAGCACTTTCCAAGAGCAAAGCGCAACAATACATGAAAGTGGAATAGAAAGGTATGATGAGTTGTGGCCCCGCTGATGAAGGGTTTGCAATTTGTCCTATATATTTAAGAAACCAAATAAAAATCCATGTATATGGTAAATGCCAATAGGAGTTCCAAATAGTATACACTTCAGGAGGTCAAGAGTGGTTGAGGTCTTAATAGAAGTTTCCATTGGTTAGCTAGAGCTTAGCATGGTTCTAAAAGACAAGAGCAGCATACATTGGAATCATGTTTGCATGATTTTTTTTCACAAAGGATGTTTTTAGATCAGGGATGGCAAATGGATTCATTTTAAGTGACCACTCCAATCAGTAGGTACCCAGCATGAAAAAGGACTAAGATTGCTTCTGGGCTGGCAGAAAAGGGCTGGCATCATTCCCAGGTATATGCCATGAATGCAGCTTGAGTAGGTGGCAGCATGTGTGTGCCATTTTTGTAAATCATTACGCTTGATTTATAAAATGGCTTTTCCCACTGAGTGAAATCATGCACACATTATCCATGTATGGTCCTACAACACTAAATTCAAGATTCTCACCCTGAGCAGTGTGGGTCAGTTGGTTGAGCATCGTCCCACAAAGCAAAAGGTTGCCAGTTCGATTCCCAGTCAGGGCACATGCTTGAGTTGAGGGTTTGGTCCTCAGTCGGGGTGCATGAGAGAGGCAACTGATCAATGTTTCTCTCCCTCTCTTTCTCCCTCCCTTCTCCTCTCTCTAAAAATAAATAAATAAAATCTTTAAAAAATGACTCTCTTCATATGAACTAGTAGACTTTTATAGCTTTATATCTAATTAATAGAGCTTTTTATCCTGAAGGTGGTTTCAACAGCCACATGGAATGTTACTGAGATGAATGTCTTTGTTCCAAGTATTGCACTAGGGTTTGCTATGTGGGTGGAATCCTGTGGGATGCTGGCAGTTTGTGGAATATTTATATGGAAGGAACTGGGTTAATAAGGTCACCATTTCTCTTTCTCTCTCCCCCTTTCTCTCTCCTTCCCCCATCATTCTACAATGCATGTGTACAAAAACCTTATTTCCAGAGCTTACATTCAATATTCTGATTTTAAAAAATCATTGTGACAGTGTATGTCAAAAAATGAGTCATACATGATTTCAAATTCTATAGATATTTTCCTCCAAAATTGTAACAACAATGATAATAACAACAATAAAACATTCATGTGCACACAAAACTTCTCTGAAAGATGATATGCAAGTTGATTTAAGTGCACAGTTTCTGTCTTAAAAAGCAGACATAAATACCTACATCACATTCCTATCAATCTCAAATTGGGTCATCAGCAAGACAATATAGAAAATGCAGTCTCTGCACTCGGAAATACCTCAGTGCAAATTCTGACTCCACCATTTTCTAACCATAAGACCTTGGATGATTTCTTCAAATATGAAGTGGCTTCAGTAGTAGTTGGCCCACAGGATTGTTAAAAGAATTAAATGATATAAATAGGTAAAGCACCTATTAAGTGTCTTGTACATAGTATGGTTTCAATACATTTAAGTTCCTTTCTTCTGTTTTATGCCATGTAGTACATACAGAATATCTGATTCTATCTCTAAAAATTCTCTCTAGTTTTCTATTCTACTTTCAGTTGTGAGCAAAGGGAAAAAGTTCCTTCATTTCTGAATGACTCTGCTTCTGTTTCTGACCTGACAACTTCCTTCTGGGAATGTAACCCTATGGCCTCCATGACCCTCCATGTCCTTCTCCACTTTTTGTCATCATAGGCAGCCCTTGCAGCTTTTCTAACTTTCAGAGTTGCCGTAGGCAACCTGGCTGATGTTTTTACTAATAATTGCAATGTTCAGAAAGTTATGCTTCCTGGTTATTGAAAAAAAGGAGAGTCTATACGTAATAGTAGAAGATTCAAATTTATATATTTCTTTCGATCAGGGATGATGTGTCATGTTTCTTTGTTCCCTGCCATGTCAATAGGTAAACATTTAGTCAATCTATATTTATTAGATTTAGTCAGTCTAATTATTTATTGGTTGATAATAGGAGAAGAAAGAGATAGCAGGAACTTGGACAAGGGGTCAGAGAAATAAAGGGTTTGAGAAAGAAAAAATGTGAGAAAACCTGGAAAAAGAATGCTAAAGGTGCAGTTGATGAACCGCAGCAGGTGATGGATTTTCAGCAAAACAGAAATAAAAAGTAAGGAAAAATAAACTCTGTGCCCCAGTTATCCAAATTAGTAATGGACAGTTTGTGGGCCATGAAATGTTTCATTGTGTACCGCTCTATTTTTTGGGGGTGCGCATGGCTTCCCTTATAGCCCACTAAGCACACACTTAAGGCTTTTTAAGTCCCTCATGAAAACTTTACCCCAGCCAGAAGTAATTTCCAGACTTTATTATGGTTCTGTTGGGAAATTTTATATACTTTCACCCCAGAAAAGATGTCAAGTATCACTGAAATCTCAGCTTCAATGACCTGAATAAAATTTGGAAGGAACTGTGATTTCTCAGAAAACTCTTTAAATGCTGAGCAGCTGATGCAGAATGCCACTTTATAAATAGTCACCTGCTGCTCATTGAGCAGTAGCAATGTGTATCAGATTGATAACAGTGATGCTTTTTTCCAGATTCTCCTCTGAGAAAAGTGAACTTTTCTCCCCTTATTTGCCTTGCCACAGAAACCCAGTGCAAGACACCTCCACCCCACACAAAGAGAGAAAATTACTTGACTCTTGAGTCAGTTGAGTGGCCTACATAAGCATTTCTTAAAGTAGTATTTTAGAGCATCTTAGTAAAACCTGTTGTGTAAGCATGCATGTGCATGCACACGCACTTACACTACTTTGGCTGTATTTTTACCCTACTCTCCCTTTTTATTCCTGCACCATTTTGGGGAACCAACACCTTCCTACATGAAGTTTCTGTATGGTACTGGCATCACTTCCTAGCCTTTAAAACCACCCGCCTAAAGGATCAAAATGATCAATTTCACTCTTTGAAAGCAAAACTCATCATTCATCTCTCTCTCTCTCTCTCTCTCTCTCTCTCTCTCTCTGGATTGCAAGAGTGCAGTCTCAGTCCTGAAAGTGACACCTCCTTACATTTTGTGTTGTAAGCCCTCCCTTGCTGCATCCACGTTCTGGCCCTGAGTCCACAGGAGCCATGAGTCTTATTGAAGCAAAGGGGCACAGTGCTGAAGAGAAATCAAGTTTCAAAACTCTGGGTCAGCACCTAAATTTTCAATACCTTGATGTCTTTATCTGCTCATTTCTGTCTCACAAATAACATTATTTACTCTTTTCCTAAAACCGAGCCCTTCCTAAAATAAGAAAGTTATAAAACCTCATTATATCACTTCAAGTTATCTGTCAAAAACATCAAATAGCCCTGGCTGCTGTGGCTCAGTGGATTGAGCGCTGGCCTGCAAACCAAAGGGTCACTGGTTTGGTTCCCAGTCAGGGCACATGCCTGGGTTGTGAGCCAGGTCAGGTCTCCACTGGGGGGCATGCAAAAGGCAACCGCACATTGATGTTTCTTTCCCTCTCTTTCTCCCTCTCTTCTCCTCTGTCTAATGTAAATAAATAAAATCTTTTAAAAAAATACCAAATGAATATATATGTATGCACATATATAGATATATATGTAATCTTAATGAGAACATTTCCGTAATCATTTTCAACCAAGTGAGTGAAAGAAAGTTCTCTCTCTTCCCCAAGTGCTGAAAAATGATCCAAAGTGACTTTCTATACTTTACTAAGGAAGCCTATTCAAATTAATGTAAGCCTACTTGTTTCTCACAAGTAGAACTTTTATTTCCCTTGTTTGCATATAGATGAGTGTTTAAACTTTTCATCCACATGTAGTAATATCACAGGCTCTGGGTTATTTGTCAAGTAAACAAATCAACATGTGAAGTCCTCATGCACAAAAGATATAAATATTTCCTAATCATTATCAATGTCTTGCCTTATTTATCTGGCCCCTAGTTTGAAAGTCATCATTCTAAAAGCCTTCAACAATTTCACTAATGAGGCTCAGGTTCTAGCAGAAGCCTGGGGATGGGAGGCAAAGAAATATAACTATGGCAGGAATGCAAGGAAGGCAAGCTCTAGATGCCAGCTCTACCAGAAAGGCATTGTGGCACCTCATAGAAGTCACTTAACCTCTCAGACCCACATCTTTTTACTCATTTTAGATAGTGCCAGTCCAATGAACCTTCACAGCTCAAAATCTTTATGATATAGAGAGAGTTGGGTTTCTTCTCCTCTTCCTAGTTCAAAACCTGGTCAGCTATAAGAAGAATACAGTTTTGGCACCAGAATGGGTGGTAATAATGGGGTTATGCAAATACTGCAGAAGCACAGTGGTCTTGGATTGCCTCTTACCCTGGAAAGATCTGACTATCACCATACGAGCTCCCTCTCAGGCAGCCCCCTTGTGATTCAGGAAGATTATTTGTCTACAACAAGGCTTTCCCACTGACATTCCTTCAGTGAGAAGAACATGGCTTTAATTTTGCAATGTGATTAGGTTAAATTCTTCTCCTTAAACAGTTGTATGAGGCTTTGGCTGCACATATGCATCACCTGGGGAACTTTAAAAAATAACAATATCTAGGTCTCACTCCCAGATACTGATACTGGTCCAGGGTATAGCCAAAGCATTAAGATTTTCAAGCCCCCCCCCCAGATGTTTCTAAATGCAACCAGATTTCAGAACCAGTACCGAGGTGATTTAGTACAGTGATTCAAAAGCCTGGACTAAGATCCCTGTTAAAGATTCATATTAAAACAAAAGAGGAGGAAAGAAAGATACCGCCTGGGAAGAGGAGCAAAGTAGAAATGAATGGCTGAAGGAGGAAGGATTAGGCAGGTACTGAGACAATGTCCACTATCCTCATAAAGCAAGTGCTGAACAAATACTGCTGGTGTGCAGGCAGCTGACTCCCCAGCTTGGCTTCTGGCTTCATGAGAGCCCAGGGGACAGCAAAGCTAATCCTGTGCAGAGATGTGTCTGTTTTCCATCTGCCTCTCTGCAGTCCCTCCATAAACACTGCCTGGTGTGGGGACTACTAAGGGGGCACACTCTCTCCCTTTGCCACACTGGGCTAGGCACATGTGCTCAAGAACACAACCTGGCTGCTGAAAACAGGAGCTGAGCCCCCCTGAGGACATTTTGATTTTGGTAGCCAGTAGACTTGACTCTCAGACAAATAATTACATTTCCCAAGCCTGAGCTTTAATTGCCTTTTTTTGCAAAACAGACTCCTAGGCAGTTTAAAAGAATTGATCTGGCAAAGGCATTTTTTAGTTGAGGTATTACACTAAAAGCAGTCACCTGAGAACAAAAAAGTGATAGGATTAGAAACTGACAGGCCCATAAACTCCAGAGCACTCAGAGAGGTACCTCATGTTATATAGCACCTTAAAGTTTAACAAACATTCCGACATACTCTATTGGGTTTGGTTCAGAGCATTTCCATGAGGTAGATAAAGCATTAAATATCTTTTGTTTGAACACAAGAACATGAAAGTTCAGAGTGTCTTAGAAACTGATCCAAGGTGTCACAGCCATTGTGCTGGTTCTGGACCTATTTGTTCTCAGTCTAATATCCTTGTTCTTTACCTGTTCTGCTTTGAATGGCAGGAGCTTGACCCATGAAAGCCAAACTTCTGAGGAGGCTCTCACATCAGCTGAGTCCAGACAATGGAAGAAATGGGTGGGACACTGGATGGAAGGAGGAAGCAGCTGGGCCACCCTTCTTGCCTCAGATAGCTTCTACTATAGGGGTCCTGTCTTTTCCCTTGCTGAACAAACCCATCCTGGTGCCAGCTTAGGCTGGTTGACTCTGGTTCCTCAGTGCCTGAGTCATAGCTTGCTCCCCTGCTCACTGTTTTTCTGTTTTCCTGCTGTTGCTAATCTCTAGTTGCTAAGTGGCTTGTTTGGCTTCTCAGCAATTCCTTTACCTGAGTAACCAGCTCCCTGCATTAAAGTGCTCTGTGTTAAACACTCAAGAGAGTTCTGTTTACTGGCTAGACTCTGTATCAGGCAGGTCTGGCAGGAAACAGATGGTGCACTCAACAGGGGAACTGAAGGGAGCTGAATGAAGAGTCTGTTTACACAAATGTGGGCAGGTTGAAGGGAAGTGACAGGGCATGCATGGTGGGGAACTGTTAAGGACTCACCTTCTGTGGGCTAGCAAGGGCAATGGGAGGATGTTATTATTACCAGAATCAGGTAAGAGCTACAGTCTTGGAAGAGAAACCTGAAATGAGCTGTGGTTACAAGTAGAGGAAGTTAGGAGCTGCTAAATTCACATCCTAAGAGGGAGCAAAATAAATATCTTTCTCTCCTCCCACCCTCCTATCTCCTGCTGGTGTCTCACTAACCAAAGCCAACTAAAAGCCAAGGGGTAAGGGTGATGCAGTCCATCGAAGTCAGTCCCTAGGGGCACAGTCAGGGCAAAGAAGTGAGGAAAGGTGTGTGTGCATGTGTGCTTGTGTGTGTGTGTTGGGGGAGGAGGAAATAAGTGGAGAGCCGCCAAATTGACTTTGACTAATATAGCCAATAAAATGTTGAGTCAGCCTGGCTGGTGTAGCTCAGTGGATTGAGTGTGAGCCTATTAACTAAAGGGTCACTGGTTTGATTCCCAGTCAGGGCACATGCCTGGGTTGCAGGTCAGGTCCCCAGTGGGGGCCATGTGAGAGGCAACCACACATTCATGTTTCTCTCCCTCTCTTCCCCTCTCTCTAGAAATAAATAAAATAAATAAATAAATAAGTATCTTTAAAAAATAAACAAAATAAAATGTTGAGTCAGGACTAGTACCCTGATGTTCTAATTTCATGTTCCAAGTTGTTCTATTTCACCAGGTTGATTATTCACAAGATAAATATGACACATAAATCTTTATCTTTGTAATTCTTTTTTTGCATAGAATGTTTTCAATATTTAGGCAATTCAAGCTTTTACCTGTTACTCTGGGATGTTAACACCCTCTCTGGGCATGGTGCCTTCTCAAGGAAGAGTTACCTGATAGATAGGTCTCTTAAGAATATTTCATTCTGATCAAGGAGATGTTAGGTGATTCTGATTTTTAGAATGTGTGTGTGTATGTTGCTTTCATTGTTTTAAATGAGCAAATAGATTTATCATTTTAAAAATTGTACCCTTTTATTTTCAGGCTTTATAAAAAGATGATTTTTAGGACAACTATGCCTTCAACTCTCAGCCTCATTTCTTGATTTTATATAATATTCCAGAGTTTCTACAAATAGATAATTTCAAATAGAGACCCTTGTTTTACACACAAGGAAACCTGAGCCCCTAAGGAAAGTAACCTATCCCAAGTCTCCCTGCTAGCTGGGGACAGAGCTGAGACTACACCCAGATCTCCTGCTCACAATGCAGACTGGTTTTGCCTTTGCAAAAACAGTACTCACTGCCTTTTCCGCTGGAAGCTTTTGTTAGGCTAATAGCCCTTCAGGTAGAAAGGCAAAGAGAGGGAAAGGGACGGGGGAGGGTGAGATGAGTTGGCTGTGAGGCACAGAGTGGGTGACAACAGGAGGATAGAGGGGAGCACAGCTGTGAGAAGAGCTCGCTGGAGGAGGATGAGGGCTCAGCAACCAACATATTGAATACATAAAAGTAAACACAGAATACAGTGACCCTCCATTGCTGTTCTCTGGGCAAATGAATCTGGATTTATTTGTTTTTACTAAAACTAACATCTGTAGAACCATGATGGGCTGGGGTTTTGCCAGACTCAAAGTGCTTTATTGGTTTCTGCACACTGTGAGGTTGCCCTCCCCCCATTCAGTAGTACAGACCTTGTATAGACACAGGCTTTGTCTCAAGAGGAATGCACAGCTGAATTGGATCGCTTAATGTTCTAGAGTTGATCTGGTAATTTCTGGGGGAAATGCCAGGGAATGTTCCTTATAATTTCACTCAGGCACATTTAAATACTTAGTATTTTTGTGTGTCTGAGAATCCAGTTTACCTTTAAGTGGTATAACTGTGTGGCTGGGTCAGGTTGTCTTCTAAAGTGACAAAAAGCTCAGGTACAAAGCCCTGAGTAACAGGAGAAAATAAAATGTGGGGAAATGAGAAAAATCAATAAGCCCCATTCCTGGTAAAGCTCTACTCACAGCCACAGCACTGTCCCCTCAATATTTAAAATCATGTCACCCCACAAAATATTTCAGCAGCTATGAGCTGAAGAAAAGAAAAAATGCCTAGAGGGAAAGCATACCCTCTTCTTTCCTTTTCCTTTTGTCTTTCCCTCCCACTAATTGGGTGTCCCCACAATGTCCTGCTACTCTGATTCTCTGAAGTCTCTGGTCACAGGCAGCATGGTACTTAGACCCTTCCCTCAAGCTTCAAATGACCTCTCCTCAGCCCATCAATAACACCCCCATTCCTTGAGGGCCCTGCATTTGCAAAAATGGCCTTTAAAATCCCACCCTGAATTTTTTTTTTCTAAACTTCTGGTCACTGAGAAAATCAAGGTGATTTTCTAATTTATACTAATGTATGAATGGCTTATGAAAGTTAGATATTTTAGTCCTTTTAAGGGTATTTGCAATTTGAAAAGTATGCACTAAGGCTTTCCAGCTGTGATGACGTCCTCAGGACAACATGCCTCTCACTAAGGATATCCATCCCTCTCCAGAAGAGAAGAGGAAACACAAGAAGAAGCACCTGGTGCAGAGCCATCAGTTCCCACACCATGATGTGAAATGCCCAGGATGCTTTAAAATCACCACCATCGTCAGCCATATACAAACAGTAGTTTGGTGTGTTGCCTGCTTCACTGTCCTCTGTCAGCCCACAAGAGGAAAGAGCAAGGCTGACAAAGGATGCTCCTTCAGAAGGAAGCAGCACTAAAGCACCTGAATCAAGGTGAGTGGGGAACCATCCCAATGAACACATTTTTTATTTAAAAAAAAATAGACACTGAGAATGAAGCCAAGAGATGGCTTTTGGGTGATAGATAAAGAACTGGCCTTGGAATAAAGAGTCCAGGTCTCAGATCTGCTACCTTCATCAGTGACTTTAAGCTAGTGACTTATACTATCTCCTTTGCCAAACCTCTGTCTCTTCATCTACAAAAATGTAGATAATTATCTTAATCATAAGATTATTGTGAATATTAAGTGAAATGATGTGTGTAAAAGTGCTGGGCAATTCATGCACTCTACGCAAATATAAGGTATTATATAACTCAAATATTTCATCAATAATGATAAAATTCTAAGCACTATGATAGAACATGGCCTTCCTGTTGCCATTGCCTTTATATTATAATATGTTCTAGTCAAAAATCCATCTTACTAAGGTAAATGCAATGGGTGGAAAGGACTGTTCATTGGATTTTTCCAAGCATAAGTACTAAAATTATGGCTACAGTAGTAAAATGAGATCAGCCCAGTCCAGGTAATTGTCTGTAACAATTCCTGGAGAATTGTTTTAGTTCTGAACTTTATGAAGGTAACCAAAGAGATAGTTTAGAAAGAAGTATCTGAATGTACACAAAATCCATTAAGAGGAGGCTGATAAATATAGTGTCAGCAGACAACAACCAAGAAATTGCTGGCAAAACAAAATCAACTCATCACAAATTGTCTAGTTGATATTTCATTGCTATTTATATTTATTATATCTACTTCAGTTGTAATAATACTGAAGAGCTAGACAAATACTGAAGGAAAGTTGAGTGATACCTCCACTTCTGCCTATTTTCCCCCAACAGGAAAGTTCTTTGCTTACTATCCAGAAAGATCCAGCCAAGTATGCACCCTGAACTTTCCCAGGGACATCTCTACCCATCATCCAGACAGTCACCCTTAAAAAACATTCACGCATACTCCCTCTCAGCTTGGAAGGAGTGGCTGATATCATGTGACTATTTTGTGGACAGGACTTTAGTTTTCCCTAGCACTTTGAGTTTCATGAGTCTGTGATTTATTAAACCCCAAATCAGGATGTGTACCCTATAAAAATGTATTTAATTTGTGAGACTCTTTATGTAGAAAGTCTGACAAATCACACATTTAGAAATTGCCTTAGTTGAAATAAAAGTTCAATTACATTAAATGGGTCCATCTTTAAAAATCTAAATCCGTACTGTCCAATAAACTTTCTGTAATGAAGCTTTGTGCAGTATAACTATCATAGCCAATGAGGTCTATGTGAGGCATGATTACTGCTAATCGAAAACTTTCTATAATCACTGAAATGTCCTAGATCTGTACTGTTCAATACGATAGTCATTAGCTATGTGTGGTTATTAGGCAGTTGAAATGTGGCCAGTGCAATTAAGGAACCAGAATTTTATTTTATTTATTTTATTCTTTAAAAGATTTTATTTATTTATTTATTTTTAGAGAGGGGGGAGGGAGGGAGAAATAAAGAGAAATATCCATGTGTAGTTGCCTCTCGTGCGCCCCCTACTGGGGACCTGGCCCACAACCCAGGCTTATGCCCTGACTGGGAATCAAACTTGGTAACCTTTTGATTCACAGGTAGGCCCTCAATCCACTGATCCACACCAGCCAAGGCTAGTTTATTTTATTTTAATTAATTTAAATTTCTATAGGCACATGTGGCTATTGGCTACCACGACAGTCAGTACAGATTTTGGAATATATAGTAGCCTCACTTCCCTCTATTATGACTTTCTTTTCTGGTTACACCTTTGTGCCATCTTCTCTGGGGGCTTCTTCACAATCCTCTAACACCATAAAATGATTATACTCGCTGATATGAGACTTGAAACTAGCATAAAAATGTGTGCATTCTGTATACAACTATATCACATGTCAAGAGTTACATCCTGGGCCCTAGCTGCTGTGGCTCAGGGGATTGAGCGGAAGCCTGTGACCCAAAAGGTCACCTGTTTGATTCCCAGTTGGGGCACATGCCTGGGCTGTAGACCAGGTCCCCAACTGGGAGCGTTTGAGTTTTTTCTCTCTCACATCCATTTTTCTCTCCCTCTCTTTCTTCCTCCTCCCCCTCTCTCTGAAAATCAATCAATCAATCAATAAATGAATGAATAAAAAAATAAATAATATTTTGTAAAAAGAGTTTCATCCTAGAAACTTAATACAGTTGCATTTAGGAGATTTATTATTTAACTAACTTTAGGATAGCACTTACTGTGTCAAGCACCAAATGCTTTATCAATATGAACCTATTTAATTTCCATTACAAACCTATTTGTTAGGTTCTCCTTTCAACCCCAATTTACAGATGAAGAAACTGAGGTATGAAGAAGTCAATAATTTGCTCTGCATGTCATGGTTAGCAGAGTGACAAAGTTGAGATTCAAACCTAGGGAGTCTGACTTTAAAGTCCATCTAGTATTAGTTCCCAAGGTTCCAGCTTCTCAATCAACCTAGTTCTGCTCAGCAACCATTATCTTCTGAATTCCCACAATACTTACCTTCTGTACACATCACCTAGCATGGAGTAGAGGGTTTCTGCTAGATCCTATTGGTGCCAGGATACAGAAATAAAGTGAAGGAGTGGCACCCCTCATGGAGATGAAGGTACCACAGTAGTAGGGAATCCTCAGCAGTGAATAAGTAGAGAAAGGAGGAAAAATATGAGATTGTTAATCTCCTCCCCTACTCATTATTATCCTGCCACGAAGAAGAAAATACCTTAAATTATATATGACTTAATCTTTCTTGAAGTACACTTTTTTATTGTTTATTCTATTACAGTTGTCCCAAATTTTCTCCTTTGCCCGCCTCCACTCTGCCACTCCAGAAGTACAGTTTAGCATTCTGCATTGAACCTCAAGACTGCATGATGACATTATCTCCAAATTCTGCTCTGCTGTTCTCCATTTTCTTTTGTTTTTACGATGTGTTCTTGGAATCTCTGCTAATAACCCCTACTTATTTAATTCAAGCCATGAAAATTCTGGGGCACCCCAGACTTAAGCTGCTCTCAAATGAAACCAGAAGAATAATGACAGCTAAGTTTCTGGAATCTGGAATCTGGAAAATTGGCCTGTCAAGAGCCAATTTTTCCATGCATAAAAGGAACACCAACAGTTTTCATGTGAAAGCTTTATCTTGACCCTGATAAGTGCTGTATGGAATGATCCCCAGAATTTTGCTAGCTTCAGTTGAAACAGCAAAACAGACCAGATATCCAAATGTTCACCTTAACAGAATCATTCAACTTCAGTGCGGGGACACAGAAACGTCAAAGAATGTAATGGTTGGTTGGTTCTGAAATGAAAACCAGTTTCAACCAATGATCCTTCATTACTCAGTAACATGCAGAGGAAAATTGACCATCTCCCTCCCCTTTTCTTCAATTATACTGCATTCCAAAGACCACACTTTAATTTACTAGGAACGAGTCAACTTTTTTAATGTTTTCAGGGAAAATTGAGAAGAGAAAATTTAAAGAAATATAGATGACAGGTAAACAGTTGTCTGAAATACGTTCTTCAGGAGGAGAAGACTCTGCCATCTATAATGTCAGCCTGGAAACAAATATTTCTGTATTTCAAAATATTCCTGTAGTGATACTTTAAAAAAAAAAGCTTGTAGTGGAAATAATGTAGACATGTCCCACTTCAGCTGAAATTTAGAGAAAACAAAAGCCATATAAATAAAAAGGCTGAGACAGTGGTTGTCTGACTTAACTACAACTTGCATTTGACAAATTTGAATGATTTGTCTTGCTATTTCAGCAAGACAACAGTGTCCCTTCCCCAGTAACTAAATTGTTGTAATTAAGATATGACAGAATAGTGATGAGTAGAAAGAAGTTCACTACTGGTCAATGCTTCCATGATGTGTTTGTGAGAAATATGAACCATAGCATGGCCCTGAAAAAGGCAAGTATGATTTAACAGATTGGAAGCATTAGTGATGGATGAAGGAACAATTGATATCTTTTTATGCCTGGTCTTATTCATTTCTATTTTCACTGATTTTTGACAAATATATGCTGTAGGATTTAGTATAAAATACTTCATTGGTTTAGATCATTAAATAAATATACAATATTTAATGGGGAATGGTTAATTTTTACAAGGTCACCATAGAAATTAAAATTTACTCAGTTCATTAACAATTTGGAATTTTATTTCTTTCTGACAATAATGTAATGACAACATCACGGGTAAAATTAGTTATTTCATCATGGCTTTTGCATGGTAAATGCGAGCTTTGAAAAACTGCACTACATGCATGCACACAAAAACTCTAGTAACCATGAATTGAGATATAGTGAACCACTGGAGTCTTTTAAGATCACACATTGTCAAATTGTGCATTAGCAATATATCAGTTGCAATTACAGTGAAAATGACACCTTGACTTAATATGAGTGCTATTTCCTTTCCTTAAAAGATTTATTTGAATATGATGAGAGCACACTAAGTACCCTGGGGTTTTTATTCAAGCCTGTGAATTGCATACTTAATGTATGCCCACACTATTTTTAGCTGAGCTTTTCTCCATTACTTATGAATGGAGAAAAATATGCTTCCTATTATATAATATTTGATGATTATTGATTTGCATATAACTTAATATGTTAAATCACTAATTTTTTAATTATAAAAAGCATTAATATAAAACTAGCAACTAAAATAATATTTTAGATTTATATGGCATATCTACCTACTGAATATCTCTGCCTGGATTATGGGCACCTTATACTCAGATCGTCCAAATTTGAACTCTTTATATTCACACAGAATTTGTTCCTCCTCCTCTGTTTCCTGTCTCAGTTAATACTATCACCAGTCACCCAGCTGTCCAAGCCAAAAACTGGGCACAATCTTAGATTACCCTCACTGCCTCATTCAGTTCACCACCAAATCTGATCAATCCTACCTCCTTGATATCACTCAGCTGTGTCTTTGATCTCCATTGCCACTTTCTTATTTTAAGCCAGAACCATTCCATGGATAGATTCTTGCCAAAGCCTCTTAACTGGCCTCTATGTCTCTGGGATTGTTCTCATATTGCCCTTGAGTATGTCCAAATTTGTGATAATGATCTACAAATTCATGACCTTACCCTTTCTCCTTGATTATTAGTATTACTTCCCCCCTCTCTGCCTGACACCCTGGGCTGGTCCTCCCCACTTCTCCTTCCCCCTTACTCTTACTCTTCTTTCAGGGTCCTGGAGTAGTGAGCCCTCTTCCTCGAAGCCATCCCTCTCTCCTCGACATTCTCAGGCTAACTACTTCTCCTTATCACACAAATGGCATTTGTTACACTGTACTGTAATTGGTAATTTACTTGCCTGACTCACAGTGCCTTGAGAGGGAAGAATGGGTCCTTTTCAAGTTTGTATTTCCAGGGCCCAGCACATCTTTTATCAGCCTGCAATAAATAGTTGCTAAATGAACACATGAAATCTAGTATACCTCATACATAATGTTCCCTTCTTGGGTGAACGAGAACTTGTTCTAAAGTGAAGGCAAGGTTGACAGGACAGATGATGCTGGGTACATGTTCTCCATAGCTCTTTTGTGCACATCTTATAAGCAGAGACACTGACTGCCTTTGTTCCAGACTAACTTTTCAAAGATCTTTGTATAGCAACAGCCTTAGAATTAGATATAGTGTTTCCATTCAGAGTAAAGGGCAGGTTTGTTTACTATCTCATAATAAAAAAGTTAATTTCTCCCTCTAGAGCAAAGGTCAATCATGCTTACTGATCATTATAAAACATCAAGTTCCTGCCCTGGCTGGGTAGTTCAGTTGGTTAGAGCATTGTCCCATGCCAAGGTTACAGATTTGATCCCCAGCCAGGGCACATACAAGAATCAACCAATGATTGCATAAATAGGTGGAACAACAAATCGATGTCTCTCTCTCTCTCTCTCAAATCAATAAATACAAAACAAAAAAATAAAAGATCAAGTTCTCTGAGCTCAGAATTCCTCTCCTGTAATGTAACTCGCATATGTGTGTCATCTGATCCTCTTGGTGTTGCTCTATGAGAATTGAGACTTAGGGAACCAGTTCAAAAGCTGCTTTTCTGGCTACTGCTATTGATGTGGGAAAGAAAGTGTCCTTTGTTTCTGACCTAGGAGTCTCATATCTTCAGTAAGCATCCATGAAACTGTGCTAAGCTAACATGTTAACTTACAAATAATGTAAAATTTCAAACTTTTTGCTGTTCTTGAAAGTGCTAACATGGGATAACACTATATATATCCTGGATATCAACTTTCCTAGCAAAGCTAGAAAAGAACACTACATTTCATGGGATTGGTGGTGGTCTTATACTGGGGCGATGAGTTTGTCTGATGATACGAGAAAAATAAATTGCCCAATTAATGTCACAGGTCATCTTCCTCAGAGGTTAAGTAGTAGCATGATTGAGTGATGTGGGCTGAGTTATAGCTATCTACATAGCTCCTGCCAACTGTTGCCCCAACAGAATGAGCAATACTTTTTAGCAAGTAAAGGAAACCTTAAATATAGATTTTTTAAGTCTTTTTTCTATTGTTGTTCAAGTACAGTTGTCTCCATTTCCCCCTACCACTCCCTCCCACCCCAGCCATCCCCACCTCCCACCCTTGATCCTACCCCACTTTGGCTTTGTCCATGTGTCCCTTATACATGTTCCTTGGTGGCCCTTCCCCCCTTCCCCCCCATTATCCCCTCCCACCTTCCCTCTGGTTACTGTCAGTTTGTTCTTATTTTATAAGAAATATTCTGGTTAATAAATGTTGAGAATTCATATTTTTAATAACACATTTTACATTAAGCTAAACAAAAGCTTACTGCTATGTGCCACCTCTGAATTAGAACAAATGGAAAATTGCCTAAGTCTTGTGAGCTATTTGTTCACAGGTACCAGGAGGAAAGTGAGGTTCATATATAGATGCCAATTAAGTAAAGGTTGAATAGGATCCTTATCCCAACTCCCTATCTCTGAGATAAAAGTATCCATCTTCTTTCCTCTTCCATGTATGGTCTATTGTTGACTGCATATTTTTTGCTTATTTTTCTCTAATTATAGGCTCCATTTGTGTTTATGTAAGCCAGATTTCACCCAAGTTGATTCACGGTGTTTAAAAAAATCATAAGACAGCCCTGGCTGGTGTGATTCAGTGAACTGAGTGCCGGCCTGCAAACCAAGGGGTTGCTGGTTCAATTCCCAGTCAGGGCACATGCCTGGGTTGTAGGCCAGGTCCCCAGTTGGGGGCATGTGAGAGGCAATCACATGCTGATGTTTTTCTCCCTCTCTCCCTCTTTTCCCCTCTCTCTAAAAATAAATAATGAATAGAATCTTAAAAATAAAACTTTAAAAAATCATATGACATAATAATAAATAATGATATCTAACATTTGTTGAGCACTTGCTGTGTATCAAGCACTATACCAAGAAATTCTCATACATTATCTCATTTAGCTCTCATAACAATCCCTATTTTAGAGTTGAGGAAAAAAATAGCTGATAAGGTAGTTCCCAGGGTGGGGTGGGAGGGGAATAGGGAGTTGTTTAATAAATATAGAGTTTCAGTTTTGAAAGATAAAAAGAGTTGTGGAAATTGCACAATAATGTGAATGCATTTGACATTACTGAACTGTATATTTAAAATGGTTAAGAAGGTGAATTTTATGTTATATGCATTATGGCACAATTTTTAAAATAAATAAATATGAAAAATTTAAAAAGACTGGAAGAATACAAGCCAGTATGGAAGCATTGGTTATATTAAAGGAGTACCATTGAAATGGCAATATTGAGAGGGTGCATTTTATCTAGTGTACCTTTCCTTTTTTTCATGAATAGGATTTTTTATTTGTCTCCATTAAATATCTAAATTTAAACAGATTCTTGGACTGGGGGCTCATATCCATCAGCTCCTTCAACTTTAGCGCCTGTCTCATCCCCAGTAGCTTTTCCAGCACTGCTACCTTCACCATGAAGCCCCATGAGTTTTCCCAGTTCAAACTTGGGCTTCTTCAGCATTTTGACTTTTCTAACAAAGACATCATGAAGTGGATAAACAGATTGGCAAGGCTTTTCTATGTCTTTCCCAATGTGATCTGGGATCAATTTATTGACTGCTTCTTTCAGTCATTTGTCTGCACCTCTCGGGTCATGATTTCCATCATCTTCTTCCGGATTTGGCAGACCTTGATGCTGAGCATGGAGGTCTTCTGAATCTGATTGTTGCGTTTTTTAGTAAAATCAACATGGAATTGATGAAGCAAATAACCATCGGTAGTCTTGACATCAACAAGAGCTTCAATCCTGGTCTGCCAGTTTTTGACCATGGAGCACATTTTGTCATGGGTAAGATCCGTGCCATGGAAATTAGTTAATCCATTTTTAACATCCTCAGTAATTAGCTTGAATTTTCTAAATGCAACTTCATCATTCTGCAGAGCAACTAGGCTCACTTCAAAAAATGACCCTTGAGACCATGAGATGCAATTTTGGTTCCTTGAGTTCTTGTGACTAGTGTTTTTCCAATATTTCTTATATTGAGCATAGCTGGTGCTTTCACGTCATACCAATCTTTCTTAGAAAATGAGTTAACCACTTTGTTCCTGGCTCATTTTTTGCTGCTTTTCTAAGGTACTTGTTCTTGCCGACTGCCATGGTGTTACTCAGAGAGCCAAAAGGTGTTGCACTTTTCCCATTTATGAATTTGCAACAATAAACATAAGAAATAGTTGAGATTGGGGTTAATGGGTGAATACTGTATGAAATACCACATGCAGCATACCAATGTGTCCATTTCTGGAGCCATCTCTTCCTTTGTTTTCCAGCTTCTGCTGTGCCTTCCACATCACTTTGTTCACAAGCAGCCATCTGGTTGGGTTCATTGAACACTAGTGTACAATGTCCCAGAAGATATAAAGTTGTGATTATTTTAAGTGATACATAAACCCATTTAACAACCCAACTTACATAGTTTCACTATGGCCAGGAGCTTAAGGCCACTATTATAGGCTTCTCTGCTCCCTCTTTCCTCGGAGCCCAACAACTCTGTCCCCACAAAGAATTAAATCATACTTTTTGGTGAACACATGAATATTCATTAAGCAATGACTGCACAAAAAACAGGAAATGGGTTTCTTGAGTCAAGTTCACAACTTTTTGGGAGGTGAAAATGTTGAATTGGAGAGAAAAAATTTCCAGTAACTTTGTAGAGCAGACTCAGCTTATATTAGTGAGAGGTTCCTGTGTTTGGCAGGCATTGGCCAGTTGAAGTTAGAGCTAGGAATTTCCCCTTCCAATGTGAATGTATACATAAGGATCATTAGGTAATAAGTGTACATAAAATACATTTTTAAAGACGATAAAGAGAGACTTTTGAGAGGGTTGCTGCAAGGTGGAAGAAACCATTAATATAGAGATAAGACCTGCAAGCAGCTCCCATAACATATATTTTAATACTCAGGTTATTAGCATCACATGCCATTCAGAAATGTATAAAAATATTTTATTGTTAATCCTTGTGGCATACCTAGGGCTATGTTTAATCACACAATTGAAAGTTTTGAAATACATAAAATAATGAAATGTGTTCAAGTCTCCCTTTTATTCAGTAGTGGGCCAGTGGATGGCTTTTAAGCTTCCCCACTAATAATTATAATGCACTGAATAGAAAACCAGGAGTTCTGGGGACAGCCAGATTTGGTGGTGTTAAACACTGAAACAATGCAGCAGTGTTACATTCTCTTGCTACAGATATCTGATATTCTGCTATCATTGTAAAATAGCTTTATTTTTCTAGGAGAGCTTCAAATTTAAATATTCTGTCCTACTATCAAAAAGGGTCGAATATATGGTGATGGAAGATTTGACTTTGGGTGGTGGGCACATAAGGCAATACACAAATGATGTGTCATAGAATTATATACTTGAAACCTATATAATTTTATTAATTAATGCCACTCCAATAAATTTCATTAAGACTAAGAAATTGCTTGGAATATTTTTTCCAACCTTTCACTTTCAGTCTGTGTATGTCTTTTGTTCTGAGGTAGGTCTCTTGGAGACAGTAAATATGCAGGTCATGTTTTCTTATCCATTCTGCTACCCTATGTCTTTTGATTGGAGCATTTAATCTATCTATATTTAAGGTTATTATTGATAGGTAGTTATTCTTTGCAATTTTTTCCTTTTGTACCTGTGTTCCTCTCTCTCTCACTCTTTTTCCATCCTCTTCTTATAGCAGCCCCTTAAGAATGTCTTGCAGTGCTGATTTGGTGGAGGTGTATTCTTTTAGCCTTTTGTCTGGGAAACTCCTTACTTCACCTTGCATTAAAAATTAGAGCCTTAATTTCAATGTCTCTGGTTATATTTTGTTTCCTTTTTTTTCTGTTGATTATGTTCCAGTTAAAGGTGAGATCATATGGTATTTGTCCCTCACTGCCTGGCTTATTTCACTTAGCATAATGCTCTCCAGTTCCATCCATGCCATTGCATAGGGTATAAGCTCCTTCTTTCTCTCTGCTGCGTAGAATTCCATTGTGTAAATATACCATGGTTTTTGGATCCACTCGTTTGCTGATGCTCACTTAAGTTGCTTCCAGTACTTGGCTATTGTAAATTGTGCTGCTATGAACATTGGGGTGCATAGGTTCTTTTGGACTGGTGTTTCAGGGTTCTTAGGGTATAATCCGAGCAGCGGAATTGCTGGATCAAAAGGCATTTCCGTTTTTAGTTTTCTGAGGAAATTCCATACTGTTTTCCACAGTGGCCTCACCAGTCTGCATTCCCACCAAGAGTGCACTAGGGTTCCCTTTTCTCTGCATCCTCTCCAACATTTGTTTGTGGATTTGTTTATGTTGGCCACTCTGACTGGTGTGAGATGGTACCTCATTGTGGTTTTAATTTGCATCTCTCTGATGGCTAGTGATGCTGAGCATCTTTTCATATGTCTCTGGGCCCTCTGTATGTCTTCCTTGGAGAAGTGTCTGTTCAAGTCCTTTGCCCATTTTTTAATTGGGTTGTTTGTCTTCCTGGAGTGAAGTCCTGTGAGTTCTTTATATATTTGGGAGATCAGGCCCTTTTCTGAGGTATCATTGGGAAATATGTTTTCCCATACTGTTGGTTCTCTTTGTATTTTAATGCTGTTTTCTTTAGCCCTGCAGAAACTTTTTATTTTGATGAGGTCCCATTTGTTTATTCTTTCCTTTATATCCCTTGCTTTAGGGGACGTGTCTGTGAGGATGTTGCTGCGTGGAATATCTGAGATCTTCCTGCCAATGTTTTCCTCAAGGACTTTTATGGTGTTACGACTTAGGGGATAGTGGGGAGAGGGGTCTATAAGAGGTACTATAAAGGACACAAGAACAAAATCAAGGGGGAGGGTAGAGGTGGGGGAGGGAGGTGGGACTGGCTGGGGTGGGGTGGAGGGATGGGGAGAAAATGCAGACAATTGTAACTGAATAAAAATAAATAAATTAATTAAAAAAATTAGAACCTTGCTGGATAGAGCAGTCTTGGTTGCAGGCCTTTGATTTTCACTACTTGGAATATTTCTTGCCATTACCTTCTGGCTTGTAGTGTTTCTGTTGAGAAATCAGCTGATAGCCTTATCAGATATCCCCTGTATGTTACTGTCTATTTCTCCCTTTTGTTGCCTTTAAGATTCTCTCTTTGTCTTTAAAGGGAAACTGACAGTGACCAGAGAGGAGGGGGGTGGGGGGTAATGGGAAAAAACAGGAAAAGGGCAAGCCAAGGAACAGGGATAGAGGACTCATGTGCACAGACAATATGTGGGGACATTGACTGTGGAAGTAGGGGGTTATGTGGCAGAGGAGAACAATGGGGGAAAAGGCCAGACAACTGTAACTGAACAGCAATAAAAAAAATAAAATGTTTATTTTTCTTCAAAAAATAAAATTGGTTATGAGATTTAAAAAAACGAGAAATGGTTTAGCAAAATAAACTAATCACAAAAGTGTATACTTTTCATGATTCCATTTAAATGAAAGGCCAGTACCATAGATCTATTTGTAAAGGGCATGTAAGAATATTTAAGAGTGATAGAAATGTTCTACAACTTTATTTGGATGTTTCTTCCTTAGGTGAATACATTTATTGAATCATATCTTCTTTAAATGTGTAGATTTTATTGTATATAAATTTTATCTCAATAAAGCCATCAAACAAAGAATTAAATGGAAACAAAAATAAATTCTTTTCCAAAATTTAAACAAAATGAATATTTGTCTTCATATAATTTTTGTTTCCTAATATTGTCATAATACCAATGGGCTTGTCAAAACATCTTAACATATTCCACCACAACAAATTATAGGTAGTCTTTTGCAAAACTGGCAAAGAAATCTTAACCAAAGGGAACAATTGCAAGTGTTCTGTGACCTTTATAAATTGTCAAAAATGTAGAAATTTCTCTTACTATTGACTATAAATATATAGGAAAATGAAAAATAGTAAAATTAATATCTATTTAATAATTGCAATTTAAAACATTGGACACATTGAGAATTAAAATATTTTTCCTTGTACAAAACTAAGAGTAGTTTGATCAGTGCTTGCCTCTTTCTCATAATAAAAGTTTGACATGGATTAAGGACCTTTGATATGCCTTGACAAATCTTCATATTCCTTTCTAAGTATGAGTCAGCTTCCAACATTTTGTCCTGTGTACTTTCATTGTTGTTAAATACCTCCAAAAGTTCATTAAATGTGAAGCTTTTTCCAGTGTCACTTCCTCTGGAACATCTTCATTCTTTTCAGCACGACTTCTTTCTTCATTTATAAGTTTGGTCAATTCCCCTTCACTGAGTTCTTCTGACTGAATCTCTAGAGTCTCTTGAAGATGAGGCACGGTCAATATTTTCACATTCATATACTTCTTCTATAACTCCATGTATTTTCAGTTCAAATTCTTCTCCCAGTATTACCACTTTTTGTTTCTTTGCTGCAGTTTTATCTTTGTTGGCCAATTTCCTGTGTCTGTTATCTATTGTAAAATGTCACATTATCACTGGCTAACAAGAAGACAATCAAATCACGTGCTTTGCTGTCTGTGTATAAACTGAATAGCAGATTCACAGTGGCCAATCACCAACAGGCTTTCAAAGATATGATGTGTTGGTCACTGATTGTGATGCACATCTGTTATTTATGTTGTGATTTGTGGACCAAAGAGCAGTGAAGTCTGTATTTTATGCAATTACTCAGCGTTAATATACCATGGTAACTGAATCAGTTGTTGGGGGACTCTTGTTATTAATTAAACTGTGGTATCTAAAATGTGTGTATATCAAAACCATGCAAAGCAAGGACAGCCTGTATAGCAAAACCATGAGATCCTATAGCATCTATTTCACAACTCTGAGTAAATGAGTGTTTTCCCAGGATTAGTATCAGAATTTAATTTGCACAAGGCACTTGGCAATCATCGGATGACCCAAAATGTCCCTATAACTTTTATACAAGTGCTCCTCCATGCCACACAGAAGAGAAGATGTCTTGGGGTTATAACCAAGATTCTTAGGTACCTGGGACTAAAGACTTGTAAAGAAGAGGAAAATATCAGATTCAATGCCTATCTGGAAGGATTGTGGTGGAAGTATGAGGGCTCACATGAGGCAAGAATCTGGTGGTAACTGACCTGCACAAGATCCCTGGGAAGACAGGTAGAGCTCAGTCACTGTCTCAAATTTGAATTTTTTTTAAGCATTACATTCACCAGCCAAGGGGACTTCCTGGGCAGCTGCCCACTATGGATATTGCTGAGAAAGGAACTGTGCACTGCCGGGCAACAGAAGGATCTGTGACTATTCCAAGTATTATATAAAGTTGCAGGCACTGTTGAGAAAAACATTGGAAAAATCATCCAGGAGAGGTTGTTTTGGATTTATTTGGCCACTATGTATAACATACATGATATTTTGTAATCCTCACACAGAAAAACTTACTCTTTCATTCAACAAATAATTAATACCAACTGTGGCTTTCCCTATGCAAGGCTGTGGGATAAGGTGGTGATAACAGAAATGTCAGGAAGGTGGCCATCAAATGACTAATGACAGAGCTGATCATTTAATTATAATCAAGGTTTGGAGATAAGTACCACAAAAAAAGATTCATATGGTGGCATGATAATGTATAAGGAGCAACAAGTATTTTCAGAAGGCTTTCTTGAAGGAGTGACAGTTGAGTTGAACCTTGAAATGCAGGTTGGGTTTCCCAAAGACCTGGCATGCCCCCCATATTCAGAAGATTTATGTTTTTACATATAAAAGTATTTCCCCCATATTTCTTCTGTAGACTAAAAGAAAACTCCTCTAAATTCTATGGATTTACATTATTTTTTACAAAGCACAAGTTTTTGGGTCAGCTTGGCTTGCTGTGAGTCCCATTTAGACCTTACTGTGCAAGGACCTGCACTGATCTACCTGCCTTGGCCCACTTTCTTGCTCTCACCCTGTCTTCCTCATTTCCCTACTCTGGCTTGCTTTGCTCCATGGATTTGACATGCAGTGTTGACAACTTGGCTACAAACTGACCCTTTTGAGTATCTCTAATTCTCTACAGAGTAGGAGTGTCTAGTCCTCCTACTTTGACACTGTATCCACCAGCATGGCTGCCCCTTGATTGATCACAGACTCACTCACAGGACCCAGATAATTTTATTAAATGTATACTGTAAGAATTTCAAGATCTTCAACCTAGTGCTATTTAATGCAAGGTCTAAAAGGCAGAGCCAGTGTCTCCCTCCTCCTGGGAAGTACTCTTGGCACAGTCATCAGCAATTCACCTATAAAAAACCCAGTCGACAGGAGACATGGGCAAAGCTCTGAGATGTGTGCTCGACAGTCTCCCAGACGTCCACAGTGGGACTGAGCCACAGTTGTCCAAAGTGATAACATACTTGATACTACACCATTTATTGGATGCTTTTCCTTCCCTGTATTACTTGCACTCTCTTGCCAGTGCTTCCTGGGATTGTCTCCCAGGTAAAGTATTTGAACTCAAAATTTTGTCTCAGCATCTGCTTTAGGGAGAACACAAATTCAGTCAGCTTCCTTCCTATAAGTGAGTGCCATCTTTCTGGCAATATGTTAAGTATTTGACATGCCTCATCTCAATTAATCTTCAAGAGAACTTTGGGAGGTATTTGTCTTTTCTCCTGTCTTACAGATAAGAAATTGAGACCCTGAGAAGTAACTGGCCCTAGATTATACAGTAAGTTAATGGTAAAGCCAGGATTCTGAACTAGACCATCTGACTCTAAAATTGCCTTCTTAACCACAACCTAGTGTTAAGTTTTAGAAACATAGTTTTGTTTTTAGTAATACAATTGCTATATTAACTTAAACTGAGCTCACCAAGTATGACACCAAAGGTCATCTACATACATGAATTCTCTCAGAATGATTTGCACTCACTCTGCTTTTGATTTGCCAGTCCTACTTTAAGGTAGTCTGTGTTCAACAGTACTCCAAGATACAGATTACATTTTCAATTGTGAATGTATAAAATATTAATGGGATGATGTTTATTACCCTAATGGGGAAAAGGAAGAGTATACTTAAGCAAATTATCTAGACTTTTATGCTAATTTTCACAAAATCCAAATAGGGTCCAATGGAAAGAAGTTTAATGGAAAAAATAGAATAAAAATAAACTATTTTTTAAAAAGTTGACACATATAAAAGCTAAAATATGAGTATAAATCTTAATTCATATTTCAAGATGGAGTCAACAAAAGGTGGTTAAAAGAAAACGGAGAATTTTCTATCTGAAAGGCAGAAAGAAAGAACAAGCAGTGGGAGCTGAAATTCCAAATGACAGCTGAAGAAGTTCTGAATTGTAACTCCCAGGGTTTTAAGTGTTGAGATGAGTTTTCTTCACGTGAAACAAAAGGCAAATCAGTTAATGAGACTGAAGGTGAAGTGTTATGAATCTGCAGAGAAAGCAAGCTGACACTTTGATTGGCATATTGAAGGAGAAGAGAAGAATAAATGGAAGATTTATCAGACAAAATTTACAGATGCCTTTTTAACCTAAGAAATTAACAAGAATTTAGATCGGGAAAAATGCTTTCATCTTTACAATAAATGGTTAAGAATTATGGGCTCTGATTGTCTGTACACAGGGAAGATTTGTCCAATTGATATAAAATTTCATTGATGCATCTAAGGGTGAAAATAAGACAAAATCATGGAGATAGAATACCTATAAATTAGAACTGAGAATTAATGTGTAATGCCCCTGAGGTATCTATCCAAGAAGGCCCAAGTTCTATGTGGACCAACCTTCTGGTCCCAATAGAAGCAAAAATAACTGGGCCCAAGGATCATGGGGGCAAGAGTAGCAGTATTTGAGCATTTGGTCTTCTCTCTATCTCTTACTTTCCATTTAGAGCCCTGATCTTTAGAGTAGGGTAGCTCTTACCCACATTCCTTCTTTGTTTCATCACTTACTGCTTTTTCTCTGAATGCTTAGTAAGACTATATCGGAAGAAGTTTTCCACTTAGCATCTTAACCATTCTTGTGGCCTCCCCCATGCAGATAGCCTTAGGCTTCAGAGTCCATCTTCATTCTGGATTTGTTCCTGAGGGTTGTACTCTAAACATGAAGATTACTAAACAACCGACACAATGCCGGGAACACCAGTATCAGGTGCCTTCCACCTTCCAAAACAGAACGGTGACTCGAAGGTCATGGGACCCATTGGTTTTGCCCCTCCCCCACCCCCACTGCTTCATGGTTACAGCTGTGACCAGAGCTGGACCAGGTCAGTGCCTCTTCTGATTATCCTCCATGGTCTGTGCACTGTGAGACATTTTGTTAACTTCTCATGGGTCACACACCTATTCTTTTCTGTATCATAACACAATGTTGAATGTAGATTGCTCCAAAGTAGGTGTGTTAGTCAGGGTTCTCCAGAGAAACAGAACCAATAGGAGACTAGATATAGATATAGATAGAAAGAGACTGAAAGAGATTGATTTATCATTAAGAATTGGCTCACATAATTATGGAAACTGAGAAGTCCCAAGATCTGTGGTTGGCAAGTTAAAGACCCACTAGAGCTGGTAGTATTTTTCCAGTTGGAGTCTTAAGACCTGAGAATCAAGAAAGCCAATGGTGTAAATTCCACTGTGAGGAAAGAAGAAGGCTGATTTCAGAGCTGAAGTGGTCAGACAGGCCAAGTTGCCTCTTACCCAGTATTTTGTTCCATTCAGTTCTTCAGTTGATTAGATGAAGCCCACCCACATTAGGGAGGGAGTAAATCAGTCTGTGGACTCAAAGGTTAATCTCATCCAGAAACACACTCACAGACAACCAAGAATAATATTTAATCAAATGTCAGGGCAGCCTTGTGGCTGAATCAAGTTGCTATACATTAACCACATCAGTAAGATTATCCCTCAAGTAAGTGGTACCCACTTTCTAGGAGATATTCTGGGAGAGCTTCCAACCCCTGCTCAAAAACCAGTATGTCTAAATTACCCTTCTGTCAGTTCAGAAATAAATTAGAATGAAGGAAGTATTTTTATGTATGTATGAATGTACTTCTTTATATTTTAATAATAATGTTGTAATGATGCAGAAGATGGATAAAAATCCCTTATTTCTGTTTCTGTCTCTTCACCCTCTGGAAAGCCTTGAGAATTTATGATCAGATTTTTATTTATTTATTTATTTATTTATTTTAATGTTCAAGTATGGCTGTCTCCATTTTGCACCCACCACTGCCCCCCACCTTACCCATCCCTACCTGACACGCTCGATTCTACCCTCTTTGGCATCCTCCATGTGTCCTTTAAACATGTTCCTTGACTATCCTCCTTTTCCCCCCATTATCCACCGCCCCCCTCTCCTCTGGTTACTCTCAGTTTGTTTTATATTTCAATGTCTCTGGTTATATTTTGGATACTTGTTTCTTTTGTTGATTAGGTTCCACTTATAGGTGAGATCATATGGTATTTGTCTTTCACTGCCTGGCTTATTTCACTTAGCATAATGCTCTCCAGATCCATCCATGCTGTTGTGAAGGGTATGAGCTCCTTTGTTCTTTCTGCTGTGTGGTATTCCATTGTGAAAATGTACCATAGTTTTTTGATCCACTCATTTACTGATGCTCACTTAAGTTGCTTCCAACACTTGGCTATTGTAAATTGTGCTGCTATGAACATTGGGGTGCATAGATTCTTTTGAATTGGTGTTTCAGGATTCTTAGGGTAAAATCCCAGCAATGGAATTGCTGGGTCAAAGGGCAGTTCCATTTTTAGTTTTCTGAGGAAATTCCATACTGTTTTCCATAGTGGCAGTATCAGTCTGAATTCCCACAAAGAGTGTACTAGGGTTCCCTTTTCTCCACAACCTCTCCAGCACTTGTTTGTTGATTTGTTTATGATGGCCATTCTCACTCGTGTGAAGTGGTATCTCATTGTGGATTTAATTTGTATCTCTCTGATGGCTAGTGATGCTGAGCATCCTTTCATATGTCTCTGGGCCCTCTGTATGTCCTTCTTGGAAAAGTGTCTGTTCAGGTCATTTGCCCATTTTTTAATTGGGTTGTGTGTCTTCCTGAAATGGAGTCATGTGAGTTCTTTATATATTCTGGAGATCAAACCCTTGTCCGAAGTGCCATTTGAAAATATATTTTCCCATATGGTTGATTCCCTTTTCATTTAATGATTTTTTTTTAGCCATGCAGAAGATTTATATTTTGGTGAAGTCTCATTTGTATATTCTTTCCTTTATGTCCCTTGCTCTAAGGGACATATCAGTGAAAATATTGCTGCCTGGAATATCTGAGATTTTCCTGCCTATGTGCTCCTTTAGGACATTTATGGCGTAACAACTTATATTTAAGTCTTTTATCAATCTTGAGTTTATTTTGGTGTGTGATGTAAGTTGGTGGTTGAGTTTCACTTTTTTGTATGTAGTTGTCCAGATCTCCCAATACCATTTGTTGAAGAGGCTGTTTTTACCCCATTTTATGTTTCTGCCCACTTTGTCAAATATTAATTGATCATAGAGGCTTGGGTTTATTTCTGGGCTTTCTATTCTTTTTTTCTAAGATTTTATTTATTTATTTATATTTAGAGAGGGGGAAGGGAAGGAGAAAGAGAGGGAGAGAAACATCAATGTGTGGCTGCCTCTCATGCATCCCCTACTGGGGACCTGGCCTGCAACCCAGGCATGTGCCCTGACTGGGAATCGAACCTGTGACCCTTTGGTTCGCCGGTCCATGCTTAGTACGCTGAGCTGCACCAGCTAGGGCCTAGACTCTCTATTGTGTTCCATTAATCAATGTGTCTGTTCTTTTGCCAGTACCAGACTGTTTTTTTTAAAAAAAATTTATTGTTATTCAATTACAGTTGTATGCCTTTTCTCCCCATCCCTCCACCCCACCCCAGCCAAACCCACCTCCTTCCCCCATCTCTACCCTCCCCCTTGATTTTGTCCTTGTGTCCTTTATAGTAGCTCCTGTAATCCCCTCTCCCCATAGTCCCCTCCCCACTCCCCCCTGACCATTGTTAGATTGTTCTTAACTTCAATGTCTCTGGTTATATTTTGTTTGTTTTTTCTTTTGTTGATTACTAAGGGAACCCTAGTATATAGTTGGTGGGAATGCAGACTGGTGAGGCCACTGTGGAAAACAGTATGGAATTTCCTCAGAAAACTAAATATGGAATTGCCCTTTGACCCAGCAATTCTGCTGCTGGGATTATATCCTAAGAACCCTGAAACACCAATCCAAAAGAACCTATGCACCCTAATGTTCATAGCAGCACAATTTACAGTACCAGACTGTTTTGATTAAAGTGGCCTTGTAATACAGTTTGATATCAGGTACAGTTTGATATTACGTGACCCCTCCTAATTTCTTCTTCTTTCTCAAGATTGCTGAGGTTATTCGGGGACATTTATGGTTCCATATACATTTTTGAAATGTTTGTTCTATATCTGTGAAATACGTCACTGGTATTTTAATAGAGATTGCATTGAATATATACATTGCTTTGGGTAGTATGGCCATTTTGATGATGTTAATTTTCCAATCCATGAGCATGGTACATGCTTCTATCTGTTTCTGTCTTCCTTAATTTCTTTCTTCAGTGTTGTATAGTTTCCTGAGTATAGATCTTTTACCTCCTTGGTTAGGTTTATTCCTAGGTAATTTATTTTTCCTGTTGCTATAGCAAATGGGACTTTTTTCTGATTTCTGTTTCTGATATTTCATTGTTGGTGTACAAAAATGCCTTCAATTTCTGAATATTGACTTTGTATCCAGCTGTTTTCCAAATTCACTTATTAAGTAGAGTAGTTTTTTGGTGGAGTCTATAGGATTTTCTATGTAAACTATCATGTCATCTGCAAACAATGAGAGTTTTCCTTCCTCCTTTCCAATTTGGATGCCTTTTATTTTTCTTGACTGATTGCTGTGGCTAGGACTTCCAGTACTATGTTGAATAGCAGTGGTGAAAGCGGACATCCTTGTCTTGTTCCTGATCTTACTGGGAACGCTTTTAGTTTTTGCCCATTGAGTATGATGTTGACTGTAGGTTTCTCATATATGGCATTTATTATACAAGGCATATTCCCTCTACTCTCACTTTGCTGAGTGTTTTTATCATAAATGGTTGCTGTACCTCATTAAATGCTTTTTCTGCATCTATTAATGTGATCATGTGATTTTTGTCTTTCCTTTTGTTTATGTGATGTATTACATTTACTGATTTGCGAGTATTGTACCATCCTTGCATCCCTGGGATGAATCCCACTTGATCATGGTGTATAATCTTTTTAATGTATTGGTTGATGCAGTTTGCCAGTACTTTGTTTAGGATTTTAGCATCTATGTTCATTAATAATATTGGCCTGTAGTTTTCTTTCTTTGTTGTGTCTTCATCTGATTTGGGGATTAGGATGATGCTAGCTTCATAAAATGAGTTTGGGAGTCTTCCCTCTTCCTGGATTTTTTGGAATAATCTGTGAAAGATAGAGGTTAGCTCTTCGTTAAATATTTTGTAAAATTTTCCTGTGAAACCAACTGGTCTGGGGCTTTTGTGTGCCAGGAGTTTTTTGATTACTGCTTTAATTTTACCAGCTGTTATCAGTCTGTTCAGGCTTTCTGCTTCTTCATTCATTTTTGGAAAATTATATGTTTCTAGGAATTTTTCCATTTCACCCAGGTTTTCAAATTCCTTGGCATGTAGTTGTTCGTAGGTATTTCTTACAATCCTTTGTATTTGTGTGGTATCAGTTGTAATCTCCCCTCTTTCATTTCTGATTTTGTTTATTTGGGTCATCTCTCTTTTTTTTCTTGATGAGTCTGCTTAAAGTCTTGTCAATTTTATTAATCTTTTCAAAGAAGTAGCTCCTGGATTTATGGATCCTTTGAATTGTTCTTTCAATCTCTATGTCATTTAATTCTGCTCTGATCTTGGTTACTTCCTTCCTTCTACTCGCTCTGGGCTTTGTTTGTTGTTGTTCTTCCAATTCTTGTAGATGTAACCTTAGGTTGTTTATTTGAAGTGTTTCTATCTCTTTTAGGTAGGAGAACCCATGACTTTTTAGACTCATCAGAACAGTAAAAGAAAGGACAGATAGAAAAGAGAGAGTCATCAAATACAATCTGGCAAACTCCTCTTCATTAAGAGAGATTATAAATTTTAATAAAAAGTTTGCCCCAAACTTGGGATTGACTTCTTGATACACCACCATTTGGTTGGTCCTCTTCCCCCCTAGCTTCCAACTCTGCTCCCTCAGTCTGCACCTACTCCTGGAAAGTTACCGTGGTCAGTAACCAGGAGGTTCCTTCCTGTCAATACTTAAATTACATGTTGGTTGGGATCTTCCATTTATGCAGAGAGGCAGTATTCAGATGTCTTATGCCTTATTCTACACAAGGCTAACCAATAGCCACAAGCAGGGTGAGTTTTAGTAACTGAAATTCCTTAATTCTTTTGGGTTCCATTTGGAACCAGATTTCATTGCAATTTTAATAATCACTCTTGGTTCTTATTTTGGTTTTGCTTGTCTGTTTTGTTTTGTTTTACAGATTAATGTTAATTTAGTCTCATGTGTAAATAAATATTAAACAGTTTCTTTGGGTTCCTGGGTGTTTTCCTGAGACCAGATTTGAATTCTGTCACAGGTGTTTCTGGGTGCAAAGGTAAACCTCTGAAAAGGAGGTTCTTTTATTGGGAATTTCTGTACTTGATCTTAAATCATCCAATCTCTTAGTTTTTCAAGTTCTGTTCCAAAAGTCTATTCCTGAAACCTAAAGATGTTAAACATTATTTTGATGTAAACCCAGGTCATCTATACTTTCTTCCTAACTTAATTATTAAAATAAATGGGTTTTTTTGAGAACCTGGAGGTTTTGATACCTGTAAAGAACCTGCCTTTCTTCACTTATGTGTTTTTCACTCTAGACAGCAGATTTTTTTTCTCACTAGGTCTGTGTCAGTAGAATTTTCCAGGTTCATTAGAGCCCAAGTTGCTGCTCAAGACTGTTTGTTTAGCTTAGCTTATTTGATTGTACCCAAATGTGAGGCAAAATAATCCTCATCTTTCTGATGCACTTTTCGAACTACCACTCAACTAATTGTTATGGGACCTTTGCCCAAGTAAAAACCTGTGCTTGAATCAATAGTCACGGCTTGAAACAGGAAAGAATAAGGGCTGTGTGCCATAGTCTGACAAAAGCTGGACCTGTTAAGAGGCACCTGGCTGAGGGAAGGCGAAATTTCTTGGTGTCCTGAGTCCCAGGGAAACATGTGTGATAAGCCTTCTTTTCCTTTTCTTTCTTCCCCTCTTCTCTCTCTTCTCTGATTCACCTTTATTCTCCTTTGCTCTTAACTTCTTGTCCTCTCTTCTTCAATTCCTTCTTTTGCCTCTCCTTTCTTCTGCCTTTCCTTTCTTGTTTTTCTCTTGTCCTTCCTGCTTCTTTTGCCACTCATAGTTTATCCTTTTTCCCCACTCTGCCTTTGGCCCTATAATTGGCTCCATCATGCAATAGATCTGAAAACCGTTTTTGTTTTGTTTTTTAAAGATTTTATTTATTTATTTATTTATAGAGAGAGGGGAAGGGAGGGAGAGAGAGGGAGAGAAACATCAATGTGTGGTTGCTTCTTGCACACCCCCTACTGGGGACCAGGTCAGCAACCCAGGCATATGCCCTGACTGGGATTCCAACCAGTGACCCTTTGGTTTGCAGGCGGGCGTTCAATCCATTGAACCACACCAGCCAGGGCCAAACCTTTTGTTTTTATAATCTCCTAGGCTCTGACCAAAGGTAGGAATCCTCTCCCTAGAATAGGGCACAGATGTTCAAATTGAATACACAACTTCTGGGAGTTGATGATGCTTGAAGCTTTACAGGATTGATAACTTCTATGATAAATGTACTGGTGGTCCACTTCTTGTCATAAATCAAGTGATAAAATGGTTTCAAGGAACAACTTAAGGAGACAAAAATAACTTCCCCATTTCCCAAGTGAAATTGGCAACTAGGTAATCAGCATGAATACTAAAAGATTACAAGAGATCATATAGCAGGTAGGGAGATTTGGAAGACATAGGAGATTCAGAACACATTCAGATGTCCACACACTTATAAAGTTGGTTGTTAATCAACACTGAAAATAGAGACACAGCATCATCTACCTGATGACATATATAGCAACATATACAACTATTATTGGTGAGAGCTGTAGGTGACATCTTTTGTATACTATAAACTCCCAAAGCATTATGTACTTGTAAAGAATGGCATCAAAATGAATTTAGCTAATCAATAAATGTAATAGCTCTGAGTGATTCTTTTTATAATTAAATATTCTGAACACTAAGGGATAAGTTTAGGCTATTAGGAATTGTTTTTATTTTAAAGACACACACACACAAAGTTCCTTTAGTTCCCTCTTCTTTCCAAAATGCATTTTTAAACTTCTTCCTCAAGGTACTGCCCTGCCTACAAGAAAAACACTCTGCTTTTCATATTTGTTACCTTACCAAAAATCTGCTATTTGGGTTTTTTCTCATTTCTTAGCCAGTAGAACCAGATTATAATTTTACATTCAAAAGAATTTTCATGATATAAATGCTCTATTAAATAAGCCTAACAGAAATGCATTGCTCTATTGTAAGTTACTAATATTATTTCATTTCTATTTGGGAATTTTTTAAAGCATGATTAAATTTTTAGTAATGGAAAGTTAGTGACATATTAAAAGTGAAACAGGAGCCATTTATCCAAAGTATCAACAATATTATTATTGCATATTTTTAAAGGTCATCATTTATTTGAAACATAATTATAGAATGACTCTAAACTACACAAAGGCTTACTTTTAAAAATATATGCTACAATTTCCCACTGTTACTTAGCTGTATTAAAATAGCGGTGGTTGGATTTTTTAAAAGGAGGAAGCACTATCTCATTATTGTGTGTTTGTCCTTTGAACAAATTTGGCCCACAGGGCATTGACCTTCTAAAATCAAAACCAACAGTGAGACATCAATGAATCGATGGTCTGCTCTCTTCTCTTTTGCCCTAGATTCAGGTTTTAGGGGTTATGTGAACTTAAGATAAAAAAGAATGTGATGAAAATAACTTGGCCAGCTGGGAAAAAAAAAAAAAAAAACACTTGGGAAATGGGGAAGAGTCATTTATACCAGTTAAATGGCACTTTATCGTCTTGGTATAAATATGTCTCCAAGTTTTCATGGTAAAATTACCACAGTGTATGTTGGCAGTTAACTCCTGAACATTTAAGAAGATGAAGTACATAAATAAACCAAAACATAATATTTTAAATTATTTAAAAATTCTTTTTCATTTAGCATTTACCTTGCTTCTGCGTTTTTCTTAAATAACTATTAAAATCATTTTGTTTTCCACCAAAAAACTACTTGACCTAATAAATGAATTTGGCAAAACAGCTGGATACAAAGTCAATACTCAGAAATCAAAGGCATTCCTGTATACCAACAATGAAACAGCAGAAACAGAAATCAGGAAAAAAAAAATCCCATTTGATATAGCAACAAGGAAAATAAAGTACCTAGGAATTAACCTAACCAAGGAGGTAAAAGACCTGTACTCAGAAAACTACACAACACTGAAGAAAGAAATTAAGGAAGACACAAACAAATGGAAGCATGTACCATGTTCATGGATTGGAAGAATTAACATCATCAAAATGGCCATATTACCCAAAGCAATTTATAGATTCAATGCAATCCCTATTAGAGTACCCATGACATATTTCACAGATATAGAACAAACATTTCAGAAATTTATATGGAACCATAAACGACCCCGAATAGCTGCAGCAATTTTGAGAAAGAAGAACAAAGCAGGAGGGATCACAATACTTGATATCAAACTGTATTACCAGGCCAGTGTAATCAAAACAGCCTGGTACTGGCATAAAACAGGCACATAGACCAATGGAACAGAACAGAGAGCCCAGAAATAAACGCAAGTCTTTACGGTCCATTAATATTTGACAAAGGAGGCAGGAGCATAAAATGGAGCAAAAAGAGCCTCTTCAACAGATGGTGTTGGGAGATCTGGACAGCTACGTGCAAAACAATGGAACTCGATCACCAACTTACACCATACACAGAAACAAATTCAAGGTGGATAAAAGACTTAAATATAAGTCGTAACACCATAAAAGTTCTAGAGGAAAACATTGGCAGGAAAATCTCAGACATTCCACGCAGGAACATCCTCACAGACATGTCCTCTAAAGCAAGGGACATGAAGGAAAGAATAAACAAATGGGACCTCATCAAAATAAAAAGCTTCTGCAGGGCTCCAGAAAACAGCATTAAAATACAAAGAGAACCAACAGTATGGGAAAACATATTTGCCAATGATACCTCAGACAAGGGCCTGATCTCCAAAATATATAAAGAACTCACACGACTCCACTCCAGGAAGACAAACAACCCAATTAAAAAATGGGCAAAGGACTTGAACAGACACTTCTCCAAGGAAGACATACAGAGGGCCCAGGGACATATGAAAAGATGCTCAGCATCACTAGCCATGAGAGAGATGTAAATGAAAACCACAATAAGGTACCATCTCACACCAGTCAGAGTGGCCAACATAAACAAATCCACAAACAAATGTTGGATAGGATGCGGAGAAAAGGGAACCCTAGTGCACTCTTGGTGGGAATGCAGAGTGGTGAGGCCACTGTGGAAAACAGTATGGAATTTCCTCAGAAAACTAGAAATGGAACTGCCCTTTGACCCAGCAATTCTGCTGCTGGGATTATACCCTAAGAATCCTGAAACACCAATACAAAAGAACCTATGCACCCCAATGTTCATAGCAGCACAATTTACAATAGCCAAGTACTGGAAGCAACCGAAGTGCCCATCAGAAAACGAGTGGATCCAAAAACTATGGTATATTTACCCAATGGAATTCTACGCAGCAGAGTGAAAGAAGGAGCTTATACCCTTTGCAGCAGCATGGATGGAACTGGAGAGCATTATGCTAAGTGAAATAAGCCAGGTGGTGAGGGACAAATACCATATGATCTCACCTTTAACTGGAACATAATCAACAGAAGAAAAAAGCAAACAAAATATAGCCAGAGACATTGAAGTTAAGAACAATCTAACAATAGCCAGGGGGGAGATGGGAGGGGACAGTGAGGAGAGGGGATTACAGGAACTGCTATAAAGGACTCATGGGCAAAATCAAGGGGGAGGGTGGAGGTGGAGGAGGGAGATGGGCTCGGCTGGGGTGGGGTGGATGGGTTGGGAGAAAAGGCATACAACTGTAACTGAATAACAATAAAAATTTTTAAAGCATTTTATTTTGCCAAAGGGGTATACCTCAGTCTGGTGGTGAGGGGTATAAGCTCCTCAAGGTGTACTACGAATGGGGAAGACCCACATCAAGTGAAATATTCACCAAAGAAATATTTACCCATAGAAAATAGAAGTGGTCCTGTTTGGATGGCTTAGTTGGTTGGAGTGTTGGCCATACACCAAAAGGTTGAGAGTTTGATCCCCAGTCAAAGAAGGAGAAGGAGAAGGAGAAAAGAAGAAGAAGAAGAAAGAAGAGGAGGAGAAAGAGGAGAGGGAGAAACAGAATAATAGGATTTCACTTTTAATTGTCCATGTAGACACATTTCACATTAATGTAAACCCCAGTTTTATCCTTCCTAATTGCACAGACAATTGTTTTCAATTTTGCTAATATACATGTTGCACATTAATCTCTTCCATCCTATGTGTCAAGTTACCAGGTTTTACCACTGCCAGGTATGGTATTCACCCCAGAGATCTTGCACATGCATACATGTCCCAGTAATTCCCAATCTTATAGAAATCAGACCATTTCCAGGTTAATGTCTGTTTTGAATGAGTGTTTTGATTATGGGGAAACTTTAAAAGAAGGGTGCTAGCTGTTGAAATATGAACTTTTCTTCACTAATTCATCAAATATTTGATACTTGATTCTACTTATCAAATATCAAAGAACTATTGAACATATTGCTGGTGTGCCACACACTGTATAGGCCACAGGAAGTTATGAGTAAATTAGAAATAGTCCTGGCCTTTAAGAAGCCAAACACAAACCACAAATTATACAACCATTTGGAAAGTTATTGGGGAAATTACTTTCCCCAATTTTGGCAGGTAAGGATTTAGCTCCTCCCAAGACAAGGTGCTGTGTTGGTAGTGATGATGGTGGTTTATTTGTGATTTTTAATTTTTCTTAATTGGTATAGGGCAACACAATTGTTGTAGATTTGAAAGACCCCAGTGATTTCACACTTCACTGAACTAAAAAATCACCGGAGGATCTTGTTTAAAACAAGGTGCCTGGGCCCCACCCCCAGATATTCCAATTTAATTTCTTGAGTAGGGTTAGCAAATTTGAATTTTTGACAACTCACCCCACAACCCCAGGCATTCAGATAAATTTCGAGGGACTCAATTAGCCCTCAAAATGTTTTCCAACAAAGTGTCCTTTACTTGTGAGCCTTGCACATCAAGTCACATCCATTCTTTGGAACCTGATTCATAGAAGAAATTGAGAAATGCTCCAATGCTTCGACTTCTCATAATGTGGGTGATCTTTATGAATCTTGCTCTGTTCAAATAAATTGTTTTCTTAAAGTATGTGCTATTTCCCTTGATTATAGAAATGAACATATTCTGCCCTGTATTCTGGTCTGGATCTCCATCTGTCTGTCTCCCTTGATGGTGAGCTACCAAAGGCACGGGCTTCATAGTTAACAATCTCTCCCCTGCCCTGCCTTGCACAAAGGCAGTTTACTTCTTCTTGCAAAGAAGTTTACAACAAATACTAATTTTATTGAATTAAGAACAGGATTCTGAAAATTAGAAATGTGTATGCTTTTGTATTCTAAGAACTGCTTCAAATTGCCTTAAGATGATTCTCATGTACTAGGCAGCAGTAAGCAGAAAGCTCTAGGAAGGGCTCTTTCTATCCTCCAAAGAGGCACATAGAAAATACTATTTTAAAGGGCTGCTCCCTGTATTCCAGACCTCCCTTGGGCCCACCCCAACCACAAACTCTTGTTTTTGTGAATGAATGCTAAATTTATGCAGAATGGATACTTAACTTACATTTTAAGAAACTATTTTCTCCGGTAACACTTCTATCCAAATAGAAAACTTTCACTGAAATGATGAACCCATAGTATAGTGTTTTATTGAGGTTTCTATGCAGGTCCTGTTTGATTAGTTATGAGCATTAAACACACACACACACACACACACACAAGAAACAACATCTGCAAAAATTTGCACGTACATCATTCCATTGTGCTATTCAAAAATGTAGAAGAAAATTAGACAATTAGTTAAATGAAAACATATAACAGTGAATGTGTCTCTGTTGGGAGCACTTCCTTGTGTTTTACATTATCACAGCTAAACATTAAGTCAGACCCTTAACTTGATTTTAATGTATTTAAGCAATAACCATCAAGGCACAGAGTACTTTCTGGGAATTAATGAGCAGCAAGAAGAGTTGATGGCCCAAAGTCAAATCAAGGACCGTTAACCCCAGCTGGCTATTAATTCTACAGGAAATGCCTGGCACTGAGGTTGGTATTGCTATTTATAAGCCCTTTATATATGAAGAAAAGAAATACATATATACCCCTGCTGGGCCTTCATTTCATAGAGTGCTGTGGGAAAGCAGGGAGCTGAATCACACTGTTGTTGCTGCATCAGGTCTTTTCTGCTAAATTAAAAGTAATTATCCAAATGAAGGCTTTGGTCTGCAACCAGAAACATACGTAAGATCCCCCCACACTACCCTCCTCTTCCTCATTCCCAGCACTGGTAAATTAAAGGGAAATAGTAATGGCAGCATCTTCCCAGGACATTTTTTAATGAGGTGTAACACACATGCAGTAAATTGCATAAATCTTAAGCATACAGCTTGATATAATTTTGAGACATGTGCTCACCTGCATTACAACCCAGATCAAGGTTTAGAACATTTCCAAAATCCCTGAAGCCTTCCTCATTCTCTCTCCTATGCAGTATCCCAACAAAGGTGATCACAATTCTACTCTCAATTCATAGAGTGGTCTTGCCTTTTCCTAAATGTTATGTAAGTGGAATCATACAGCGTGTACTCTTTTAGTGTCTGTTTTTTTCCCCTCGCTGAACACTATGTGAGTTTCATATACATTGCTGCATGTAACTCTTTCTCATTGCTGCTTCGGGGTAACTTTTAAATACACTAAAGTTAAAAAAAGTTTTTTTTTTCTTTTTCTGAGCTATAAGAAGTTCTCAGTCCTCAGAGCTTGAATGTCAAGATTCTGTGTGCCCTGAGAAAGTAATATGTATTTACAGATCCTAGCGCACTAAAGGTGAACAGCGCTGTATTTAGGACATAATAAATCCCACCTGTGTGATACGGCAACTGCTTTACAAGGCTGTTCTGATGACAGGGTAATAAGAATTGTGTATAAACAAACATTCATTAAAATGTAGTTGAGGCATCTTCCCTAACCTCTTACCCTCTACCCCATTATGAAAAATATTATTATGAAATGCCCATTATGCACTAGGTTTCTTTTTTATCACTTTCATCCTCACACTTTTTTATTGTTGTTCAAGTACTGTTGTCTCCATTTTCACCCTACCTCGCCCACACGCCCCACCCATCCCCACCTCCCACCCTCAAACCTATCCCCTGTGGCTTTGTCCATGTGTCCTTTATACATGTTCCTTGATGGACCTTCCCCTATTTACCCCCATTATCCTCTCCCCTCTCCTCTCTCTAAAGTGTGTTCTTTATTTCAATGTCTCTGGTTGTATTTTGCTTGCTTGTTTGTTTTGTTCATTAGGTTCCACTTCTAGGTGAGATCATATGGTATTGCTCTTTCACCACCTAACTTATTTTATCCTCACACTTTCTAAATGTAGATATTGTTTTCTCCAGTTTACAGGTGCAGGAACTGAGGAATGCTAGCTAATTTGCCCAAGGTCACAATAGTAAGTATCAGAGTTAGGACTTATCAACTATCTGACTCCAAATTTCAAGCCCTTTCATCATACACACAGCCATGTGAGAAGGGTGGGTCAGAGGAAGTCGGTGACTGGAGAAACAAATGAAGAAAACAGGATTTTCACTCACATTCTAGCATGCAGTCCTGTGCTTATGGGGCACTCCTTAAGCCTTGAGTCCCTGGATTGTTTAAATGGGTTTTTAGTGAAACTTTGCTGTAGTTTGCACTTACCTTTGTGGAGTATGCCTTAAGCATCCTCTCAATACTCTTATAATAATGATACCTAATTTTATTGAGCGCCTACTATGTGCCAGACACTTCTAATGCTTTATCTGCATTATCTCATTTAATCTTCATAAATACCCTATGAAGAGGTACTATTGATATGGCCATTTTTATGGATGAGAAAATTGAGTACAAAGAGGGTAAATAGTTTCCTTGAGGTCACCCAGCTGGAAGGGAGGGGTCTGAATCCTATTTCCAATCTGAGGCTTCAAATCCCAGATGGTTGGACTCTGTGACCTGTTCTTGTAAATATTATGTCATACTGCCTAGAGCTAGACTAGTGTGTTCTGTGCCCTTCTGTAAGCAAATTGGCCCTTTGCCTATATTTTCACCATCCATGCATTCAGTTGCAAATTCCTAAAATATGCAGTGTCCCAAGAAAGCCAGGACCCTGTCTGTCAGTTTCGACAGAGCAATGATGCAACTTGAAACTCTTGATTTGGAATTATTAACTGTAATAGCCTGGTGCTAACTATTTTTATTTTGTATTCATGGGACATCTTGGGTCTCCAGGAAATTAGCTAAGTTAAGCACTCCCATTAAGGCAGATGAGTTACCTTTGCTTTTTCCCTCATTATAGTGAGGGACCCTTTCCCATACCAGTTTCCCCTACCTTGCTACCTCACCCCTGCCTGGGCAGTACTATAATGAGATTTTTCTACCTACTTCCCTGTAAAAGCTGCAGGGGAACATTTTCTATTTTCTGTGGGAGAATTGTAAGCCTTATGTTATTAATTTCTTACTAGCTGGGAAGCTGTGATCCAGCAGAGGAGATAAATGTGGAGCAGAAAAGTGCATATCTAAGGTCACAACCTAGGTTGATAACCTTGTGGTGAATGTGGCTCCAGTTATCTAGTAAATAGTTGCACAGAGTATTTGCATTTGTTATCTAGCAGATTCGTCATTTTGTAACCATCAGTCTTTCTGTATATTTCATTGTTCTAATCTAGAATCAAGTAGTCCTGAATATCAGAGGGCACTTGGAGTTCATATGTTGACTCAATCCATGTATTTTATAAATGACGACACTGGGGCCAGGGAGCTTTCTCCAAGGTCAAATGGTTATAAAGGAATGGAATACAGAACAGAACACAGGTCTCCTTATTGCCAGTCCAGGCTCTTTTCACCACTTTACCTACATTCTCACCACATGTTCATGGACCCATGCGGTGCCCTTCACATTTAAAAGACCAGAACAGCTGAGAAACCTAATTCTGTTTGCTTTTCCCATTCTCCTTTCATTCACTAGATTAAAGGTAGGACTTTGATAGGGAGATTAAGTGGATTCTAAGAGCTGGAAGGCCTTTTGGACTTTGGTGGTATTTTTCTGGGATTTTAACTGTCTGTGGAAACTTTTTGCTTGGAAGTGCATTCAGTACTGTAGATTACTTTCTCATTAGGATATGTCTTTAGTTCCACAGGATAAGGGTTTGTGTAAGACTCAAAGGTAGAAGATAAAGAGCCCTGGCTGGTGTGACTCAGTGGGTTGGATGTCATCTGGAAAACTGAAATGTCACTGTTTGGATTCCTGGTCAGGGCACATGCCAAGTTGCAAGAGAGAAGCAATCGACCAATGTTACTCTTCCTCTCTTCTCCTTGCTCTAAAAATAAATTAAAAAAAATCTTTTTTAAAAAGGTAAAAGATATAGCAACCTCACATGCTCCAAATGTTTCCAAGGTAGTCTTGATTTTTTTTTTTTTTTTGCTACTTGTTAACCATGTGTGAGATGAAGGGTTTTCTAAGCAAACTAAAAATAGAAGGAAACTTCTGCAACCTGATGAAGAACATTTATGAGATATCTACAGCTAATATCATGCTTATGGTGAAATACTTAACACTTTCTTCCTAAGATTAGGAGCAAGAGAAAGATACCTGTTCTTATCACTTTGATTCAACATTGTTTAAGAATTCCTACCCAATGAAATAAGGAGAGAGAAAAGGCATAAAAATTAGAAGTGAAAAATAAAGCTGTCGTTATTTACAGATGAGATGATTGTTTACATAGAAAACATTAAGGAATCTAGGCCCCTGGCTGGGTAGCCAGGTTGGTCAGAGCGTCCCTGTATGCCAAGGTTGTGGGTTCCATCCCTGGCCAGGGCACATACAAAGAGCAACCAATAAGTACATCAATAAGTGAAACAACAAATCAATGTTTCTCTTTCTCTAATTAATAAATAAAAATAATTAAAAAGAACAAAACAAAAAATAACCTACTAAGGAATCTACAAAAAAATCTAGTAGAATAATTAAGTTTGGCAAGAATGTAGGGTACTAAGTCAGTATAGAAAAATAAAGTGTAATACATACAATAGACAGTTGGAAAATGAAAGTAAATAATATCATGACAATGTAGTGATATTATTCATTAATTTTGTTTTTAGAAATAAATCTCAGTCTATGGATGGCGCATACCACCAATTTAGTGTTCTATAAATTTCAATAATTCCACTAATAAAATAGGTGCTCCAACCCAGTAATTTCCTATCTATTCCATGCTTGTAATTGCACTTTTCTTATCTATCAAATGCCTTTAACTAACCACACAATTTACATCTTTCTTGTACAAAGTGAAATGAAATTTATTCAGTAATAGTCCATTTTACTTTATTGAACATTTAAAACTATATTTTGTCATTTAAAATAATTAGTTTAAAATTATGGTTTTGGGGGACATAGAGTGCATTAAATTCTTAAATAGCCAAAACTTGGCACTACAAACAGTTACTTCTACTAATTTTGATGGCTAGGTTATTCAAGAGGAGGTAAAAAATAGGTAAATGATATTAGAATGAATTTTATATGTCCTGATAGATGTGAAAGCAAGTGAAATAACATATTAGGGAGTTGAGCTGAAAGTAGAGACAATGTAAGAAATTACAAAGAAGACATTCAGTGGAAGGTGATAGTAAGATCTTCTTCTCAAAAGCTTGGACAAGCATGAAGTATACTTTTCCAAAGTCAATAAATAAATAAATAAATAAATACATCTTGTAGAGAGATTTGCCTAAAGTGAAAACTGCATCACTAAACAAAAGTGACAGTCTCCCAATTTTTTGTGCAGATACAATAAAAATCTAAATCCAGTTTGGGACCATTTGAGATGATACTTGCAGAAAAATCTAGAAAGATTTAGTAAACCTAATCAGACCAAATTGTGGCGAAGCATGCCCAGAGTGGATTTATACTGTATTTTGTCATGTGCAATGAGCACCCATGTTTCTGTGTGCATTATACACATGATTATTATACCCATTGTTATACTCATGGTATGTAATCATTTTATCCATGTATAATGTGTATCCTTATTTTTCCCTCAAAAATTTGGCCAAAAAAGTACGCATTATACATGGCAAAATGTGATACATTTTTGGCTTCCTTTTAGTCTTGAATTCAGAAGCCCTCACCCCTCCCTTCACCCCTGACCCAGGACTTTCAGGGACAAAAGAAACGTAGGACAAAATCTGTACGTATGAAACAGGAGAGAGAGGACTTTCCTACCCTCAAGTGTTAACCAGTATAAAAAACATGTAGCACCTACAGGTTTGACCTGATTACAGCAATGAGTTCTGAGATGTCTTTTAAAAGACACTCAGAATTTTAAGAGGAAATGGATATTAAAAGTCTGTCTACACCATTGACAGCAGTATAGCTGTCATGTAAGAGAATGTCTTCCTTTTTGGAAATACACTTTGAAGAATTTAGGAATAAAAGGACATGAGATCATCAACTTACTATAAAATGGTTCAGAAAAAAATACATACACACTCATATACATGCACACAGAGATTATTGTAAAGCAAATGGGGCAAAATGTAAACTATTAGTGAATCTGGGTAAAAGATATATGACAGATCCTTAAGCTTGAAATTATATAAAATTTTTGAAATTCAAAAAAAGTCTGTCTAAATCATATACCTTTTATAGTCACTGATGTAAACTACCTGTAAAAAACACATTGTGGTGGTTTCTCACTTGAACTGACTCTACATTTGAGGTTTCAAGTGATTTTTCAAATGTAAAGCCACTACCTATTATGTCTTCACAAGGAAGCCATTATACTCACTGAAGCTCCAAGCAAAGCTCATCTCTTTAATTAAGCAAAGTCGAACAAGCATTTTATCAGAAATAATTCTGGAGTTGCCTGTTTATATGGCCAAATGTCCCCAGGAAAATTTGTTGTTTCTCTAAGCTAGAAAGAAATGAGAAGAATGGATGAGGTAGAACATTCTTGTTCAAATAAGTTTTGTTAGAGGATGAATCTTTAATTTTATCAATATTTGAAAGGTGATAGAGTACAAAAGGAAAGTCTAAAAAGGGTCATGTAAAGGCTGGAAGAAGGGAACACATGGAAATCATCATCATTATCATCATCATTATTACTGGAGCCAGCCCTGAGTCTTAGGTTCTGGATTTAAGAGAAGAAACTGTTTTGTTTTTTTTTTAATTTGGTGTAGCAAATGAAGGAAGTGGCGCTCAAAATAATTTTTGTTACACAAAAATGGCAAAACACAGGGTGGCAGAATATGTCTGCTAAACCTGGTGAGAAAATGAGCCCAAAGACTGGTACATTGTCTTAAAAAAAAAAAAAAAAAAAAAACAGAGGAAAATTGCTCATAATTTGTTTGAATTGTAGTCTTAAACTCATTGAAGCTTAATTTCTTTCTTTGACGAAATGTGTTTATTCTTGCTGGTATTTTCTTTAAAAGATGTTATAATTTATATTTATAATTTCACAGAGTAGGAAAAGAATATTAAAATAGGCATATTTCTCACTACAAACTTTATGACTTTCTGTGACCTAGCCTCAAAAGTCATATGTCAGCATTTCCACCTTGTGTTGTCAAGGTGGATCCAAAGGTGACCCAGTGTAGGAGATATAAACCCTACATCTTAAAGCGAGGTCTGTCAAAGAATTAGGGCCATGCTGTACACCTGAAATTAATACAAAATATTACTACATGTAAACTGTAATTGAAAAAATAAAACTTAAATTTAAAAAGATGAAGACATGTGATTATAATTTTAAAATTATGTCAGCCCACAACTTTTTCTTCTTAAAGAATATAAATTCATGTAGGTTAAAGTAATATTCTGTTGTCAAGCCACTGAAAGAAAATAGGTGCTAAAACTTAGCTTTGTAAAAAAAATTCACAAGAGATAAACAAATGGTCTTCATGCTTCAAAAATGTCAAAGTCATGAATAACAAAGACTAAGAGACTTTTGAATTAGAGGAGAATAAAGAAATATGACAGCTAAATGCAACTGGAACATTAAACTAGCTATAGAGTCATTATTGTGAAAATTAGCAAAATGTGAATATGGATTCTACATTAGATAATAGCACTGCATTATGTTAAGTTTTCTGATTTTGAGAATTACTGTAGTTCTGTAAGAAAATGTCCCTGTTTACTAGGAAATAAACACTGAAATATTGGGGGTTAAAAAAAGAATTAGTGTCTGTTTTTTACAATTGTCACACTGCATTATTGACACTTGTGCCTCTGCTTCCTTTCTGCCTGCTGTGTCTGCCAGTCTCCACCCATTCAGATTTCTGCAGAGGTGAGTTCATTGTTATTTCCCATGGACATTCCTCAGTTAGCCATTAAATTAGTTTTGAACTTAGTGGGGGCTTAAAACGATACAAATTTATTATCTTACAATTCTGGAGATCAAAAGTGCAAAATGGGTCTTAGAGAACTAAAGTCAAAAAGTCAAGGCATCCACTGGCAGAACTGTTTTGCTTCTGGAATCTCAAGGGGAGAATACATTCCTTTGTGTTTCTAGTGGTCGCCCCATGCTCCTTGTTTTGTCACTCCTTCCTTATCATCAAGGACAGCAGCAGTTTGCCTTCAAAGGCACCCCTGGCCCCCACCCCCTTGCCATCTGCTTCCCACCTGGATAATCCAAGATAATCTCATCTCAACTCAAGTCTTAATTTATTTGCATCTACAAAGTTCTTTTTGCCATGTAAACTAACACATTCACGGGTTCTGAGGATTAGAATGTTTAGAATGTGAACATCTTTAGGGGGTCGCTTTAGGGGGTCGTTAATCTGCCTACCACAGCCCTGTTTCCGGAAGCCATCAATACCTAGCTTTTAGAACCCTGTGGTTACCATGTACTGCCTTGTAATGTGAATCATATGATTTGTTTGCCACAGAGAAACTGTCAAAGAAACCAGATGCAGTACCTCTTTCTTTTAGCTTCTGAATTTGTAGTTAAAACTTGGATGTTTCTCAGTTGGCTAGAGCATTGTCCCCATACACCAAGGTGGCAGGTTTGACCCCCTGTCAGGGCACATACAAGAATTAAACGATGAATGCATAACTAAGTGTAACAACAAATGCTTGTTTCTCCCTCTCCTTTCCTCTTTCTCTAAAATCAATCAATAATTTTTTTTTTAATTTGGATGTTATCATCCAACCATGACTATCCACTTTATCTTGCCTTTGGAGAAGCTTGGTATAACTTCTAATTGTCAGGCTTTTGTGAAAGATTCCTGATCTGATTTTCTAATTCTTCACAGCAAAATTCTATGACAAGTATTTTTTCCCCAGACTTTAGCCCAGTGTCTGCCACACAGTAAATTTTCAAATAAAGTGTGTTGAATAAATTGAATTTCTGTATTGCTGATGAAAATGTTTGGTACAAATTTCTCTTCATTAGGTGGTACTTTAAGTTACAAATAATAATAATCCATAAAATGTTTTCTGGAGAGAGTGTTTGCTTTCTGAGCACAGTCATTTTTCATTTGGTTAATGAAGTTGTTGGATGGTGTTTGTTATGCTGCCAACTGTTAAAAATAAGAGATTTCTAGACAACTGGCAGCAAACTGACACTGACCTCCTTCTGAAGTAAGACTTTTTACACTTCTGTATCACAAATGATAAAACTCATCATATATAAAAAGACTTTTCTTAATAGTATGTTTACTAAAATATGTAAATGTCTCACCTAAATTACAGAGGAGTTCTGTTGTTTACCTTCAATTTCTCCTCACTAAAGCCCTTGGCCAGATCTTGTTAAAGTAAATGTACCTATTCTGTATTTTAAACTTTTTTTTCCACTGATTGAACACGGTGGCCAATTCTTGTCTCAACCCAAGCTGAGCCCTGTTGCACTGGTCTCCTCCCAGTCTCCATCCATTCAGATTTCTATTTTTATAATAGAAATTATTACACTATAATATTCCAACTGGTAGGTGAATTGTGTGAAATTTTTGTTTTCTATCTGCCAGTACTCAGAGTTAAGGAATTTACATCATAATGTCTATAATACTGATTGTTTCATAGCTATTTCCACTTGTTAATGAATAGACACACACAAAAGTAAAAACTTAAGGAGGATGGCTCCGCATTAATTTTCCCTTCGAAAAATTATGCCCATCCTCTGACTGCACAGGAGAGTTTCATATATCAACCTCATGTTTATCAGGAACAACCAAATAATGTTTAGACTGAGTTCTTTCTGATAAGTGACCAACTCAAAACTAGGAATCCTCATAATTTATGCACATTCTCCATATCAAATTTGCCATCTTATGTTGGTCTATGAGTGGTGATAAAAGTTACATTTCCTGAATACTGAATTTCTAACTGGTCAGGCAACTATCCATGCGCAGTGGGGTTCCAAGAGGCTGAAGCAACAGTAGGAAATTTCTCATTGGAAACTTCAGGAGATGCAAAAAAAAATAGGAGCCTTTAACAGAGAGCCAAGAACCTGCTGGAAAGCTAAAGCCTAAGAAACTAGAAAAGCCCAAAGGGTGTCCTGAATGTCAGTGCCAGAAGAAGATATAAGTAAAATATCAGGAATCCAAGACACAAGCAGGAAAAAATAGAAATGGGTGGAAAATAGTAAATGGGTAGCAAAGACTTAGAACAGGGTCTACTGGTCCATAGCTTTCTTTTACATGCTGTTATGTGTCATGGATGTTATGGAGTTTGGGGAGTTGTTCAACATCCAGGTTACTCCCCATTACCCTTCCATAGCCATTCTTCAGGTTTCCCACCCTGATTTGAATCCCTTTAGATTGTATCATCCAGTTTCCCTTAACTGTCCGGCTCCCCAATGGATTTGGCCGATGGAGGACAACAGAAAGAGATCTGAGAGCAGGAGAAGAGAGAGATAAGAGTATTTGTCCTGATCTCCACCTTGCCAAGTTGCAGATTGGCAATCGCTGAGTTCTATTGGAGTCCTTGGTTTCTGCCTAGTGGCTCTTTCCAACAGCTACAGATATAACAGGGTTCATACAATTTCTATCCTCCCCCCTTGTCCCCTCAGGCCTAAGAATAGTAGCTTCCCACCCTTACTAGTTCCAGGGTGCTACACATCTATTGTTGGTTTTCATATCCCTGCCTTCACCTTTGGAAATATTCCCTTTACTGCTTTTTCCCCAGAATTCTCTTTGGATGTGCCTTCCGTTTCCTATTGCTGAAACCCCATAGTCAGTGAAATGAATTATTTACTAGAGTTGGCAAAAATTATAAACATTTCTGAACGGTGTTGCTATTTGTTATGTAAGCACATACTCTGTGTTTTATGTCAGTCTTTTGTGACTTGTGATTCAGGAAGAAAATGCTTTGTTCCTGCCTTTTAGTGGCTTATGGTCTGCCAAGATGAGACGACTGAGCACACCATGAAGGAATTGCTATAGTGCTGGTAAATAAATGTAATGGGAGAATGGAAGAATTATCCATGTTCACTTGGGGTTTTCAGGAAATCACTGCTGGGCTGGTGATTTATTATCCCCCCTTGACTTTGTAAAGACAGAGATCTTTTTTTCTCCTTCACAGACGTCTAAGCTTATTAGTGTTTGTTATATCTTCATAATATTAGCACTTCCTGTATCAAGCACATCTTGGGTCAGCTCCCCTAGAGCAGAGACTGAGATGACAATTCAGGTAGAGGCTATTTATGAAGGACATGTACTCAAGAAAAACCAGTAAGGAAGTGGGACAAGTAAAACAAGGAAGGGAAAGAAGCCAAGAGTGTGAGTTCAAGTGATATCCTAGCCTCAGCCTAATCCCATGGGAAGTGCAGAGGTACAGGTGCACCCAAGAGTTTTCTTCCCTGGTGACAAGAGATAGGGGAGTTGCTGTTAGTTTTTGCTTATGGGCTTCCCAGGGTAGGGGGTGGAGTGGGGAAGAATATAAGCTTCCCAGGCTCCCAGTAGGTCAAGCAAAATGGATTTAGTAGCCCAAGGATAGGTCTCTGAAGACAGTTACAAGTATAAACAGTTAGGAGCAAAGCACACAGAAGCTATGGGATGAACATATAGAACCCATACTCTATGATCTCACCTATAAGTGGAACCTATCAACAAAACAAACAAGCAAGCAAAATATAACCAGAGACATTGATATAAAGAACAAACTGACAGTAACCAGAGGGGAGTGAAGAGAGGGATAATGGGGGACAATAGAGGGAGGATCATCAAGGAACATATATAAAGGACACATGGACAAAGCCAAAGGGAGCAGGATCGAGGGTGGAAGGCAGGGATGGGTGGGGCGGGGCGAGATGTGGGGGGAAAATGGAGACAACTGTACTTGAACAATAATTTTAAAAAATAATAAAAAAGTGAGTCTAGGGAATCGATCTGATCAGAGCACCAGCAGGACCTGCTACACAGCCCTTCCAGAAACACATCTGTTACTGATTAACATGCAGTTAAGCAAACTCCTGGGAAAAAACAATCAAGAACAATTTTCTTCCTATGCACATTATTAGATTCTGGAGGCATTGGAAGAGATTATGAGTGATGCTGTGTATCTAAGGTGATTAATGGTATCCCACAATGCCAGATTTTCAGTGCTAAATCCCAAATGGTCCTGTGTAACCTGGGATGGTTGGTGAACCAACCTACTTTGGTGAACCCACATACCTGTATGTGAAATGTCACTCAATGAAGAACTCTCAGGTTGTCTCATGGAAAAACTAACCCAGGCAGAGCTAGTTGTGAGTGCAGGAAGGATGCAAACTTCCCCTGATGTAGTAATTTATGGTTTCCAGAGCTGCATTGAGAGCAGGAGTCTAGAAATATGGAAAGAAATTAAGTCTGAACAAGGGTATGGAGACTGTAGAAGAGGATGGGGAAGGGCTTCAACTTAAGACCTTTGTTCTCCAGGATAGAAGAAAGTGCAAAGATTCTTCAGAGAGCTTCACAGTAGTGGGACTAGCTCAGGATCCAAGACTTTGTCCCAGATAAAATTCCATAATAGTGCTTTTGCGCTCCTTATTCTCCAGGGAGGAAGGTAGGGAAAAGACGTTTGACATGAGTTTGAATTTTTTTGTGTGTCATTGTGAATTCTATTGATGTGATAATTAATTTCCATTTAGGAATATTCTTGTTTAGTTTTTCTTCAAGTCTAATGTGAGTGATGATGGGTAATAACGCTTCAAATTGCATCAATTTTTAGTATGAGAAAATATACTATTTTCATGACATTTTTGTTTTTTAGAAAAGGAATCAAAACATGATTCATGACTAAAGCTTTTAACTTATGTATGGGTTGAAAATTTTTCTAAAGAATGTTGTCATAATGATTTTACTTTGGATAAGCTAGAAATGTTTCAGAGTTAGGATTTTGAGTTATTGAATTAAAGATAAGTTTGTATGCAGGTGTCAATTGTAATTATAAGAATCTTTTGAATTTAATCACTCATGCAGCAACAATGAGGATTCCTAATCCTAACTGTATATGAAAAATATTTAGGAAGCTTTAAAATAATTCCAGTGCCTGAATCCCAATGAAGTCAAAACCAATGAAATCTGAATTTCTGGGAATGGAGTCCATGAAGGCAGGCTTCATGGGCCAACGACGTGTGCAGTTTCATGGGGCCCTGCACTTACAAGGGCCCTGCCTTGGATGTTATGCTGTGCTGTCTTGAAATTCTTAGTAGTCCAAGCTTTAGTAATTTTTTTAAAGCTTCCTAAGTGATTTCAGTGTAGGAAGCATGAAATAAATTACACTAATAAAGAAACCTTGGTTCAGCTTGCTAGTAATTAGTGGAATCTTTCTCTCTGCTGATGAAACAACTTGGAATCAAAGCCTCACAAAAAGACTGTGCTGGGCCTTTTTAGAAGATGCTTACCCCTGTCTACTTGTCTTGCCTCATGGAGACTTGAAAGGGCCAAGTAGTGTGAGACTTGAGGGAAGCATCTACCAACACATCTCCTTCATCTAGCCCTAAGACCCAAGGTTAGATAAACAGGGATCGGCAATGCCTTTTTTCAGTCCACTGCTCTTCAAATAAACAGGCTGTGAAGTAGGTTTACTTTGTGACTTCTGTATAGGTGAGGTAGGAAGAGTAACCATTAGGTTTTACTTTAAGCAAAGTACACAGTGAGGTCTTGAAACTGTAAGAGACAGTTTGGGAGCTATTGACTTGTAGAAGTCTCTGATCCCTAGACACCAAAAGGAGTGATGTGACACTTGCAGGACAGAGACTAGAGAGAAAAATAGGTATAAAACCCAAAGTCGCAAGTGCCTTTCCTTATTGTCATCACTCTCTGAGAGGGAATCTTGTATTCTTTGAATGAGAGATTCCCCTTCCCCATTTCTGTCCTTGGAATACTCGGGCTACTTCTCAGAAGTGAGGGGAAGACCAAATTATGCACAAGAGAGGTTTTGATGGGCAAGTCCTACAATTCAAAAATTATTAGGTAAACCTATGCTAATATATTTAGAAATAAAAATTGAGTGTATGAAGAGAAAATGAACACAAAGTGTTTATAATGAATGTCTTGTTTACACTGCATACACTATCTTTCATTACTATCAAGTCCTTGCTTCAATAAAATAAATAAACAAATTGAACTGGCTTTCCTATCATTATATAGGTGAATACTATCATCATTCTTCAGTTCTATTCAGTGAAATATATAAAAGTATAATGTGTGCATCAATCAATCTTTCCACCTGTGAAGTACTTAACACCGTTGTAGATTCAGGGGTTACAGCAGCAAACACTACAGACAAGATCCATGCCCTTAGGGTATGTATATTCTAATAGGGAGAAGTGGACAATAAAAATAAATGAATAAGATATAAAGAATGTTTGATGGGAACAGATACTACAGAGAAATATAAAGCAGAAAATGAAGCTGCTGGAAGTTGGAGGTCAGTGAGGGTTGGAAATTCAGGGAAAATATCTAAATGATTACTTTGGTCTTGGGTACTGGGGAAGTTTTGGCCTCACTCCAGGATGGGGTTGATTACCACTACCCTGGAGGGGAAGAGAGAAAGGAGCTTTGGTGCCCTGGAACTCAACTCCTGGGTGGCATTACCAGAGACAAAGTTGGCCACCTTATTTACACCGTCAAGTAGGCTTTGTGGTTGATGTACTTCATGTGCGCTGTAAAGGAGAGCGACACTTTAATGAGGATATCAAAACGAAAATACCACGAGTAGACCACTAACATTTTGGACTGTTGACTTTTCTTTATGGGCCCAATTTTTTAAAAATCTCATATAAAATTTGTTTTCATTCTATTGTAACATTTTGATTCAATTTGTGGGCTATAGTTGAACTACTCCTACACATTTTCATGAGGAAATAAATCCAGTCAGGCCTCAAGCAGTTCCTGACTGTTTCAAACATCAAGATCCAACAATAGACACACAGAGAATTATTCCAGCTTTCCTTTCTTCAAAGAATTGACACTTTCCTTTTTATTTCTCCTGGCACTTCTAATGAAAGAAACACTATATTCATTATGTAGTCAAGTGGTGCAGATTTCTCTAAAAAGTATTTGGTTATCATTTATGGATAATACGCAAAAAAGGGAGGATTTCTGGTACTGATTGTGGGTTTATATTAGGGTCTGTCACAGGCACTCATTTCAAAATGACTTCCTTACTAGCAGTAGCAACTCTAGTATTTCTATTAAGGAAGGACATAGTGGCTGCATCTAATTGGAATTTGGAGGTAAGGGCAGGCATAGAAAGTCAAGCTGGGGCTTGCTTGAAGTTCCATCTGCATATTGAATATATTATTTTTACTCAGCTTTGTTATTTTAGGGTGATGTCTGGAGAGAGATGAGAGCTGGTGAAGGTTATTAGAGAGGATAAAAGATTCCTGCCTATCCTCTTTGCCATCCTTTGGCGGCACAAATACTTGCTGGAGTGGGAGGAGTAAAGAGAATAAAGCTCCTAGCTGACCTTTCACTCCTTTATTACAATCCCAGGTCACAATCAGAGTAGGTCTAAGATTTCCCCTACATAGAACTCTGAGATTCAGTTTGTTTTGGGCTCTCTTTTTCATCTTCTTCTCCTCCTCTCCTTTACCCAACCTACTCCATCCTTCCTCTAGTTCTTGCTAATCTCTGCTTCTCAGTTTAACTTGGATAATATGTATGGAGGATACTCTATTAGCTCAGTATTTCACTAGGCAACCAAGGATATAACAATAAACTGATAAATGTACAAGTTTGGAACTGACAAAAATTCAGGCTCTGAAATCTTCCAGGCTTATTTACATTTTAATTTGCCACTGCTGAAGGCTGAAACCTTTCAAACAAAGGGAGGAAGCTATTTTAACCCAACTACTGTAGGTGAAACTGAATTAGTAGGTCATGTTGGATGGTGGGGGGTATAATGTGTACAGAGAACTCCATCCTACACCTTTTAAAGTCCTACAACACCTAGGTATCACATCATCTCAAAAAAGAAAAATCTCCAAGATCCTTTGAACATGTTAAGATTCTGTGCCTCTATGATTTGTATTTGTACCTGAGTCCCATCTTGGAGGAGCTATTACATTAAGTAAATTCTCAAGATTCCTTCCAATTCTTGGATGATTCTACCCTGCTGTTGTCCTTCATGTACAGAGATGACTCTTCTTATAGTTCTTAAACATTCTACATTTGAACATTTACTCTGTGCTGGGTGGAGTCGATGATTCCCTGTTGTATTAGTTTCATAGGGCTGCTGTAACAAAGTACTACCAACTGGATGGCAGAAAACAACAGAAATTTACCCAAACCAATTTATAGATTCAATGCAATCCCTATTAAGGTACCAATGACATTTCACAGATATAGAACAAACATTTCAGAAATTTATATGGAACCATAAACAACCCCGAATAGATGCAGCAATTTTGAGAAAGAAGAACAAAGCAGGAGGGTTCACAATATCTGATATCAAACTGTATTACAAGGCCACTGTAATCAAAACAGCTTGGTACTGGCATAAGAACAGGCACATGGATCAATGGAACAGAACAGAGAGCCCAGAAATAAACCCAAGTCTTTACGGTCAATTAATATTTGACAAAGGAGGGAGGAGCATAAAATGGAGCAAAAATAGCCTCTTCAACAGATGGTGTTGGGAGATCTGGACAGCTACGTGCAAAAAAATGAAACTCGATCACCAACTTACGCCATACACGAAAATAAACTCAAAATGGATAAAAGACTTAAATATAAGTCGTAACACCATAAAAGTCCTTGAGGAAAACATTGGCAGGAAAATCTCAGACATTCCACGCAGCAACATCCTCACAGACATGTCCCCTAAAGCAAGGGACATGAAGGAAAGAATAAACAAATGGGACCTCATCAAAATAAAAAGCTTCTGCAGGGCTCCAGAAAACAGCATTAAAATACAAAGAGAACCAACAATATGGGAAAACATATTTGCTAATGATACCTCAGGCAAGGGCCTGATCTCCAAAATATATAAAGAACTCACACGACTCCACTCCAGGAGGACAAACAACCCAATTAAAAAATGGGCAAAGGACTTGAACAGACACTTCTCCAAGGAAGACATACAGAGGGCCCAGGGACATATGGAAGGATGCTCAGCATCACTAGCCATCAGAGAGATGCAAATTAAAATCACAATGAGGTACCATCTCACATCGGTCAGAGTGGCCAACATAAACAAATCCACAAACAAATGTTGGAGAGGATGCAGAGAAAAGGGAACCCTAGTGCACTGTTGGTGGGAATGCAGACTGGTGAGGCCACTGTGGAAAACAGTATGGAATTTCCTCAGAAAACTAAAAACGGAAATGCCTTTTGATCCAGCACTTCCACTTCTGGGATTATACCCTAAGAACCCTGAAACACCAATCCAAAAGAACCTATGCACCCCAATGTTCATAGCAGCACAATTTACAATAGCCAAGTACTGGAAGCAACTTAAGTGAGCATCAGTAAATGAGTGGATCCAAAAATTATGGTACATTTACACAATGGAATTCTATGCTGCAGAGAGAAAGAAGGAGCTTATAGGACAGCATGTATGGAACTGGAGAGCATTATGCTAAGTGAAATAAGCCAGGCAGTGATGACAAATACCATATGATCTCACCTTTAACTGGAACATAATCAACAGTAGAAAAAAGGAAACAAAATATAATCAGAGTCACTGAGGTTAAGAAAAATCTAATAGCCAGAGAGGAGGGGGGAAGGGACAGTGGGGAGAAGGGTTTACAGGAACTACTCAAGAGGACACATGGACAAAACCAAGGGGGAGGGTGGAAGCAGGGGAGGGAGGTGGGTTTGGCTGTGGTGTGGTAGAGGGGAGAAAATGCAGGCAACTGTAATTGAACAACAGTAAAATAATTTAAAAATTGAAAAAAGAGAAAACACCAGAAATTTATTGTTTCACAGTGCTGAAAGCTAGAAATCCAAAATCAAGGTATTGGTAAGGCTTTTGGAGAAAACCCTTTCTTGTCTCTTCCACCTTCTGGTAGTTCCAGGTGTTCCTTGGCTTGCAGCAGCATAACTCCAACTTCTGTCTCCCTCTTCACACGGCCAACTTCCCTCTGTGTCTATGTCTCTACTTCTAAAGAGCCCACCCCACTGTAGTATAACTTCATCTTAATTACATCAATAAAGATTTCAATTCCAAATAAGGTTACATTTACAGGTACCATGGGTTAGGACCTCAGCATATCTTTTTGAGGCACATAATTCCACCCACAATATCTGGTTACCAACATAGTTTGTCTATGTTTAGGCATAAAGCTTTAATTGGCAGCCATGAAACAGGCCAAAATAAAAAAGGTCCATGAGGGAGGAAACCATGAATAACCTGATGTGCTTATCAGTTTTGCTAAACAGTCATACATGTATTCACTCTATCACATTGGCTTTAGTTTTTCCTTCCTTTCTTTTTCTTCCCTTCCTTCCTTCCTTCCTTCCTTCCTTCCTTCCTCCCCTCTTTCTTTTATCATTGAATAATATGGTTAAATATTTGGTGGTGGGAAATTTGTGGGAAGATATGGATCAAAAAAAGGTACTTTCTTCTGAGTAAGGTAAACATTAAGGTATTTATCAGTTTATCACATACCGAAAAACCTAAGAGAGAGCTTATCAAGGGTTTTGTAACTGAAGGATTTATTACAAATATTCAGGTTTATACTTAGCTTTGAGTTATACAGACTCCCACATACATACACAGATTTTTAAATAATTTAGCTTAGAGCATCAATATTTCAACCTGAGCATTATATGGGTGGTATTGTCTTTAACATCATTGTCTTGTGAGATGACTGGTGACATATTTTTTTAGCACAAGGGAACCAATTAAAGTAACTGGCATTCTGCAAATTTGAATCAATGATGTTGCTAACTAATTCCAATCAACCAAAATGAAGAAATTTAGTTCATGCTTTTCTTATAGCCAAAGGAGGAAACTCTGGCAAAAGAGCTCTCTTGTCATCAGCCCTTCCCCCATAAAACATTTCCAGGTCTGAAATTCTCAGTTTTCATAGGAAAGAAAGAAGACTATGCATGTTGTTCATGCTCATTGTGAGTTATAACATCCAAAGAGTAAATGAATAAAAATTATTAAAATAAGTGTCAGGAGCCCTGGCTGGTGTGGCTCAGTGGATTGAGCGTCTGCCTGCAAAGCAAAGTGTCTCTGGTTCCATTCCTAGTTGGGGCACAAGTCCAGGTTGCAGGCCAGGTCCCCAGTGGGGGGCATGCAAAAGGTAATCACGCATTGGTGTTTCTCTTCCTCTCTTTCTCCTTCCTTTCCCCTCTCTCTAAAAATAAATAAATAAAATCTTTAAAAAATATAAGTATCCGGAGAAAATTTCTCAAGAGAATAAAGCTAATGAATTATAAAACTCTTTATGCTGGGGTGAGGATCAGGATGGGAGATGCTGATACCATTAAGCTGTTACAACAAACTCATGTTTTGTTTTAACCTCACTGTTTTGAATTTGGACTGGTCATTGGGAACTCCCTTTCCACGGGTCTATATGGGATGTTCACATCTGTCCTTATCACTGTCAGACATTTCAAAACAACTTTTGAAAACAAATAGGTGACATAGAATTCCTTGGAGACAGCAGGAGTATCTAGTTGCACTCAGTTATTCAAAGATCAGTGAAAAATTCTCAATAGCACAGGAACTAAAAAAGGGAAATGTGAAATCTAATGGTGTTTGGTCATTGGTGCGGGGATTTGCAGTGATGAAAGAAAATACAGATAAAGTTATTTGGACTGTGCTTTTATATATATCTTAGCATAATTCAAGTTTAGAAAGAATCTCAATTGTGATTTGTTGGCTTAGTTTTGACCTTAAAAAAAAAACAAAACGGATTTGCTGGTTTTGTTTCCTCTTTTTATTCAAATGGAACATGCCCTCCTGGTTTTGAGAAATCTGATTGTTATCTCTTAGAACCATGCCTGATGAAGTACTCATGATGTACTTGTTATAATTTTGATGTTTAATTATGTTGGATTCTTATCAAAGACCTCAAGGGAGACTTAACTTGAAGGATAAAGATGATTGTCAAGTGAGCTATAGATTAAGGTCTAGTTCTTTGGTGGAAGTACAATGAAAATTGTTCAGGCAAAGGTAGATTCAATAAGGCAGACAAAAAGAAATAAAATACGCTTCTGGGAAATAAGGAGGGCAAAACAAACATGTAGGGACTCATTAAAGAAGCAACCAATGAGCAATTAATAACCAATATCTGATATTTAAGACCCAAAGGTCACTTAATATCAACTCTGTTGCAACACATATGTGCTGAATGAATCTGGCTGGCAATTGTTCTTGAGTTTACCTTGTTTGGTTTCATGGATGTGTTTCTCCAGAATAACACACACAAAAATGGAAGAGTAAAATTGAATTTACAGGAAGCATTTACTTGGATTAATTAGATAATAAAAGCATTTTGAAATTGCTAATTTACTAAGCAAAATCACCAGCATGTTGAATTACTTTACTTTTATTATGATGATTGAAGGAGATAAATGCAGACCCAGCCACAAAAAGCAAAGCAGAGAGAAGAGAGGCAGCCGTCATTCTTTGCATAATTACTGGTATTTGTCATCCTTGTCTTGAAAAGGGGATCATCAGTTTTTCTAAAGATAGTTTTCTTTGCTTCAGAGCCTCTTTTTCAGAACGCTGTTTATCATCCACGTAGTCCTAACTTACTCAGCAACAAATGCACTACGAATGTACTTTTCATTAGCCAATTTAATGAATTTAATTCTGGTTCAAAATGTTAATTAAAAAGCGTACATTTCATTCTTATAAGAATGAAATTAAAAAAACTTTTATTTCTTAAGTGTTAGATTAAATTACTAAAAGCAGAGTTGAAAAACAGGGTTAATCAGTGTGAAATTTAGTATCATGAGCCTCAGGTTAATTGTGATAATAAATTATAATTAATTTTCCTATCTCTTTAAGAAAACAAAGTCTCAAAAAATCATGGCATCTATAACTTTATTTGTATTAAAAAAATGAGAAAACAGAAAGGAAGTTTGCCTCCAAGTGAAAAACACTAAAGAAAAAGCTTACATAAGATATTCTATCACTAGAAAATGAATGAGAATTTCATTATTTCTTGGCTTTAAAAAAAAATCTATCCTTCGCCAGATATAAGAATGCTACCAGCGTGGAACAAACAGGATCCATTTTTCTATATAACCACATTTAATAATTTCCATGAAATTGACATTTTAGAATTATGGCCAAAGCCAAATGAAAACTTATGGGTTCCTAGCCCTAAATTCTGAGCTGGTTCTTTTAAGAAGGACCTAAAATGCACTTTAAAACAAACCCAAGTAATATAATTACAGAGGGTTTAAATAACACAAACACACCGGATCTGTTTTTGTAAAACACAGGTGTTCTGTTGTTTATATTTTGCTATTTTAAAAAATCGGAAATGTCATAATATAACGTAACTTTTTTGAAAACAGTTGACTGTTGTCTTTTGCAACATTAATTTTTTTAAAAGCTCCTACAACCAATTAGCTTGGAAATCTGACATCGTACCTCAAAATATTGCTGCATTTGTAACAAGGAAAGCAGCACACTCAGGTATTCAATGTAACAGAAACAAGGCACAGGCAGCAACTTGTATCCATTGGCAGTTGACATGCTAATTTCCTTGCCTCCTCTCTCCACCCGGCTTTACTAACTACCTTCTTTCCAAGGCACGAGGCACCTTTGGGGCCCTGGAAGGTGCTTTCCGGAGAGTGAAGAGAGGCGGGAAGATCGAGGGCAGAGCACGCGGTGCCCACACCCTTGGGCTCTGGGTGAGTGCGGGAAGCACTCGCTGGTGGGGGGTAAAGTGGAGCAGGTTAGGAGCATTGAGTACGGGTGGACCTCGCCGCCCCCCCTCCGCCTCCCCGCAAGGAACTGGAGATTTGCAGCTCTAGGCTTCAGGCCCGCAGCCCCGCTGGGCAAGGGCGAGGATGGGCGGGGAGGGGGGCGGAGCATTGTGCGGGGCGGCGGGAAAGGGGCGGAGAGGACAGCTTAAGATCAGACCCGCTGAGCAACGGTGGCAGAACCTGCGGAGTACACGGGGAGCTCACTCGCAGGGAGGAAGGAGAGCGAGGACTGCGGCTGCCCGGGAGCGAGGAGACACGTGGAGTCCAGGGGTCAGACCACCACCACCTTCTTCTTTAGGGAAGACTGCGAAGCCGGCACACTCACCCACTGCAACGGCGATACCGCTCGCAGGTGGGCACCCCGGAGCGTGTGACTCTCACTCCTTCTGAGCTGCCGGGGCGGATGCCTTCCCTTCGAGGCTACCGAGCTCGAGGCTACCGAGCTCGGGAATGAGGGCTGGGCAGGTCTGGGAGCAGGAGGAAGGTGCACGACCCCGTGGTGTGCACGCTTGTGCCTCCGCGCTGTGCACGCTTTTGCTTCCGCTCTGTGGTTGGTAGGTAAGAGGTGCGGCAAAGCTGCCTTCCTTGGGGATGTTCTCCCTCGGGTTTCAATGTCCCACCCCACCCGTTCTGATGTGCTGAGCACCCGAGCGGTTTTGGAATACTGCGACCCTTCCCCCTGCCCGCAATCTCGGTTGTGTATGCAGTTTGCACCCTCTCTTCACAATCCACACCCAGCAAACATCAAGACGCCCCCTGCTCTGGGCCCCCTGGATTGTAGGAACCTTTGGAGAAGAGCTAGTAGTAGCAGGACCAGCCGAGGGCCGTGCCTGAGTCCGTGCGCTCCCTTGCGCCTTCAGGGCCCGAGTGGGAGGTTGGGGGTGGTACGGGGAGTGGAATGGGTTTGCTGAAGTTATCTCCGAAGGCTGACTGTGCACATGCACTTGGCGCCTTGTGCATGTTTAGACGAGGGTTTAGTGGAGACACGTGGGAAAAGGATTGTCTCTGCCCCCCTCCCCCAAAAGCCTCTTGGGATGGCTCAGCGCGTGTACGGGGTTGGGAAAAAAGAAAGTGTGAGTGTGTGTGCATGTCCGTCCTAGGGAGAAGGAGGAGGGTGGCTCAAGAAGACTTGATTTTCTTGGGTTTGCTGCAATTCCTAAAATCAAACCAGTCCTCAGGCGTTAAAGTAAATTACTGGTAAGTAGGGACGGATCTCTGGTAAAAAGGCCTCCGGGATTTGGGGGTAGCGGGCTTGGCGGGCATGCTCTCTGTATAACTTCTGGCGTTATCTCACCGTGGGGGTGGGGGTGGGGGTGGGGTGAGGGTGAGGTGGTGTGGGGTGGTGCATGTGTCTGGCTTAAGGTGCTGGAGCTGGGGCACTTGTCGTGGGCAGGCTGTCGGACTCAGAGGAGGTAAAAAGCTGTGCGGCGCAGTCTGTTCTCAATTAACTCTAGAATCTTAGTGTCTGTCTCTGTTCTGTTTCTTTCTCTGTTTCTCTCTCTCACACACACAGTGGGGTAGTCTCCCATTCTCGTTTTCTCTCTCGCTTTTTCTTTCTCTCCCTCTCCTTATCTTTCTCCTCCTTTCCCCTCTTCGCGCTCACCCACACACTCACATCACACACACACCATGGTTGGGTCTGTTTTTCTAAATTAACTTTGGATCTCTCTTCCCCCCTCAATCTCTTCATCTCTCTCAGTCTTTCTTGTCTCTCTCTCAATCTCTCTCATCTCGTTCAATATCTCTGTCTCTCGCCTCTCAATTTCTCAATCGCCTGTTCCTCTTTCTCAGTCTCATTTATCTCAATCTCTTCTCTCTCAATCTTTCACACACATACCGCATCTCGTGGCTGCTTGGACTCACTGATAGTTGCTTATGGATCTTTATTCATTGCTTATTATGTTCATGGGTTTTTACTGATGCTTTTTAAAGAAAAAAAGACCTACCTGTATTAAAATCTGTGGGGTTTCAGAAAGACCTTTCAGCACTCTTCACATTCAAACTAGGAATAGGGGAAGTGTGAAAATACCCCACCTAACTGCTGTTTACATTGGACAAAGCTCTAGTTCATGTTAGAATATTATTATTTTAAACAGACATTTTACAACCATGTGATAACAGTAACCTTTTCCTAGATCTCTCCCTCTATCTTTTAAAAACATTTTATTTTTGAGAGAGAAGGAAAAGAAGGGAGAAAGAGGGAAACATCAATGTGTGGTTACCTCTTGCATGCCCCTTACTGGGACTTGGCCTGCAACCCAGGCATGTACCCTGACTGGGAATTGAACTGTGACCCTTTGGTTCACAAGCAGCATTCAATCCATTGAGCCACACCAGCCAGGGCCTCTCCCACTCTATTTGTGGTAATTTACAGAATTCTTGATTACTCGATTAACAAAGTGGTCAAGTTATCTTCTCATTTTAATGGACAGGTCTTTAAGTCCTTGTTGGCTGGCATGCGGTTGAATTCTGTGAACTCCATCTCTTACTTTAATGAACTGATTAGAGTGGTATTCATCTGAGACTTATGAATGCTTTGATTTCTAAATAATTTATCAAACCATTGGGGGAGAGGTTACTCCTTACAAATTTTCCACACAGGAGAAAAAACACTTTTATTCCTTGGAGCAAATATTTTCCCATCCCCCCCACATTGTCCCTGTTAGATGCTTAGAAAAGATGCATGGTTGGTAAGACGTGGTTTATTTCCCTTTTATGTCTACAGGTGGCAGTGTAGAAGCCAAAATGGGATCTTCTAGAAGTGGTTTCTGAAAAATAAGCACATACACACAAGTAAGCAAGCACAAGAATCTGAAAAACCACAGGTATGTAAAACAAGCCACCTATCCAGCTTTATAATTATTGCATTCCAATATCTTGAAATATACAATATAGGCTTTTATGAAGTGAAACATTGAGGTGCTCTCAAAGGAGAAAACAAGTGCATTCTATTTCAGAGAAGGTATTTAAATAAAAAATACTGTATATTATTGTTGTATTATTTTTTACTCTTCTAAAAGAGGATCATTTTTCTATTGTGACCAAATGCCTTTGTATTTAGCCAGTTGTTGCTTGATACTTGTTTTCAAAAACACTTTTCCTGAAGCTGTATAAAACTTCCAATCGTTCTGAGTAATTTCATTTGTGAAACTGTTAACTAACAAAGTCACCCTGTTGAGATAACGTGACAGTATATGCTTTTTACAAAAGCTGCATCTCACTGTTGGCTTAAAATCTCACTTATCAGATTACTGAAATACCTATATATTAGGTATTTTTTAAACCAGCCCTTCTGTTTTTAACCATCTTGTCACTTTTCTCCTCCCACCTTGTTTGCTTTTCTAAGCCCAACATATAAGTAGTACCTTCATAATTTACCCACTTCACTGAATTAATGATACTTTTAATATGGGGATCAAAGACAATCATGGTCAAACAATAAGCTTTTCATTATGACACAATTCAAAAGAATTTGCCTTTGATTATTTATTAAAATGATATTTTGCATACTAAGTCCCTTTCTCTTTTTTTATTAAAGTATGGTTGATACACTATATCATATAAGTTTCAGGTGTACAACATAGTGATTAATGGTTATATCCTTTAGATGTGATCACCAGAATAAATCTTGTCACCATTCAAAGTTATTATGATAATATTTAGGCCCCTTTTTGATAACTGGGTAGCACACTGTTAGATGGTAGAAGAAGCCAGGAGGGGAAATGTTCACTTTTGTGGATTTTTATTTTCCTTAGAATGCTGGGCCATGGTGCTCTCACAGGGAAATGAAAGTTATGTTGGCTGTAAAAGAGTCAAGCTGTTAAAGACAATGGAAATTTCTCTTTCCTCGGGGGGCGGGGGTGTGTTCATCATAGTGCCAGAATGTGGTGGTATCTTGTGATTTTTGACGCTCTGCGTTTATAGCTGAAGAGGGATTTGTTTAGCCCATGCCAATGAAGGTGTAAAACAAAATCACATACCGTTCTTGAAGCTTGAAAGTATCTAATTGGGCACTTAACCAGTTTAAAGCAAATTGGAAGCTCTGGACGTATAGACTGAGCTAAAGACTGAAAGGCTCTTGCTGTAAAAAGCTTGTGGATATGAAGTGGCTTCAGGAAAGCTCATGAACATTTAGGAACATGTAAATTTGTACCGCATAGGACTTAGATAACATTATCTGACTCAGGACACTGGGAAGTAGTTAACCATCTCCCAAAGTATCTAAGAGGAATAAGGTCTAATCTTCCAAATTAGAAAGGAAAAGAGTACAGTTGACATTTTACTCCTTTTGTGAATTATAGCATCCTCATTGTAAAGACATGTGCTTTAGAGATATTTTATTTTTTAGGTATACATAACAATACATACAATAAAATATAAAATGCATTAATCAAAATGTATTTTTTACATGTGTGTACACCCAGGTCAAGATACAGAACACTTCCAGCACCTCCAAGGATTTCTTCCTTTTTGCCTTTCTGGTCCATTTTCATCCCACTTCCAACCTGAAGGTAACCACATTATGATTTCTAAAACCTCCATCTGTTAGTTTTGTCTGCTCTTAAGCTCCATATAAGTAGTAAAGAGAAGGAACTCATGTATGTCTTCTTTCACATAACAATGTCTACAAGATTCATCCATGTTGTAGTGTACATTTGTAGTTTGTGCTAGTCTATTGTTGAATAGTAATTCCATTGTATGGATATACCAAAATTTGTTTATCCATTCTCCTGTTCTATCTTTGAATTGTTTCAAGTGAGGCTAATATGAATAAAGCAGCTATGAACATTCTTGCTAAAGTTTTTTGGTGCACATGTCCACTCATTCTTCTTGAACATATATCTAGGAGTGAAATTGTAGGGTCATAGAGTAGGCTTATATTTAGCTTTAGTAGATGTTGCCAAACAGTTTTTCAAAGTGGTTGTACCAGCTTAAATTCCACAAATAGTGTACAAGGATTCCAAGTGCTCTACATTTTCACTAACACATGGTTGGTTCTGTCAGTCTTTTTAATTAATTTTGGGGATTGCATATTGGATCTACTTGTGGGTTTTTAAAATTTTTAAAAAATTTTAATTGCAGCAATATATAGAAAATACAGAATTTACCATCATAACCACTTTTAAATCTACAGTTACTGGTATTAAATACATTCACATTGTTGTATAACCATCACCACCACCCATCCCTTTACCTCTTGGAAAACTGAAATTGTACCCATTAAACAATGAATCCCCATTCTTTCTCCAGGCCCTGGGAATCACCACTCTACTTTATGTCTCTATGAATTTGACTATTTTAAGTGCTTCATATGAGTAGAACCATAGTCTTTGTTCTTTTGTAACCAGCTTATTTCACTTAGTGTAATGTCCTTAATATTTATCCATGTTGTAGCATGTGCCAGAATTGCCTTTCTTTTTAATATTCCATTGTTGTGTACACCACATTTTGTCTAAACATTTGTCTGTTGGTGAACACTTGGATTGCTGTCACCTTTTTGCTGTTGTGAATAATTGCTGCCATGAACATGGGTGTGCAAATATTTCCTCAGGACTCTGCTATCAATTTTTTTTTTTTGCCTATACCCAGAAGTGGAATTGCTGGGTCATATGGTAATTCTATTTTAACTTTTTGTAGAACCACCATACTATTTTCCAAAGCTACTGTACCATTTTATATTCTCAATAATGTACAAGGGTTCCAGTTTCCCCACATCCTTGTCAACACTTGCTATTTTCTGTTTTTATAGTAGTCATCCTAGTGGGTGTGAGGTGGTCCTTATGGTTTTAATTTGTTTCCTTGTAAGTAATATTGTTAAATGCCATTTCATAAACTTATTGGCATTTGGATATCTTGTCAAATTCCTGTTAAAATCTTGCCCATTCTCAAATTGGAGTATTTAAAAAAAATTTTGTCAGATCTTTTATTTTCTAAATATGAATATATGGTCGAATATATGTATTACAGATATTTCCCCAGCTTGGCTTGCCTTTGCATGGTCTTCATGGTATCTTTTGATTATTTGTAATGAAATCAATTTTCTTTTTATGGCTATTGCTTTTTGTGATCTATTTATAAAATCTTTGCCTACTTTGGGGTGATTTTAAAAAACTTTTTAGTTACTGAAAATATATAAAGGCAATCTGTTTGGGAGATGCAGTAAATTAACAATAAGTGTATTTCAAATTAGAGCCCTAAGTAAATGTTGGGCATATACTTTGCTGTAACAGTGCCAGAAGAGTTTGAAAAAACATGTTTTTCAATAAGATACGTGGACACAGATATTCTTACTCAAGTAGCCCTTGTTGCTGTCTCCTCCCAACAGTGACTATGGCTTCAGGGCTTCTCTAGAGTGGGACCTAGGGAAGAGCCTGGTAATGACTTGGCTAGAAAAAAGGAGGTGAAAAAATGGATGGGTATCTGCTTTTCTGTAATACAAAATCCATACTTGCTGAATGATCCTTCCCCTTTCCTCTTCCATCTCTAAGGAGGGGTTGCTGCCATTTGGTGCTATTTCTTTCCTTTGCCTCTGAAATATCAATATCCCTTGGGATTATGCCATTTCTTAGCTTTTTCTCTTCTCCATGTACATCTTTTCCCTGAATGCCCTGTGTTCACATTCACTTTCATGTCTTGAGCTATCTCTCTGTTCCTCTGCCTTATCCTAAAAAGACTCCTCGGGTCTTTATCTTTTGGTCCTACCACCTGTCCATGAGCATAACATTCAGATCTGTATCTTTTTCTGCCTCCTGGAAAACTTCCACTGGATAGTCCAATGGTGCTTTTATGAAAAACACCTGTTTCTCTACAGTCTGCTCTACTTCTTTCCTGCCTTATTTAATATATTTGCCATTAATCGAGGATCCCAAAGTTGAAATCTTGCATGGCACGGCCCATCTTCCCACACAGCTTAATCACCCTCACAGCCCATATTTAGTTGGTTATCAAGGCTGCTGGGTCTTTTTCTTTTTCTTATTTCTGAAACATCTTTTAAAGGCATTTTGTCTATATTTGCTACATTGCGGCTGGGTTTTCCTTTAGAATTGTAGTCAAAATGGCTTGAATGATTCCCCTCATTCTTTAAGATTTTATTTAGTTTTAGAGAGAGAAAGGAGGGAGAAAGGGAGGGAGGGAAACATCAATGTGTAGTTGCCTCTCGTGTGCCCCCAACTGAGGACCTGGCCCATAACCCAGGCATGTGTCCTGACTGGGAATTGAACCAGTGACCTTTGGTTCACAGGCCAGCGCTCTCAATCCACTGAGCCACACCAGCCAGGGCTCCCATCATTCTTAAACTCCCTCTAATTCCTCCACTTACCATCAGTTTTTTTTCCCCTAAAACAGAGATGTGATCATGTCACTTCCTGTTTAAAAATGATCTGTAGCTCTCCACAGCCTATAAGAGGCATTCAAATCCCTTATCATGATTTGTACTGTGACACCCTTTATTGTTTGCCTTCAACTTGCTTTTCCTGTTCTATCATCTGCCATTTTCCCCATTCTCCATCTGTCCTAAACTATTTTTCACTTTTAGAACTTTCTTTTCTTTCCTGCACCTGTGCTTTCCTACATCTGCTTTCTTGTATCTTGTTCTTTTGCACATGTTGTCTATTCTTGTTCCCTGGTGAATTAATATTTTTCTTTAAAGATTAAATCAAATTTGAGTGAGCCCCTCTATCCTTTAAACCTTCTTATTCATACTTCTTTTAGTGTAGTTTGATGAGGTGACTCCATAATTGCAGGTGCTATCCTGTATTAATATTTGTACTCCTAGTAACTACTGAGAGAACTACTTCAAGTATAGAAGACATTTAATATATGTTTACTAAATGGGTAATTCATGGAGAATGTATTCCTTACTATATCACTTAGCTTTCGCTGCTTAACAACACACCACAATATTAATTTGGTTAGTGGTTTAAAACAACAAGCATTTTGTTAGCTCTTGATTCTGTGGGTTGGCAATTTAGGCAGGACTCAGCTGCACAGTTCTTTGGATCTGAGCTGGTTTTCTCCTGGGTGGGTTAGGGGCTGGCTCTTCTAGGATGGGCCTCTCCACATGGTTTCTAGCCTTTAACCAGGCTTGTTCATACCATGGCTGGCAGGGTTTTAACACAGTGAAGGCATGCGAGACCTCTTGAGGCTTAGGCTTGAAATTGGCACAAGGTTACTTTCTCTAAATTCTGTTAAAGCTAATCACAAAGCCCACTTCTGATTTAAGAGGTGGGGAAATAGATTAATCTCTTGAAAGGAGGAGCTATAGTCATGTTGCAAGGAGCATAGACAGAGAGAGGTGAATAATTGTAGCCATTTTTATAAGTAATCTGTTGTACTTACCTATGAGCAAGAATATGATGTTAGAACAGACTTGGTTCAGAGAGTTGATTCTACTGAGGTCACCAGCAGGGAGGACAGTTTTGACCTTGCCTAACTGCATCTAAGATGAGCCCAACTAAGGTGGCCCCCTGGTTCCTAGCATCCTTCTTTGTTCTTTCTTTCAAATCCTCTGTCATTACCAAAGCATGTTTAAGACAGCCCCAGGTTTTTTGTTTTTGTTTTTTTGGCCTTAATGAAGTATCATTGGTTGCTCTTCAGTATTGGAGAAGAAGAAACATCACTTTCTTCTTCATTAGGGAAGCAGCTGTGAACAGCCTTTGGTATTGGAGACCTCATTAAGGACCATCCTTTAGTATTTGTCATTGATTGCCTCTAGTATCTGATTTAAAAGGCCTTTGGGGGGAAAGCATCAGAAAATGAAAAGAGATCTGATTGATTGGAGCTGATCATCTGTGTTCTCCCTCATCATGTGTGAAAATTGAAGATATCCTCTTAATGAGAAACAGTAGTTTACATGCTCTTAATGTTTGTGTGCTTTTCAAGCTGTTACAAACTATTCAAAGTGGAAAAACGAATTTAAATGTTTCTGATTCACTATTAGAGGAGGAAGTATAGTTAAAATATACATGTAAGAGTTTAGTTGAAATATACATTGAAATTGAAGTGTATACTAGTAAATATACTTAGTAAAACATACACAGAGTAACCCTAATTTTCCAGAGATACTATAGTACCCATGGGTGGGGTTTTCCCCCCAGAACTTGGTTTTAGTGTACATCTGTATATTTTAGTAGAACCATTAGAAATAAAGAAAACAGATATAAATTTTACCTCATTAGAGCCCGTTTCTACTAATTTTAGAGATACAGATAAACTGTGAAGTGAGCAAAAGAATAGGAGTCACTTAAAGGGGCCAAGATGCCTTATGATGGCTTAATGATGTCTTGTGTATTTACTTTTTTAAAAAAATTATTTATTTTAGACAGACTGGGAGGAAGAGGGAGAAAAACATCAATATCTGGTTGCCTCTCACACGCCCCCTACTGGGGACCTGACTTGGCCAGCAACCCAAGCATGTGCCCAGACTGGGAATCGAACCCGCGGCCCTTTGGTTTGCAGGCCGCTGCTCTATCCACTGAGCCACACCAGCTAGGGCTTTTTCTTCAATGTTTTTTATTGTGGTAAAATACACATAATGTTAATTTTTCCATATTAACTACTTTTACACGTACAGTCCAGTAGTATTAAAAACATTCACACAGTTGTGCAACCATCACCATCATCCCTCTCCAGAACACTTCATTTTGTAGAACTGAACTATGTCCCCATTAAACAAGAACTCCTCATAACCCTTCCTCTGAACCCTTGACAACCACCGTTCTACTTTCTGTTTCTATGATTTTTTTCCATGTATTCCTTATGCAGTATTGTATAAGCACAGTGACTGGTGCTTGGTGGTAACCCAGAAAATTTACCTCTCTTGCTCTCCTTCCCCTGTCTCTTGTCCTTTGCTCTTCCCCCTCCCCATTTGTTGCAATTTGGCTTTTAGCCTCTCTTAGGGAGAGCTTGCTGCCCAGCTTTTGGGCATTGTTTTTTCTTCCTTCTTTGGTCACTGTGATCACTTCTTATAATCTAGGCTAGTTTTTTCTTCCTTTTGTAATTTTCTGAATGATGCCCTTCTGTTGCAGAATTAAGCAACAACCTGTAGTCACCTACCTACTCTCTCTGTGTCTGTTCACCAGCCAGGGGGGGAGCTGTTCCCTCATATTCTTAATGCACCGTGCTGAGTATCACAAAGTACCACTGTGTGCTAGGTAGAATTATGGCCCCAGAAAGATGTCTATGTTCTAATCCCTGGAACCTGTGAACATATTAAACAGCAAAGGGGAATTAAGGTTGCAGATGAAATTAGGTTTGCAACTCAGCTGACTTTAAAATAGAAATTATCCTGGATTATCTGTGTGGGCCCAATGTAATCACAGGGGTCCTTAAAAGTGGTATGTGTTGCAAGATATCCTTACGGCTAAGTTCTGCTCAGAGTCTTAACTTGCCTTGAATATGGTCTTTGGTTAATGATTTATTGATAAATTACCCTATAACAGATGACTATATCAGTTTTTTGTGTTATTAGCTGTAGTGAAAGAAATGTACTTTTATTGAATGCTTATGAGTCAGGTGCTTTACATATATTACCATTTGTAATGTGCTAAACAACCCAAGAAGTAGATATTATTAAATCCTTTTATGGATGAAGAAACAGGCACAGTGTTTAATTTATACAATATCACCCTGGTGACCTCGAGGGTTTTTTTGCACATAAAAAGAAAAATTCTGAAGTGTGACATTTTCACATTTGCAAGACATGCTTATGGTTTATACTGTCTGATGTTATATTTTAAAGTCTTGCCTTGAAATTTGAAAGTTGAAGATTAATCTGTAATTTGTATTTTGTTGAAGCAATGTGACATTGTGACAGACATGTAGAAAATAGAAGACAACAACCAACCATAAGCCCAACAAAATCTTGATTATGTTTTTGCATACTCTTCAGTCTCTTTTTGTATATGTTAGAATTTCCCACAGCTGTAATCATAGTCATATTTTTAAAATTTTACATGATATGAAAACACATTGTGTTCTTTCTAATTATTATCTTTAGTACATAATAGTTTCCAATTTTTTTTATTATTAAAAGTAATGCTGAAAGAACAGTTCCTATCTGGGACATGCTGTTCTTTCTCTTGGCGGAAAGAAGGAGCACAGTCCAAACCATGCAACACAGTTAAAACCTCTGCTTGGAGGTGGTTGGCGTTATATCTGCTTAGATTTTCATTAAAAGTGTGTCATAGGGCCAGACCAAAAGTCAACTAAGTGGAAACATATACTTCTCCCCTAATGATGATCGACAGGATGAGTAATTCTATCACAAAGAGGGAGAAATAGTTGGGAATAATGATTCCATCTACCACCTAGAGGAGAAAAGATGATTAGAGGTAGAACATAAAAATAGAAATAAATAGAACTAGCAGATCTAGATAGGTAGGTGGGTTTTAATTCATATTCTGACCTTGAGCATAGGCTCTCTATCCAGGTGCCTCCTCTTTGATATGAAAAGGGAAAAAAATGATGTATCGAAAGCATGCTGTACTTTGCTTGACACTTTAAAGGCTTCCAGCAAACGTTGGGTCCTGTTAAAGATATAATTTTGCCATGGTACTGAATAGGCTATTTTACTGCCCCTGTTTGGACAGAAGTTGACTTTCTTTGGTTTTAACTGAAATATATACAACACTGTAGATTTTCTAGTCATTAAAGAAAAGATAGGCTTACTTTCTAGATTATTGTCCTTAAATTCCATTAAAAAAGTGCATCATCACCAGTAAGCCACTTTAAAATTCCTGATCCCAAGTCCCAAGGGGTGCAGTAAGGGGTGGGAATCAACATTTCCCAGGTGATTATATATTCTTTGTTACTTAAAGGGTGATCCAAAGACCATCCAGCATTCTGTCACCTGGGAGCTTGATAGAAATGCAGCATCTTGGGTTCTCCCTCAGACATATCCCCAGGGCATTTTTGTGTACATTAAAACCTGAATAGCACTGATAGATGGTTCTTAGAAACTCTGTTTAAAAACATGAAAATTTTATTTAAAAATTATTTACCTTTTGCCCTGGCTGGTGTGACTCAATTGGTTGGGTGTCATCCTGCAAAGTGAAAGGTCACTGGTTTGATTCCCAGTCAGGGCACATGCCCACCTTGTAGGTTTGATCCCCAGGGGAGTACAAGAAGCAACAGATTTATGCTTCTCTATCATTGATGTTTCTCTCCCTTTCTCCTTCCCTTCCCCCACCACCGCTAAAAATTTTTCAAAATTCTTTGCTTTTCAATTCAACCATTATGAAGACATCAATAATATTTATGTGAAGATAAAACTTTAAAAATATTTTAGCGTACACAGTATTCAAAATAGGCATAATTAAAACAGTAATAATTTATCATTGTTTTTTTTCTTTTCCAACTTTTAAGAAAAATGAAGTTATTTTCCCTAGGAGGTTTAATTTTGATTTTAAGTTGTTGGTCCCTGACAGTTTCGGAAGTCTTAAAATTATAGATCAAACTCAAAGTATTACAAGTAATCTAACATGTAACAATTAAAGTCTTTGGAACAAAATGGTAATTCTTGGACTAAAGAATTTTTTGTGCTACTTATCCCTGTTCTTTGATAGTAATCTCTTTCTTGAGTTTCCTTATTGCAGATTGTGTATCAGAGGACTCACTGGAGGGAGGTTCTGGACCCTTAATGAACAGTGTTTAAATATCTTTTCGCAAATTCTCAACCAATGTAAGATATTTGTCTGGTTGGAGCCAAATCTGTGCCTGTGTTTGTAAATAAACTTTTATTAGAACACAGCCATGCCCATTTATTTATTGTCTATGGCTAACTTCATGATACAGTGGCCTCAGAAGGCTTAAACTTTTTATCTGCCCTTTATGGAAAAAGTTTGTTAACCCCTGGTAACAATAATGAAGGATAGCTTTTTGTATATGTGAATTTTAGAGAAAGGTGTCTAAAGAATCTTGATCTTTTTAATTTTTTAAAAATTTTTATTGTTATTCAATTACAGTTGTATGCCTTTTCTCCCCATCCCTCCACCCCACCCCAGCTGAACCCACCTCCCTCCCCCACCTCCACCCTCCCTCTTGATTTTGTCCATGTGTCCTTTATAGTAGTTCCTGTAATCCCCTCTTCCCACTGTCCCCACCTCACTCCCCCCTGGCTAGTGTTAGATTGTTCTTAACTTCAGTGTCTCTGGTTATATTTTATTTGCTTTTTTCTTCTATTGCTTATGTTCCAGTTAAAGGTGAGATCATATGGTATTTGTCCCTCACCGCCTGGCTTATTTCACTTAGCATAATGCTCTCCAGTTCCATCCATGCACAATGCAGAAGCTTTTTAATTTGATGTAGTCTCATTTGTTTATTTTATCCTTTATTTCCCTTACTCTAGGAGATATATTGTCAAAAATATTGCTACATGAGATTATGTGAAGTTTTACTGCCTATGTTTTCCTCTGGGACTTTTATGGTCCTATATTTTACTGTCCTACAACTTATATTTAAGTCTTTTATCCATCTTGAGTTTATTCTGGTATATGGTGTAAGTTAGTGGCCTAGTTTCATTTTTTTGCATGTACCAGTCCAGTTCCCCCAAAACCATTTATTGAAGAGACTATTTTTACTCCATTGTATGCTTGTGTCCCGATTTCTAGAATATTAATTGACCATAGAGACTTGGGTTTATTTGTGAGCCCTCTATTCTGGTGCATTGGTCTATGTATCCATTTTTATGCCAGTATAAGGCTGTTTTGATTACATTGGACTTGTAGTAGTATAGTTTGATTTCGGGTATTGTGATCCCTCCTACTTTGTTCTTCTTTCTCAAGATTGTTGTGGCTATTTGGGGTCTTTTTTAGTTCCATATAAATTTTTGAAGTATTTGTTATATATCTGTGAAATATGCCATTGGTATTTTAATAGGCATTTCATTCAATCTATAGAGTGCTTTGGGTAGTACGGACATTTTAATGATGTTAACTCTTCTAATCCATGAACAGGGTATATGCTTCTATTTGTTTGTATCTTAATTTCTTTCTTCGGTGTTCTGTAGTTTTGTGAGTACAGGTTTTTTACCTCCTAGGTTATGTTTATTCATAGGTACTTTTATTTTTTTTGTTGTTGCTATAGTAATTGGGATTTTTTCTTAGTTTCTCTTTCTGATAGTTCACTGTTGGTGTACAAAAATGGCATTGACTTCTGAATATTGACCTTGTGCCCCACTACTTTGCCAAATTCACTTATTAGGTCAAGTAGTATTTTGTTGATGCCAATAGGGTTTTTCATGTAGAATATCATGTCGTCTGTAAATAAGGACAGTTTTACTTCCTCTTTTCCAATTTGGATGCCTTTTATTTTTATTTTTTTCTTTAAATAGAAAAAAGCAGTCAATCTAACATTTGCTAAATTTTTACTTATTCTTTTCTTTCAAATTATGTTTGTACTTAGGGCCCTGACAACAGGTTAAGTTAACTTTGCCAGTTTTTGGAACTATTTCTGAAGTCTTTCAACCAGTCCTTTTCAAAGTCCTGAAGATAATGCTGTCACCAGATGCTGACTTTACTACACAAATGCAGTGGTTTATAAAGGAACTGTGTATGTTTTTATATATTTTATGGATATATGTGACTTCCCTCTGCAGCTCAAAGAATATTTTCCCTTGGAATCACCCAACCTTAGTCTCTTCCTTCCCTAGGGTGCTTCTTTGTGGTGGGCTGTGGGACCTTTACTGACAAACTTTTAATCAGCTTAGTCATTGAGGAAAGGGTGACTCATTCCAAACCCGCTTAGAGTTAAGAAACCCATCATATGCCTATGCGAGATGAATCATTAGACTGGGACAACATGCTTGGTGGATACAATTTGGAAAAAAAAAAAACCCATTTTCTTATTCTCAACCTCTTTTCCTTTTACTGTAAACTGGGTTAGAGTAAACTTTAAAAATATATAATTCATTACTCGTTAGGGCTTTTTAAAAATTTAATCTTGTCCTGGCTGGTGTGACTCAGTGGATGGAGCACCAACCTTCAAACTGAAAGGTTGCTGGTTTGATCCTCAGTCAGGGCACATGCCTGGGCTGCAGGACAGATCCCCAGTAAGGGGGCTCAGGAGAGGCAACCACGCATTGATGTTTCTCTCCCTCTCTTTCTTCCTTCCCCTCTCTCAAAAATACAAATAAATAAATGAATGAATGAATGAATGAATAAAATCTCTTAAAAATTTAATCTTAATTTGCATTTTACTTCAGTATTCTTCATACTTTGTTTTTATATGGTTATGTATATATTAAATAATATAGATATATATTTATGTACTGTGTATATCTACATTTTGTGTGTACATGCATGTGTATAACTAATTCTTAGTTTTGGTAAGCCTTGATACTGAAAGCAATTAAGAATAGAGGTTGTGATTGTACCCTTTATAACCTCTTTCTGTATCTGGACCTCTAAGTGAGAAATTTTCCTCAGGTAGATGTTAATCTGTCACTCATTTATTAGCCAACAAACAGGAGAATCTTTATGCAAAGAATCACATCTATTGTTTTACTTTCCACTTAAGTTATTTCTAGGTAAAATATGACAGAACACAGGAGTTCACCAATATTCCATTGATTCAGTTAGCTACTATAGTAACTACTAAGTTCTTATCTAAAGACTAGAACATTCTTAAAAACCAAATAAAAATTATAACATTTGTTTGCAACTATTGTCAGGAGAGAAAAACACGTGTACTAAATAATCAATTGTTTAGCTCTATATGCTAGGACTTAATGTCTTAAGTTCCAAATATAGTGATAATGAGCAAATTTAGGAACCAGTTTATTCTGCTAATTGCTTTCACTAATCTACCTGGTTGAAGATAAAAGGAGATGTGCTACTATAAGAACTGACAGAGCTGGGATAGATCAACAAAAATAGGAGTTTAGAGACATTTGAGATTATTGTATTTAGCCAAGTATTTCCATAGTTGAAGATATATTCATTCCGGAATTGTTGCCAAGGATCTAAACGCTATGAGCAGCTTGTAACCAAGACTTCTGTGGTTGCTATTTGCAAAAGCCCTTGACTAAGCAAGGTGGAAATAATATTAGGATGGGTAAATATTACTATAGTAACAACTTATTTTCTATTAGAAAAATCTGGAAAGTAAAAGCAAGAATCCCTGCAACTCGTTGAAATAGATGTTGTACAAAATGAAGACTACAGAGAAGCAAAAGTCATGCTTCTGATACTGCTTTTTGTTAAGAATACTTTTCTTTATGATGTGGAATAATATAAAATATTACATTTTGAGTGACTTTCTAATGTACTGTTCAGTTTGGATAAAACCACAAGGGAAGGTGTAAAGCCCTGAGAGAGAGCAATATCATTTTGTTAGTTTTTGTTAGCAGGACGATACTAAAATATGTTCTTCAAATGAAATATAGTATTTTAGAGAAGTTAATTATATCTTTTAAAATTCCATTACATCAAGTAATTCTCTTGATCATGACATTCTTTAAATACAGCCTGGATCTTTTGGGTTTTGACTTTTTTCAATTTTAAGTAAGGTAAAAAAAAAAGGGGGGGTCACATAGTTATTATGAAAGCCATTTTTTGATAATGAAGTACTGACAATTAGTTTCTTGATCATCTTCTACTGTGGTGTTATCAACCCTAGCTGTACATTAGAATCACCTGGAGAAGTTTGTAGAAAACTTCTGTGATCCACCTCAAATTTCTGATTCAGTTGATTCAAGGTGGGGGCACGGGCATTTGTGTGTGTGTGTGTGAGAGAGAGATTTTGTATGAAGATAGTAATGTGCAGCCAGGTTGGGAATTACTGTTCTAGGCCCTTAAAAATCATTAACAGCTAACCATATCATACTGATGATCTGTAAAATGATTTTAAAAATGTAATTTTAGGTAGGTGGTAGCAGGTTATGACTAGAGAGTCTGGTGGTCTCAGAGGTCCCTCCATCTCTTGAGTTGCTGGGATTCTAATCCACATACCTCAGGAGCTGTCTCATTAATTAGCCACCTGTTTGAGACACTTACCAAGGAAACATTATGAAGTAGGCCCGATCTGGTGAGAGGTAGGATGTGATAACTGAATTAAAGGTGGCTTCACTCAAGAGGATGATGGTCTCACTGTTCTGCAGTGACAAATTTCCTTTAAACAGTCCTGTGAGACTGGTTTTATTCCATTTGGACAATTCAGAACACTGAGGCTTAAAGAGGATACCTACTTAGGAGGTGGCAGGGACAGGATTTGCGAGAAGATCTATTTGTCTCTTAGACACATTTTTTTTCCATTTTATCACATTTTCTCACACATTGAGTGGATCGTCCATGGTCTTGGTTGCTTGAGTGCTATGAATGTATAGGAATAATATGGCCTAAGAATGAGAGAGCTCATCATGGGCAGCTCATGCTGTCACTGTGAATACCTGTGTGTTTGAATACATTTGGCTAATATGAATTAGTGATCATTATTGATGGGTAATGTATGTCCTCAAAGTTCTCAGTCCTATAAAGGCTCTATTATTTTTATGTAAAAATTATATTATGGTCATGCAACATGAGTAAAAGAGGTTTTTATAATTTTTTTCAGCAAAGAACTAATGGAGTAGCCTACTAAGTCACTTTTATTGACTGGGTTAAATGTAATTTATTGAGAGTTCTATAAAACTTGGTCATCTGTAGTTTCTGGTGGTCAATTTTTATTAACTGAATGGCTAGTATGCCTTTCTTCAGAACTTTATATGACAGTTCAAGACTGTAAGCTTAATAAAAATGGGAAAGTATCCACTTTCCAATTACAGCCAAGATAATCACAAAAGCAATTTCCATTTACCGGCTTTCTATTATAATGATAAGATAATATAGATATATTTTTTCTAATCCTCATGCGTTAAGTGTAATTCTTATATTGCACTTAAGTGTAGTAGAGAAAACTACACTTAACAAGAACAAAAAACTTCCCCCAAACTGCAGTGTTAGTAAGTGGTGGAGCAAAGATTGAAAAGAAAGTTTTCTGATTCTAAACCCCTTGGCTTTTAGCTGTCTTGCTAGGGAGACTGTCACTCTGTTGGCACTCTGTTTTAAAATGTGACATTTTGCTCAACTTCTTCAAAATGATTGTTCCAAATTAGTTATCCTTATGTCTTAAAGTTTCATTAACCATATGAGTTCCCCCTTTTTAGCTGCTGCTTTGGGTATTTAAAAATCCTTTTATGCATGTATGTACATCTATGAAATACAATGTGCATACAGAAATGTGATATTAACAATTTACAGCTAAAATAATGGCTGTAAGCTGGCACTCACTTAACCATCATGAAGGCCAAGAAGTAGAATGGTGCCAGGGCCCCAGAAGCACTCTTTCTTTCCAATTATTATCTTTTCTCCTATAAGTATCTTGACTTTGTGAAAATCAGTTTGTTTTGCTTTTTAATTTTATTACCTAAATATTTATCCATACATTAAATAGTTTTGCCTGTTTTTCACCTTAATGTAAATTGATTAATAACGTATATACTCTTGCATCTGGCTTTATTTGCTGAACATATTCAATAATGTCATTTCCTGCATAATGATCTTGCCCATATTTTTTACATTTATTCCCATGTACTTGTTACATTTTTATGTTAGGAAAATGGCATATTTTTCAAAATTTTATTTGTAATAAGTGTTGACTTATAGAAAAATTTAGAGCTTTGTCATATTCAGCAATCTTGCTAAAACCCCCTTTAAAAGTATAGTAGTAGTGAATCCTTTGAGTTTTCTATGACTATATATAATCTTCTCATCTCTAAATAATTTTGTATTTTTCTTGCCTTACTGTCATGGCCAACAGCTCGAGTGCAAATGTTGTGCAAAAGAGATGATGGTGGTCATCCTGTCTCATCTTTTCTAAGAGAGTGCTTTTGATGTTTTACCATTAAGTATTGTGTTTTGGAAGTTTTTGGTATGTGTCTTTTTTAGAATAGGAATTTCCTTTTTTTGCTTAAGTTAAAAAAATCATCAATAGATTTGGCTTTCTCTCTTGATGAAAATATGATTTTTCTTTTTTAATATATTAATATGGTCAGATATGAGGGGGGACCCAAAAACTGGAATTTATTTATAAAAAATTGTGTATTCACTCTTACATGCTTAAACTTCAGTCACCTTCTAAGTACTTTCCATTTGATGCAATATAGCTATTGAGACGTTTTATCCACTGTTCAAATCAGTTTTTGAACTTGACAATTTTGATGCCTTTTAGTGCTTCTGCCTCTTTTTTCACCTCTTCTACATGGGCAAAACGTTTCCCTGTGAGGACTTTCTTCACCAGGGAAAACAAAAAATTTGCTCAGGGTGAAATTAGGTGAATAGGAAGGGTGGGGCCCTGAGGGCAGGCAGTTTTTGGTTGAAACTGCTGAACACTCAGTGTGGTGTGGGCAGGTGCTCTTGTAAATCACCCATCATGAAATGGGCAAGTGTGTTGAAAGTCTTCAGAAAAATTCACTGACGCCTAATGCAGATTGTCATAACAATGCCATCTGGTACACTGATACAGACGGGTTCCTAGAACACTCACCTAGTGGGGGAAACCTGTACTATAAGGGACTGGTCCTCCAGAAGATAATTTCCGCTTTTTTGAGTCCCCCTCTCCAGTATGCTGATTGACTTTAACAAAAATTTAAACTAAGTGTGAATTCTTGAGTTAAATTCAGTTTCATCAGGGTATATTGTCTTTTTTAAAATGTGGGTTTGATGTGCTAATATTTTAAGATTTTTGCATCAATGGTCATGAATGGGATTCACAGTGCACTTTTCAATTCTAGTTGTGTTTTTGTATTTGCTTCAATTTAAACTCCAAGCTATAGAAAGTGCCCTTTACTCCTGTTCTATGGCAGGGTTTGTATAATTTATCCTTAAATCGTTGTGTTAAGTCTTATTGTTTCCTTAAATTTTTGGTAGAACTTGCTGTTGAAGCCATCTGGGCATGCAGTTTATTTTTTACCATGGGAAGGTTTTTAATTATGATGATTCAGTTTCTTAAATCACCATTCAAGTTTAATGTTTCTTAAGACTTTTGATAAGTTCTATTTTGGGGGAATTTTTTCAATTTGTTCATAATTTTAAACTTTGTGGAGTAAAGTTGATTGAAATATGCTCTTTAATTATCTTTATCTGCAGTTATGGCTCTCATTTTGTTCATCAGTCTTCATCAAAAGTTTGGCATATTGATTAATCTTATCAAATGGACAACTTATGCCTTTGATCTTCTATTTTATGCTTTTTAATTTAATTTCTGCTTTTATTAATATTTCATGTGCTTTCTTTGGGTTTCTTTTGTTTCTAATATCTTGAGATACATACTTAGTTTTGGCTATACTTAGTTCTTATTTTCTAATATTTATTTCTTCTAAGTAGGTTTGCCTTCATCCCACAAGTTTAGTTTGCAGTAAATTTGTTACTCAGTTTAAAATATCTAGTTTGTATTGGTTTCATCTTTGATCCTTGAGTTATTTAGATAGCTTATTTAATTTTTAAATATATTGGAGTGTATTTAGTTTTGCTGGACAAACATTTCTATTTCTTTTAATGTAGTTCTGCTACAGGTAACTTTTTTCATTTTTTGTTATTTTGAAACTTTTTCTGCTCTGGCTGGTGTGGCTCAGTGCCTGCGCAGTGGACTACGAAGCAAAGGGTCGCAGGTTTGATTCCCAGTCAGGGCACATGCCTGGGTTGCCGGCCAGGTCCCCAGTAGGGGGCGTGCAAGAGGCAATCACACACTGATGTTTCTCTCCCTCTCTCCCTTCCCCTCTCTCTAAAAATAAATAAATAAAATATTTTAAAAAAAGAAAAATAACTGGGATGTATTTGAAAGTGTCTTTCTCACCATTCCTAGTAAATATGTTCACTGGTTGTAGAATTCTAGGTTGGACGTACTCTATTCATGTAGTTTCTTTTAGTACTTTGATGATACTCTTATTTCCTTCTGGCTTTAGTAATTTCCTCTAGGGGGTTTGGGGGGAAGTCAACTGTCAGTCTAATTGTTGCCCTTTTGAATGTAATTTGCCCTTTTTTTGGTTACTTAAAAAAAATTTTACTACGATGTATTTAAGCATAGATTTCTTCTAATTTATCCTTTTTGGGGTTATTAGGGTTTCTTGATTCTGAGAATTATGTCTTTAGTGAGTTTTGGAAAACTCTTAACAGTCATTTCTATACTTTTAGCCCATTTCTCTTCTATCTCCAGTAAAATATGTGTTAAATATTCTTAGTGTGTATTCTTTACATGTCCTGTTTTAGTTCTTTGTTACGGCATACAAACCATTCCAAGAACTAATGACTCAAAACAGCTACCATTTCATTATTTCTCAGAATTCTGTGGGTATACCAGGGCGCAGTTGGGATGATTCTTCTGCTGGTCTTCCTTGAGATCTGTCATGAGGCTGCAGTTTGAAGGCATCTGAGGCTTAAACATTGAAGATACATTCACTTACTATCTAGTACCCTTGAAGGAGACAGCTGGAAAGCTGGTCTTCTACAGGGATGAGAGGACATCTCAGTCCCAAGGATTCTATATTCCACACATCTGTCATATTCTCTCCATGTGGTTCCTCCAGCAGGGCAGCTGGGTTTCTTACATGGTGACCTGGGGCTCCCAAAAAAGTTTCTGAAAAAGTGGGAGCTGCCAGACTTTAAGACATAATAAGCCCAGAACTGGCATAGTATCACTTTTTCTGTATTCCTTTAATAGTTAAAGTTAAGCAGATCTTTAGTTAGAGCTAACCTAGATTTAATGTAGGGGAGGGGACTATACAAATTCATGAATACTAAGAAATATGGTTTATTGTGGCTTATCTTTGAGACTTAATACCATACCTCTTATCCCTGTACTTTTGCCCTTCCTTATGCATCTCTAATTCATTCTAAACACCTTTACCCCCTGACTCACCTTGCATTTCACTAATTCTTTCTTTATATATTGAGTTTCTAATTTTTTTAAATTGCATTTTGTGGTTGAGAATTGGCTATTTCCTCCATTTCCAAATCTACATAAAAATGTTTCAAGTTCCCTACTGGCTTTTAGCTCCTTGAATATATTAAGCATCGTTTTTTCACAGTCCAATTCTGACAATTCTAATATTTGGAGTCCTGTTTTTGTGTGTGTGTGTATCTTGTTTATGCTTCTTCTTGCTTATATGTTCTTTATTTTGCACAAGTGGTTATCTGTGGTTGTGTCTGAATATTTTCTTTGAAAAGTTAAGATATCTTTTGGCTCTAGAGAATTATTTTATTTTCTTCTGTCATCTGAGCCATTCAGAAAACTTGAAACTTGGCTGTAAATCCACATGAGGGCTGGTTACTTTCGTTCACTTTATTTTTTATTCAAAAGTGAGTTGACTTACTCTTGGTTGGTCCCATCTTTTTCTTGTCCCTCAGAACCATTAGAAATAACCTTTATCCTCTCAGTGTTTGTAGGGTATCAACAAACAACACTTCCCAGCAAAAAAAAAAAAAAAAAAAAAAAAAAGCCCCATGTATAATCTCCCATCCACTTTGAGACTTGGTACTCAGTTGTTCCTCACCATTGCAATAGCTTTAGTTTTCTTCAGTGGGAGTCTTTGCCCCAGTTATCTGGTTCATTGTTACTGAAAGTAAAAGTTGCTGTAATTTTTAGCCCTGTCCAGTGTGGCTCATTTGGATGAACATTGTCCTGCAAAGTGAAAGGTCGCTGGTTTGCTTCTAGGTGAGGATACATGCTGGGGTTGCAGGTCTGGTCCCCAATTGGGATGTGTGTGAGAAGCAACCATCAGTGTTTATCTCGGGCACCAATATATCTCTCCCCCTTTCTCCCTCCCTTCCTCTCTCTCTAAAAGTAAATAAACAAAATCTTTACAAAAATGATCTGGACCAATTATTGCATTTTTTTTCATACAAGTAAACATAAGAACAAATAGTTAAGTATGTTGAATTTAAAGTTGTGATTTGATTTGTTGAGTTACAGTTATATCTGGTATGAGTAAATGTATAAATGCCTATCTATATGTCTGCCTATGTTACAGCATTATAATTTGTATGGAAATGGGGACTCAATGCCTTAAGAAAATGATCTGAGTTATGTGCAATAACTCTCTAGGTGACCTTTGCTTAGGAATATTACCTGAACTTTACTTTTTTCCACATCAGCTTTCAAATTCATTTGTATTTGAAAGAGGAAATGTATTCCTTGCTATGAAACTAATCTGGTCATACTGCTGGGAAATAAAAAAATCTTAGTAGAGAGGTGATCATTTGGCAACGCTACTTATGAAAAACCACTCTTAGGTATGCTGCATCTCTTACCAGTTGAACAGCTCCAGATACCCAAACAACCTGTTTTGACAGCATCTCTTTCTGGCATTTAGACTGTGGATGAGATGTCTTGCAAATAGAATTCATGTCAGAATTACCTGCAAAGTCCACAAATGGTAAGTAAAGTTAATAGTTTACTAGGGTTTTATGGCTTGCTTTTTACTTCAGTTGTTTTCCATTTAAACTTTAATAGGAACATACTTAAGTTTGTTAATGTTTTATTGTATTTTATCTTTTGTTACTATTTTAATTTACTATTTGTTACACTTCCCTCTCCTTTATTTTTGCCATTATGAAGACATGGAATATTATTGTTTTGTCAGGGGTAGAGAGGTGGCTAGAAAAGCATCAGGTGAGCAGAATTCTCCTCTTTCCAACCTTTGGGAACTTAGTTTATTTCTGAGAGCCTTGGGTGGTTCTTCTGTTCTTTGTTTTTCTTTTTTCTTTTTCTTTTTTTGGTGCTACTAAAATGTAGTTTTTTCTTTTTAAAATTAAAATGATTATTTATTTTTAGAGAGAGTTGAAGAAAGGGAGAAAAGGAGGGAGAGAGACATTAATGTGTGAGAGAAACATTGATCGGTTGCCCCTTGCACACGTGTGAGCTTGATAGAGACCAAACTTGCAACCCAGGCATGTGCCCTGACTGGGAATCGAACTGGTGACCCTTAACTTTGTAGAATGATGAGCTCAACCAACTGAGTCATCGGTCTGGGTCTCTTTAATTTTTCAATTTTTTTCATTCACAGTTTACATTCAATATTATGTTGTATTTGTATCAGATGTATGGTTCTTCACTTCTAAAAGGAGGAATTGGCTTAGAAAAATTTTTAACATTTGAGTAATCCATTTCTTAATAAAGTTATCTTGCCTACTAGACTTATGTTATGAACTGAATGTTTGTGTCCCTTCAAAATTCATATGTTAAAATCCTAACTCACAGTGTGATGGTATCAGGAGATGGAGCCTTTGAGGGGGTGAGTAGGTCATGAAGGCTTTGCCCTCATGAATGGGATTAATGCTTTTATGAAAGAGACCCCAGAGGGCTTCCTTGTCTCAGTTGCCAAGTGAAGTTATAGTGAAAAAGTAGTTGTCAATGAGGAAGCAGGCCCTCACCAGACACCAAATCTGCCAGTGGCATGATCTTGGACTTCCCAGCTCCCAGAACTGTGAGAAATAAATGTTTGTTGTTTATAAGCTGTCTAGTTTATGTTGTTTTTGTTATAGCGGTCCAAATGGATTGAGATAATATCCAATGAGCAATATTGCATACTCAGTTGGATAGCTGAGTATTTCTCAGTTTAGCCATCCAAGCTAAAGCTGGACATTTGGGATCCATTGGTGCATAAATGGCATTCAAAATCATGAGCTCAAATGAAACTACCAAGGGAGGGGAGTTGTAGAAGACAAGAGGAGCCAGCTGAGCATTGAGCCCTGGGACACACAGCTATTGATAATAAAGAGCATAGAATCAATAAAAAAGACTGAGCAGCTGTGGCCAGGAATGTAGGAGGAGAACCAAGGAAACTGAGTGTCTTGGGAATCAAGTGTGAAAAGTGTTTCAAGAAGAAAAAAGTGTTCGGTTGTATCAAATGAGGTTGGTAGTGTGGGTAAAATAAGAACTCGAAGTTTACCATTGGCTGTAACAATGTGGGAGTCACGGAGACCTTGACAAAGCACTGGTTTGGTGAAAAGGTGGTAGGAGGAGACCTGTTTTATTGGAGTGAGTTCAAGAGAGTGTGGAGGGAAGGAATCAGAGATAGTATAACAACTCTCTGAAGGAGATTTGTTGAAAATGAGAATAGAGATGGAGCTGTAGCTGGAAGGGAACATGATGAGGTCAAGGTTCTCTCTTTTTTTATTGTGGAAGAAATTGTAATGAAGTTTATATATTGATAAAAATGATTGAGTAAAGACAGAAACATTAATGAGACAGGAGGTAGTGCGAACAGTTACAGAACTGATGTCTTGAGGAGGCAAGAAAAATCTAGTGCATGAGTGGGTTGACCTTACCTAGGAGTTCAGTATGTACATAGGAGAAAAAGTAGAGTATGTGGGCACATTGGAAGTCATTAGCACTAATGTCAAATATGTTCCATTCTCTGCCTTCTGAACACATGGTAGGATTATACTTCCTGGTCCCTATTGCTCGGTGGAGTCATGTAACTGGTTGTGGTTAATGAATTATGTTAAGAAGTACACATCATTTCTGTGCTATAGCATTTGTCAGCATAAAAATCTTAAGCAGTTACTCTTCCCTCTGTCACAGTGACTAGTAATGTTCCAGAAACTGACTACTCATCACCCTGCATCCCTGAGTAAGGATAACATAGAGAAGATCCTGTAGCTGATCATTATGGACATCCTGGTGTCCTTTGTTGTTTCAGGCTATTATTATAGCATTAGCTAGCCTATCCTGAGTGATATAGGCACAGATGTATATAGAAGAACAGATGTGATGGAGGGGGCTTGTGGAAAGTCTGTTATGGTTGTATGTAGTATGTTACAGTGAAATAGGAAAACTGTAGTGAGGATGGATGAGGAGGCATTGGAGATTTGAAGAGAGAGCAAATGGGATGAAATAGTCATTTGGGAGAATCTGAGAGTAATTGGATCAGCAAGATAGCACTCAGGACCCACTTGAAGTTGGTGGGTGTGATTACAGTGAGTGTCAGTGTGGGTGTGTTTTTCTTGTAGCTGTTGACTGAGTAAACGGACATGGTGTATAGCAGGGGTGTCAAACTCATTTTCACAGGGGGCCACATCAGCCTTGTGGTTGCCTTCAAAGGGCCAAATGTAATTTCAACTCCTTAACAGTTAAGGAGTAGTTACATTTATACAGTCCTACAATTATTTTGGCCTTTTGACCATGATTCTCCTTGTCATTTTTTCTTTGCTTCTTTTCCCTTTGTTTCATTGTGAGGTTTGGCTCTCTTGGGCAGGTGTGGAGGGAATAGAAGATGGGTGGAGTGGGTTATCACATTTCAGAATTAGACCCAGGGGGTGGATCTGTAAGCTCAAGTCACCCACATTCAGAAGTATGTAATCCCTCTAGATAGGCTGTGATTTCTCCGAGTTATAAGTGATGAAACTGAAGCCTGAGGTTACTTGTATTATTTACACAATAATGAGTAATTGTTATAACCATTGTTCACCCTGCTTCTTCTTTGACATGACTTTTTCTCTTGTGTAAGGAATATTGGCTATTAATGGTAAGAATTGTCCCCAATTCTTCCAGTTGGTTTTGTTTGTACATTGTACGATTTAGATCTAAATTATCCAAAAGTACGGGATAATTTGTCCCAAAGGATTCTCAATCAAAGCTTCCATTCTTTCTTTGCAGCTTCTCGGTGAAGACACTGATTCTAGTTCTCTAAGGATGCCCTGTACTGGTGTCAGGTCACTAGAAAGCCAGAGGGGCCAGATAGTTAAATGTGTTTTTTGTGTTTCTTTAGATAAGGACAGGAAAGGGCTGGTTTGAAGAGGCCCTGTTATCTGCTTTGCTGCTGTACTTTAACCCTGGGCTGAGAATCCAGGTGCTCGTTATCATCACTGTGTGACTCCCCCACCCCCACTACCTGACGTGAGTAGGGAAGCTCACTGAGGAGGCATTTGTGCACTACCACAGAGAAACAATTAATACGTGTTGGTCATGCAGCTAGTGTGTCATGGATGGTGTCCAGAGCCTGGTGCTGCCGAAGGTGGAAAGGGGCAGATCTGGCCACTGGAAGAAGTTATCTCTGGCCTCCAAAAGTCCCTAGTACTCTTGTCAGCATTTGCTTCTTGGTGTCATGACTATCTTTGATACTTCCTATTAAAACATGAACATCTTTGAGAAAGTGAGAACTTCAAGCCCTGTTGAACAATACCATGTAAAGAGTCATTTATTAGCATCTCCTATAACTAGATTTGGGGAAGATGGATGATGAAGGATAGTGAAGAAGTGCAGAGGGCCAAGCTTTGCATAAGTCATAGATTAAGCTTGTCCACTTGACAGCATGTGAATTTGGGGACTTTAGAGTTTTCTGATTTCAGTTTAGGGCTACAGATTATTGCCTGAACCATGACCTTTTACATTGCTCGGTCTCCTCTCCCTTTACTCACTCTATCGCCACCAGAATGCGCCTGGGTGTTTACCTATTTCAGCCTTTTCTAGACCAGCATCATCATTGAAGGCTCAGGATAAAGCCTCACACACAGGTTTGCTTCTCTAATTTTTGATTTCCTTTACCTTCTGGGGCAGTGCTCCACATTGGTGACAGTGGCACGAAGTACAAATTAATTGAAATGGGGCAGAAGTAAAAAAAAATTACGGCCTGCCCATATGAGTTTCAGAAACTAGCTTCTAAACTAGCTACAGTTTGTGGAGGAGCATGCAAATCAAATAGAAACCGTGAAAATATAAATATTTGCTATCCAGTTTGCTATTTCACATACCTGGATAATGCCTTTGGTGAAATTCAAAGGAGACTGTTCTGAATCATAGACCCCAAAAGCCAAGGGGTCATAAGCTATTGGGAAATTCAGTTACATAGTACCTGTTTTGTAGTCTCTAAGGCCAAGTTATAGGCATGGTCATTACATTTCTACTACAGGGGAACAGCCTTGGACATTCCAATTCATTCTTTAATGTCATTTTTACAGTGGAAAGTTGAAATCATGAGCTTTAGAAAATGTGTAGGTTCCTTTTCAGTTTAGCCTTTTCTGAGAGGAAGGCTGGATGAATAAAAGTTTGCCCTGCATTTTTACGCTGTCGACTTAAGTTGTTTTTCTTCTTACAAATCTCTCCTTAGAGTAACTTTTATTTCAGGCATGGATGATGGATCAGTGTTTAGAGTAATGAGAGAGTAAAGAGAGGTTGGTAGAGGGGAACCCATGCTGGAATAATTCATAAAGCCCCAATTGCTCCTAATGCTTGGTGCTTGTGTACTCCATCTCCACATGAATTATTCATTTTGCTGCCTTTGTTATAATAGCCACAATGTTCAGTCTCTAAGACCGTTTTGCCATATATCCTTCTTGTGCTAAAAGGCTACATATCATCAGCCTCATTTGATTTAGAAACCAATTCAGCATACTACACATACCATTTGAGAGGAATGTCAGGATCCGTCCTGCTATGAAAATGTCATTCATACTTAAAATGACAAAATTTGTCACAAGCAATGGTTTCAAGTGTTTTTTAATTATTGTTCTTGAATCTTCAAAGCAATTTACTTTGAGGCTTTATATTTTCAATAAGAAAAATTGCTCATATACTTGATATTTTAATGTCAAAGCATTTAATTGGAGATTCAGAGTATCTAAGAGTGTAGGCAATGTATGTATTTTAATTGTGGTAAACACATAACACAAAATACACCATTTCAGCCATTTTAAATGTACACTACAGTTGTGTTAACTGTATTCACATTGTTGTACAAGAGGTCTCTAGAACTTTACCATCTTGAAAAACTGAGTCTATAGCCATCTTATAATATCTTACTTTTCCCCTCCCATACCCGCAGCCCCTGGCAACCACCATTTTACTTTTGTTTCTAAGAGTTTGGTTTCTTTAAATAACTCGTATAAATGGAATCAGGCAATATTTGTGTTTTTGTGACTGGCTTATTTTTACTTAGCATATGCTCTCAAGGTTCTTCCGTATTGCAGGATGTGATAGGACTTCTTATTTTTTTAAAGGCTGAATAATATTCCATTGTATGTATAATGTATATACCACATTTTATTCATTCATTCATCTGCGAAGGCAGTGTGTCTTAAAGTGTTGTGATGACAGCTTTTCCCCTCTAGTTGTCTGTACTTCACTCAATGCAAATGCCAAGAGGAAAGAGATAAAGGAAAAGGGCAGGGTGGGGAGGGAGATGTTATAGCATGAAAGCATAGCTGACCTATGAGGTCATTAGGGTTATGGTAGTAGGTTTTTTCATCAGACTCTGGATTTTTCTTACACATCAGTTTCTGTTTGGTTTCCAGCCACAACTTAGAGTTGAAACAGCTTTGGCTATAGCAAAACCACACAGGCAATATACTCTACGGTCTAGATTTAGTCTGAATGTTGCCAGAGAATCAGAAGACAAAGGTTAACTTGAAAGAATATTGTGGCATGGGAGACTGAATTATGTAGTATTACTTTCACTTTTTAGAATTTCTAAAAAATATATTTTATTGATGATGGTCTTACAGTTGTTCCAATTTTTCCCATTTGCCCCCCTCCACCCCAGTACCCACCATTCCCTCCAGTAATACCCACTTTAGTTTCTGTCCATGGGTCATGCATATAAGTTCTTTGGCTTCTCCCTTTCCTATACTGTTCTTAACAACCCCTCTATTTTGTACCTATCAGTTTATGCCTCTTAATCCTTGCACATTTCCTCCATTGTCCCCTTTCTCCTCCCAACTGATAACCCTCCAAATGATCTCCATATCTATGATTCTATTCCTGTTCCTCCTGTTTGCTTAGTTTATTTGGATTCAATTTTTGACAATTGGGAATTTATTGCCATTTTAATGTTCATAGTTTTGATCTTTTTCCTATATGATTCCTTTTAGCATTTCATAGAATAATGAGTTTTTATGATGAACTCCTTTAGGTATCTCTCCTGATTTTTATCTACCACATGTGGATGTGAGACCCATTCTACATCTCTGTGCCTCTCTGCGCCTTTACACCCCTCTCTACCTCTCTGCCCCTCTCTGTGCCTTTCCACTTCTCCGCTCCTCCTACCTATCTGGATGAATGTGGCTTCTTTAAATTCCATACAGCTTTTTTTGACAATTCTGGGTGATAGTTGTTTTGGAGTCTGGTTGTATTTCTTTCTATAGTTGTGGGAGGAGGAGAGGCATATTTACCTATGCCTTCATCTTGACTAGAAGTCCTCGCTTTTTTTGACTTGGTTCTTGTTATGAGCAAAATGATGAGGCATATGTGGAAGTCTGATATGGATAATGGCTGGGGACCCTGTACTCATAGATGCTGCAGTGTTAGCAGTTAGCTTTCTCAGCAGGTATGAGCTGTAAGAATGAGCCTTTCTCCCTCCCTGTCTCTTTTATTATTCTTGGGTAAGGGTGAGGAACAACAGAGGATAGGAGCCCCTGCTTTTCTTTTCCCATGCACATTGTCAGATGTGGACACATAGCGTGTGGTCTCTACTCCATCAACTGAAAATGTCTGAGCTCAGGACTACCGGAGTCTCTTGCCTATCCGCTTTTTTTGGTTTTCTCTCAGAAAAGCTAGATATAGGGGGCATCTGGGTGGATGAGGAGAAGAGCAAAGCTTAGGGAAATGCCTAGAGGTTTATAGACAAATCTTAAGTGTCTGGAGGAATGCTGTGTGATTTTAATGTGTTTCCCTGGAGATCCCAGACCCTGAGGTACTTCAGGGATGCAGTTGGAGAATGGGGTGAACAGAAAGGGCTACGGAACATCTGCTTAGATCTGCAGGAGTGAAAGTTGGCACTGTCCTGCTCCCAAGACAGAATGCTGGGGAGGAAGTACACACTCAGGTCCTGCCAAGCTGTAGAGTGGTCAGCTGATTCTCAGGTGTGAGTCAGGTGAGGGGCCTGAACTGATTTGTCCCCTACTGACTAGACTCATGGTGAGGGATCTGCTTTATAGCAGGCAGATGGAAACCAAGGTCTTTTCTGATTCGTGGATGCCAATTTGGAGGCAAGAAAAAACATTTTAAAAGATTTTTAGCAAAGTGTGTGTGTTTCTTAAAAAATAAATTTACACTGTAGATTTCACCCCCTAACATTTTAATGAAAATCTCCAAGTCTATAGCAAAGTTTAAAGAATTTTATACTGAACACACATGATTAACACTTAGATTACTAGCATTTTGAGATACTTGTGTTATCAACTCTCCAATGATTTAGTTGTTCATTTAGCCATCTATTAACCCATCTTTTTATTTATTTATTTATTTATTTATTTATTTATATTCAAGTACAGTTGTCTGTATTTTTCCCCCACAATCCCCCCCGACCCCAGCCATCTCCACCTCCCTCCTGTGATTCTACCCCACCTTGGTTATGTCCATGTGTCCTTTATAGTTGTTCCTGAAATCCCTTCCCCCTTTCCCAACATCGTCCCCTTCCACCTACCCTGATTACTGTCAGATTGTTCTTAATTTCAGTGTTTCTGGTCATATTCTGCTTGCTTGCTTGTTTTGTTGACTAGGTTCCACTTAAAGGTGAGATCATATGGTATTTGTCTTTCACTGCCTGGCTTATTTCACTTAGCATAATGCCCTCCAGTTCCGTCCATGCTGTCCCAAAGGGTAGGAGCTCCTTCTCTCTTTCTGCTGCATAGAATTCCATTGTGTAAATATACCACAGTTTTTTGATCCATTCATTTACTGATGGGCACTTAGGTTGCTTCCAGTACTTGGCTATTGTAAATTGTGCTGCTATGAACATTGGGGTGCACAGGTTCTTTTGGATTGGTGTTTCAGGGTTCTTAGGATATAATCCTAGCAGTGGAATTGCAGGGTCAAAAGGCAGTTCCATTTTTAGTTTTCTGAGGAAATTCCATACTGTTTTCCATAGTGGTTGCACCAGCCTGCATTTCCACCAACAATGTACTAGTGTTCCCTTTTCTCCACAACCTCACCAGCACTCGTTGTTTGTTGCTTTGTTTATGATGGCCATTCTCACCAGTGTGAAGTAGTATCTCATTGTGGATTTAATTTGCATCTCTCTGATGGCTAGCAATACTGAGCATCTTTTCATATGTCTCTGGATCCTCTCTCTGTAGATCCTCCTTGGAGAAGTGTCTGTTCACGTCCTTTGCCCATTTTCTAATTGGTTACTTGTCTTCTTAGAGTGGAGACATGTGAGTTCTTTATATATTTTGTAGATCAAACCCTTGTCTGAGGTATCATTGGCAACTATGTTTTTCCATATGGTTGGTTCTCTTTTCATTTTAATGCTGTTTTCTTTAGCCTTTCAGAAGCTTTTTATTTTGATGATGCCCCATTTGTTTATTCTTTTATGTCCCTTGCTCTAGGGGACATATCTGAAAATATTGCTGCATGGAATATCTGAGATTTTCCTGCCTATGTTCCCCTTTAGGACTTTAATGGTGTCACAACTTATATTTAACTCCTTTATCCACTTTGAATTTATTTTTGTGTATGGTGTAAGTTGATGTTCTAGTTTCATTTTTTTGCATGTAGCTGTCCAGATCTCCCGACACCATTTGTTGAAGAGGCTATTTTTAGTCCATTTTATGCTGCTTCCCCCTTTGTCGAATATTAATTGACCATAGGGACATGGGTTTATTTCTGGGCTCTCTATTTTTTTTCATTGGTCCATGTGTCTGTTCTTATGCCAGTACCAAGCTGCTTTGATTACAGTGGCCTTGTAATACAGTTTGATATCAGGTATTGTGATCCCTCCTACTTTGTTTTTCTTTCTCAAAATTGCTGCAACTGTTTGAGGTCGTTTATGGTTTCATATAAATTTTTGAAGTGTTTGTTCTATATCTGTGAAATATGCCACTGGTACTTTAATAAGTATTGCGCTGTATCTGTAAATTGCTTTGGGTAGTATGGCCATTTTGATGATGTTAATTCTTCCAATCCATGAACACGTATATGTTTCCGTTTGTTTGTGTCTTCCTAATTTCTTCAGCGTTGTGTAGTTTTCTGAGTACAGGTCTTTTACCTCCTTGGTTAGGTTTATTCCTAAGTATTTTATTTTTCTTGTTGCTATATCAAATGGGATTTTCCTGATTTCTGTTTCTGATATTTCATTGTTATACAAAAATGCTTTTGATTTCTGAATGTTCAACTTTGTATCCCGCTATTTTGCCAAATTCGTTTATTAGGTTGAGCAGTTTTTTGGTGGAGTCTATAGGACTTTCTATGCACACTAACATGTCATCTGCAAACAATAACAGTTTTACTTCCTCCTTTAAAATTTAGATGCCTTTTATTTCTTTTTCTTGTCTGATGGCTGTGTCTAGAACTTACCAATACTGTGTTGAATAGAAGTGGTGAAAGTGGACAACCTTGACTTGTTCCTGATCTTAGAGGGAAAGTTTTTAGTTTTTGCCCACTGAGTATGATGTTGGCTATAGATCTCTTATATATGGCCTCTTTATTAGGTTGAGGAATACTCCCTCTGTTCCCACTTTGCTGAGTGTTTTTATCATAAATGGGTTTTGTACCTTATCAAATGCTTTTCCCACATCTATTGATATGATCATGTGATTTTTGTCTTTGCTTTATGTGATGTATTAAGTTTATTAATTTGCGAATATTGTAAGATCTGAATATTGTACCATCCTCCCTGGGATGAATCCCATTTGGTCACGGTGTATGATCTTTTTAATGTATTGCTGGATGCGGTTTGTCAATATGCATTTTAACGTCTATGTTCATCAGTGATATTAGCCTGAAGTTTTCTTTCTTTGGTGTGTCTTTAGAATTCACCTGTGAAACCATCTGGTCCAGGACTTTTGTGTTCAGGGAATTTGATGACTGCTTCAATTTTGGCAGCTGTTATTGGTCTGCTCAGGCTTTCTGCTTCTTCATTGAGTTTTGGAAGATTATATTTTTCTAGAAATTTGTCCATGTCACCTAGGTTTTCAAATTTCTTGGCATATAGCTCTTTGTAGTAATTTCTTCCAATCCTTGTGGGTATCAGTTGTAATTTCTCCTCTTTCATTTCTGATTATATTTATTTGGGTCCTCCCTTTTTTTCTTGATCAGTCTGCCTCTTATTTATTTTTTTAAAAATTTTTATTGTAACTCAATTACAGTTGTATGCCTTTTTTAGAGAGGGGAAGGGAGGGAGAAAGAGAGGGAGAGAAACATCAGTGTGTGGTTGCCTTTCACATGGCCCACATTGGGGGCATGGCCTTCAATCCAGGCATGTGCCCTGACTGGTAATCGAACTGGCAACCCTTTGGTTCACAGCCCACACTCAATCCACTGAGCTACAGCAGCCAGGGCTTGATGAGTCTGCTTAAAGTCTTGTCAATTTTGTCCGTCTTTTCAAAGAACCAGCTCCTGGATTTATGGATCCTTTGAATTGTTCTTTTAGTCTCTATGTCCTTTAATTCTGCTCTGATCTTGGTTATTTCTTTCCTTCTACTTGCTGTGGTCTGCCTTTGTTGTTGTTCTTCCAGTTCTTGTAGGTGTATTAACCCATCTCTTTTTGATGGGTTTAAAAAAACACTCTTAAATTCTTTGCCATTATATTGTAAGTTAAGTATTTGGTTTTCAATTTTTTGAGGTAAAATTTACATGCAATTAAATGTGCAAATCCTAAGTGTTAAGTGCTGCAAATTATATCATTTTATCAGATTTCACAAAACCAAACTTTTTTTCCTTTTCTACAAAACCAAGCTTCAGGTTAGTCACAGAATTTCTATAAATTATTTAAGAACTCCAGTTGTTCCTTTACCACCCCGAACCCTTCCCACACACACAGGAGAATGAAAAAAGTAAAGCAGTTGATTAGTGATATTTATAATATATATAGGATCCAAAATTGAAGGGTGAGCTGAAATGTGACTTCTAGCTTTTGCCATTTGCACGTTGACAACCTCTTTCTTATACTTTTCCTTTTCTTAAGAAATTCAAGGAGAAACAGTCTAGTCACAATATTTCATAACAAACACATCCCACAATTTAGTATAGCCATTCTACAAAGTCCAAATAATGCCATGGCAATTCATGATGGTGTTGTCCATGTGGAATTAAAGGTCTCTATGAAGTAGCAGATTAATTTAGTGTTCTGAAGAGCATATTTGTCATGCTCATTAGGAAAATGAGGAGATACAAATGTTTTTATTTATTACTCTCTTACTGGCTAATTTTTGCTTCCATTATTTGTTCTAATTGTACACCATTGCTCTGTTAAGCTATGTGAATGATGGAAAAGAAACTGCAAACTCAACTAGGACAAGAATATGCTCTGGGCCGGTGTGATGTCCTGCCGTTAAAAGGGGGGTGGGGGGTGCAGATTTAGTTTTGAAAATATTTATTGTGTGCACCCAAATGCCAGGTGCTGAGTAAAACAGAGAACCTTAAAGATAAAATATCTAGGAGTGTACTGTTCACTTGGAAAGAGATGCCAGTATGAGTTAGCTCAGGAAGGATTAGGATAGTGTGGTAACAGTTTAGAGAGCAGGCTGCAGAGGTTAAAGAAGATTTCTAGAGCAACATCTACTTTGAGGTGGTTGGTTGTAGATGGAGAGAGGAAGAAAGAAGACCTTTTAAAGTCCCTGTGGATTGCTCACAGCAGAAATGCTTTTTCCTTCAATTCAGCATGAACTGATGGCAGATTTGAGGAAGAGTTGGCAGTTAAGGTTGAAAAGATAAATTGGGGAAATTTACGTTGGGCCTTAATTGACAATTTTTAAAGGCTAGTGCAGTCTGTAGTTTTCTTGATTATTTTTCATTCCTCATGTGTGATTAACAGAAATCATACCAGACTAGTAGTGCTGTTATATAAAAAAAAAGAATGGTATCCGTTTAATAATTTATTGTTTTAATAAAAGAATTTGAGCTGTTTCTAAATAGGTTTGTGAGAAATGATGATCAAACAACATATGTTGAATAAATTTTTAATATAAATGTTTAAACACAACTGTTGCCTTTTCACGAGAAGACGTGACCATGAAGAGTTGCATTCATTTTATTAATGGAATATGGTCACTCTTTAAACCACAAACAAACAAGGCTGAACAACATTTCTTGTGTATAGTTACTCAAATTCTTAACTGTTGCAAAATACCAAAGGGAGAACTAAACCAGAAGAGGTGGGGAGCTGGTGGTTTTAAAAATATAGTGATTAACTAACTTGTACTGACTAATACCAGTGAGCTCATAAATGAGTAACAATTGTGAATTTAGAAGGGATATAAGTAGAAGGAGAACTATTTAAAGTTTGCTATAATACAAAAGTTGAATTGGTCACAAGTAAGGATTCCCTCTGGGAAATTTGGAAGTAACTCAGTTCATCCTTCCACAAAGTTCTGTTTCTCCTTTATCTAAAGGAGTCATCTTGGGGAAGTCAGAGTTCTTTCAAGTGTGGCTCCCTTTCCACTTGCTTTCTTAGGAATTCTTGGCTGATAACTTGCTTGTGGTTTTGCATTGAAGAAGTGCTAGTGGTAAGCGAGAACAACTAATTGATTTTTTAAAAGGTTGGTGGTGATGTGTAACAACTGGAAACACAAAAGGTTTGTTTGAATTTCTTTTCTTAGTTTTTGTTTCTAATAATGGTATAAAAGTATAAGAACTGAAAAACAATCCTTTTCATAACCATAGGTGCTATCTTTTTTTTTAAATGAAAAGTTATAGCATATAAATAGAGCAAAAATACAACTGACCAAAATGTAAATACAGGAAAGTCTGTTGTGGAAATTGGAATTATGAGTGTTAATCAGAAAATTTGTTTTTATTCATATTGAAAATATTTTTACATGTTAATGTATTTTCTTTGAAACTCCTTTTTTCTTTAATACCTACCAGCTTGACCCTGGAGCAGATAAGGGGATTTGCTCTCATTTTCTATCACAGTATCTGTCTTATTTTTGTAGATACGGATTATTGACTGATCTGTTTTCCTTGTTAGAATTAAACTTCGTAAGGACAAGGACATCATGTTGTGGGTTATTATTGTAATACCAGTACCCACCTAACCCAGTGCCTAGCATGTATCAGGCACTTACTATTTGATCAAAGAAATGAGATCAAGAACCATACATTAAAGATGGATTTTTTTAGCTGTATCTTGGGGATTTTGATGTCTTTTATGATTTTTTAAAAAGACTTTATTTATCTATTGTTAGAGAGAAGGGAAGGGAGGGAGAAAGAGAGGGAGAGAAACATCAATGTGTGGTTGCCTCTCACGCACCCCCTACTGGGGACCTGGCCAGCCCACCCAGGCAGGTGTCCTGACTGGGAATTGAACTGGAGACCATTTGGTTCACAGGCCTGTTCTGAATCCACTGAGCTACACGACCCAGGGCTGATTTTCTTTCTTAGAAAAGATAACAAACTCAGCTAAACTTAGAATATGACTGGATATTTAATTTTTAGCCAAAATCTTTAAATGAGCTTATTTTCCCATTGTTTTTTTCTGTTAAGTTTTGTTTTCTCTTATTATTTGGGATTTCCAGAGGCTTGGAAATATATAAACATATAAATACACTATGTAAAATTTATATGGAATATAAATATATCTATAAATATATTCCACATCTATGGAAGATAATCTGAAGTTTTATTCATTTGTGTAAGGCTTTGGATAAATAATTTTTCTCCTTTTTAGCCTTATAAATAAGTAAGAAAAGTATCTTAAAGTACGTGACTTTGAATGGCAGGAATAGAAGAGACTGAGCAGCCCTGGCTGGTGTGGCTCAGTGTATCGAGAGCTGTCCTGCAAACCAAAGGGTTGCTGGTTCAATTCCCAGTCAGGGCACATGCCTGGGTTGCAGGCTGGGTCCCTGGCTGGGTCCCCAGTGCGTGGCACGTGAGAGGCAACCACACATTGATGTTTCTCTCCCTCTCTTTGTCCTTCCCTTCCCCTCTCTCTAAAAATAAATTTAAAAATTTTAAGAAGAGACCGAGCATCATGATTCCTTGGTGAAGGTATTCTCTAAAGGTCTTTGAACAATTAATTGAATGGAATATTTATTTAAATAAATTTGAGGCCATAGGCAACATTATGAGCAGTTTTGATTTTTTAAAGAAATATAGTGGTTTAAAAATAATGAATTGAAACTCTTATGAAAGCATATGTTTCCCTCGGTTTAATTTCTTCAACATGAAAATGTATATCTTTGCATTTAAAGTGGGAGATAATTTAAGTAATTTGTCTTTAATTTAGCATGCTATTCCTTCCAAACTGGTGGTAAATTTAGGTGAAGTTTAGAGCACCAGAAATCCCTTACTGTAGAGCTTTGTGTTGTATTTAGGGAAAATTTCCTCTAAAAATTTGGCTTTCACAATTGGAGCAAATTGTATTTAAAAGGGAATTCAATTTGATTATTGTATTCTATCCTTCTAGGTTTTGTTGGTATATGAGAATGAAAAATAAATGTAGAGGTTTATATGGACATTTGATTTAAGAATTGCCTCTGACCTTTTCATGATACTTCAATCCAAACTGAGGGTATCTCCTGTATATTGCAGTATGTGTTAATAGTTTATGTATTACAGAATTATATATATGAACCCTATGTAATTTTATTAACCAACGTCACCCCAATAAATTTAAATAATTTCTTTAAAAAATTAAAAAAGCAAGAACAAATTAAAAGTATCTCCTGTTTCTATGTCTTCTGGTTTGGCTAGGCCCAGGTGTTATAAGTATTTACTCTCCTATTTAGAATCATAATTTCCAGTTCTTTCCAAAGTATGTTAAGTGCTTATTCTGTAAAATTCAGAGATTAAATGCTTTCCAGTTTTCTCTTAAGTTTAGAACTTGGAAATAAGTTAGTGAATGGCATGACACTATTTTCATTTTGATATATAGGTGATCCCAAACTGGTTTAGTCCTTTTAAAAAAAGAAGTCACATTAGCAATGCTTGAAATATCTTTTTTAAAAGGAAACTTCAGAATGTAATGAAACTCCTTGTCTTGGGTTTATTGGAGCTTCTTGACAGAGAGCTGTGGCAAGTTGAGAAGCAAGGATGACAGGAATATTTTGCAAGGAGGTTATGGAATGGACTAGGAAATGCTGCAGAGAAGTAAGTTTAGAGTGCAGAAGCCAAACCATACCGGAACTGATAGACTTAGTTATTTGGCTTTAACTTTAAAAGGAACTTAGGTTTTTAGCTTTGACATAAAAAAGGAATCTAGAAGTTATTGAATAGCTAACCTTTCATTTGAGCAGTAAAGGTCAATGAGGTGTTGGATATCAGGAGAGTCATAAAAACAAAGTGGAAAGCATGCTCAAAGTTGCTTTCTGGATCTTATGCAGTTTTCAAGTTTGCATGAGAATGTGTTGACTCCGACTGTAGAGATGGGACACAAAGGGCAGGCTAGATAAGTGTTCAATCACTGACTTTAGAAATGTTATCTTAAAATTCTGAAGGATAATGAAATTTGAATCCTAGAAGACATTGCAAGAAGATAATGGAAACATTGTTTGATGCAATGAGTGAAATCATAGAATCTATTAGAGATGTTGCTCATTGAGGCTGTCTAATAAGCCCAAGAAAAACTTATATCATGTGATGGATGACAGATGTGAAAAGACGTGTCTGAAGAAAATAGGGTGCCATCTAGTAGAATCATTTCACTAGTGGAATCAAATCATCTGTATTGCATTAAGCTATTTTACAACATTTAGGTTCTTAAAACACCTAACAATTAATTCCTCAACGAGTATTTTCTAACTTGTTTATTTTGAACTAATTTTACATTTGTAAAAATTGGTACACAGAGTTCCCATGTACCCATTACCTAGTTTTACTCAGTCGTCCATTAACAATGGTACACTTGTCAAGACGAACAAATAAATGAACAGTGGTACAAAACTACTCGGTTCCAGACTTTATTCGTATTTCACCAGTTTTGCACATGTCCTTTTTCTGTTCTAGGATCCCACAGTGCTTTTAGTCATCATGTCTCCTTTGGTCTCCAATCTGAGACAATTCCTCAGTTCAAAGAGTATTTATAAAAAATATTTATCTAAGGATTGTGGGTGCTGTAAAATACATTTGATAATACAGGATACTTAGAAAATTAAAAGGCAGTTAAAAGAATTTTTGATCTGGAAAGATTTATCTTACTTAAACATTTTATTTTCTCCCAAATCTTTTAAAATAGCTTTTTTATATTTGCAAAAGGCTTTTTAAGTTTTACTTTTTCAGAAAAGTATTGAGAAGCAGGAACTAATCTTTGACAATATTCTCATTTTACTGAAAAGGAAATTGAGCCATAGGGAAGTTACATATTTTGCCTTAACTTAAACAACAGTCTCATGCACACCGGCAGGTAGAAAGAGGCCAACAAATTACACAGTAAACTTCATTTTGCCAATGTTTTTATTATGACAGCAACCAAAACTTTAAAATGAAACACAAATCTTCTAAAATTATACTGCCTTACCTTAAATGCTTTCAAATACTCTCAAAACATTTGTCACATTTAAACACCCTATATATTTACTTAGTTTTTAAAGTAACAGTTTTACCTTCGATTCCAAGAGTTCAAGACTTTTTGCTGCTTTGTATATTGAAACAAGTATTTTTATTACAAGTTATTTTTAAAAATACAAGTGATTTTTGGTTCTTAAATAGCATCATTTATTTTACCCCAATTAATGTAATGGTTTGAAGAATAATGACTAAACTTAGAAGACACTATATATGAAAGATGAGAATAACAAGTGAAAGATACACAGTCTGAGGCTTATTTTATTTGTTTATAGCTTCATTACCTAGAATATTGCCTTTTGCAGTTTTGCCTATTGCCTTTGAGTTTATCCCCTGAATATACTGACCACAGTGAACTGTGGTATCCCTGAAAGCAGCAGAAAAGGCCTGGAATTTCTTTCCACAGAGGATATAACGTTTTCCTTTAGTGCTGATCTACACTCACCTTTCCCAAATCAACTCTAGTGTGGCGATATTATATGAAATGAAACTTCCTTCCAAACAAAGAGAAATGATGCAGTGAGGGCATCCGTTGGCCAACAGAGATACTTTATTCGGAAAACTCATCATTGGGTTGACGTTGTCATGAGGGAAGAATGGACGTTCTGTAGTTCTAATGTGCCAGCAGTCTTGAGCTGTGGTCCACCCATAAAGTAGCCAAGTAGCAAAGGCTCTGGGCCTTTGGGAAGTGACTGTGTTCTTTCTCAGAATGCTTTTCTCTTGACTAGGAGATACAAATGTGTTGCTTTTCCACGCATTGTGTAATTGGGCCTTACACATTTTTCTCAGCACATTTTAATGTCTGTTTTTACCTCTGTTCATAGGTAAAGTTATTTAACAGTTAAAACAAACATAAAACAGAATTGCTTGACTTTAAGTCAGCCTGGGGAGGTTTCTCATTTACTGTTAGCAACTCTCTTCTCCTTTAATTCCCTTGACCCTAGGCAACTCAATCGCTAGTTTGGCCACAAGTGCAAGGGGATAAGGATGAGAGATGGGAGGCACTTTAAGTTTCCTTTCAACTGATGCCTTTGCTGACAAAAATAAAGTAGTGAACAGTATTCAGTCATATATTTGTGGCTGCTAGCTATTATTCCTTTCAGGTATTTAATACATGAAACTTAACCAAAACCTTGGGGAGAAAACTGAAGGCCAAGGACTTATTTTAAGCCTGTGAACATATGAGTAAGTGAGCATTTTGCCGTTGCTCAGAAACTACCCACACTGGGTCTGTTGCTGCTAGTGTCTAATCACATGAAAAGCAAGCATACAATGTAAATCTTATAAAAACTACTAATTGTAAATATGGTCTCCTGAAACATAGGAAGCAAACATTTTTTTCTGGCCTATGAATGGAAAGGAGATTTTTCAAATGAATCCATCTACAGAATGTTCTAGATCGTATTACATCTGTGAATTGAAGTTAAGAGCTATGTGAATACTTTTTTAAGTAAATGGGAGAATTAAATAAGTTGTTTGGCTATATATTTCTACAAACTTTTATATTTATATGTTCACCCGAGACTGGATCCTTAAGATATACTTTTTACAGTAATGTTTAGCAGGGTTGGGACTACATTTCATGAACCTCCATGTTTTATTTTGACAACTTAAGTTAAGCATTTGTAATACCATCTTTTGTTCCCTTTGCATATTTCTTTCTTTAAGGAACTGGGAAGAATATTGGTTCTTTTTCTTGCAGTTGTTCATAATAATTTTTTTGTTTGTGTTTTTTAGGAGAACCCCTTCATAATAGTACAAGTTAGACATTTTTATGCATAGTGTTAACGTCCAAAGACATGAATTAGAGTGAGAAAAGAGGAGATCATGCTCCCCTTAGAAATATTGAGACATGAAGTTTTACTGTGCAGACCCTTTCTATGTTAGTACACATCCACTTATTACTAATTTATTTTCTTATACTGACTCTCAACATGGGTGCCTTGTTTGTTAACTTTGGGCTACAGTAATAGTTCTCCAGTTCTTAAAAATTGACTTTTATCATTGCAAACCAAGAACACTTCAAGTGGTTATAGAACAAGGCTGTTGTAATGAATGAAACTCTTAAACTGTTCTCTAGATTGGTCGTGGTTAAGTGCTATTGAATCCTTATATTGTTAGTGACCAGGGTCTCTGTTTAGGTATTATGTGTATTTCTTAGTGCTTAATAATTGTTGAATATTCTGTAGCCACATTTGTGTTATAGTTCTTAGAATAGTTAACACAGTTCTTAAAGTACAGTTCTTAGTGCTTAATAAATGCTGAATATTCTATAGCTACTACGTTGGGTTCCCAGAGCATAGAGTATTATCAAATTTAAGGCCTATGAAGGTCTGCAATGTTTAATGAATACTAAGATTTTCTTTGTATTGGAATTTATGAACTATCCACTTTTCTTCATGTACTCTAAATACCCAATGCTTTTAAAACAGGCTGGTCTTGGCTATATTGTTTTAATGATTTTTCTTCCATTTTACTTGATGCTGTTATAAAATAAGGCTTTTGCTGCCATGTTAACTTGATTATAATTTATATATAGCACAAAAATATATGTGAATGACCCATCATCAATACTAAATTGGAGTATTCTTTTAAGCCTTGAAGTTTCTTTCTGGACATCTTGCACTCCTAGCTATGGACTAAGAAAGTGTGTTAGATTAGCATGCAGCATTGAGGCCTGGGTAAACTATTGACTCAGTACTGTGATCATCTCACATGATTATAACAACCACATGCTTAGCAAGAGAGTTCCCAGCCTGTAAGTAGATTTATTCTATCTGAAGTCAGCCCTTGGTTAATGAGAAAGGTTTATGGCATCTGGGAGATGGAATTTCAGAAATTCGATTAAAAGGAAAGGAAGGGGAAATGTGATCTATTTAGGGGCAAACAAGGTGTCTAGGCAATTATTTTTTGAGTCTGCATAAAGTCATTGTGTTATTCTTTAAACCCTGCTCTCTCTTAACCTTCTCAGGTATCACATTAAAAGATAATGCATATTTGGTAATAAAACAGCTAGCCTAGAGAAAAGTAACAATGATTTCTGGGGTTTTTTGAAAGATTTCTTTTTTATTTTTTTAAATTTTTATTGTTATTCAATTACAGTTGTATGCCTTTTCTCCCCATCCCTCCACCCCACCCCAGCTGAACCCACCTCCCTCCCCCACCTCCGCCCTCCTCCTTGATTTTGTCTGTGTGTCCTTTCACTTATTTATTTTTGGAGAGGGGAAGGGAGGGAGAAGGAGAAGGAGAGAAACATCAATATATGGTTGCCTCTCCAGTGCCCCCCACTGGGGACCTGCCCCACAACCCAGGCATGTGCCCTGACTGGGAATAGAACTGATGACCCCCTGCTTGCAGGCAGGCACTCAACCACTGAGCCACACCAGCCAGGGCTGATTTCTGTTTTCAGAAGAGAAGCATAGTGTTTTCACTAGATCCATCCTTTTGTAATTTTTCTAAAACAGATGCAGAAACTGAGTCCTGAAAGGTTGCAAGATCCTTGAAGTTATACAAAGAACTATAGTAGCATATGGCTTATCTGGGAGGTAAAGATGAGAATAGCTTCTATTTGATTGGTACCCTCTTTTGCTCAGCTTGGTGAATATTCACCTACAGATTACATCACTTATGGTTCTTTTTAAATGTTAAATTTACATTGAAAAAATACATGTGTTGCTTTTAAAATGGAAGCTTTCCAGCATTTAGATCTATCCGTATGCTACGGTTTAAACCAAATTAACCAGCTAATTTCAGATTTGTCTTTTGGAAAGTTATTTCCAACTGGTCTTTCATTTACTGGTTAAACCAAGGATGGTTGTCTGAGGAAGAGGTTATGTGCCCTTAATTCGTGCTGGCCATTTTTTCTTGTATTCTCTGTGCTGCAGCCTTTCACCTGCTTCTGAAGTATCACATTCCCTGTGTTCTGACTGCTTTCTTTTTGGTGCCCCACTGTCCCCAAGTACCTGGACTCCTGGAGGGCACAGGGCCCGGGGGCTTCCACTAGGCAGCTCTGTCTGCCAACACCCACTACTGGAGTGTCATAGTAAACAGATCTTATTGCTGGAAAGTTCTCTTAGGGTTCCAATCTGCAACCAGAGTAGAGAATTCTCACTGCAATGAATGAAATACTGGTTTCTTTAGGAAGAGACTTAGAAAGTGACATGGATGATGACATAAGCCTGTACTCAGAATCCATGTTTGAGGTCAAAGGAGAATATGAGAGGTTTTCTCATACTTCCTCATGGGTTTTCATTTGTTGAATACCTGTCATGCATCGTGCGTCAGGCTCTGAGACAATATGACCATATTTAATCCTTAATGTGACACAGAGGAAGAGATTATTGACCTTATTTTAGATATGAGACCATATCTAAGAGAGGCATTCAAGTTATTTGTCCAAGATCACATAAGTAGTAAACAATAGAGGGTATGTATTTTTCTTGCTTGTCTGATTTCACCAAAGCATATCAAGAGGGAAATAACAAAATGTGTGTTTGATTTGATATTTCCTTTCTTACTTGCATATAAATAACAATATACTGATCTTTTAGGGCATGTATTAGTTTTGAAAAATTTGTGTCTGATAATTACATTATGTATTCTAAACATTTCTGAGGACCAAAAGATATAAAACAAATATTATTTTATAGAGTCTTGAGATAAATCTGGAAGCTTTATCTGTACATATTTCATCTTGTCCCTTCTTCAATTTCCAGACATTGAAACATAGACCCCAAGATTAATCATTGTCATTTTCCATTGGTTCACAGAATTTCTGAACTAACAGGTACTTCTGAGTTTACTTAGCCAGCTCTTGAGGGTCTATGGGAAATGTGAACTAAACCATCTTATTATTAATACATGTCAAGAAAGGACATTTCATTAGGCTTTTGTGGTAGCCTCTGCTTTAAACTGTTAGAGCCTGTTGTGACAACAATAAATTATTTCTTCCCCATTGGAGTTGGCTAATATAAGTGTCAATTTTAAGCTGAATACATAAAAACATTTTTAAGCCCTGACTGGTGTGGCTCAGTTGGAGCATTGTCCCATAAACCAAAGGGGTCACGGGTTTGATTCCCTGGTCAGGGCACATGCCTAGGTTGTGGGTTTTGTGCCCAGTTGGGGTGTGTCAGAGAGGCAACCAACTGATGATCGATATTTCTCTCCCTCTCTCTCTCCCCCCCTCTTTCCCTTTCTCTAAAATCAGTTAAGTATGCCCCTGGGTGAAGATTTAAAAAATATTTTTAATCTTAAATTTTATACCTTTAACCAAAATAAGTATCTTCAGAGGTTTTGTAATGATGAGCAGGAAGCCCAGGCAAGTTTGTTACTCATGTAGACTGATCCTAACAACTGTGGTGACAGTCTCTGACAGTCACTTCTGCTTTTCTGTTGCAAACTATTTGATCAGTTTACCTCACTTTGCAATGTGGTTTAGAAGCTTTTGGAACATTTCTTCTAGTAGTTATCTCAGCCGCCTCATAAGTGACTTGACTTTTTTCTTCCAAAAGTCCCTATGCTTCATACAGAATTGTATATGTACTTTTAAAAATGTTTATTTTTAGAGAGAGAGGGAAGGAGAGAGAGAGAAAGAAATGGAGAGAAACATTGATGTGAGGAGAGAAGCATTGATTGTTGTGCCCATGTATCCCTACCATGGACCAAACCCACAAACCAGGCATGTGCCCTGACCTGAAATTGAACCTACAACCTTTCACTTTGCAGGATGATGCCCAACCAACTGATCCACACAGGTCAGGGATGTATATGTGTTTTTTGTTCTTTTGTTGATATAGTTAAAAGCCTGACTTCCTATTATAATAGAATGATCAGTTCCTGGGCTTGAATATGGTTTATTAAACCCTCCCATGTGGTAATTTGCTATCTGAAAAACTTAAATGATGACTACTTTCATCTCGGGTGTCAGAATCCATCATTGTGTTTATAGGTTTAAAGTGTAGGGGGAAACCATAGATACTTTAAATGCTTGCATCTTGAGAGTGCCAGTTGTGGGGGGAACATCTCCAAAAAGAATAACTTGTCAAATTTTCCTAGAAGTTTCTCATTGAAAGTGTTATATTTGTCAGATTCTAATATTAAACTAGAAGCTTTATCTGTTCATGCCCCATCATGTCTTTCTTCACTATCAACGTGATGAAACATAGAATCCTAGATGCATTCATTCTTTGGTATGCAGTGCTACCTGGTTTACTTAACAGAGTTCTGCACTCTAGAATGTCATTCTGGTTGCTGGAGCCTGTTTCAGGGCCTTTGGGGTTCCAGGACCATGTTCCCTTCAGGATGTGGGGTCATTCTTGGCTTGATTCACCTTACAATGGCTTCTTTATCCTGGTCCAACAAAGCAAAGTGCACATAGCTAGAATCATCACTTTAAATGCCCCCTTTTTTTTTTTCTGTCTAGCTTCTCAGTATATTAACATGACATTTTCCTTTTATACCTATTTAAGATTGTGCTTCAGATATAAGTTAAAGACTTAACATAAAATCTCACTTCATCACCAAAAGATTATAATTCTCCTGTTTTCCAAGGTGAAACTTTTCCATTGGAATCACTATGAATGTGGTACTGGTTTTGGTGGATTGTGTCTTGAAGATTTTTTAAGGCAATGTAGTAACGTTCTTTGCACTTATCTTTAATAACAACACTCATTTCAATATTAGTTATTTGTGTAATTGTTTAATATCTATATTCCCCACTGAAGTTCAAATTACATAATGACAGATACTGTCATCACATTGCCTCACATATATAGTAGCTATGCAATCAATATTTGTTTTATGAGTAGTATAGAGGGAGCACTGTGCTGGGACCCTGGAACTTGGGCTCCAATCCCATTTTGCCTCAGTAAGGTATGTACCCTTGGGCCAGTCACTTCCCACACTAGGCCACAGTCTCCTCATCTTAGTGAAATAGGGCATGGGCATGGAGATTCATGAGGTCGCTTTCAGCTTTATGAGTCTCAGTTTGTGTCTGCCTAAATGGAGGAAGAATTGCAGCCAGTGAGTCGGATGCCACAACTTTGTTTCCAAATGCAGGCTGACTCCATTGAGGTGCCCTTAGGCTGGGAATGGCTGGCCCATTGCCTTACCAAAGAGCCCATGCCAGAACCCGAGTCACCTCCTTTGGGACATCTGAGGGCAGTATTTTCCATTTTTTTTTTCCGTAGCAGCTGAATTCTCTTCAGAATTACAAGAGAATTTAAAAGACTGCTCATTATATGTGGATAGAAGCCATGTTAGCACTCAACCTGTGCCAGAGCATTTGCTGCACGTAAAATGAAGGAATCCTAGAAGCTGGTTCACAGGGCAGTTGTTCTGATGGGAGTGGGGATGGAGACCCTGTGGTCTTCCCTGACTAGCTTTACACTTAGACCTGACCCTACTCTCCACTCTCTAACTTTTACCTTAGCCCCATTTGGAGCCCCACAGTTTCTAGCTATTTAATAAAACATCATTTCAAATCCTTTGCCCAGGCCAGGAAATAAGGATTTGGGTGACTATAGTAACTATGTTTGGTGTCTGACAGGCCAATCTCAGAAGCTAGAAGCCTGAAATTTAAATCCCTTCTAAGGCTCCCTGTAAACTCCCCCTTAACCTATGAGATTCTCTGCAAAGAAGACTGGATACCTTTCTGATAATCTGAAAGATCCTGGGCTAAATTGTCTCTTCTCTAATTCAGGGGGAATCAAATGAGAATTGAGCAAGGACTTACTATACCAACCAATTCATGAAAATAAAACTACAACCTACCAGCTCAGATGAAATTGATATCTTGAATAGTCTTATAATTATTAATAAAACTGGATTAATAGTTAAAACCCTGAAAAAGGAACCTCCAGACCCAGATGGTTTCATTGGTAAATTATTTAAAAAGTTTAAGGAAGAAATATCATTTTTAGATCATCTCTTTCAGAAGAAGAGGGAAAACTTCCTAATTTATTATATAAGGCCAGCATTACATTGATATTAAAGATGGTAAAAACAACAACAATGACAAAACCACAGACCAATATCCCTCATGAAGGTCAATTTTTAAAAATGGTAAAATATATTAACAACATTAGTTGTCAAATTTATGTGTGTAGAGTTGTTCATAATATTCTCTTATTATTTATTTAGTTAGTTTTAAGACTTTATTTACTCATTTTTAGAGAGAGGGAAAGAGAAAGAAAGGGAGAGAAACATCAATGTATGGTCACCTCTCCCACACCCCACTGGGGACCTGGCCTGAAACCCAGGCATGTGCCCAGACCTGGAACTGAACCAATGACCTGGTTCGAAGGCTGGCACTCAATCCACTGAGCCACACCAGCCAGGGCTTCTCTTATTCTTTTAATGTCAATGGAATCTATGTTACCCTCTTTCATTCCTGGTAATAGTAAGTTGTGTTTTCTCTTTATTTCCTTTGTAAGCTTTGCTAGAGGCTTAACAATTTCATCATTATAGTCAAAGAACCAATTTTTGTTTTCATTGATTTTTTTCCTGTTTTTTTGTTTTTCTTCCAATTTCATTTATTTCTGCTGTTGTCTTTGCCATTATTGCCATCTTTCTTGCTTTGACTATACATTGCTCTTTATTTTCTAGATTCTGCAGGTGAAAGCTTAGACTATTCACTAAAGACCTGTTTTAAATATAAATCTTTAATACTACAAATTTTCCCTATAAGTGCCATTTTAACTGCATCACATACATTTTGATATGTTGTATTTTCATTTTGTTAAATCCAGTTTTTTTTTACTTGAGACTTTCTCTTTTACCCATACATCATTTAGTAGTATGTTGTAAATTTTATTTTTGTTGATTTCTAGTTTAATTTTATTATGGTCAGAAGACATTTTTGTTTTAGTTTTTCTAAATTTGTCAAAGTTATCAGGGTGTGGTCTATCAGAACGTTTTGTGTCTCCTTTAAATGAATTCATATTATGCTTTTCTTGGATAGAATATTTTATAAATATGAGATTAAATTGGTTAACTGTACTTTCTGTCTACTAATTCTATGTATTACTGAGAAGTGAGTGTCAAAGCTTCCAACTTCAGACTTACCTGTTTTCTCTATTGAGTTCTGTCAGTTTTTGATGTCCATGTATTTTAAAGGTCTGTTGTTGGGTATAAATGCACATCTTCTTGGCAAATTCACTCTTTTATCATTATGTAATGTCCTTCTTTGTCCCTGTGTCAACATAACAAATGTTCAAACCTGTAGAGAATTTTTATGAGTTTGTTTGAGCCATAAAATAAAATAAATTTGAGCCAACTGATGACAGTTGCCAAGAAGCAACACCTCAAAGGATTGAGAAAATGCTCTGGAAAAGTGGCAGTTTTACCACATATTATACATTAGAATCAAAGGGCAAGACTTAAGGGAGTTACATGAAATCCATTTGTGATAGATTGGGGAAGGGGCTGGAGAAAGTGGGAAACCTCTGGGGTCTGATAAAAAGTAAAATGAATAGGCACATACTTCTTTCACATAGGTGGGTACAGTATAGTTAATAAGCAACAATTAACACAATAATAACAATGAAGGGATTTTTTTGGTCTTCCTCTGGTTCCTTGGTTGTGCTTAGAGGGTTCGGGTGGGAAATTATTTTCTAGTTCCAAAGGCATGTTACCAAGTATGTTATCCTGGCTGCAAAAACACAGCAGACAGGCTCGGTTAAGATAAAGATTGACCTTTGTTAGGGAAGAAGACTGCTCTTGGACATACCACCTGCCAAGAACCACTTTTAGTTAGGAAGTTTTAATTTCAGACCATCCAGGGTGGTTATTTTTGAGGTCTCTGAGGTTTGGTGCATTGCCCCTTCTCTTCCATCCCTGGCAAATGTCTTTGTTTTGAAGTCCGATTTGTCTGACATACTCATTCCAGGTTGCTCTTGGAGTGTTTGCATGGTATACCTTTTCACATCCTTTTACTTTTTTTAACTTTGTTTTTTAATATATTTTTTGGTTATGCTATTACAGTTGTCCCATTTCCCCCCTTTACTCCACTCTGCTCTGCACACCCCCTCCCACCCACATTCCTTCTGCTTTAGTTCATGTCTATGGGTCATACATGTAAGTTTTTTGGCTTCCACATTTCCTATACTATTCTTACCCTCCCTCTGTTTATTTTCTACCTACCCTTTATGCCACTTGTACCCTGTACCTTTTCCTACACTCTCCCTCCTCCCCACCAACCTGATAACCCTCCATGTGATCCCCATTTCTCTGATTCTGTTCCTGTTCTAATTGTTTGCTTAGTTGTTTGTTATTGCTTTTTTTTTTTTTAGGTTCATTTGTTGATAGTTGTGTTTGGTGTCATTTTACTGTTCATAGTTTTGATCTTGTTCAATTTCTTAGATAAGTCCCTTTAACATTTCATGTAATAGTGGCGTGGTGATGATGAACTCCTTTAACTTGACCGTCTCTGGGAAGCACTTTATCTTCCCTTCCATTCTAAATGATAGCTTTGCTGGATACAGTAATCTTGGATGGAGGTCCTTGCCTTTCATGACTTCAAATACTTCTTTCCATCCCCTTCTTGCCTGCAAGGTTTCTTTTGAGAAATCAGCTGACAGTCTTGTGGGTACTCCTTTGTAGGTAACTGTCTCCTCTTGCTGCTTTTAAGATTCTCTTCTTATCTTTAATTTGGATAATATAATTATGATGTGCCTTGGTGTGTGCTTCCTTGGGTCCAACTTCTTTGGGACTCTCTGAGCTTCCTAGACTTCCTGGAAGAATATTTCCTTTGCCAGATTGGAATTCTCCTTCATTATTTTTTCAAATAACTTTACAATTTCTTTCTCTTCTTTTCCTTCTGCCACCCCTATGATTCAGATGTTGGAATGTTTAAAGTTGTCTTATAGCTTCCTAAGCCTCTCCTTGTTTTTTTGAATTTTTCGTTCTTCATTCTCTTCTGGTTGAATGTTTATTTCTTCCTTCTGGTCAAAACTGTTGATTTGAGTCCCGGTTTCCTTCCCTTCACTGTTGGTTCCCTGTACATTTTCCTTTATTTCACTTTGCACAGCCTTCACTTCTTCCTCTATTTTGCGAACATACTCAAGCATTTCTGTGAGCAACATGATTACTAGTGTTCTGAATTCTGCATCTGATAGCCTAGTTATCTCTACATGGCTTAGTTCTATTTTTGGAGCTTTGATCTGTTCTTTTATTTGGGCCATATTTGTTTGTCTCAGGCAGGCCTGTTATGTAGTAAGGGCCAGGGCCTTAGGTATTTGCCAGGGCGGGGCAACCCACGTTGCTGCATTGTGGCGCTGTATGTGGGAGAACAGTCAGAGGGAAGAATGCTGCTTGCTCAGCTCTCTGCTGGTTTTCAGTTACTTTCGCTGCTACCCACAAGCAATTTGGGCCCTTCTGGTGCTGATTCCTGGGTGGGTGGTTTTGTGTACATTCTAGGACCCTGTGGGTCTCTCCAACAAATTCTCCTGTGGGGCTGGGAGTTTCTCCTGCCACCTCAGACCTCCCAGGTTTTTTCAGTCAGAGGTTTTGGGGCTTTATTTTCCTGCACTAGAACCCTGGGTTGTGCAGTCTGTCTTGTTCTCCAGTAGCTCCTCCCAGTTTATCCACACGCAAAAGTAGGATGGCTAGGTCCTCCAGGGACCACCTTAACTGCACTGGTCCTCTTGCCGCCACCTTGCGCTGCATCCTCTCTGCCCTGGTTGCCGGTCTCTGCCCCTCCTACTGGTCTGGAGGAATGTTTCTTCTTTAACTCCTTGGTTGTTGGACTTCCATACAGTTAAATTTTTCTGGCATTTCTGGTTATTTTTTTGTTTTTAAATTGGTTGTTCTCCTTCTTTTGGTTGTGCGAGGAGGCAAAGTGTATCTACCTATGCCTGCATCATGGCCGGAAGTCTTGCAGAAGTACTTCTTCTTTTTTTTTTTTTTTTTTAAAGAATGTATTTATTTTTAGACAGAGGGGAAGGGAGGTAGAAAGAGAAGAAGAGAAACATCAATGTGTGGTTGTGTCTAGTGTGCCCCCCTGTGGGGAGCTGTCCCACAACCCAGACACGTGCCTTGACTGGGAATGGAACCTACAACCCTTTGGTTCATTGGCCAGCACTGAATCCACTGAGCCATGCCAGTTCGGGGGAAATACTTCTTTAATGAAATAAGCTTTGTTGTTTTAAGTTTGTCAGTGCCCTGTTTTAGATTCTAAATATTGTATGTGCTTATAATCCCTGGAGAAGGGATTATTCTGCTAATTATTGAAATAGTTTAGTGAAAATCAGAGAACACTTGCCTGTGTGAAAATCTGAACTGAAGTTGTAAATACCTCCATTAATAGCAGAATAGTTAAAGGTGTGACCAGTATGGTGAATGATATTCAAAGACCTGTTGTTCAGGAGGGGTGGGGTACAGGAAGCTCTGTTGGTGTTAGAGTAGAATGGAATGTTTTAGGGAGTAGGGGTTTGTCATTTCCAGGAGCAGGGCAGGCGGCACAGTGGGAAGGTCTGGCTCCAGCCTGAGCCCACTTACAGGATGTCAGGGGGAAGTGTGACTAAGGTCATGGCCATCCCACGTGGTGGGCCAGCTGGAGCCAGAGCAGGGACCGCTGTGGCCACACATCCTGAGTTTCCATAGTCTAATGCAGTGGGCTTGAAAGAAAGGGTGGATGCAGGATGCTGGCTGGGCATTCAGAGTGCGTGGGCTGTATGTCTTAAGTGACACTGGGTGGAGATTACAGCATTTCATCTGCTTTTCCTTTGACTCCTTTTAAAGATACAACCCATGTTTTTCAAGAGTTTATGCCTATATCTGTTAAAAGGATCCTAAAACCTTTAGCATTTAAGAGCACAGGGAAAAATTTTGAGTACCATTTACAACAGATAAAGTTTAAAATCAGACCGAGAATTTGAAATGCTGTTCATATTAAGCAGTTTAGGGGGTTATTTTGACATCCTTGTGTAATTTTAAGACCTTTCCACATGTGAAAAGGTTACATGTATTTTTTTAACTCTTTTTTGGATAAGAGCTGTTCAGGAATTTTAGCAGGTTGGAGTTCAGCATTTTAACAGCTTTACAATTTGTCATCCAGTTTGATGGATTAAATGGGCACTTAGAGGAAATGGAATGAATCACTGGAATGTATTGTACCTAAGGAACATGGAAGAGTATGTCAGGTTTCAGCTATGATTAATATTTTGCTGATGATTTCTCAACTATGTGGCTTGCTTAACCCTGCCTCTACTTGAAAGATGTCTAGTATTTCTTGATTGTAAAAATGTTAATGAGTCTTAAAAAACTGGTGTAGAATTCTTACACATAGTCCATTAGAATTTGAAGTCTTATGTGAAAATTTTAAATTTCTGTTTTAAAAAATATTTTATTGATTATGCCCTGGCTGGCATGGCTCAGTGGATTGAGCGCGGGCCTGTGAACCAAAGGGTCTTTGGTCTGATTCCCAGTCAGGGCACATGCCTGATTTGCAGGCCAGATCTCCAGTGGGAGACGCATGAGAGGCAACCACACATTGATGTTTCTCTCCCTCTGTGTCTCCCTCCCGTTCTCTCTAAAAATAAATAAATAAAATCTTTAAAAAATATTTTATTGATTGTGCTATTATAGTTGTCCCAATTTTTTCCCATTTGCCCCCCCCCCCACCCAGTACCCCCATTACCCTCAGGCAATCCCCTCACCTTTGGTCATGCCCATGGGTCATGTGTATAAGTTCTTTGGCTACTCCATTTCATATATGATACTTTACATTCTCATGGCTATTCTGAAACTACAGATTTGTACTTTTTAATCCCGTCACCTCTTCTTTATCTTTAATCTTGGGTAATGTAATTATGATGTGCCTTGGTGTATGCTTCCTTGGGTCAAACTTTTTTGGAACTCTGAGCTTCCTGGACTTGCATGTCTGCTTCTTTACCACATTAAGGAAGCTTTATTTTGTTATTTTTTCAAAAAGATTTCCAATTTCTTACTCTCTATTCTCCTTCTGGCCCCCCTAGAAGGCAAATGTTGGACCTCTTGAAGTTGTCCCAGAGGCTTCTTACACTCATCTTGTTATTTTGGATTCTTTTTTCTTTTTGTTGTTCCGATTGGTTGTTTTTGTTTCCATATGTTCCATATCATTGATTTGATTCACAGCTTCATCCACTCTACTGTTGATACCCTATAAACTGTTCATTTCCATTAGTATTTCCTTCATTTCTACCTGGTTCTTTTTTATGCATTGAAGTACTCACTGAGTTCCTTGAGCATCCTTGAAACCAGTGTTTTGAACTCTGCATCTGATAGATTACTCATCTCCATTTTGTTTAGTTCTTTTTTGGGGGTTTTGTTCTGTCCTTTCATTTGAGCCATGTTTCTTTGTCTCCTCATTTTTGCAGTCTCCCGGTGTTTATTTCTGTGTATTAAGTACAGTTGCTGTGACTCCGTGCTACAGGCCTTAGTAGCAGCATGGCCTGTAGGGTCCAGTGGCACAGCTTCCCCTATCACCCAAGTTGGGTACTCAAGGTGTGTCCTCTGGTTGGGCTGAGTACACCCTCCTCTTGTTTTGAGCCTTGGTTGCTGTTGGCAGATCAACGGGAGGGATGTACCCAGGCCAGTCAGCTGTAAGGACTGGCTGTTACCACTGCCCAACAACCTCTGTCCTCTATGTAAGATCACCTGTGTAGGGGCAAGATGGTGGTGCTCCAACATGGTCTGTAGCTGTCCACTGGGTGTGCAGGCTTTAGGGTTTCCCAGTTGTTGCAGGTCAGGGTCAGCCATCACCTGTGTTCTGCCTGGGGCCACCCAGCATGACCTACAAAGCAATCTGCAGATGGCTGCTACTTGTGCTGGGCTTGGAGGTTCCCAGGCAGAGCCAAAGTGTGATCCAAAGCTGGCTACTGCTAGTGCCGGGCCTCGGGCTTTATGGGGGGAAGGATCAGAAAAGGCACAATGACCTCTGTCTGCCTTTGTGTCTGGGAGAGAGCTGTTCCCCAGCTCTTGCCCTGATATCAGATACTTCAGTTCCTTCCTGGAAGCCACTAGTATCTTTCAAGCTGCTGCCATGGTGGTGCTGGATCTCAGAGGGAGAGTGAGTAAGTTTGGCACAGGCCCTTTAAGAGGAACTGCCAGGGAGTCCAATAGTTTTTTCACTGACCGAAATCCCTCTGGTTTTGGCAGCCAGAAGTTATGGGGGCTTATCTTCCTGGCACTGGAACCCTGGGCTGGGATCTGGTGTGGGGCTGGCACCTCTTACTCCTGAGATATTCCTCCCAAATTTTTATCCACCGCAAGCTGGTGTGGGGACCTACACATTCCACATCTCCATGTCTCTGTGTCTCTGCGTCTCCTACCCTCCTGGACTGAGGTGGGTTCTTTAGTTATGTAGTTTTGCGACATTTATTCTGCTTGATTTCTGACAGTCCTGAGTGATCATTGGTCTGTAATTTAGTTGTGTGGTTATGTGACGAGGCAAGCCATGTTCACCTATGCCTCCATCTTGACCAGAAGTGAAATTTTAATTTCTTAATTTAGAAAACATTGTTAAAAAGTATAAAATAAGATATAAATTATCAGGGGTCACTTTGTAAATTATGTAATTGTCTAACCACTATGTGTATACCTGAAAGTATTATAAAATATTGTATCCCAACTATAATTGAAATTTTTAAAAAAGGGTAAAGTAGTCCTTTCCTTACCTCAACAAATTATTTCAAAAAAGTACTTTAAGGAATGAGGAAAGGGTTTTCCTTATATAGTAGGTAGTTTGAATTCAAATTATATGAGTTCAAGTATCACCATAGAAACTTGGGTAGGAGGCTGTGAGTACTGTTGGCTATTAATGTTAGACATCATTGTTGAAAATGTTGTGTTTTTTAGACCATGCTTCTTGGCAAGAATTGACTGGAGCATAAAAAAATTTCCTTTAAAGGGCTAAGTATTTATTTAATCCAGTATTCTTCCTAAAAATTAATACTTGCATTCGTCTTATGGAGAGAAAAGATAGAAGAAATCACAAGTTTCAGTTAAATTATTTTGAATGCAATGTCAGATTCAAAATATGTGAGCTTACCTTTAAATTTTTTAAATTGATTTTAGGATAGAAAGGGAGAGATTCAGAGAGAAACATCGATTTGTTGTTCTACTTATTCATGCATTCATCTGTTAATTCTTGTATCTGTCCTGACTGGGGATTTAACTCAAAACCTTGGGGACGATGCTCTAACCAACTGAGCCACCCGGCCAGGGCTGTGAACTTACCTTTAAAATAAGGTATCTGAAATGGCAGGTATCTCCTTAAAAAGCTATAAATTTCTTAACAGGGAGAGTGGGTACCAACAATTTTTGAGTGCTTGTTATGTGTCCTTCTGGAAGGAAGTCACCCATTCTACTTATGGTTTCTTTTAATTTTCATAACTGTTCATTGAAGTAAAGTTATAGATCAGAAAGGATTTGCATAGGTTATATTTAATTTGGCTTTTCTGGGTGGGGAATGATAACGAAGAGAAGCTGCACACAGAAAGGTATGTTTGGGGTTCCGGCCAAGATGGAGGTGTAGGTAGAATCCCTTCATTTCCTCACACAACCAAAAGGAGGAAAACCACCGATCTAAAAACAACTAGAAGTGCCAGATAATCAAACTGCATGGAACTCTGACAACCAAGGAATTAAAGAAACAGTCAACTAGACCAACCAGACCTGTAGGAGTGAGACAGGGTAGACAGGCGGATGGAGAGAACCCCCGGCAAGGTGGCAGACTGCACATGCAGGTTAGATGAATGGGAAACTGAGACTCAGAGCTCACTGGACTATCGCAGGTGTTGCCACGGTGGGAGAAACTCCCAGTCTCACAAGAGTTTGTTGGAAAGTGGGACTAAAGCCAATCAAGCGAGCTGCGTTGTTCCCTCTCTCTCTCTCCCCCACAGACAGTGACACAAAGGCAGCAAAGAGGGTTGCCCTGCCCTGGTGAATACTGAAGGCCCTGCCCCTTTCCAACTTAACAGGTATGCCAAGACAAAGAAATATGGCCCAAATGAAAGAACAGAAAAATGCTTCAGAAAGAGAGCTAAGTGATGAAGAGATAGCCAACCTATCTAATGGAGAGAGAGTTCAAAACCCTGGTAATCAAGATGTTCACAGAACTGATTGATCTTGGTTGCAAAATGAAAAAACAAATGAAAGATACCCAAAGTGAAATAATGCAAAACATTCAGGGAACCAACAGTGACAGGAAGGAAACCAGGACTCAAATCAACGATTTGGAACAAAATGAAGAAATAAACCTCTAGCTGGAACAGAATGAAGAAACAAGAATTCAAAGAAATAAGGAGAGGCTTAGGAACCTCTGGGGCAACTTTAAATGTTCCAATATCCGAATTATAGGGGTGCCAGAAGAAGAGGAAGAACAAAAAATTGAAAACTTATTTGAACAAATAATGAAGGAGAACTGGCAAAGGAAATAGACTTCCAGGAAGTCCAGGAAGCCCAGAGAGTCCCAAAGAAGTTGGACCCAAGGAGGAGCACACCAAGGCACATCATCATTAAATTACCTAAGATTAAAGATAAAGAGAGAATCTTAAAAGCAGCAAGAGAAAAGGAGAGAGTTACCTACAAAGGAGCTCCCATAAGGCTATCAGCTGATTTCTCAAAAGAGACCTTACAGGCAAGAAGGGGATGGAAAGAAGTATTTGAAGTCATGAAAGACAAGAACCTACATCCAAGAATGCTCGATCCAGCAAAGCTTTCATTTACAATGGAAGGGCAGATAAAGTGCTTCCCAGATAAGGCAAAGGTAAAGGAGTTAGTTCATCATCACCAAGCCCTTATTATATGAAATGTTAAAGGGAGTTATCTAAGAAATTGAAGATCAAAAACTATGAACAGTAAAATACAACAAACTCACAACTATCAACAACTGGGCCTAAAAAAAAAAAACCAAATACTAAGCATCAAGTAGAACAGAAACAAATCAGGAAAATGGAGATCATAGAGGGGTTTCAGTGGGGAGTGGGAGAGGGAGAATGGGGGGGAAGTTACAGGGAAGAAGAAGAATTGGTAGGCATAAAATAGACGGGAGAGGTTAAGAATGGTATAGGAAACAGAAGCCAAAGAATTTATATGTAAAACCCATGAACATGAACTAAGTGTGGGGAATGATGGAGGATTGGTGGCTGCAGGGTAGAGGGGGGATAAAGGGTAAAAATTCAGAAAACTGTAATAGCATAGTCAATAAAATATACTTAGAAAAAGAAAGCTATGTTTGGGAACTTAACAGGGATTCTCAGTGGAGGGTGACTGTGCCCCCTGGGGGACATTTGGCAATGTTTGGAGACTTTTGTTGTTGTGGTTGTCACCATCAGGGAATCAAGATTCTGTTAGCTGCTAAACATCCTACAATGTACAGGACAGGCCCTGCCCCTATAATGAATGATCTGGCCCCAAATATCAACAGTGCTGACATTGAACAACCATGACTTAAACACAAAAGAAATTAAAACCATTGTCCTACCTGCCTTACTGAGATGTATGGAAGAAACTTCAGCCTGATTCACCCATCTTAGCAAATAGCTATAGCTAAATATTATTTCTAGACATCTCAAGGAGTAGAAACTATAGCTTGTGAACAAAAAAAAATTGTGATCTTCAGGGTCCATTATTTTAGGTGTTTACTTTCAGGATACACTATTTTTCTTCAAGTCTGAATTTCTCACAGAGTAATTATGGCTTCTTCCACTTCTACTTGATCTCTCTATCATGGAGGTAATAATTAGCTGGCAAGTATTCTGTGTGAAGTATTTCTTTGTCTAAGGTATTTAGGGGCTGCTATTACATTGTCCATGAGCTTTAGATCCATCAACCAGTAGGGAGTGCTACAGTGTATGAACACTGTTTAGATTGTTACTAAGCATAAAAAAAATCATAGGGTCCCAAAGTCGGAATATAACGCACTGTAAGGATATGGTTTTCTTAGCATCAAGTGGCGTTAATATGTGGGTCTTGTTAATAAATAGTTAAGTTATATTTTTTAAAATGCTTGTGCCTAGACACTCAGAGATTTAGTTGCAAGGCCTCAGCAGTTCAGAGGTTCCGTGGTCCTATCTGCCATTCAAACAGGTTCTCTTCTTCAGTGTTCCAAGTGGTCATGGATTTGTAAAAGGTAATGGACCCATAGAATTTGGCATGATACATCATTCTTAAGACATTTTAGAGTATTTATCACTATTTTCAATGTCAGAACATTAAAATCAATGAGGAGATTGAATGGGGCTGTGGCAAGAGAAGAGAGCTGGAAAACTAAGAAAGGTAAGATTTGTGAAGAATGAGAAGAGTGTCAGATAAACCAACAGAAGTTCATTCTGTGTATTGGAAATATCTTTGAATTGAAAAATAAAATTAGCCCTGGCTGGTGTGGCTCAGTGGATTGACCGCTGGCCTGTGAACCAAAGTTTGATTCCCAGTCAGGCCACATGCCTGGGTTGCAGGCCAGGTCCCCAGTAGGGGGTGCACAGAGACAACCACACATTGATGTTTCTCTCCCTCTCTTTCTCCCTCCCCCTCTCTCCTAAAATAAAGAAATAAATAAAAACTATTTTTGGGCACCTAGCAAGTGTGAGTTCTTTAGGCACTTGGGGATGCTGTAGAGAAAGGGAATCAGATTTAGCCAAAACTGAAAGGGCAGGTGGAGGGACAGCAAATAAAATAATCTAGAATGCTGATTTTATAAAAATAAAATATTTTATCATAATCCTGGGAGAACACCAGATGTCTCCTTCTTGGTTTTAATTAGGAAGGGTGCTTTGGTTACCTGGAAAAGGAATGGTCTCTGCTCTCTAAAAACCGTGTTCAAAAAGATGCCCCTACTATCTCCACCAAAAAAGATGTATGGGTATAGGATATCAAAAATTGAACTCTATTCTCAAGTATTATAATCATTGAATTTCCCTTTAAAAAGTTAAGCTCTCCCCCATATTATCTTTTAAGTATTGAAAACGGACACAAAGATTTTTATTGTCATTTATGCAATATTAATCTTTCATTTGCTGACAATTTAAATTCTACAGAAAAATACAAATCACCCTAACCATTTGAAATAATGTTTAAAAATATTTCTTGGCCTGAGAAGATTTACATATTATATTGTTCACCTATTTTCCTAATGATATTTTTAACTTCCTGTGGTGAGGGAATTTCCTGAAAAAGGTGGGAAGTGATTTTCACTCAGGGTCTATCTTTTTTATTCTGTTTCTCTTCAGTTCTAATCTCTCAAGAACCTTCTCCGATTTTGTGAAAAGGCAAAAAAGAGTTATACGATCTGAAGAGAAACCAGAGTATCAATTTTGTAAAACTTAATCTTAGTTATAATCTTATCTGCTTTTAACAGGGTAGCTTTGAATGAGGCAGTTGCCACCATTTTAATTTTGTAAAAATTTTATTTATTTATTTTTAGAGAGAGGGGGTAAAAGAGGGAGAAAAAGAGGGAGAGGAACAGCAATGTATGGTTGCCTCTCATGTGCCCCCAGCTGGGGACCTGGCCTGCAAGCCAGGCATGTGCCCTGACCAAGAATCGAACTGGCAACCTTTTGGTTCGCAGGCTGGTGCTCAATCCACTGAGCCACGCCAGCCAGGGCTGCCTTATAATATCAATTTTATTAACTTGTAAAAAGGGGGGAAAATGAAGATAGATGAAACAATATTGGCAAAATAATCTTTGAAGCCAATTGAAGATATGTGGAGTTCACTATACAATTCTCTCTACTTATGTACGTGGTTTGAAGAGTTTTTATAATGAAATATTTTAAAGAGTCAAGCAGAAGTAGATCAAACTAAGCCTTGTTCCAGGACTACCATTGGTGTACTTAAAAGGTCAAAGGGAAGTTCTCAATATACTCTGAGGCCAAGTGCAAAGGCAGATACAGTATGGGATCAGCTCAGGACCTGTCTAAGGTGAATGGAAGATGAAGGGACTAAGTGTGTTTGAGGATGGGTGCGATTATAAATTCCTTAGTTATGAATGGTGAGTCCTGACTTGGCTCTTGTAAACCCTTTGGTAAATGGGCCTTCCCATTGAAACCTGTCTTCTGCTTATCTTCAGTCCCATTTTTTTCCTTTTCTCTAGAAATTGGCTCTGAACAATGGTATATCTTCATATGCTGAGTATGACTCCATCTCCCAGTCTTGCATACCCTTCACAAGATGATCAAGAATTACTTCAGTCCTGGCAACTGCAGGAGCTGTTCATTTCTGGGGCATTTTGGTCTTTGCTCTGAAGCTCTGATTAAGGATCTCACTTCAGTGGTTGGTGTGTAGAGCTATGTTCTTATTACTGTGTAAGAGTTGTTTCATTCTGATATGAAAGATAATCCTTAGGTAGAACTTTTACCCGGTCCATCTTGGAACTCACTGATTTCTCAAACTTCACACTTGACTTTTTTATAAAGTTCAACCAGAGCTACTGAGAGAGAACAGAGACTTGAGATACATCTGAAAAACTCAGAAATATTTTTTGATATAAGAGATCTAAAGATGTTCCTAGCAACCCCATGAGTATACACACATCTCTTCTAGTTATCTGATAAGTACCAGAGCTCTGAAGGGCAGACACTAGGAGCCCAGGACTCTTTTTCCCTTCTGAAGCTGGAGATAGATTTAGTGCCACCTGCCACTGTGATATGGAACTGCACTTAATGCTCCCTATTTACTTCGTGAATTTGAGTTTTTTCTTGGTAAAACCCGGAGTGAAATCTTTGACGAGGGTGAAAGGGAGAAGTGGAAAGAAAGAATTATTGAGATTGAGGTAAGTGTAACAGCATAACAAAAGACTTGAAAATTGAGATGTGGAGAGCAAATACAGTAACTCTGGCCCTGTGCGTAATAGTGACTCTGAGTAACCTATACATAGATTTGCTTTTACTTAGAAGCTGCTACCCCATCTACTTCCTCTTGAATGCAGTGTTTCTCCAGTGGAGGAGCGACAAAAGAATTTGGCTTAAATTATGCTGCCTAATCTAATATTTGGTTCTTATGTAGTCACTTAACAGATATGTATTGAACACATAGGTTAGACTCTAGGCAAGAGGATGGAAACAGTGCAGTAGGCAAGGCAGACTCCCATTGCTCTTCTAATGCAGAAATGTATACTGGTCTGTAGGTATAGTCTCTTCGGTTCACACAGTGCTATAAATGGTGCAGTGTTTCTTCCTTTTAATAAATTCTGGGAGTTTTGCCCCCCTTAACCTACCTTTCCACAAGATAAAAGCCAAGAAATTGTGTGTGGGGAGGGGAGGGTGTTAAGAAATATCTGCCATGGTAAGCAGATGCACATCTTCTGAAACTTGCCCTGGCATCCCACTCTTGTTTTTATTTGATATTTTAGCCTTGGGGCATCTTGGTTGAGATTCCCCACCTTCATGTGCCTCCCTTTATAGGGATCACCCTGCAGAATGGGATGAGGGGTTGGGGTGAGAGCCAGGACAAGAATCCAGGCTGGGATAAGAAGTGTGTCTGCCTGCTGTGGGCAGTGCTCTTGAGCTATGCATCTTTATCCTTCATCCAGGCCTTCTCAGGCTGCAGCTGCACAGCTCACTAACTGCACACATGCTATCTGTTCTTCAGGATTAGAATTTTAGTCGAAAGGGAAAATCATGGTGCCAGTTTTTTCTAATCCTCCCATCCATGAACCATCCATTTCTGACTGCTGTGCTCTTTTTTTGTTCTTTAAGGACACCTGGGGAACTGTTTCTGCCTCCACATTTGTGTCTTTGGCAGTTCTTCCTACCCAGTGGGTTCTTTCCTACCTGCTCGTATGTGATGCTCGCCTTGGAAAGCACATCCCTCTTTCCTTCCTGAGTGCTCCAAAGGCTGAGCACTGCTCCGAAGGCTAAGCACTTGCAGGGTTTAAGGCTAGGGACAGACAGCAGAGGACAGAGCTTTTCTACCAAATCACTTGCTTTGATCTGTTTTACATATTAGGCTTTTTCGTAGTTTTTCTTCAAAGGAAACATTCCAAAGTGTAAGATGTTGCTTGTTTCATTAATTTAGAGCCTACATGTTGCCTTAGTATTCATTATGTTTCCTAATCTTTGCACCTGGTCTTTACAACTGTGTATTGAATTTTGGAAGGCATGGTCTCTTATCTTGTATGTCTCTACTGTCCCAGAGGCCAGCCTAAGACTACACATATAGTAAGGCAAAATATACTTTTTGCACAAGCAAATCAATATTTCATTTATTGATCATCATAGCACAGTGTCTATAGTTGATACAAATTTAAATTTTAATACCCTGAGACTCTCCTTCTAAGGGCACACTTATTCCTTGCTCCTCTTTAAAATGCGTAGAGTTTTCAAATTGGAAGCTGTCCATACCATCTTTTCTTTATTTCTCTCATCTATGTAGTTCTTTTTAAGTCTAGGGCTAAAAGTAAGAGACAGGTGGTGACAGGCCTGGTTGGAACAGCCCTGGGAGAGTCAAGCCACCTGATGTGGCAGGGAGGGATGGGCATTTTAATAGCATTCAGGGTGGAGACCACAGTACATGCAGAAATACTGTGGGGATTTCCAGACTCTCCCTCTAAGAAACACAGTGCTTACAACATGGCATCTCTAATCTGGCAACTAAGTACCATTTAGGGGAGACCCCCACATCCCAGAGTAACATGGAAGAATGGCTGTTGAGAGTCCTGATTTAGTTGTTAACCCCACCACTTGCTATTTATTTAACCTTTAGCAGTCACTGAACTTTTCTAGCTTTGTTTCACCTAAATATGGGGGAGTCCTCACAGCATGATTTCCTCATAAGTAGTAGATCTCCACTCTTACTTAGTAGGTAAAGCTTTATGCCAGTGTTCCTCTTAAGTTTCTGAAGAGGTCACTAAACCTCAGAGTATGAGGATAAAAGGCCCCGAGAAACATATAATTTATTTCAAGTGTCTGCCTTACCCTCAAATGTGAATTTTGTATGCGTTATATATCTGTTTTCATATCAATACAATTTAAAAATTATTTTTCAAAGTACATTAGTTAGTGTCCTCCAATATTGGAATATAGCTTATGCTCCAAGGATGTATAATATGTTGAGTCCCTGGTTTTATGAATTCCCTAGAGGGTCCTCATGCTACTTCTAATTTTTTTGTGGTTAGTTTTAAATTCCAAGGTGGAAACTAAGACTTTATGATATTTTTGCATATAGCAATTCACACTACCCTCCCAGTAACCTGATGAAATAGATACTATTGATTACCTACGTTTTACAGACAATAGGCATAGAAATGTTGAGCAAGTTACCCACCACAGTTTACAGTTTGTAAATTGTGGAGCTGAGATTTGGCCTGGGCACTTTGGCTCCGCAGTCTGTGCTCTTAACCACACTCTGCTGTCTGCCTCTAAATTAAACCAATTGATGTTTTTTGTCATTGATAATGGCCTAAGATTTTTGATGGTTCTCTTCATAGTCGCTATCTGACACATAGCAATTTTGCAATAAATTTTTAAAAAATTTTTGTTATTCAATTACAGTTGCATGCCTTTTCTCCCCATCCCTCCACCCCACCCCAGCCGAACCCCCCTCCCTCCCCCACCTCCACCCTCTCCCTTGATTTGTCCATGTGTCCTTTATAGTAGTTCCTGTAATCCCCTCTCCGCACTGTCCCCTCCCCACTCCCCCCTGGCTATTGTTAGATTGTTCTTAACTTCAATGTCTCTGCCAAAAGAACCTATGCACCCCAATGTTCATAGCAGCACAATTTACAATTTTGCAATAAATTTTAATGTCATTTACAGGTTACTAATTTGTCGAGCTCAAGAAGTTCAATGGTTGGGCTTGGTGTCCTCAGTTACCAAGAACTTGGTCAGCCTCAGTTCTTTGGCCACAAATAGACTCTACCTGATGACCACCAGCTTGTCAACTGAGAGATGTTACACAGGGAATACCTCTGACTAGGGTGGTAAGTGCCACTACTAGAGAGATACTCAATCTAAAGTTTGTTTTGTGATTCCAGGTGATGCACCTGATAAGTCATGTAGTTGGGTATTTCCAAACTGTGTGACTAAAATACAGAAAATACTAATACTAGAGTTGCTATAGTGGCTTTGCAGAATATTTGACATTGATGCACTTTGCTTTGGGTTAACTGTATTTCTTAGTTGTTTAAACAGAAAACAAAATGTCATTTATTACTCAGTTTTGTTTAATGCTTGTGGTTTAATGTTTGCCAGGTGTTTCAATATATGGCCACTAATTACTCTGGGTGACGTCAATGACAAAGTTTTTCTGTTTCTTTCTTTTTCTAAATCTGTTTCTTTAGTTATTAAATTTTTTTTTGGATTGGAGCTAGGGGCCTACTATATCCAGTGTGGCAAGAGAAGCAACAAAAAGTCACAAAGGAGAGCAAAGTAATCCATGTCTAAAAAGGTCTTGAACAAACATGATGTAAAATTTACCTTCCACATATTCCTACCTCTGACATACCTTCATGGGTGGTTATGGGGCTGTTTTCCTCTACTATCATGAAAGGGCAACCTCTCCATGGCACACTGGGTCCCATTCTCTGTTTCCTAATTGAGGCTTCTGCAATTATCCATGTGTTCCCTAGCATCATCTATTTCTTCTACCCAAAGCCCCTTTCAGCTACTGTGCTACTTCTCTTTGAAAGTAGTGTCTCTGTTTATTGTCTTGAATACCTCTCCTCCCATTGTCCCATTTTCTTCACTCCACTTGGGCTTCATGTACCTCTATGCCTCCAAAATGTCTCCTGTCAAAACTGCCTAAAACCTCCACATTTCAAATCCAGTGATGAGCCTCCAGTTCTTACTTTATTCATCCTGCCAACAGGAGTGGACCCAGCTGCTCCTGCCATATTCCTTGAAATTGTTTTTTTCACTCAGCTTCCTTGATGCCACACTTGGTATTCTGCTGACCTGAAGGGTGTTCCATGCCAGTATCCTTTGCTGATTCCTTCTAGCATCACCTCAATCAGTTCATATTCAAGTGCCTCGATCTTTCTACCACTTTTCTATCTGTCCTCCTCCCAAAGTCAAATTAATCTCCTGGCTTTAAATACGACTTAAACATTGATTTCATCTTGGAACTTTCTCTTCATTTTCAACCTCATCTGTGCTTGGATGTCTAATTGACACCTCAAACCTAGCATGTCTAAAACCTAAGTCTTCATTCACCTGTTCACATCTTCCCACCCCTGCCATATCCAGTCTGCCCTATCTTGGGAAATGGTATCTCCATTCTTCCAGTTGCCCAGGTCAGAAACCCTGAAGTCATCATTGACTCTTACAAATCCTATCTACTATTCCTTTGAAATATATCCAGAATCTGACCAGTCACCATTAACTCCATGGATATCACCTAGGCCAGGCCACTGTCACCTCATATGAATTAACCAACTAGGAGCTCTGTTATACCCTTGCCTCAGAATTTACCCTTTTAGATTGTTCCACTCTGATCAAAAGCCTCATGTGGTCTTCTACTTCTGTCAAAGACCATATAGCCCTTGAAAGACAATGGCCTACGAAGTCCTCTGTGAACTACTGCACTGCATCCTTACCCAACTTAATGTCATCTTTCTCCCTTGTCCATTCTGCTGTAGTGACACTGCCCTCATTACTGTTCCTGAAACTTACCGGGTATATTTCTACCTAGATGCTCCTGCAGAAGTTCTTTTATCTGCCTTATACTTCCTCATTTGTTGCCTAGCTTCCCATGGGATCCAGTTCCTCCCTTCCTTCAGAACTTTGTTTCAAATGCCTACTTAATTAGAGAGGCCTTTCTTCACTGATCAATCTAATCAAAATATCAGCCGCCTTATCTCCCACTCACAGCCCCCCACCATTGTTTGCCTTCTGTATCCTGCTGGAGATCTCATCATCAGTTAGCATATTTTGCATTTATTTTATTGTATGACCTTTCCTTCTGGACTAAGTAACTCCATGACGTCAGAGACTTTGTCTCTTATTAATTGTTTTATCCTCTGAACCTAACATGGTACCTGGAAGTTAATGTACTCAAAATTTTTTTGACCGAATAAGTGAAATTACCTGGACAAGGTTGTCAGAAATAAACTATAGGAAATGATGATTTGCCCAGGCTGGAAAAATACCTACAGTATCTCTGATATTTCATATATCCTAAAATGCCCCCTCTGCCCAGTGTCCATATTTGACTATTTGTAAAATTGGGATGCATATTAGAATGGATAGCCTCTATCTCTTGACATCTGTCAGGTAGTGATCATGGTGTAGTTGCTGTTGTTGATACATTAACAAAGTTGGTCATAACTGTTTTCATGACCAAGCGTTTAATTGAGTTGTATTGTTGGTTCTGTATGTGGCTGAGGGTACCTGTTGGGTGATATGATCTTAATAAGGTTACATTTGTTGAAATAATATTTTGTATTAAACAAAATGTAATTGTACGTAGAAGGAAAAGCATGAGAACAGCAGGGAGTAGATATGCTATTAGTGAAGCAAATGTTCATTATTAGAAAAACGAGTGACATCTCACATGTTTTTTTTTTTAAGATTTTGTTTGTTCATTTTTAGAGGGGAAGGCAGGGAAAAAGAGGGAGAGAAACAAGGTGTGGTTGCCTCTCGCGTGCCCCCTACTGGGGACTTGGGCCGCAACCCGGGCATGTGCCCTGATTGGGAATCAAACCAGCAACCCCTTGCTTTGCAGGCAAGCACTGAGTCCACTGAGCCACACCAGCCAGGGTGAAATCCCACATGTTCTTTCAAATCAACAACTAGGAAAATACATGTACTTGAAGCTGTGTTATTTGTTGCTGAGATATATGCAGAAGGACTTCTAGACACATGCCAAGCTATGGAACTGAAGAGTGGAAAAATTGCCAAATCTCCCAGAACAAAACGATAAGAGGTTAGTTTGACTCATTCAGGGCCGTCTTTAAGGGATTGTTTCACAGTTAATAGGCAATGTTTGTTTCTTTCTTCATGGTACATGAAAGAGTGGAGTGCCTACAATTAATGGCATTTCAGGTTGGATAAAAGAGAATGAGTCTCTTTTCAAGATCTTAGAATTATAAAACTAATATGTAAATCTTAATTTTGTCATTTATAGTTATTAATTTACATTTTAGCTATTAAGATATGAAATGTTACTTTTCCATATGCATTAAACCAAAAGAGAGAGGTTTGGCCAAGTACTGGGGTTATGGCTTCTTGGTTTTCCTATTGAATGCCTTTCTCTCCAGCATTAAGTAGAGAGCTAGCATTATTAGGAATAATTATCCAGGAATCAGTTTTGACTTTGGTTTATTATGATTAGTTTGAAGAAAAAAACTTAAGACATCTTCAGGTTTTGTTTTTCAACTTTTTCTTTTGAAATAATTAACTTTTTACTACTAAGAAGTTAACAAAAAATTGTATGGAGTTTGCAGATCCATCACTCAGCTTTCTCCTATAGTGACATTTCACATAACTACGGCACAGCTGCAGCTTTTAATGGATCATATTTTTCTCTTTCAATGACCTGTTTGGGTGTAAATAGAAAGGAAAAGTGGTTTTGTCATACCTTACAACCAGCCACCTCACTTTAGGAGGGTTCCTGGTCATAAGAGGTGAGAACAGAGGCCGAGATGTCATAGAGGGATTCAGACATTGACTGTCACCTCACAGAGAAAATAATCAGGTTAAATTAATTTGTGACTCTCCAACAGAAGAACTCTTCATTGATTTGCTTCAGCACAATCTCTTTTTTAATTAAATTGGTTTAGAGCAATTTAAAAAGCCCTGGAAAACTCTTGAAATAGAGCAAGTGGGAGTTCTAAAATCACAGAATTGGAAAAGACTTAAGGTCAACCACCCATTTAATAGGGTGACTTCCCTTTAACACTCCTGCCCGGTTTCTTTTCTAGCTCTTTCTAAGACCCTCCTATGCTTAGGGCCTCAGTCCAGTTTCCACATAATAGGACTTTTCTCACCCACACGTCAGACAATAGACACATACCTCTGTGCTTTTCTCTCCCTCCTTCCACTTAAATATGCCTAGATCTTTTAATCCTGCAGCAGTTTCAGGCCCCCTCACTGTAGTTGCAGCCACTCTACACAGGCTGCAGTTTTTTGATAGCTTGGCCACATCTTGGAGAGAGAATAATGATGGATCAGGTAAATTAGGTAGTAAGCTGAAAGCCACATTGTAGGAAAATTGTGACAAGAGGACTTGGTACAAGATTGGAAACAAAAGCTCATAATTAAAATCACATTTTAAAAATGAAATAGTAATTTCCTTTTCTTGTGTCTAATTCCCATTTCTATTTATTCCCCTTTACAAGCCAGAATTCTAAGGTGTGGTCTGCACTGTGAGGGATTCTGATACTCACATCTTGTTTTCTGCCTCACTGACTCTTTTATGTCATCCAAGACATAAAAGAGTCTGTCAACCAAGAGCACCAGTACCACCACCTTCACCTCTACCACTGGCCTGTGTGGATGCCTGGCCTCCAAGTTGTCTTTGCTTTTGTTTTTGATTCTTTTTCCATACTGCTAGATAAAAACAAGGTCACCTTAGCATAGTTAGTAACTGATTTATAAAGTAATTTCATTTACATTTAGCATCAATTAATTATGCCTTTGAACATTCCAGGTCTTTCCATGTAAAATAGCAGAATGTCATCATCCCACCCCACCTACCCTACAATTGGTATATTGAGGAGCAAAAAACCCCCATATAGAGTCCCCTCAAGGACTCTTCAGAGGACTTGCACTCTGAGAATTGATAAGACCTATTTTTCAATGTCTTCTTCTGCATTTACTATTTAGAACATTTTTTAAAAGAGAAAACACTAAAATATGTATTGAAAATTTCTGGATACTATTAGCTTCTTGCAATAGACACAGGTCAGAATGTGACAAAATTGGGTTTGGGAATATTATTTCTACTACCTAATAAAGAGATTTTAAGTAGGGAGAATACTGACTTGAAAGGTAAAAAATTAAATACAGCAGTATCATTAATTTGGCTGGGGTCAGATGGCAGGGAACTTGAGGGCTCTGGGTAGAGAAATCTAGTCACCTACTCTGAAAACAGATTTGACTCCTTTTATATGGACCTCATATTGATATGTCTTTGTAGATTATATAAATATATCTTGACCAAATCTCAAATGTTAATGGTATGTAAGCAGACTTGGAAATAGTTAAACCTGGGATACAAATTGTCATCTCCAAAGAGCTTGTCATTACAGATTAAAATTTTCAAACTGAAGCTCTGGCTGGTGTGGCTCAGTGGACTGAGTTCAGGCCTGTGAACCAAAGGGTCACTGGTTCGATTCCCAGTCAGGGCACATGCCTGGGTTGCGGGCCAGGTCTTCAGTAGGGGGCACAGGAGAGGTAAACACACATTGATGTTTCTCTCCCTCTCTTTTTCCCTGCCTTCCCTTCTGTCTAAACATAAATAAATAAAATCTTCAATTTTTTTTTCCCAAACTGAGGAACACATGGGCAAGGAAAAGTTAAAAACTTTTGCTTATTCACAGTGTCTTGAAATAACGTATTTGGAGACCCCTATAAAGCTTGTGCTAGCACACACACACACACAAAAAAAAACCCACTGTCCCATGAATACAAACACATTTTGAAAAACCTGACAGTGTGTTAAGACACTATTCTCATTGGCATCCCACGTGCGTAATATTCTATAAGGGCACTAAGTTCAGAGGTGGCATTTGGCTATCTACAGAGTATCCAAACCCATGTTTAAAAGGAAAACACACCAAGGGTAGATAACAAAAAGGATAATGCATTTTAGTTAGTTGGGGTAGTAAAAAATGTAAATGTGTTAGTAAAGTTCCAAATATGCCCTCTTGACTTCCTAATGCACAGATTTGCCCAAGAGTAGAAAGTATTTGGTTGATCTAGCCTTTCCCTTTAGATAAGCCGCTCTTTTCCCCCCATGGTAATATTTATAGTCCACAAATTACTAAACAGATTGGGTTAAAGCACGGGTAGCAAACACAAGGCCCAAGGACTGAATCCGGCCCTCCACCTTGTTTTATCTGGCCTGGCACCTTGTTTCTACCTGGAGGCAGCTCCTTGCCTCTAGTTAAGGAGTAGTTACATATATACAGTCCTAAAATTACATTTGGTCCTTTGAAATCAATCATGAGGCTGATGTGGCCCCCGGTGAAAATGAGTTTGACCAAACCGCTGGGTTAAAGAACATGGCAGAAAAGTAAGTGCCTTTCTATAAGTTTGGTTACATATGTACACTGGTTACAAATAACTGAGCTACGTTCTTATTCTCTATGTAAACTCCAAAACTAACTTTATGTTTTGATCCATCTCTTTCTCAATATTACTCCTAATAAACTCTTATATTGATGAGGATCCACTTATTTCAGTATAAGTCACTTCAAAAGTTTTGTATGACAACTTTATTTTCACTGAAAACTATTATGAAAGGAATGCCCACTTCCCCCCAGGGTTTGTTGTTGTATGCAGCATTCCTGTTGGAATGACTTTTAGAGATTAAACTCATTTCTGAACAATTGTTTTCATAAAATCAGTATTTTGTTTCCAGCACTCATGGCTAGATAGTGTGTAACCTGTTCTCTACCCATTATTAGCTTTGTTGTTTTCACACTTATCTCCAAGGGCCAAAGATTATCTCACAGAAGCTCCGAAATAATTCCTGTTTCTGAAATTTATGTGTAAAAGGAAATTTTTAAAGGGAAAAGGGTGAGAATCAAGTTCAAACTCTTAAGAATTTTTGAAAAGGATTATATTGATTAACAAAAGCTCTCTGGCATTTTCTGGCAGACATGTAAGAGAAGGCAGTGATTGTAATTAATTTTTAGTAAGTGCCACATATTTGATAATTGCTCTGATTCATGCTATTATATTCCTCTTCCTTCACCCACAGCAAAACAAGCTTAAATTGATTCATGCCCTTAGGAAGAAAAAAAGCTTAAGATTACTCACATGGCTATGATTCAGCTCTTGGCTCCCACCACCTCCTCTACCTCCTCCTCCTCCTCCCTTTCTCCCACCCTGCCCACTCCCATATTCACTCCCACCCAGTGGTTTTGCCATCAAAAAACTGAGTCAGTTCGTTCTTTAAAGTGGGTGGGGAAAGAAGACAACTAATAAAACTTTTCTGAGTGGCGTATACTGCTTAGACCTGAAGTCATTGTTGGAAGACTGGCAAAGTGGCTGCTTATATAACATGAAAAGCCTGAAACAGAGACTTGCTCTCATAAAGAAATGTTCAGATTGTCTTATATAAGTCTAGATATAGCAAGTCTGCAGAGGCATGCACATAGCTGCATAGTTAGGTTTCTATGAAAATTTTCTAATATTGGGGATCTCACATATACTACTATATGCAAAACTCATTGTCTGATCTCAAAATAGGATACTTTGCTATAATCAGAAAGTGAATTTAGCAGCTATCCAAAGATTTTTGGTCATTGTAAAACATAGATGATAAAGTCACTTTGTCAGCCTTTAAATGAACAATATTTCCCTCCCCCTAGGAGTTGGAAGATTGGTGTTGAGGTTGGCAACTTACCCTCAGTGAGCTGATGGTGGTGGCAGACATTATTGAGGCAGTGATTTCTGTTTCTTCCTTGTATTTTGATGAAATAAAATCACTTTCCCAAGTCCCTCCCAGAGCCAGTATTGGAACCCAGACTGTCTGTCTGCATCCTGACCTGTAGTACTGGTTTATGGGAACTTGACACAGTTGGATCATTTGGTATTTTAGAGATTGCCTGGGGACAGGAGCGGTGAATGAGAGGTAGCTTTATGTTGGAGCTCCAAACCTGCCTTTAACTGAACTGTTGAATCAGGTCTTTGGGTATCTTCAAGCTGAGCTCCCACACGGAGATGAAGAGAATCACTTGTAATCCTAACCACTTACTTTCTGTTTCGCTGGCTTTCCCCCCATTATGTTACCATCTGTCTCAGAAACATTGCCTGGATAAAGACAAGTTAGAACAGTTTCTCACCCTCAAACAAAACATAGAATTACTTCTCTTATCCTCCAGAGCAGTGTTGAGCACCATATTTGAGGAATTCCATTTTTTAAAAAAACTTGGTACATCTCTGCACTTCAGAGATACTTGGTTGCTGTCTTATCATTCTTTAAGTATGTTACATGCTGACTGGAAATCATCAGCTTTTGTTACTGAAGGCTTTCTGGGATGCTTGAATTTCTTCATATAGTTTTCAGATGGAAATCCATGTATTTTCCTCCTTTAAGAAATGAAATTTCTTAATGAGAGACAGCGTGGGAGAGAATGCATGTTGAGGTTTCATTCGGTACCCCCTACACACCCTCTGACTTCATGGTTTTCCCTTAGGGTAACTATGGTGGAGTTTTATGTTATGACCCTGTGGAAAGAATAAATAGTGGATCTTGGGTACTTTTTTTTCCTGTGCCTGAAACCACTTCCTCGCACTCCCATTTGGGGGCCTGTTGTTGATATCAAGGTCAGCACACTACCCGGGACAGAGCTGTAGTGTTTCACTCAGTCTTTGAGCTGTTGATCATCTTTCCTGGCTGATGAATTTCTATGTCTTCACCCATTTGGGCTGACTGGAATGGAAGTTCTTGAATATTTTCCCTGGCTGGCCCTGGCTTAATTCTGCACTGGCTTTGAAACCTCTGAGAAGTTTGGACAGAAAGGCCCAAACGGATGTCAGATGTAAAATCAGACATGTATTAAACCACTGAAACTTTGGGAGGAAAATATGAAGGGGCTAGGCATTTGTCATCATTAGTGAAACTGCTACAAGTGATTCTTTAAACAAAGTTATAGAACTGTATTTTCGTTGTGCAGAAATGTTATTTAGGGAATTGCTAAGATGTCTATTACTCAAACAATGATGCAAAGAAAAGTTAAGGGATAGACATTGGATGATAATGATAATAGAATAGCCAGCCTTTACATAGTGCTTAATGTCAGGCAGCTACTGTCCTTACATATACAGCTGACCCATGAATAAAGAGGAGGGTAGGGGTGTAAATCTCCTCCTGCACAGTCAAAAATCCATGTATAACTACAGCATTAGCTTTTTAACCCACGTGCCACAGTTAGGAATGGCGGAGCCAGGCTTCAAACTTTTAAAATGTTATAGATTGTTGAAGATGCCAGAAGTTTTAGGTGTTTGATTTTATGAACAGTCAATTTTCAGTCTGTATTTATTTCCACTTGAAAGCCATATAATTACAGAATTTATGTTCTCTTTGTATCATAGAAAGGCAACTTTCTTTAAGCCAATAAATTTTTACTCAAAAATGTCAATAGCTAGATTAACACCTCGCTGTTGAAGTATGGGTTTCACTAACTAAATGAGAACTATGTGCACATATTTAAGCTAGAAACATTTCAAAAGTATAATTTGGAAATGTAGTTCTAAACAGTTTTGTGTCTGAAAGTAAATTCTATATTTAATCTTGGTAAAGTGAATAGTCAACTCCCGATGTAACTGTTTTTCACTGTTTCAGGGTGAATATCTTTTCTCTGCCCTCTTCTCCCAATTATAGAAATAGAAAATGTTTTATGTATTATAACAAAATCATGTATCCTTCAAGGCATAATCAACAATAAATGTCAAGCTTTGGTCCGAGCAGTTGCTGACTTCATTCAAGGTAGAGGAAGTATGCTGAAAAGAGATAACTAGTTAAACTGCTCAGATCGAGCCTTCCAGATTTTTTGTGTGGGGAATCACACTTATTACAGCATTCTTCCTGTCTATGCCTGGGAACAATTTATTCCATGTAATACCGCCCCCATCTTGATAGTAAACTTTTTACTGAAGAAGAAGACTTTTAAGCATGCCAATTTATTTAACTGGAATTTTCACAGATGACATGATGATGATTTTCAAGTTTTTCTGTTGCTGCTTTTAAGCAGGTTGGGATTAAAGTACTATACTGATTTGGGCCTCTGTGTGTGTGTGTGTGTGTGTGTGTGAGAGAGAGAGAGAGAGAGAGAGACAGAGAGAGAAGGATGTGGCTGCATTTCATATGTGCTAGTGTATGAGTAGCTTAGCTTAGAATGTGAATTGCAGTAAATGCAAAAGTGAAAGCTGAAGCATGGCTCTCATGATCCCCACCACTTCCTGAAGAACCTGCCATGTGGGCCCCAGCCTTAGAGACTTAAACTGGGATCCTAGAATGGGAAGGGTCCTCCATGGCAAAAGCCTGCAGTAGACCTACACCATACACAATCTGTTTATAGCTGTCATGTGAATTCAAACATTTGGTGGCCTCAGTTGTAAAGTTTTCAACAAATAATTCTGAAGATTTAAATATTTGGAAATAGAACAAAAAACTTGCCATACCTTAAAAGTAATGGTGTAACTTTATTGTTTACATGATCCAGTTCTTTAAAACCATTTAGAAGGTGCATTCTGATCCTGAAATGTACAAGTTATAAAAGAAAAATGTGAGCTTGTCAGATTAACTACAGTCATCAGCCTAATAAAACTGAGTCACATCCAAATGGGCTGCACTTACACTACCCTCCCATTCTAGGGAAAATATGTCTGGGGGAGGCATTCTGAGTCATCACCAGGTTTGTTTGACATACACTTCCTTCCATAAATTGGGAATGGCAAGCAGCACAGTGTTCTGGGCTTGTCTCAGGGAAGGAGCTGTTGAAGCTTTGCACAATTGAAATAGGGCCTTTAGGTTTAAAGGATGAAGCTGAGCCCATATTTTGGCTTCAGATATCAGGGGTGGGAGAAACCAAGAGACCCTAAGAAAGAACATTTGTAAGTACCATTGGGGGGGGGGTGTCATAGAAATGGTAAGAGTGTTCACAGTTGAATTTTTCCTAGGACATAAGACATTTAAGAAATAAATTAATAGTGTTAAAATAAAAATAAATTAGTAGCTACTTTACTGAGGGGGGCGCTCATTTACTTAACAAGAATGTTCTTGATTTGAACAGTTTAAAATGATTACATGGGAGAGAAGGAGGAGGGTGACAGGCATATGATTTGGTAGTTAACACGTAAATTTGTCCCAACAATGTTTAATTTTGCCTGATTTATCCAACCATTTTGGAAGAAATGTATTTCATTTATGAAACTTTTCCATGGCAAACTTCGAATCTTCTTTAGGGTATTTTGAGAGGATGGAGAGAAGGGGTTTGTGTGTAACACATTTTCTCACAGTGGCTTTGGAGAGAGGCTCACTGTCACTTTTTAAAATAAATAAGTTTAGAATGTAAAATTGTTGTGGAAACTGCAGAAGTTGGGTAAGGAGGAGTGGATTCATAGCTGAAATGGGTTTGTAAACTCAGCCTGTTTTGGTATCATTTTTTAGTATGTGCCAGGTATTCCTCTGATTTCCATCCTGACTTGGTTGTGGCTCTCTGTCTTTGTGAGGCTCGGGTGTTCCCTGTTTTAAGCTGGAGTTGTCATAGCCTGGGCGTTTTCTGTTTCAGCTTATGGCATTTTTTTTCTCTTTTCCTGAATGAGTGTCCTTTGTATAACCCCAGTAATTCAGAAATCCTGCAGTCATAGGGACTGCCCTGTCATGTGACTTAGGTACTAGGTGCAGACTGCGATTGGTCAGCAGCTAATTGGCGGTCCCTATAAGACGTCCTGCTTCTGGAGTCAGGCCACTCTCCTGCCTGGGCTGCTGCTCAACAGAGGCTGAGTGGGTGTGGAGCAGAGAGGGGTGGTTGTCCAGTGATTCAGCCACATGTGATAGATGACCAAGTGACTGCTTCCTTAGGGTCCATGCATCAGTGGAAGACACCCAACGGGTTGTGGCTGACTTGATCAAACTCTGGCTTCCTGAACTGGTAACTGTCACTTTAATATAGCTTACTGATTAAACTGAGAAAAATGCAACTAAAAATCTTTGCCGGGAACTTGTGTGGACTTACTCCCTGTCTACCCACCATCCCCCCCTCCCCGACTCCTTGTTCTTACTCATTTTGTCACAGGAATGAAATGCAGATAACTTTTTAGAAAACTTTGTAAGCAAAGCTCTTCATGTGATCTGGAACAAAGACATTTTATAATCAGATTTACCAAGCTGTGAAGAGACAGTTTTAATGAATGGAAGCAGCATTCTATCACCAGGAAATACTGCTTTATCCAGAATTGGTAAGTGAAAAGTGGAATTGCTCCCTAATAGATATCATGTGGTGTGTGGGGGAATTGTGAAATTGTTCACAGACCCCTTAAGAACTGTGTTGAGCCAGAGGACACATAAACAGAGTAAGGAATTCTAAAGAGTAGCAGCCTAAGAATATAGCATAAAGGCTGAGAAGCAGCCAGGCAATTAATAAAGATGAACTGAGTATTACCAGTTTAACCAAATATATGTAATATAAGTAGCGTGGCTTTTCCCCCCTTAACCTTTTCTGTTTGAAGGGAGGAAAATCAAAATGGGTTGTTTGGTAGAGTTGCAGCATTGACTTTCCATGGATGTAGATTTCCATTTAGTCTGAATAGTATGTATGATTTTTGAAAGGATGTTTTTAGAATTAGTCAAGTTGCCCTCCTTTTCTGTCCCTCTACCCAAGGAAGTCAAGTATTTAGTTAGAACTCTACAAAATAAAAGTTTAAGTAATGCATTAGAAACATTACCTACTGATTATGAAAGACAGATTAAGATGACAATAGATTTTTGTATCATGAATTTTAAGATTGTTCTATTTGATTACACCCACCAGCACTACCCTTAAAGGGGTAGTTATTTCTATATGGTACATTACATTTTGAGAGGTCCTGATTAACAGTTCTTACTGGTGTGCCTGTCAATCTGTCTTTCTTTAAAATGTTAAGTATTTGTTAAAATCTTGAGTCTGAGCTTCCCTGTATGTAAGATGTTGAGAAAAATGCAATAAAGCTTTGGATAGTGTTCTATACAGTAAGCTCTTGTTCATGAACTCTAAGGGAACACAAGTTTATATTACGCGTGAATGTCTGATTTCTTGACTTGGCTTCTTAAGAACTGTTTGCTGGAAAAGTTAAATAGAATAAGAAAATAAAATTAGAATGATGGCTGGCTACTTGATTTTACCTGTTTTTTATTGGTCAGTAGAAGTAATCATCACATGTATGAATCATGTAATTATCACATGATATGAATCATGTGATAAAGAATTGTTCTTTAACTGCTAGCAATTATATTGGTAACTTTGGTGATCTCTCTTTATAAATGTAAATACATATAATTAAAACTGTCACTATCAAGAGTTGTAAGTTTTGGGTTACATAATCTCATTTATTTTCTTCAGTATCTTAAGCCAAATTGAAGGTTAAATCTGCATTTCTGAATTGGTTCCCATTCTATTGCTTTCAGAATCTTAACATCCATAACTTGAAAGGGAAAAATGTATAATAAAAAACAACATAGCAATGCTACAGTTTGTCTCTGGCACTAGAATGGAGTGAGGGTGGAGAAGAGGAAAATGAATCTAGTGGTATGTATAATGGGTATTTTTATTTACTTGGAGAACTTTAAAAAATTATTTTCTCAGACTAATAGCTTTCAGAGACATAGATAAAAAACAAGATATGCATGGCCTTTAGGGGCAGGTCCTCCCATAATCAGGTCGGTGATCCAAATGTGTGAATATTACAAGTTATTTGACTTAATTAAGGCGTGGCTGAGGATGTGGAAAAATGCTGCTCAATTCCATAAAGTACATGAATTTATAGGTTTTAGAGTCTTGAAGACAGAAAAATGGTGATGAAGCATTGAGATATTTACAGGTAATATATATCCATCTGCTAGCTTGTATTCAGTGATTCATAATTATTTTCAGCTCTGTATTTTATGTAAATAGTTGGACAAACCTGATTTAATAATCTGACTGAAGACTTCCATGCTTAATGGAAAAAATGCCTCTGTATGATTTGTAGGTTTGACTCATCCATTTAGAATCCATTGTTTTGAATTACAAAAATATGATAGAAGCAGGTTGAAAAAATAAATGCTGGAAAATAATTCCAGAAGACAAGCTTTTAGCTCTTCATGTTTTCAATTCATGTTTTCATGTTTTAAAAATGCATGTAAAATAAATGGCATAGCATTGTTATTCTCCATTGTGTTTATCGAGAGTATTAATATTTTTATGTACTTTATAAACAGTGTGCACATGCCTTTGTGGGTATGTAAAGCTACAAACTAAAGGGAATCAGGTCAAGTGACAGACCTCAGAATACTTTTCTCCCAAATTGTATTTGGTATTTTCATAGTCAGAAACATAAAATCACTCTCCTTTTGGGCTTGTTTATTTTTTATTTTTTTAATATATTTATTGATTATGCCATTACAGTTGTCCCATTTCCGCCCCTTCACTCCACTCCATCCTGCCCATCCCCTCCCTCCCACATTCCCCTCCCTTTAGTTCATGTCCATGGGTCATACTTACAAGTTCTTTGGCTTCTACATTTTCTACACTATTCTTACCCTCCCCCTGTCTATTTTCCACCTATCATTTATGCTATTTATTCTCTGTACCTTTCCCCCCCTCTCTCCCCCTCCCAATCCCCTATTGATAACCCTCCATGTGATCTCCATTTCTGTGGTTCTGTTTCTGTTCTAGTTGTTTGCTTAGTTTTCTTTTGTTTTGGGTTTAGGTGTGATTGTTAATAACTGTGAGTTTGCTGTCATTTTTACTGTTCATATTTTTGATCTTCTTTTTCTTAGATAAGTCCCTTTAACATTTCATATAATAATGGCTTGGTGATGATGAACTCCTTTAACTTGACCTTATCTGAGAAGCACTTTATCTGCCCTTTCATTCTAAATGATAGCTTTGCTGGATACAGTAATGTTGGATGTAGGTCCTTGCCTTTCATGACTTGGAATACTTCTTGCCAGCCCCTTCTTGCCTGTAAGGTCTCTTTGGAGAAATCAGCTGACAGTCTTACGGGAACCCCTTTGTAGGTAACTGTGTCCTTTTCTCTTGCTGCTTCTAAGATTCTCTCCTTCTACTTAATCTTGGGTAATGTCATTACAATGTGCCTTGGTGTGTTCCTCCTTGGGTCCAGCTTCTTTGGGACTCTCTGAGCTTCCTGGACTTCATGGAAGTCTATTTCCATTGCCAGACTGGGGAAGTTCTCCGTCATTATTTGTTCAAATAAGTTTTCAATTTTTTGTTCTTCCTCTTCTCCTTCTGGCACCCCTATAATTCGGATGTTGGAACGTTTCAAGGCGTCCGGGAGGTTCCTAAGCCTCTCCCCATTTTTCAAGTTCTTGTTTCTTCATTCTTTTCTGGTTGGATGTTTGTTTCTTCCTTCTGGTCCACACCATTGATTTGAGTCCCAGTTTCCTTCGCATCACTATTGGTTCCCTGTACATTTTCCTTTGTTTTTCTTAGCATAGGCTTCATTTTTTCAACTACTTTTTGAACAAATTCAACCAATTCTGTGAGCGTCCTAATTACCAGTGTTTTGAACTGTGCATCTGATAGGTTGGCTATCTGTTCACTGCTTAGTTGTATTTTTTCTGGAGCTTTGAAGTGTTCTGTCATTTGGGTCTTTTTTTTTTTTTTTTTTTTTTTTTTGTCTTGGCACATCTGTTACTTAAAGGGGTGGAGCCTTAGGTGTCCCTGGGGTGGGGTAATGCTGGTCTCTGCGTTGTGACGCTGTACGTGGGGGAGGGGCTGAGAGGGAGCAATGGCGCCCGCTCCACTCTCCACCGGATTTTAGCCACTCCCTCTGCTACCCACAATCAAATTGGGCCCCTCTGGTGCTGGTTCCTGAGTGGGTGGGCCTGTGCACACTCTAGGCCCCTGTGGGTCTCTCCAACAACCTCTCCTGTGAGGCTGGGAGTCACTCCTGCTGCCGCCCCAACCCCCAGGGGCGTTTTCAATCAGAGGTTTGAGGCTTTATTTCCCCGAGCTGGAGCCCTGGGTTACGCGGTCTTTCCCGCTGTTCGTCTTGGTTTCTCTGTGCGCGAGTGTGGGGCCTCGGGGTGCTACCGGCAGCTCTGCCTGCCCCATTCTCCGACACTCTGAGTCTGGCCCTCTCGATTTATCTCTGTGCACGAATGTGGGGCCGCAGTGTCTACCAGTGGTCAGACTGTCTGCCCCTTTCGTCCCACACTCCGCCAGTCTCGGTCCTGCCATGGCAATGCGAGTTCTCCCCGCCCTGGTGCCTGTCTCCGCCCCTCCTACCAGTCTGGATGAATGGTTATTTTCTATTTTCTTGGTGTTGGTCCCCCTTGCCGTTCGATTTTCTGGCAGTTCTGGTTGTGCGAGGAGGCGCAGTGTGTCTACCTACGCCACCATCTTGGTTCTGGGCTTGTTTATTAAATTTTTGATGTGGTATACAGTTTTGCCCAATTTTTTTATTATTTGTTTTACCTTACCTTTTAGTCCCCTTGTTTCTGCCCTTCCCCCCAGCAATCACCACACTGTTGTCCATGTCCATGAGTCCTTTTTCCTTTTTACTCAATCCACCAATTTTTTAAAGGTATGTATATGTGTGTTTATATGTTTGATTGGAAGGGAGAGCTTTAATTGCTAGCAAACTAAGTGGCTGTTTGTTAGATAAGCTTCACAGTGTTGTTCCTATGACAACTGAGGGGTTGGCTGTTGAAATGTAGCTTTAAGTTTCAGTTTGGAAATGTCATTCAGACCTCCCACCGCAGTCTCATTGAGTAGGAGGATAATGAGAAGGGGAAAAACCACGAAGCAACATAAGTATCTCCATTTGTTTCATGTCTTCCTGACTTGCCTTTGTGTATGGATCACCATGGGAGTGATAAACCCTAGATATTAAACAAAGCAATACTTTGGTATAAAATAAATGGAAAGGGGTCAGAAAAGTTGGGGAAGGTAAATAACAATATATGAGGGTAGTAAGTCAGGAGAAGTTGTCTTCCATGTGTTTTGTTAATCTCTTACCCAGTGCTGACCATAAGTGAGAACATCTTGAAGCAGTTACTGTATAGCTTTTCAAGAGCTTCAAATATTTCCTTAAAATGCAATGTGGAGAAAATTATTTGGGAAACAGGATAGTTTACCACTTAGGCATCACATTTATTTATCTCCACTAGGCTGATTACAGAGGACACACTATTCTTTTAAGGTACATGCTTTTAAATCAGTTATTTGTCATTTAATAGCTTGTCTTTTTTCTAGGATAAAGATAAAATTGTGCTATTAAAATAGTGGTAAAACTTACGTATTTTACCCAATGTTCAAAAATTACTTTAAAAAACCCCATAAAGATTGTTCGAGACCTGTTGTTTGTGGAAATGATTTGGTTGACTGAGAATCTTACTGCACACTGTATTTGGGGGCAGAGGTTGTTTAGACTAATATTTGGGATAGATTAGTTATGCTGTGTGGATTTTCCATGCCTGAAGGGCTTCCTAGTCTCTACTCCTAAATGGTCTTGACTGTTTATTTGGTCATTAGCATATCCAGAAGTTAGAAAGGAAAAACAGACTTTAATAGGTTTTATCCCTTTTTTAATATATAGGTTTATCATCTCTTCTGAAATCCAAAAAGGTTTGAGAACCAAAAGATTTTAATGTGAAAAATTTGGCAGCAAATCATAACCTGATCTAATGTGAAACTATTTGTAGTCTTCATTTATCCCACTTAGAACGAATGTTAGTATGTTTTATTATAGCAATACTAATATGTTTGATCACAAGTGCTGCACCAGACCTGCCCCCACCCCAAGATTTGTATAGTTAGAATAGTCACCCTATTACATTTATAAAATCATTTTAAGAATTATCAATCTTAGGGTCAGATAAGGGTTTGTCTTCTAATTACTGCTATGAATGGAGCTCATATATGTGTTAGGCACTACTCCAAATGAATCACTGGCATCTAGAACAGTGCCTGGCACATAGTAGATACTCAGTAGATGTGTTTGGGTATAAAAATACTTCATATATATTAACTTATTTAATCCTCACAAAAACTGTGTATAACCAGTATGATTATCTCCATTTTGCATATTTTGCATGGGGAAATAGATGCACAGAGAGGTGAAACAACTTGCCCAAATTAATAAAACCAAGAAGTTGTAGAGCCAGGATTTGAAAGCAAGCAGTCTAGGAGCACTCTGCTCGTACTGAGTCCACTTCAGGTATGAGAAAGGCTTGGAGATGTGGCACTGGAACTCTTGGCTGAATCAGAAAGATGTTTCAACTGTTTATTCCTTGTTATCCTGTGCCTGGTGTCATCAGAAGCTGATGACATTACTATCATGGTCATTACCAGGGGCCTGCAGCAGAATGCTTATAACAGGTTCTCCTAGGTGGGAGTATGGGAGTTTCAGGAGTCTCAGAGTCTCCTAATCTGTTTATAGTTTTCCCAACATTCATCTCAATCAACAGCCTGACTTCTTTATCTGGAAAAATTAAGACACACAAAATCATTCTTTCCTTAGCCCCAAGGAAGTTATCTTGAATAGTGGAAAAACTTATTGCATAGACATTCTTAGCAGGAGGTCTGGGTTTTGAGGAGAGAGGGTATGGGTCACCTCACAGTGGTGAGCTCTCTGGCGTGGGAGCTACACTAACAAAGCAAGGGCCCCTTGAGGGAAATCAGGCAGCCTGGGAATCAGACTGGGAATCAAACCAGTGACGCTTTGGTTCGCAGGACAACACTCAATCCACTAAGCTATATCAGCCACGACATTTTTCTTTTAAATTCTTAAAGGAACAGATTAGATGCATATAAAAGTTGAATATAATATGCTTTGTAAGTGAATATAATCATTGTCATTTGGTTTTTCTTAGCTATGTTTTAATAACAGTACTTTCTAGTTTCTCTAAATGGTCAATGTAATAAAGTAATAATTTGCTTAAAAACAAAGTGTAACTGGTTACTTTAAGGCAGAAGATGGAGTCATTGATTATGTAAAACAAGTTAAGGTTTTATTTTTAAAGGATCTTCCCTCTCTGCTTTGGAAGAGTTTAATTCTCCTGAAGCACTTATTCTACTGAAAGCCCATTCTTTGTTGGTGGTAGTATTAAAAAAAAGTTTAGTTTTCCCACCTTTTCTAAAAGCAGTTGGATAAAGACTTTTTAAGTGAAAACAAATTGATTTCTGTCAATTAGGATTTGGGTGAATATAATATAGTGAGAGTAGAGTTGTTAAAAATGAGAAAAACAGTGAATGTATACAGGTCCAGCAAAATTTTACAAAGTCCTTCCAAAGTTCTGATTACATGAAAAAAAGTCTCCAAACCTGCAGTCATTCTCCAGTGAGTATCAAGAAAGGTGCGTGTTCATAGCATCCATTGTAGTGTTTGCTCCCTAAGAGGTACAGACTTTGGAAACAAATAGACTTGTGCTTATAGCTGACTTTGTCCCTTGCTCCATTTATTTCCCTAAGCACCAGAAAGTGGAGCATCAGTACTACCTCACAAAGCTGTTGCATGAAACGAGATAACACATGTCAAGTACATGCTGTGGTCCCTGAAGTAATGGTGCTTAACACACTTGAGTTCCCTTCCCAAATTTTTCCATTTAGTTTTAAATCCCATGGATCCATTCTAAGTTGTATGCCTTTTTTCACATCAGATTAAGTAAAACAGTGATGACAATGGTGGCTGCCATTTATTACATACTGAGCCATGTTCTAGGTAGGCACTATTGTATTAGCTCTATCCTCATTCACCTGTCCAGTCTTCTTGACAACCCATTGATTCAATAATTATGCCCATTTCACAGATGAGGACACTGGGGCATAGTGAGGTAAAGGAATATGCATGTGGCCACTCAGCTGGTAAGTTATAGAACCAGACTCTAAATCCAAAGAGGCTGTTGCTAGTATAGACGGAAAGTATTTCTTTCTGGCAGAAAAGCAGAATAAAAGTTGACTGAACCTGAAAGTCTCAGAAATGGTCTTCTCATTTCTATCCTGCAAAGTGTCACATCTTCCAGGCCTGGCCCTCCCAGTATTGAAATACAAAGTTGACTTTTTCTGCTTCTTATTTTACAAATCAATAGGAACAGTTTTAGTCATTTGGGTTTTATGATTTTTAATTAGGCCACTGCAGTCCAGGAGGGGAATTCCTTGTTTTCAGTTGATCTCATGCACTAAAAAATTTACTCATGTAATTTCCCCTATTTTTTTCCTCTAATGTTTTCACTTGAAAGTTAGATTGAAAGGAAGAAGTACGTGAGCATTTGGGTCCTAGGGATGTACTTTTCAGCAACTTCTCTGGAGATTTGTCTATCTGTTCTTTTTTTTATCTGTTCTTTAATTAATCCACAGAAAAATAAAATGAGTAAGAATCCATAGTTACTATTTTTCTCCTTTACCTCCATCTATTTCTAGGTGCTATCTAGAAGGGCAAAACTTCTAAGTAAAGAATTACAAGAAGCCAGCTGTGTGCATAAAATGCTGTGTTTAGATGAGGAGTTAATTTTCAGAAAGGGGTTTCACATTGAGAATTTCCTACTCTATCAGATGTAAGCTGAAAATTTGACTAATAGGGGGAGAGCAGGCTACCCTAACCCATGGGTTCAGAGTGCTTAGAAATCTCTTTTAAAAAGTCTCCTAGCCTTGGATTGAGTTTGCTTGTAGGAAGATAAACTAATCATGCCTGACTTCATGCTTTCATTTGTTTGTTCGTTCATTCATTCATTCATTCATTCATTATCTTACATAACACATTCAACACCTACCTGCAGGTCCATGAAAGAAAGGATGGGGTTAGGAACCATTAGGGAAAGGAAGAGGAGTAACTACAAATTGTTTGTTCCTTTCATCTCAATGACTACATCTTTCATTTGATTCTTTGCCATTTTTGACACAAGGCACATTTCAGAGACTGATACTCACAAAAGTCTTTAGTCATCTTCCTTTGACAGCCAGCCTTCTTTCTCAAAGTAAGTGAAAGAAGAAGCTCATGACAGGAAAATAATGCAGAGAAGTTGGTTTTATTTCCTTTTTTAATGGAGATAGAAGAAGGAGTCATAGTAGGGATCGTGTTAGTAAATAATGTTTAAGAATTCCCCCTCAGCTTTCAACTTATTTCCCTGTTAAAAAAAGATTTGAGAACAAAGGCCTATACAATGATGTCTTGCAAAATGATTTTTAAATAGAATTTAAGTCAATTTGGAGGTACAAAGAACTGCTCTGCCCTGAATTAAATTTACTGTGTGTGTTTTTAAAGTATCACTAATACTTGAAAATGAAAATGGAGACAACTATACTTGAACAACCATAAAAAATTATTTGAAAAAATAAGGAAAGTTACAGTTACATAGTTCAGAGACTTTTTTCAGAATAAGTTCAGAGGTTTTCTGTACAGTATAGTGTCTGTAGTTAACAATAAAATGTTGTGCAGTTAAAAACTTAAGAGAAAAAAATGAGGGATACCCTGTCTTCTGCAGAGATGAAGATAGTAAGGAGCATTTATACTTCTAACAGCTTAAAAAGTATTATTTGTAATGATGCTGTAGTTAGATACTCTTCCTTAAAGCACATAGTCTTTATCTTTATTTGTGATTTAGTAATGATTTAAACCTGAGTGTCATTTCCCATACTTTTTGGAAAGCATACAGATAACCATCAAGTTCTGTGTAATGGCACAAACTTGGTCCGTGTATTTTCTGATACCACAGCAGCAAAGGCAATGAAAATGCTTTATATCTTTCAACATGAAATGTTTAGTCTACATCAATAGTAGATAGAGACAGGGTGGGGCAAAAGTAGGGACAAAAGTTGTTGGTGTGGAAAGTAATACTATAATTAATAAATAATAATGCAGGAATAAACTTTGTTTTACATACTCACAACTGTAAACCTACTTTTGCCCCACCCTGTACGGCCCAATATAAGGGAACGTTAATGTAGATTTAAAAACAAAATAGCTCACACTCTATTATCTCAGGGATCTTTGCTCTGATTGAGATCAAATAATTACTGTTTGGAACAAGTTAGGTTAGTAAAGGCAGTAAATTTCTATTCTTTATTTCCATCCTGTTTGATAGCCATACTCTAAAAGACCATTCCTTAATCTCTACCTATGGATAGTAGAGAGAGTATAAAGAAGGTGTTCTTTCCTTCCTCATCTCTGGGCAATCTCTCTTAATGTTGGGGAAATGACCACTCTCCTACAGCTCCTGTCCATCTGGCCTTGAATTGTGGAATGTTAACAAAAATCATTCTGGGTTCCATCTAAACTTCACAAACTTATAGCAGAACAATTGACAAAAATGCCATATGGGAAATAATTCATTTTACACAAATGTATTGCACACCTACCATGTGCCTGGTTGTACTCTCTGTCAAGGTTCCTGCTTACATGGAGCTGGGAGAATAACAGTGATTGAACAAATAAGTATGTGTCAGAAGTTAGTACATGCTATAGAGAAAAATAAAACTGTGTCAAGACAGATAGGGAGTACCCAGGGGTGTAGAGAAAAGCTACTTTATCCAGGGCTGACAGGAAAGGTTTTTCTAATGTTTATGAGAGAATTACCCATAGGAAGCGAGGAGCCAACCATGACAGTATCTGGAGGGAGAGGATTCCAGGCAGAGAAAACGGAGTCACTACAGTGGAGGTGGAAGCAAACTTGTCATGTTTAAGGGACAGAAAAGAGGCTGGTGTAGAACAACAAGCAAGTGGGGAAGTAGTAGATGAGGTCTGGGAGGTAGTGAATAGCAGATCACATAGTTGGCCACAGTAAGAAACTGCTGGAACATAGAAAACATAATAACTAAAGAGAAGGAGAATGGTGTTCTAGAGTACAGGTGATTTATATAGGGGTCCTGGAGAGTCCAGCCATTGTGCCCCATAACCTGAGTATATACAAGTTGGGTAGGGCCCTCTTTTGGTAGAATGCTACTGTTGTAATTTAAGTTAGTATGATACAGAAACCTTAGTAAAGAAAAATAAAGCTGAGCTACTAACTCTTTATCAGCTAAAGAACCAAAAATGGGTGATTGTGCCTATCACATTTGTTCCTCAGAGAGGTGTGGGGTACTTGAGTGTCTAGCAGTGGGATGTTTCAATTCCATTCATACTTGCCAAAAATTATGTCTGGAGGCAATGTCTTTGCTGATTTTACACTCAGTGATGAATAGTTTAGAATTTTGAACATGCATGCTTTTTAGTCCTGTGCTAAAAATATTTTTGGTGGCCCTCCGTTTTATGTTCTTGCAATTGATAGGTTTCCTCTTATACTTCTGTATGAAAATTTTCTGTTTGATAGAGGTTAAAAGTTGTGTTGCACAGTGCCTGTTTCATAATTAGAGGCAGAAAGGAAGCATGGGAAAATAAAAGCAGTTGACCAATTGGGAGGAATGAGATTGTATTTACTTTTCATCTTTTAAATTTCTGTTAAAAGCATTTTTGCAATTTCTTAAAGATAGAGTTGATAGCTGTAAATGGATTATAGCTCCTTAACATTATTTTACTATCATAACTTGGTAAGTCCTATGTTTTGTATAAAGTATTTACAATTTCTGTCCTGTGGGAATTTACATGATAAGAGAAATGACACCAATGAGAACAGACATATACATGTTGTTTTATCAACATTGGACCACGTAACCAGGAATGACAACATACAGGGCTTGGAGGGAGTTGATAGCTATTTGTAGTAGGTATTGTCCAGGTTTGTCTTACTACAACCACCTGAGACTTTATACCTAATACTTATGACCACATCCGACTTTCCACTAGTTAGTTATGCATTTGGGTTAACATTCATACTTTTTTTTAGCCAGGGACCCACCTGCAGAAAAGAGTTTTGGTTTTGTCATTTATAGTTCAGTTTAACTGGACCGGATTTCCTTACCACCTCTGGCTGAAACTGACTAAGAGAATGAGGGTTTCACTTGTGGGGAAGAGCAATTAGTAATTTGGGAACATAGAATGTTTGTGGAGGAGGGCCTAGTTTGCCCCTTGGCAAACTCCTCTCTGAAGCAGGAACTCTGCACTGATAGTGAGGGAGTGAGAGTTGGCACATCATGAAAAAGGTGACTCCCTTGGATGAGATACCTTGGGATCTGAGAAAGATGTAAAAATAGGTAAGAAAAGATGTAGGGGGTTTCCAGGGTACCAGTGAATCTCTGGTTGTAAGCCCAGGTGTCCTTGTATACCCTTGATTCACTTATTTCTGGCATCTCCAACATTCTTCCACGTTTCCTGGGAGATGAGGGCTTTACTTCTGACTTAGTGAACAAGGAATTCAGGAATGGGCGTTTAAGACACCATTTTCTCCAAATCATCCAGCATACATTGCTCTCAACTGAGCCCTACTTTCTAGGTGTAATTTAGAGAGCTCAACAATAAGGTGCATTTTCTACCAGTCTCTGACTTTTAGCTTTGAGGAAAACACATCTATTGCCCATGAAATGGTGTGGTCTGTTTGGTCTTTCTGGTCATGTCTGATGGTCTACTGGGGTTTGAGCCATTTTGCCCATGTGCCTGGGGATTTCCCCCTGTTTTTTCCCCATGTAAGAAGACAATTTGCTGCCTGTGTTCTAAAACCTTGATATTTCTGCTTTAACGGGAGTCTATTCTGAACGATTGTGTGGTGGCTGGGTACTGCAAAATGAGTCAGTTCCTGCAGTTTGGTTACAAGTTCTCAAAAAGTATTTCAGAATGTGGATGTGGTCAGCATAGTCATTTTCCAGGCATCTAAAAGGAAACCCACATCAACTGTAACAATTGAGCTGCGAACCTATGGCCCTGCTTTTCCTCAAAGGAAAGCCTGTGTGTAGCTCCCCTAGAATCTAGCCTGCTCTGCAGATCTTCAGTACAATTCATCTTCATGCTTGCAAATCACATCTTAGTTGTTAGTATTTGCAAAAAAAAAAAAAATGTAATAGAGGTTTTTGGATTTGCCAGTTTTGGAACATGGACACTAGTTGGAGAGGTTATTTTTATAAAATGGAATCTATGGGATTAGACTATAATTAGCACAAAATGTGAAATCTGGCTTACGGACAGAAACTTCGGTGATTTTTGCTAATGCACTGAGGAACAGCTAAGATGGTTTATGTACCAATAGAATACATGGAAATAAGACTATTTGTTTATTAATTAACTTCCGAACCTATGTAGATTTAGCAACAATACTGATCACAAATAATTAAATCCTTTTCAAGTTTTAAAATAATTTCAAGTTTGTCATAACATTTAGAGAATATTTTAGTTCAGCATACATTTTAGAAAATCATTGTGAATTTTTTTGTCCTTGGGTACTCATGAATTATGTAAAATTTTGAGTTTTTAGTTATGTCTTGTAGTACCCATTATGACTGGAATTTTCATTAAGAAAACAAACAACAGAAAAATGGTCAAATTGTTTGAGCTGATGCATCACCAAAGAAGATATACAAATGGCAAACACATGGAAAGATGTTCAGCATCAATCATTAGAGAAATGCAAATCAATGACAGTGAAATACCACTACACAACTAATTGCATGGTTACAGTTAAAAAGGCCAACCATACCAAGTGTTGGCAAATTTGTGGAGAATCTGGAACTCTGAATACATTTAAGTAGAAATATAAAATAGTACAAACATTTTGGAAGACAATTTGGAAGTTTCTTAAAATGTTACAGATACACTGACCATATGATCCAGAATTCCATCCTAGAGAAAAGAAAGCATAAGTCTCCACAAAGACTTGTACATCAATATTTACAGCAGTTTTATCAGTAATAGCTAAAAACTGGAAACAATCCTAATAATGTTCATCAACAGGTAAATGGATGAACAAATTGTGTATTCATATGATGGATACTACTCAATAATGAGGAGCGAGTTATTGATACCGCCAATAACATCGATGACCCCACACTAAGTGAAAGAAGCCAGGCCAAAAAAAAATTAATGTACTGAATGTTTCCATTTATATAAAATTCTTTAAAAATGCAAAGAAATTTATGGTATAAAGCAGATCAGTGGTTGCTTGAGGGTTGGGGAGGTAGGGGTGTTAAGTGGGAGGGGTTACAAAAGAGCATGAGGAAACCTTGGGGCTGGTGGATAATTTCAGTATCTTGTATCTTGATTGTGGTGATGGTTTCATGGGTGCATACACCTATCAAAACATAACGAACTGTACCCTTTAAATATGTGCAGTTCATTGTGTGTTAGTTATTGCTCAATTTAAAAAATACTTTAAAAATGTGCAGTCATTGTTATGGTAAATAGGTTTTTAAATGCTATTTTTTGGCAACCCCCCCCCCCCCCCCCAACTTAGCATAGGAGCAAAAAACCTGATTAATGGTTTGGGTATTAAAATGTAACTTTCTAGTGCAGATGAGAAAACGAAGTTAAACTGCAAATATAAATGTGATAACTTTAGTTACTCCTGTTTACAAGGTATTGAAACAAGTGGTTCAGGAAATATCTTGTCCAGCACTGTGGGGCCAGCTCTCTCCCTGGTTTATAAGCATTTGCACTTAAATAGAACTACTGTAGCACTCATAGGGCTAAAGCCTATAAAGTGGGGTTCAGTTTGCAAAGATAAGACATGAAAATACAACCTTCAGAGTATACCATTATTATGGAAATAAATCTATTTGCAGAATGCATGAAAATTGATAAAGTACTTTCATAAACCTCAATTTGTGTGATCATGTTATAATGATACCACTACTGGTAGGATCAGTGTTATCCACATTTGCTTGAGGAACAACCTGAAGCCCAGAGAAGTCAAGCTCTTTGGCTGGATCACATTGCCCCTCTCTTCTTAGGCAGAGGTCACCATGCTCCCTTCTACACTTGCTGCTTCCCTCAAGTCATGTGATTGAGTATTTGGCCAGGATTCTTTGCTGATCAATTTGTCAGGCAGTTACTGGAGTCACTTCTATTTGTATACAAGTTGTTTATGACAATGATCCCCTCTAATCTTGTTCACCCATCTGTAAGTGAATAACAACCACAGGCTTCACAAAGTTGTAAGGGCCGAAGATTCATTCATATGGGAAAGAGCTGTGGTAGCTGTACAGTACCATATCCACAGGGGGTTTTGATATTTACCATGTGATTTCCCTCATTGGGCCTGATTACTGATGGCATGGGATTGAGTGAGTGGCTTTGTGAAACAAACATGGAAGCATGAAAGCTTAATTCCGTGGTTGCTCCATGGTTTCCATCCAGATTGTTCAGTTTCATAATAAATGAAATCTTGTGTACTGTATTATTTTAAATTTTTCTTTAAAAAACATTTTTTAAAATGACTAAACAGTCATGTGGGTCCTAATCACTGAAACTGGTGGCTTTGAAAGGAGACAAAATAGAGATAAGGGTAGGTGCCATTAGGTTTTACTTAGCCAAGAAGGTTGCCCCATGCCTGGCACCCCTTTCCTCCTTAGCGGTGCTGACTGACATCTCTCCTTGTTTTGTTACTCTCTTAAGTATCCCTCTTTCTTTTTACATTCCTGGTTTGGAGGCAGCTGCATAAGGAGAATTCTTGACAGGTCTGTTGCCATCCAAACTTCTCCCCAGCATATGTGATAAACTCTGTGGGAACCAGTATAGCCTTTAGTCCTCTCTAGGATGGCAGTTAACAAAACACATTTTCAGGAGGCAGAAAAGTTTTGTGTTTCAGTAATTTCAGAAAAATCTGTGCTGAACAGCATTAAATAAGTTTGTACAAGATTTCTGATTATCCTTTATATTAATATTTGTATTAAAAATTCACAAGGAACATGTGAAGTGTCTATAACATTTACCAAATTTAATACATTCAAAAAAACTGGGTCTTTTTGTGAATCATCTCTTGGTTAATACTCCAAAGAACACACTTTAGGAAATACTGTTTTGTAACCTGATATTTGTTATATTGGTAAAATGACAATTTTCCTAAGAGCTTTCTGTATGTCCCTACTGGCACATCTAAAATTTGACTTGTTTTCTTCACTGGATCCTGAGACTTCCAGATTCTAAACATTTTTTTCATGCTCTTAAAATTTATTCAGGTTTATTCTAACCTTGGAAAATCAGGATATATATTAATATGAGAGCATGAAGAGTGTAAGGTTTTTGTTTAAGGATGAAACTCAATAGAGGGAATCTGTATATTTTTGTTTTATTGTTTTTTTCACCCAGTCCTCTAGGTTCTGCTCACTTAAGTACCTCCATTTATTCCATCCCTAATTTCATGTCCCCTCCTGGCTTCCACAAGGGCAGATATGAAAGAAAAGTGATGATGCACACAATAGCTCTTTCCTGTCAGCATAGGGTTTGTGTTAACTACTTGTGATCTCAACAGTAGGATGAGTTTGACCTCTGAGCATGAAAAGAATTATTGTGTGGGGTTTTCTTTTCTTTTCTTTTTTTTTACAGTTTGTTCCCCAGACCACGGGAAGTTTAATAATCAGGATAGGACTTATAAGAGAGATAATGTCAGAATGAATAGTAATTGTCAGTGAGAAACTTGAGTAGTCCAATGCCATTACATAACAGCTAGGAATGGAAGGCAGGAGAAGAAACATGGAGTTACAGACATTGAGTCAAGAAGGGGACGAGGTGATTCTGGACTTACGTGAACTGAGTTTATTCCTGGCTTGCGAGATGTGAGTCACATCTACATAGGATTGTATAGCCAACCCAGAGTCTGGATATCCCAGTTGTGGTTTGGATTGCTCATCAGGCTCTGAGATTCACTGCTTGTCTAGCACTGTCAACTTACATCTACTGTGTTCTCATTAGAAGTTGAAGGTTCCCTTTCATTTTTAAGTTCCTTAGGCCTTGGCATTTTCTTGAAATGAGAGGATGTTACTAATTTTTTTTACTGAAAATTACTTCTACAGCATACTGCCATTCACGCTTCCTCAGGTTATCCCTACCACACACACACACACAGAGACACACACACACATTCTCTTGTCCTCTTTGAGCCAGACCTTTCAAGGTTATACTATCCTTCAGTGCCAAGTACCTTTCCTGACCTCTTTCTCCACTCAGAAAGAGGAACCAGATTTCCCCTGTGTTACTTACCATCAATATAAACAGCAGTTTTGTTTCTGTTATTTCCCCTTTCCAACCTAGTGGTAAAGATTGCCACTTCTGCTCCCCCACCCTGCACAGGAAGAAATACTTCCTTCCTCAATTTCATGACTTTGCCCAGGCCTATGAATATCTTCCCTTGCTCTCAGACTCCGGATGCTTACCTTGTATCTTTTTTTTAACTCCCAAGATCTACTCTTCCTTCATCCTTCCTCTCCTAAGTTTCTGGTTTTCTCTATCCAATAAACTTCCCTTCTACCTAGTTATAGCAGATGACCATGAAGCTGTTGCCTCATGAGTGCCTCAGTGTCATGAATAGGTGTTGGCCTTCTCTCACACTCTTTTTTCTACTTGGCCCTCTTGACCGACACCTCTCCTCCTTGCTCTTTGCCACTTTATGTTGCCCTGCCTCTTCAGTATCCCTCTTTCTTTTTACATTCCAGACTACTTCTGTGACCATCTCAAAAATCCATCTCCAACTACAAGTTCAGAGCTTGATTTTTAATATTTTTTATTTCATTTTTAATTAGATTGATAGTGTTTCTCTAAAAACTGTCAAAACCCTCTATTGTGGGTATAGACATTCTAGCATCAACTAATGAGAGCAGATGGGGGGAGAAAAAATGCTGTTTTCACATCTTTTAATAATGTCCCTTGCTTTACGATGAGTATTAACACCAAAACACTTGATACCCTTAGGACTAGTTGAAGAACTGATCAGACAACTACTCAGTGGTGACCACTCTGGGAACAAACACCATGAAGGCTAGGACGTCATGCTGCTGTCTTTCTCTCACTCTGGAAGTTTAAACATATCCAGTCCCCCTTTTCCCCCTTCATTTAACACATTAGAGCAGTCTTCCTTTATAAATCTCAATTAACTTTCTAATTTTCTCTTTGTTATATAAATAGAATCCACATTTTCATCTACGTCCCCTTTGCTAAATGAATGTCTTTTGGTTGTTGAAGCCTCTAGGTCATCATGTAGCATGATAAAGGATGATATATACATTTGGCCCTCCATCATTTCAAATCATTTTTTTTTAGTCCCTCCAAATCTCCACATCTATCTTTTTTTTTAATTTAAATTTTGTATTGTTATTCAGTTACAGTTGTGTGCCTTTTCTCCCCATCCCTCCACCCCACCCCAGCTGAACCCCCCTCCCTCCCCCACCTCCACCCTCCCCCTTGATTTTGTCCATGTGTCCTTTATAGTAGCTCCTGTAATCCCCTCTCGTCACTGTCCCCCCCCACTCCCCCCTGACCATTGTTAGATTGTTCTTAACTTCAGTGTCTCTGGTTATATTTTGTTTCCTTTTTTCTTCTATTTATTATGTTCCAGTTAAAGGTGAGATCATATGGTATTTTTCCCTCACTGTCTGGCTTATTTCACTTTTTATTTTTTCTTGGATTTATTGGGATTACATTGATTAATAAAATTATAGGTTTCAGGTGTACAATTCTATAATGTATCATCTGTATATTGTATTGCGTGTTCACCACCCGAAATCACACTTACCTTTTAACAGTCTTATCTTCTCTTCCTTTGTGGTATGAGACACTTACACAAACCACATAATTAAAAAAATCAACATACCAGCACAGATCTCATAATAATGGAATCCCAATGTATGATATTTGGAAGAGGCTTCACTTGATTACAATATAGTTCATTTTATAACCATCACATGCAAAAGAAATTACAACATATGGATGTTCCTTTTGTTCTTTTATCCATTTTCTTATCCCTCCCCGTGAAATTACCTGTTCAATTTGTAACTTTTTCTCAATTCACCAGAATAGATCTTGTTTACTTGTTGTATAGAATTGAGGGCAGTTAAGGACTCTTCTGTGCAACAAGGCTATACTTGTGCTGCAGGGATTATATAGAAACATTCACTCTAAATGGTGCTTTCAGTAGCTCATACTTTGTTAGGAAAATATACTCCTTTATAAATAGCTTGATTTTATAATTGCTTACAAATTTTATAGAAGGATATTATATAACTAAGATGAGAATCAAGTAATGTTTAAAGGATAAAGAAATACAAGAATTTTCCTGAATCGGCATACCATTTCACTGTTTTTGGTTGTGTTTTGAAGTGTTTTTTTTCTCAGTACATGTGTCAGACACTTCACTCAGATTTCCTTCTTTGACAAATATTTACTAAAAGATTAGTATGATCCAGTACACTCTGCTAGTATCTGGGGGATCTCAAAAGATTAGGACTGAATCCCTACCCTCAATGAGTTCACATTCAGGGAGACACATTTCTAAACAAATAATTAAAGGCAGTTTGGCTAGTGTTTCCAGCTGAGACTGTACACAGACTCAGTGATCAGGCAGCTGGCCCTGAGTAGCATGCAGCGAACTTTCTGGAGGACTCCAGGAAGGTCCCTTAGAATTCTAGGAGAGTCTCTGAGCTAGGCTCAAAAGAGCAAGATCGCTGGGCAAGCAGTGTGCAGAGGCCAAATATTTATTTGCTCCTCTTTCACTCCATCTGAGCTGAGTGAAACTGGATAGGAAGAGTCAAGGAAAACCAAATGAAGAATTTTGTACCATGAGAACATTGAATGACGACAGTTCTTTATAGTAGCAAAAGCAGAGTCTTGGTGGAGATTTGATTATAAATGAAACCTGTAATGTTATGTGTATATCATGTTGATGCCTTTAGAAAGTAGCACAAGGCTTAAAAATGAGACCAAATTTAGAAAGACTCAAGTAATAGTAAAGAATAGTAATGGGTTAATTGAGATTTAAATAAAAGTTAAGGCAGGAATTCTTGGGGAAACCGACTGATTTTTTTTTTTTTTTTGTTACTTACAGGTTCAGAGAAGAGTCACCTATCTTAATATTCTTTATTTTCACTTATTAATGCACACTACAGTCATTATTTGAAGAGAATGCCTTAAAGGTTTCTTTCAGAGAGAGGGAGAGTGACAAAAAGATATTTGCAAGTGAATTTAGTGCAATTAATTTCTGGAATTTGTCCATAAAAAGGCTTTAATTTAGGTAAAAACTATCCTTTTTCTCTGAGTGTTTTTAATGAGTAAAATGATTCATGTTTTCATCTAATTCCTGTTTTTAAAAAAGTTGGTTTTCATTCAGAAGGAGTAAAGGCATGCATGTAATTGCTGAATATTAATTTTCAAAAACTCGTCTGAGTCTGTCTTTATGGCTGTAAATAGCTTCACCTTTAAAAGCTTGTTTCAGAATCTTGTGCCAACCCCATCCCTTCCCAGTCCTGTTCAGGCTAGAATTACTTGGTAAAAAATGCCTTTTTAAAAAATATCTTTAGCAGGAACTTCTCAGAAATGTTCACCTGAGTCTTCAAGTTGAGTTGCAGAGCAATTTACTGAACGGAGTGATGTGAGAATCAAGTGACCATCAGCTGATGTAAATGTTTTCGTCAGTGTAGTCACAGGATCTTAGGTATGTACAGTTGGATGGGCTGCAACTACATGCTCGTTATGGAGAGACCCTAGCTCAAATACTGTGACATACACAAAAACAATTAAAGTTCACGAAAACATACTTTAATTAGACACCTGTATCTAAAAGATTAGTTTTTCCTCTGGCATATTTCACCCCATGCAACCTTGTGTTTTTATATGCGTGCATTATTTCTGGGGCTGTAAACAATTTTATTTAGGTAAAATTGATATACAAAGAACTGTGCACATTCAATGTGCACAATTTGATGAATTTGGGAATATGCAAACACCCATGACACCATCACCACAACCAAGGTAATAGACATATCCAGCACATCTCAGAATGTCCTTGTGTTTGTGTGTGTGTTAAAGAACACTTAACATGAGATTACCCTATCAAAGGCAGTTTTTGTTCATTTCTAAAGTAAACACTGACTTTGTTGTAATAGCAAAGTGGTATGTGTTCTGTCAAATCCATAAATATGTTTTAGAAGCTGACTATATTTGTATTTAGTTACGTAAGGCTCCTGGTACATACACTAAAATATGAAATATCATGAGTGGGGGTTGGAAGGGACATCTGGAGTCGAATGTTATAATTTAACTTGGTAAAGTTAACATTCTAGTAGTGCTATCAAATTGTTTATCTATCTCTCTTCATTTACTTCCACATACAGTGTTTGGGGTCAAAATTTCTTTTCAAAAACTATAATTTTTAAAGTTTGGTATACTGTTAGGGGTCAAAATGGAATTGTCCACATGATCTCTTAAAAAGACAGGGCAAGTCTACTCTTCCTTCAGTTGAATGCCCCATGAAGCAGCATTTCTTTCATTTTCAGTGAAAGTTTGAGAACATTTTATATCTGTCACCTTGGCTTTAAGCATCAATGCGTTTCTTTACCTCTTGGTGTGTTGGTTTGTAGGTCACCCCTGTTCTAATTGTGGATGGTAAAAGCTCTTCAAATTCTTGGTTAATGTGTCAAGAAATGGTCTTTATTCCCAGTTCCAAGTGGGTTTTCCAACAGCAGGTAGCAGGCTTAACTTTTAATCAGTGTTTTCCTCCCTTTTTAAACTCTTTCCCATTATGCAGACCTCAAATAAATGGTCTTAAGTCAAAATGGAGACAGTTTATTTTGTTTATTATTTTTCTTTTGTTTGTTTGCACTGTGAGTAGAACTTGATTAGTGAGTACATGGTTATAGTTCTATCACCTGTTCCCGTGGTTTAATTGTCTTCTTAATTGTTAGATAATAGAACTGTATAATGTGACATTTTTACTTACGTCCTATTTCTTTGACTTCTTTTCATAATCTTTGAGACTTTATCATTGATTAATATTCTGTGCTATAGTATATGCCATATATATTCTATTGTCTATATTTTAATAAACATTAAAATATATTATTGACTAGTGGTTGACACTAATCTGTAGAGTAAGTAACCTTTAATAAAATTTTATTATCCTTTTTCCTTTCTGTATTACTTAGATAAATTTAAAACAGGGGAAAAACCATATTCATAGTTTTTCAGACTTAGGAAGATTTGTGGGTAGATAGGGCAAACTTTGAGCATTAAAACATCCATTCTTCTAAATATAGAACAAAATTTATAACAGATAATCCTTTGGATGTTGGCATTAAAACTAACCAAACTATACCTTTGCTTCATTTTAGTTATTAGTCTACTTTGTAAAGAGTTTTGAACATGTAGCTTTAGTGGTTTATGAAATGTAAATTTGTATTTTATAAATGCTTGATTTCTGAGGATAAGTTTCAGTTAAATTTGTACAGTTTTGTTTTGTATTTTTACCACTTTGGTATATATGCTCTGAGTTTTACACAGTGACACTTTACACATCATAGATGGAGTTGGTTTTAATTTATTTAAAAAGGCAAAAAATTAATGATCAAAAACTTCACCTTGTAAATTTTGCCTTTCTCCTCCCAGAAGAGGTAACTTCCTGGTGAAACAGTATTATTATAACTTAGAAAGTGGGTTCCTTCTTAAACATAGACATCTGTGATTACACACTTTAAAGCATTCCCTCAAAATTTATATATTTAGAGCTCTCAAGAAAGCTGCACATTTTTTCAAATCGCTAACACATTTTCTTTTCAAAACACCACTTTTTTGGGCAATAAATATCATTCATTCTGTGTTCCAGCTATATTTCCAGTCAAATTGTACTAACTTAAAGTCCTGGGTATATAGTCTTTCTTCCAATTGAGGATAATATTCCTAAATCTTTTCTAAGTGATAGCCAATGCATTTTAAATTCATGATAGTAGAATTTTAAAACATGTACTTGAAGCAAAGTTGCATAGTCATTTACTACCTCGAATAATTCTAAAAGTCAAACAATAATGGGCCACTGAGATCGTGCGCTAATATAAGAATGCCATGTTCATGACACCAGGCATTTTCCTGCTTCAATGGCTTCTTCTGACTCTTGCCCTGTCTCAGCCATGTTCTTTCTTTTTTTTTTTAAAGTATATTTTATTGATTATGCTATTACAGTTTTCCCAACCTCTCCCCCTTTGTCCCCCCTCTGCCCTGCACCACCAGCTCTCCAGCATTCCCCACCCTGAGTTCATGTCCATGGGTCATACATATAAGTTCTTTGAGCCCTCTGTTTCCTATACCATTCTTAACCTCTGCCCATCTATTTTATGCCTACCAAGTATGCTTCTTATTCCCTGTACCTTTCCCCCTCATTGCTTCCCTTCCTCTCCCCACTGAAAACCCTCCATGTGATGTCCATTTCTCTGATTCTGTTCCTAGTCTAGTTTTTTCCTTAGGTTATTTATATTTATTTATTTATTTTGGTTTGGTTGTTGATATTTGTGTTTGTTGTCATTTTACTCTTCATAGTTTTGACCATCTTTTTCTTAGATAAGTCCCTTTAACATTTCATATAATAAGGGCTTGGTGATGATGAACTCCTTTAACTTGACCTTATCTGGAAAGCACTTTATCTGCCCTTCCATTCTCAGTGATAGCTTTGCTGGATAGAGTCATCTTGGATATGTAGGTCCTTGCCTTTCATGACTTCAAATACTTCTTTCCAGCCACTTTTAGCCTGCAAGCTTTCTTTTGAGAAATCAGCTGATAGTCTTATGGGAACTCCTCTGTAGGTAACTTTTTCCTTTCCTCTTGCTACTTTTACGATTCTCTATTTGTCTTTAATCTTGGGTAACTTAATGATGATGTGCCTTGGTGTGTTCCTCTTTGGGTCCAACTTCTTTGGGACTCTCTGGGCTTCCTGGACTTCCTGGAATTCTATTTCTTTTGCCAGATTGGGGAAGTTTTCCTTCATTATTTGTTGAAATAAGTTTTCTGTTTCTTGTTCTTGTTCTCCTTCTGGAACCCCTATAATTCGGATATTGGAATGTTTAAAGTTGTCTCAGAGGTTCAAAAGTTTTTCTTCATTTATTTTGGATTCTTGTTTCTTCATTCTGTTCTATTTGGATGTTTATTTCTTCCTTTTGTTCCAGATCATTGCTTTTAGTCCTGGTTTCCTTCCTGTCACTGTTGGTTCCCTGAATATTTTGCTTTATTTTATTTTGGGTATCTTTCATTTGTTCTTTCATTTTTCAACCAAGCTCAATCAGTTCTGTGAGCATGTTGATTACCAGGGCTTTAAATTCTCCATCAGATGGGTTGGCAATCTCCTCATCGCTTAGCTGTGTTTCTGAAGCTTTGCTCTGTTCTTTCATTTGGGCCTTATTTCTTTGCCTCTACACACCTGTTAAGTTGTAAGGGGGTGGGGCCTTAGGTATTCACCAGGGCAGGGCAACCCTCCTTGCTGAGCTGAGGTCCTGCCCGTGGGGGAGGAGACAGAGGGAACAGTACAGCTCCCCTGCTCTTCTCTAGCTCACTTTCCAACTCTCGTGTGACACTGGAATTTTCTCCAGCCTTGGCAACCTCCATAGTCCTCAGCAAGCTCTGAGTCTCAGTTTCCCCTTGAGTCAGCCCTGCCCGCATAGCACGCCACCTCGCCACAGCCAGCCCCACTTGCATGGTCCACCTCGCTGCGGGTTGTCTCTGTCTGCTGCCTTACTGGTCAGGTTGTTCTGTTTGACTGTTTCTTTAATTCTGTGGTTGTCAGAGTTCCATGCAGTTTGATTTTCTGGCATTTCTGGTTGTTTATTGATTTTAGATTGGTGGTTATCCTCCTTTTGGTTGTGCGAGGAAGCGAAGGGTTCCTGCCTACACCTCCATCTAGGCCAGAATTAGCCATGTTCTTTCTCACTCCGCGTTTATGCATACTACTTTATTAAAAACCATTTTAAACTGTACAATTCATTGGGTTTCAGTACCACATTCAATTTTAGAAAATTTTCATCACCCCCAAAAGAAACTCCCCATTCTCTTACCTCCACCCTCCCAGCCCCAGGCAACCACTAATCTACTTTTTGTCTCTAAGAATTTGTCTATTCTGAACAGTTCATGTAAATAGCATCATATGTATAGTTCTTCGCCTTCAAGGGATCTGCTTAAATGTCACACCCACAGTGAGGCTTTCCCTGATTACTTTATGGAAAATAGCAATCCTCTTCACTGTTGCACTACTCAATGAAATGGCCATGTCTATTGAATTTTTTTCTGTCTTTCCGTACCCACACTTTAAGTTTTACACTCTTAGTTCCATGGGCGGAGGGACTTCATTTAGTGTCACTTCTATAGTGAGTGACATAAAATATGGAGAAGGCACTTAGGAGGCATTTTGTGTGGGTGGCTGAGTGAATGAATGAATAACTTGAGAAGCTGACAACTATCTTTAAACTTTTTTATAACTACATTGTATTATGAGAGGTAAGCTTAGTACCGACATACTGGTGATTTGTTGCTTTGAATACCTTTTAAACATCTTTTATCAGATGAACTATGCATCTGATAAAAATCAAAAAGATGTTTAAAACATCTTTTGTTATTTTAGACATTTGGTAGAAACAACTGTATAAATTTATACTAGGAAACAATATTTTTACTGAAATTTAATTTACATATGTTCACCATTGCCACATTACCCAAGTTAAACTGGCATAAAGCAAACAAAGATGCTCCAAGGCCACAATAGAATGGTGTATTGGGGATTTTTGCTTGCTTTTTTGCTTGTCATATATAAGATACTTTACTGCAAAACATGCCAAGGAATCAACTGCAGATTTTCTCACTAATAGTAATGAATGCTGGAAGGGCAGACTATTAATCTTTTTTTTTATTTGCTGCTGGAGCTCCAGCACCTGAGAGATCAATACTCAATCAATACATGTTGAGTAAGTAAATAAATCTAGAGGTTGTTTTCAAGTGTATATATGAGATTATGGTTGGAATGTTAATAAGTTAAATATGCAGTTTGACTCTCTTGATACCATTTTCACCTAGGTTTCGAGGACTGATGTCTTATCTTTCCTTCCACAGAGCTCCTGTCCAGAAGGCTGCTGATCATCTAGCTGCTGGAATGTATAGGTGCCCTCAATGGCTCAGTAGCCAGTGTAGATCCTGTCTTTTGTAATCAGTAGCTACATCTGGCTACTGGGTCTCTGATGGTATCTTCTAGCTTCTGTTACACTGTCCTGAGCCAAGGTTATTGTAAAACTTTTCCTTGATTTACACACACAGAGTTATGGGTAGTAAGTCTTCCATTATTCGCCAGAAGGTGCGGACCATGAAGGTTTTATGAATTATGTGGTATATTTGGTTTTTTTATTGTTGATCAGCTACACTTGTCCTTATTATACTTGATTGCACCACCACAATGGGGATAAATCTGGATATTTTATCCACAGATTGATATTCTCTTTTTTCCCTTCTCTTCCCTCTGTGGAAGGTATTATTTGGTCACAAAACCATTTCATTCTCTGTATAAATCAATCATATGGTCACAAAACTATCTCCCTACCTATTTACCTGTCTCTCTTACCATCCATCCATCCATCTTTTTCATCTCTGGACCTTTAAATTGTATTCTCATAATAACATGTTGATTAAATAATTACAATTGGATGGCATGACAGTATAAGGAAATTTCACTTGCAGGAGATAAGTCCTAGCAGTGCATTCTGACTTGTGGTTGCCTTTTCCCTATGGTAGAGAGGATAAATACTAGAAAAAGCAGGCAACTCTGCTGAAATGTTATATGGGGAGGACTTGCAGGCTCAACATCCAGGTCTGGGGCGTGAACCTGGCATACAATGTAGATTTCTGTGTTTGTTGAGCAACAGCTACATTGTCTGCTGGGTTTCAGGCTACCTGGAAACATGTTCTCCATGCCTGTCTTACCAGTGTTTGTTTACCTGTACTGTTTTGGAATAACTTTTCCAGGAGGCATAAACCAGTGGGCTTCATCATTGGACAGAGTGCAGAGAAAGGACACCGTGAAAACTGATCACCTTAGTAAAGAATGATATTGTTATTTTACCTAAGATGATCTCACACACTAGCCTAGGAAATGGAATGAGTGAGAAAGTGTAATGTCATCATTTCTTCTGTCTACCCCAACACTTAAAGATTGATCATTTACATGTTTATACTAATCATGACTTGGTTTCTATTCATAATAACTATCAGAAGGCATAACACATAATGACATAGTCCTACTACCTCACCATTCCTCTTCATTTTGACTTCTTGTCCACCTGTAGGAACCTGGTTTATTTTTCTTATCCCTTTACCACAGCCCTGTAACATTTGTGAATGACTCTCACCAGAATTTGTTATCTCTCACTGTGCCCCAACATCCTACCCCATCATTTGTTCTCTGAAGTAAACTCTGAAATTTAGATAAGCTGGATTTTTTAAAAAAAAACTACTATTTCTTATGAAGCTGGAAGAAGAGCAGCTTTCTTATGGAATGACAGATAACTTGTAAAGACAAAATACCAGTTTGCAGGAGAAAGTTAGAAGAGAATGGAAATAGCTTCTAGAAAACCATTTTTACATGATATTTTGTTCTGTCACTGGTGAATATATTAATTCCCTAAACATTAAAAAATCAATTTAAAATATTAAATTCCCAATAATAAAATAGTATAACTTTTTAGGAAGAACTTAAACCCTTGGTTATATGAATTAGATTTTAGTAAGAAATTATGTATTTTAATTAGTATGAAATAACAGACTTAAAGCAGAAAATAAATAAAGGAAATGCAAAGATAAATGTGTGTATATACAAGACAGACACACAAAAAGTCATAGATACAGAAAACAGTATTGTGATTACCAGAGAGAAAAGGGGATGGAGGATAGTGAAGGGTACAGGGGGTAGAGAATATGGTGACAGAAGGAGATTTGACTTTGGGTAGTGGGCACACAATGAAATGTATACATCATGTATAATGGGATTGTATACTTGAAACCCATATGATGATATTAACTAATGTCACACAAATTTAATAAAGATAAAAGTATAGGAATGTAATAGTTAATTTTAGTGATATAATTAATGCATTTTTGTCATCCCATGCTGAATTCAGTAAAAATAAAGCTAATGTATTGGAACTTTTAGAAGACTGTGCTTCTTTGTTTGTGTGTGTGTGTGTGTGTGTCTTGACTTTCTGTTCACCAATCAGTTCCATCATCTACTCTGTACCTAAACCACTGGCCTTTGTGCCCTGGGAAGGGAAAGTCATTCCATTTGAGATATTTGCCAACCTTTGAAGAATAATAAAGGTCTTTGTGCAGCATGCTTATGTTTAATACATCATAATTTTCAAACAGACACTTTCTCCCATCTCTACTCCCATATTTATGATGTTCTTTGAGTCCCTTTGTCATTAAACAAGACTGTGTTGACAATAGGGCCTGATGTGAAAAACTCCCTAGTTACATGGTAAGATTTTCATTTCCCTTTCAAGTCTGATGCACCAGTGACGTTTCCATTTTGAAACAATTTCAGGCCTTGAAAAAGTTAGCACAATATCAAAACACTGCTAATAGAAGTTTAAAGTAGTACAGCTATTTTGGAAACATTTGGCAGTTACTGAAACAATGACTGAGCACTTTCACTCGAGGTATATACATAAAAGAATTGAAACAAGTGCTTAAATGTATATACACATGTTCAGCAGCACTGTTCTTATTCATAATAGCCCAAAGTGAAAACAACCCAAATGCCCATCAACTGATGAATGGATAAACAAAAGTTGGTATATCCACACAATGGAATATTATTCAGCCATGAAAAAGAATGAAGTCCTGATACATGCTACAACTTCAATGAATGTTGAAAACATTACATTTAAGTCAAAGAAGCCAGACACAACAGGGCACATATTGTATGTGCACAAAAGGCAAGTCTAGAGACAAATAAATGGTTACCAGGGGCTATGGGAAGAAGGGAGTGGAGAGTAACTGCTGATAGGTATTGGGTTTCTCTTTGAGGTAATGAAAATTATGAAATCAATATTCTGGTAATGATTTCACCACTTTGTGAATATACTAAAGACTACTGAATTGTACAAATCAAAAGGGTGAATTTTATGGTATGTGAATTACATCTCAAAAATAGTAGGGAGTACTCAACACTGTTAATTCCCCAGGTGTTATGAAACATAATTATAATAATTAGGATTGATATGATACTATAATCGACACCTTACTCAGATCTCACTACTTGTCTCACTGTTATTTCTGGTTCAAGTTCCAATCTAAAATCCCATGTCTCTAGTCTCCTTTAACCCAGAACAGCTCCTCAGCCTCCCTTTGTCTTTCTTGAATTTGACACTTTTGAAGAGTACAAGCTAGTTATTTTGTAGAATGTCCTTCCATTTGGATTTCTCTAATGGTTCTGCTTAAATTTGGCTTACACTTGGGTTGGCAAAAACAGTGTACAAGTGATACATACTTCTTAATTCATATCAGGAGGCACTTTATATTTGTCCCACTACTAGTGAAGATAACTGATCATTTGGTTAAGTTGGTGTGTCAAGTTGGCTATTTGTATTTTTCCCTCTATTAAAAAAGTTTTTATCACCACCTTTTACTCCCAGTTTTCCTCATTTCCCACCCAAAACTACCTGTTTAATATAGGTCATTTAATTTTTATATGTTCTTGAAAAATATATCTTGTTTTGATATTCAGGTGTTTTTAATTCACATAATTGGTATTGTAACTCAATTCTATTTCATTTTTTAAATTGTGTTTTTAAAATGTTTTATTTATTTTTAGAGAGAGGGGAAGGATGGGAGAGAAGGAAAGAAACATCAATGTGTTGTTGCCTCACATGCACCCTACTCGGGACCTGGCTTGCAACCCATGTGTGTTCCCTGACTGAGAATCGAACCAAGGACCCCTTTCACAGGCCAGCTCTCAATCCACTGAGCCACACCAGCCAGGGCCTATCTCATTTTTTAAAATTAAACAGTATGTGTTTAAGGTTATTCCATGTTGATGCTTAATTTTCTGCTTCTAATTATGATAGTACTCCGTGGAGTTCAACCATGTTTCATCTATGCCATTTCCAGTGTCGAACCCCAAATGAGAACCAATTCCTTGCCAGAATAAATTCTATTCTAGTAAAACATTCTAATACATGCCTCCTTCTGGATCTGTGTAAGAAATAATTTGAATATATAATGAGGAGTGGAGTTGGTGGGTTGTAGTACACATGCACACATGCACGCACAAAACATACCTGTTAGAATGGCCTGATCAAACTACTCTCGCAACATCAGTAAATGAGACCTATGCACATCCCCACAAATTGATACAATGGAACTTTTTACCAGCCTAAAAGGTATGAAGTGATGCGTTACTGTTTCTCTGGTTACTAGTGATTATGAACATGCTTTTACATACATTTGAGCTTTGAGGGTTTTCTGTAAGTATCCTATTCATATCTTTTTCCATTTTTAACTTTTAAAATACTTCAGTATAGGATGCATGAAATAGCTTTGTGTATCACCTTTAATTGGAACATAATCAGCAGAAGAAAAAAGCAAACAAAATATAACCAGAGACATTGAAGTTAAGAACAATCTAACAATAGCCAGGGGGGAGTGGGGAGGGTACAGTAAGGAGAAGGGATTACAGGAGCTACTATAAAGGACACATGGACAAAATTAAGGGGGAGACTGGAGGTGGGGGAGGGGGGTTCGGCTGGGGTGGGGTGGAGGGATGGGGAAAAAAGGCATACAACTGCAATTGAATAACAATAAAAAAATTTTTTTTAAAGAAATAGCTTTGTGTAACCACCCAAGTCAAGAAATGAGATGTTGGATATCAACCCCTTATTGGATCTGTCATTTGTTAATATATTCTCCCATTCAGTAGAAAACCTTTTTGTTTTATTGAAAGTTTCCTTTGCTATGCAAAATCTTTTAGTTTGATGTACTGCCATTTGTTTCATTTTTCTTTTTTGTTTCCTTTAAGGGACTTGTCCAAAAAGTATTCCTCAGACTGATGTCATAATGTTTATTTCCAATGTATGTTCTAGGACCTTTATGGTTTCAAGCTTTACATTTGGGTCTTTAATCCATTTGGACTTATTTTTGTATGTGGTGTAAGAGACTGATCTATTTTACTATTATTTTTGCATATATCTAACCAATTTCCCCAACATCACTTACTGAAGAAATTGTTGTTACTATGGCATATATTTTTACCTCCTCTGTCATACATTACTTGACATATAAGTGAGAGTTTATTTCTGGGCTTTTTTTTTTCCATTGATATGTGTCATTTTTGGTGACACTAACATACTGTTATGGTTATTATAGCTTTGTAGTATAGTTTGAGATCAGGGAGCATGATACCACCAACCTTCTCAAGATTGCTTTGGCTCTTGGGGGTCTTTTGTGGTTCCATATAAATTTTTGGATTATTTGTTCTGGTTCTGAGAAGAATGACATTGGTATTTTGATAGGGATTTCATTGACTGTATAAGTTGCTTTGAGTAGTATGGTCATTTAACAATATTAATTTGTCCTATCCATGAGCGTGGTATATTCTTTCATTTATCTGTGTCCTCTTCAGTTTCTTCAATGTATTACAGTTTTCAGAGTAGACATCTTTCACTTCCTTGGTTAAGTTTATTCCTAGGTTTTTTATGGTTTTATGTTTTGTTTGACTGTTTTTGAGGCAATTGTAAATGAGATTGCTTTCTTCATTTCTCTTTCTGATTGTTCATTATTAATGTATAGGAATACAACAGATTTCTGTATATTTGTAACCTGCTACTTTACTGAATTCTTTATTCTGTTAATTTTTAGTGTATTCTTTAGGGTTTTCTACATATAATATTGTGTTATCTCCAAATAGTGACAGTTTTACTTCTTTTTTTCCTGTTAATATGCCTTTTATTTCTCTTTCTTGTCTGATTGCTGTGGCTGGGACTTCCAGTACTATGTCGAATAGTAGTGGTGAAAGTGGACATCTCTGTCTTGTTCCTGACATTAGAGGACAAGCTTTCAATTTTTCATCATTGAGTATGATGTTAGGTTTTAACTTGTCATATATAGCCATTTATCAATTTGAGGTAGGATCCTTCTACACTAACTGTTGAAAATTTTTATGACAAGTGGATGTTGAATTTTGCTAAATGCTTTTTTCTGCATCTATTGAGATAATTTTATCCTTGGTTTTTTGATGTGAGGAATCACATTGTTTTGGGGATGTTGAAGCACCCTTGTATTCCTGGTATAAATCCCCCTTGTTCATGGTATATAATTTTTCATGTTGTATTACTGAATTTGGTTTGTTAGTATGTTGTTGAGAATTTTATCATCTATATTCATTGGGGATACTGGCCTGCAATTCTCTTTGTAGGATATATTCAGTAAAGGGTTTATACCCAAAATATGTAAGAAACTCATACAACTCAATAACAAAAGATAAACAATCTCATAAAAAATGGGCAGAGGACATGAAAAGACATATCTCCAAAGAGGACATACAGATGGCCAACAAACATGAAAACGTGCTCAGCATCACTAATCATCAGGGAAATACAAATCAAAACTACAATGAGATACCACCTCACACCAGCCAGAATGGCTATCAAAGTCTACAGATAACATGTGTTGGCAAGGATGTGGAGAAAAGGGAACACTTAAGCACTGTTGGTAGAACTGGAAAGTGGTGCAGCCCCTATAGAACAGTATGGAATTTCCTAAACAGACTAAAAATAGATATACTTGCAGGTCCCAGCAATTCTTCTCCGGTTTATCCAAAAAAATGAGAACACTGATTTGAAAAGATACATGTACCACTATGTTCATTGCAGCATTACTTATAACTAAGATAAGGAGACAACCTAGGTACCCATCAACAGGTGAATGCATATAGAATATGTGATATATGATGGAATATTATGCAGCAATAAAAAATAAAATCTTGCCATTTGTGGCAACATGGAAGGACCTGGATGGTATTATGCTAAGGGAAATAAGTCGATCAGAGAAAGACAAATATTGTATGGCTTCACTCATATGTAGAATTTTTATTTTATTGTTCAGTTACAGTTGTCTGCATGTTCTCCCTACCCCAGCCAAACCCACCTCCCTCCCTTGCTTCCACCCTCCCTCTTGGTTTTGTCCATGTGTCCTTTACAGTAGTTCTTGAAAACCCTTCTCCCCACTGTCCCCTTCCCATTCCCCTCTGGCTACTGTTAGATTGTTATTAACTTCAATGACTCTGGTTATATTTCGTTTGCTTTTTTCTTCTGTTGATTATGTTCCAGTTAAAGGTGAGATCATATGGTATTTGTCCCTCACCGCCTGACTTATTTCACTTAGCATAATGCTCTCCAGTTCCATCCATGATGTCCTAAAGGGTAGGAGCTCCTCCTTTCTCTCTGCTGTGTGGAATTCCACTGTGTAAAAGTACCATAGTTTTTTGATCCATTCATTTGCTGACGGGCACTTAGGTTGCTTCCAGTACTTGGCTATTGTAAATTGTGCTGCTATGAACATTGGGGTGCATAGGTTCTTTTGGATTGGTGTTCCAGGGCTTTTAGGATATAATACCAGCAGCAGAATTGCTGTGAACAAAAGAATGAAAACATAAACGGAGCAAAAGGACAGTTACCAGAAGGAAGGGGATGCAGGATGGGAGAAAAGAGAAATGAGAATATAGTCAATAATACTGTGATATGTTTACACAGTGACAGATGATTACTAGAATTAGTAGACTGATCACATTGTAATTTATAAAAATGTTGAATCACTATATTGTATACCTGAAACTAACCAATAGGATATTATATACCAACTATACTTAAATAAAAAATAAATATAAGTGATTAAGACAGCGTGAAAGAACAAAACAAAAAAGTGGAATGCTGCCAGCAACTCGGAAAACCTACCCCTATGTATTTATCTCAATCATTATTGATCCCTTTCCCCAAAGGTAACTTTTGTGCTGAATTTTAAAACCATAGCTTAGTGTTGCTTGTTAATGAAGTTCCCATAAATGGAGTTATAAGTTCATAACCTTTTGTGTTTGACTAATTTTGCTTAAAATGTGAGATTTATTAATGTTGTAGGTAGGTATAGCTTGTTTATTTTGTTGCTGCATTTTAACCTATGTTAGCAAACATTTGGATGTTTTCACTTGTGTGCTTTTGTGACTAATCTTGCTATGAATGTTCTTTCACTTGTGTTCTGTTGGAGTATATCTAGGAGTGGAAGTGTTATGTCATAGGGTATGGTGTGGATAAATCAGCTTCAGTAGATAATGACAGTATGATGTGGTGATTGCTATATTTTTCACTTTCACCAACCACGTATGCAAATAAACCATATTGTAACTGCTTAAATTTAACCACTCTGCTAGGTATGTAGTGGTATCTTATAGTGTATTTAATTTAATGAGTGATGATGGTGAACACTTTTTATGTGTTTATTGGCCATTTAGATATCCACTTTGGTGAAGTGCCTCTTCAAGTCTCACTCATTCTATATTGGGTTGGGTTACTTCTTGACTTGTACAAAATATTTATATATCCTGTATGTAAACCCCATGTTATTTTATTACCAATTAACACCTCTTTTACTCTGATTTCTTCTTCATTTTTTCAATGGTTTCAATGATCAAAAAAGTTTTAATGTAATCCAAACTATCAATCTTATCTATAACAATTAAGGGTTTTAATAGTTATATGGAAGCTCAATGAGCTCAGTGAGAATTACCAAAAACTACAGGGAACTTATGAGGAACTTAGTGCACACTGTATCAACATGAAAAATGAAACAGAAACTATCAACAAGAGCCTAGAAGAAATGAAGAATACAATTCCTGATTGAAGAACACAGTAGAAAGAATCAAAAGCTGGCTGCATGAAACAGGATTGAATCAGTGAGCTGTAGAGTAAGGTAGAAAAAAGCAAGAAAAGGAAAAAAACTCAAAAAGAATGAAGAGAGGTTAAAGGAACTGTAGGAAAACACAAAATGTAATACTACCCATATAACAGGAATACCAGAAAGAGAAGAGGAGCAAGGGATATAAAGCCTGTTTGAAAAAGGAATGTTGGAAAACTTCCCTAATTTGATGAGAGAAAAAGTCACACAAATCCAGGAAGCACAGAGGGTCCCAATGAAGAGGAACCCAAAGAGGCCCACTCTAAGACACATCATAATTAAAATGGCAAAATTCCAAGACAAAGAGAGAATCTTAAAGGCAGCAAGGGAGAAGCAGGAAGTAATATAAAAGGGAGCCCCCATAAGGCTAGAAACTTACTTCTCAACAGAAACAGTACAAGCCAGAAGAGAATGGCAAGGAATTTTCCAAGTAATGAAAAGAAAATGCCTGCAACCAAGACTACTCTATCCAGCAAGGCTCTCAATTAAAATGGAAGGCAAAATAACAAGGAGTTTTCCAGACAAAAGAAGGCTAAAAGAATACACCTCCTCCAAACCAGCACTGCAAGAGGTGCTAAAGGGACTACTTGAAAAAAAAGAGTAGGATGGAGAGGAACACAGGTATAAAGGAGGTAAAATGGCAATGAATAAGTACCTATCAATATAACTTTAAATGTAAATAGCTTAAATGCTCCAATCAAAAGACATAGGGTAGCTGAATGGATAGGAAAACATCACCTGTCCATATGCTGCCTAAAAGAGACCCACCTCAGAACAAAAGACCTGCACAGAGTGAAAGTGAAGTGTTGGAAAAAAATATGCCAAGCAAATGGACAGGAAAAAAACCTGGGGTGGCAATACTTATATCACACAAAATACACTTCAGAACAAAGCCATAAGAAGAGACCCAGAAGGACACTTCACAATACTTCAGGAAAGAATTCATCAAAAAGACATAGACAGCCCTGGCTGGTATAGCTCAGTAGATTGAGAGCGGGCCTGCAAAGCAAAGGGTCACAGGTTTGAATCCCAGTCAGGACACATGCCTAGGTTGCAGACCAGGTCCCCAGTAGGGGGCATGCACGAGGTAATCACACTGATATTTCTCTCCTTCCTTCCCACCCCCTTTCTCTAAAAATAAATAAAATCCTTAAAAAAGACATAAATATTATAAACATATATGCACCAAATATAGGAACACCCAAATATATAAGGAAAATCTTAGAGGGCTTCAAGAAAGATACAGTCAGCAACACACTTATACTAGGGGACTTTTACACCTCAATGTCAAGAATAGATAGATCTTCCAAACAAAATATCAACAAAGATACTGCAGCATTGAACATTGCCCGAGACGAAATGGACCTAGCTGATAATATATAGAACCTTTCATCCCAAAGAAGCAAAATACACATTCTTTACAAATGCACATAGGACATTTTCAAAAATAGACCACATAATAGGATACAAAACAATCCTCAACAAATTCAGGATAATTGAAATCATATCAAGTTTTTTCTCTGACCACAAAGGCCTGAACATAGAAACCAACCTCAAGGAAAAAACTCAAAAACACTCAAATTAGTGGAGATTGAATACTATGCTATAAAACAATGAATGGGTTAAGAATGAGATTAAGGAAGAAATCAAAAAGTTTCTGCAAACAAGTGATAACGGACAAACAACAGTCCAAAACTCATGTGACACAGAGAAGGCAGTCCTGAGAGGGAAGTTCTTAGCAATACAGACTGACCTAAAAAAGACAGATACATTTCAAATAAACAACGTACCCCTACATCTACAAGAACTGGAGGAGAAACAACAAACAAAGCCCAGAGCAAGTAGAAGGAAGGAATAACCAAGATCAGAGCAAAAGTAAATGACATAGAGACTAAAAGAACAATTCAAAGGATCGGTAAATCCAGGATCTAATTCTTTGAAAAGATGAATGAAATGAACAAGCCTTTAAGAAGACTCATCAAGAAAGAAAGGAGAGGGCCCAAATAAACACAATCAGAAATGAAAGAGGAGAGACTACAACTGATACCACAGAAATACAAAGGATTGTAAGAAATTACTGTGAACAACAATATGCGAAGAAATTTGAAAACCTGGGTGAAATGGACAAATTTCTAGAAATATACAATATTCCAAAACTGCATCAAGAAGAAGCACACAGCCTGAACACACCAATAACAGCTGGTGGAAATGAAGCAGTAATCAAAAATCACCCGGCACACAAAAGCCTTGAACTGGTTGGTTTCACAGGATAATTTTACATATTATGTAAGGAAGAGCTAGCCCGTAACCTTCACAGATTATTCCAAAAAATCTAAGAGGAAGGAAGACTCCCAAACTCTTTTTATGAAGCCAGTATCATCCTAATCCCAAAACCAGATATAGACACAATAAGAGAGAAAACTACAGGCCAATATCGCTGATGAACATAGACACTAGACTCCTCAAGAAAATATTGGCAAACAACATCCAGCAATACATTAAAAACATCATACACCACAATCAAATGGGATTTATCCCAGGAATGCAAGGATGGTACAATATTTGCAAATCAATAATTGTAATGTATGCTGGAGTTCTGGCCAAGATGGAGATGTACGTAGAAACCCTTCACTTCCTTGCACAACCAAAGGGAGGATAACAAACAATCTAAAATCAATAAACAACCAGGAGTGCCAGAAAATCAAACTTCATGAAACTCCAACAACCGAGGAAATATAGAAAAAGTCAACCAGAACAACCAGACTTGTAAGCCCCCATGGCAAAGTGCTGGACCATGCCAGTGGGGCCAGCTGAGAAAAACTTCAGTGAGGTGGCTGATTGTTCTAGTGGGGCTGGCTGTGGCTAGGCAATGGACCATGTGGGCAGGGCTAGCTGAAGGAGAAACTTAGACTCAGAGTTGACTGTGGAGTACAGTGGTTGCTGAGGTGGGAGAAACTCTCAGTCTCACACGAGACTTCGTTGGAAATTGGGCTAGAGATGAGCAGGGTAGCTGCATTGTTCCCTCTCTGTCCCCTGCCCCACAGGCAATATGGCAGCACAGAAAAGAGGTTTGCCCTGCCCCCTTACAATTTACCAGGAGTTAGAGATCAAGAAATATGGCCCAAATCAGAAAGAGAACTAAGTGATGAGAAGATAGCCAACATATCTGATGGAGAATATAAAGCCCTGGTAATCAAAATGCTCACAGAACTGATTGAGCTTGGTTGAAAAATGAAAAAAACAAATGAAAGCTATCCAAAATGAAATAAAGCAAAATATTCAGAAGATCAACAGTGACAGGAAGGAAACCAGGACTCAAAGCAGTGATTTGGAACAAAAGAAATAAATAAATATCCAATCGGAAGAGAATGAAGAAACAAGAACCCCCCAAAATGAAGAGAGGCTGAGGAATCTCTGGGACAACCTGAAACATTCCAATATATGAACTATAGGGGTGCCAGAAGGAGAAGAACAAGAGCAAGAAACTGAAAACTTATTTCAACAAATAATGAAGGAAAACTTCCCCAATCTGGCAAAAGAAGTAAACTTCCAGGAAGTTCAGGAAGCCCAGAGTTCCAAAGAAGTTGGATCCAAAGGGGAACACACAGCATCATTAAGTTACCCAAGATTAAAGACAGAGAGAATCGTAAAAGGAGCAAGAGGAAAGGAAAGAGTTACCTATACAGGAGTGTCCATAAGGCTATCAGCTGATTTCTCAAAACAAACCTTGAAGGTAAGAAGGGGCTGGATAGAAGTATTAGAAGTCATGAAAGGCAAAGACCTACACCCAAGATTACTCTATCCAGCAAAGCTTTCATTTAGGATGGAAAGGCAGATAAACTGCTTCCCAGATAAGGTCAAGTTAAAGGAGTTCATCATCACCAAGCTTTTATTATATGAAATGTTAAAGGGACTTATCTAAGAAAAAGAAGATCAAAAATATGAACAGTAAAAATGACAGCAAACTCACAGTTATTAACAACCACACCTGAAACAAAAGTAAACAACTAGGACAGGAGCAGAACCACAGAAATGGAGATCACATGGAAGGTTTTTAACAGGGGAGTGGGAGGGGGAGAGAGGGGGAAAAGGTGCAGAGAATAAGTAGCATAAATGGTAGGTAGAAGATAGACTGGGCAGGGTGGGGTTAAGAATAGTATAGGAAATGTAGAAGTCAAAGAACTTCTATGTATGACCCATGGGCATGAACTGAAGGGGGTAGAGGGGGAGCGCAGGGCAGACGGGAATAAAGGGGGGGAATGGGACAACTGTAATAGCATAATCAATAAAATATATTTTAAAAAAATCTTCTTTGAGTTCCCTGTTTCCCATACCATTTTTTTACCTCTCCCCATCTATTTCATGCCTACCAATTATATGTCCTCTTCTCTGTACCTTACCCCTATTCCTCCCTTCCCCCTCCCCACTGCAATCTCTATATGTAATGTCCATTTCTCTGATTCTGTTCCTGTTCTAGTTGTTTACTTAGATTTTGTTTTTGTTGGTTTTTTTTTCTTTTAGTTTCACTTGCTGATAGTTGTGAGTTTATTGTCATTATACTGTTCCTATTTTTTATCTTCTTTTTCTTAGATAAGTCCCTTTAACATTTCATATAATAAGGGCTGGGTGAAGATGAACTCTTTTAACTTGACCTTATATGGGAAGCACTTGATCTGTCCTTCCATTCTAAACGATAGTTTTGCTGGATAGAGTCATCTTCAGTGTAGGTCCTTGCCTTTCATAACTTCTAATACTTCTTTCCAGACTCTTCTTCCCTTCAAGGTTTCTTTTGAGAAGTCAGCTTATAGTCTTATGGGCACTGCTCTGTAGGTGACTGTCTCTTTTCCTCTTGATGCTTTTAAAATTCTTTCCTTATCTTTAATCTTGGATAATGTAATTATGATGTGTCTTGGTGTGTTCCTCCTTGGGTCCGACTTCTTTGGGACTCTCTGAGCTTCCTGGACTTCCTGGAAGTCTATTTTCTTTGCCAGATTGGGAAAGTGCTCCTTCATTATTTGTCCAAATAACTTTTCAATTTCTTGTTCTTTCTCCTTCTGGCACCCCTATGATTCAGATGTTGGTCATTAAAGATGTCCTGGAGGTTCCTAAGCCTCTCCTTACTTTTTTGAATTCTTGTTTCTTCATTCTGTTCTGGTTGAATGTTTATTCTTCCTTCTGGTCCGCACCATTGATTTGAGTCCTGGTTTCCTTCCCATGACTATTGGTTCCCTGTACATTTTCCTTTGTTTCTCTTAGCATAGCTTTCACTTTTTCATCTAATTTGCGACCATATTGAACCAATTCTGTGAGCATCCTGATTACCAGAGTTTTGAACTGTGCATCTAATAGGTTGGCTATCATCACTTAGTTGTATTTTTTCTGGACTTTTGATCTGTTCTTTCATTTTTGCCATTTTTTTTTCCTCAGCATGCCTGTTACATAGAAAGCGGTGGAACCTTAGGTATTCACCAGGGTGGGGCAACCCATGTTGCTGTGTTTTGATGCTGTATGTGGGGGAGAGGTTCAAGAGGGAACAATGCCTCTTGCTCCACTCTCTGTTGGTTTTCAGTCACTTCCCCCAGTACCCACAATCAAATTAGGCCCTTCTGGTGCTGATTCCCAGGTGGCTGGCGTTGTGTATATTCTAGAACCCTATGGATCTCTCCAGTGAACTCTCTTGTGAGGCTGGGAGTTTCTTCCGCTGCTGCTTCAACCCCCACTGGTGTTTTCAGTCAGAGGTTTGAGGCTTTATTTACCTGCGCTGGAACTCTGGGTTGTGCAGCCTGTCTTGCTCCCCAGTTGTTCTTCCTATTTTATCTGCATTCGAATGTAGGACCACCCAGTCTGCAATGCGCCACGTCCTCGAGTCTGCCAACGCCACCTTGCTGCGAGTTCTCTCCACCTGGCTGCCCATCTCCGCCCCTCCTACTGGTCTGGGTGAATGTTTCTTCTTTAACTCCTTTGTTGTCAAACTTCCATACAGTTTGATTTTCTGTCAGTTCTGGATTTTTTTGTTTTTAAATTTGTTGTTGTCTTTCTTTTGGTTTTGCAAGGAGGCATAGTGTGTCTACCTATGCCTCCGTCTTGGCTGTAACTCTTAAATAGCACCTTTAGCTGAAGACAAAACCTCAAAGAACTTATATGTACAACTCATGTACATGAACTAAGAGGAGGGAATGCTGCAGGGTGAGGGGGTGCAGGTTGGAGAGGGGATAAAGGAGAAGAAATTGGGAAAACTGTAATAGCATAATCAATAAAATATACTTAAGAAATAAAAAATAATGGGCAAAGGACCTGAACCCACACTCCTCCAAGGAAAACATACAGAGGGCTCATAACCACATGAAAAAAATGCTCAGCATCACTAGTCATCAGAAATATGCAAATAAAACCAGAGTGAGATACCTCTTCACACTGGTCAGAATGGCTATCATTAATAAATTAACTAACAACAAGTGCAAGCAAGGTTGTGGAGAAAAGGGAACCCTAGTACACTTGATTGGAATGCAGACTAGTGCAGTCATTGTGGAAAATGGTATGGAATTTCTTAAAAAAACTAAAGATGGAAATGCATTTTGATCCAAAGATCCCACAGCTGTGATTATACCCTAACAGTCCTGAAACATCCATTCAAAACAACCTATGCACCCCAATGTTCATAGCACCATTTTTTACAATTAGCCAAGTGCTGGAAACAGCCTAAGTGCCCATCATCAGTAAATGAGTGGATCAAGAAACTGTGGTACATGTATACAATGGAATACTATGCAGCAGAAAGAAAGGAGGAACTCCTACCCTTTGTGGTCATAAACAATGGCCTTCTTTATTGCATTCCCAAGCACATAGTAATGTGGTAGACACTCTCTGAATAACTGAAAAATTGCTGGTTGATGAACTGGCCATGCTACTAAAATTTCCTTTTTAAAAATACTTCTTGCACATCTAGCTTTGAAATGTAGACTATTGTTATAAATATTTCTGCCTCAGAACTTTGCCTGTTTTTCACCTTCTCTACTAAGTGTGTTCTTGATTAATGAAAACAAATGGGAAACATATTTGCCAATTATACATCTGATAAGGGGTTCATATTCAATATTTACAAAGAAGTTATACAACTAAACACCAGAAAGACAAAAAATCCAATTTAAAAAATAGGTAAAGGAGGCTGTATTAAAGGATCTAAATAGACTTGTCTCCAAAGAAAACATACAGATAGCTAATAGACATATGAAGAGATCCTCAACATCACCAATCATCAAAGAAATACCAATTAAAAGCACAGTGAAATATCATCTCCACCCTGTCAGAATGGCTATCATCAATAAATCAACAAACAACAAGTGCTAGCAAGGATGTGGTGAAAGGGGAACCCTCATGCCATGTTGGTGGGAATGCAGATTAGTGCAGCCACTGTGGAAAGCAGTATGGATTTATGTCAAATTAAAAATGAAACTTTCTTCTGACCCAGTGATTCCACTTCTGGGAATCTATACAAGGAAACCCAAAACACTAATTTGAAAGAATATATGCACTCCTGTGTTCATTGCAGCATTATCTACAATAGCCAAGATTTAGAAGCAGGCTAATTACCCATCAGTAGATAAGTGGATAAAAAAGCTATGGTACATGTACACAATGGATTACTACTCAGCCATAAAAAGGAGAAAATTTTACCCTTTGTGACAGCAGGGATGGACCTGGAGAGTAGTATGCTAAGTGAAATAAGCCAGTGAGTGAAAGACAAGTACCATATGATTTCACTCACATATGGAATGTAATGAACAAAACTAACTAACAAACAAATTAGAAATAGACTCATAGATAGAGAAGGAACTAACAGCTGTCGGAGGGGAGGGTATTTCAGGGCTGGCTGAAAACTCATAAACAGCATGGTGATTACCAGAGTGAAAATGGGTGGGGGGAGTTAGAAGAGGGTATAGGGGGCAAAAATGGTGGTGGATGGAGACTTGACTCAGGGTGGGGAACACACAATACAATGTACAGATGATGTATTATAGAATGGTACACTGGAAACCTATATAATTTTATTAAGCAATGTCTCCTCAATAAATTAAATGAAAATAGTTAAAAAAAATAAAGGCTATGGGCAGTTTATAGAAGCTACATATTTAATGATGACAATTCTCAAGTTCTCCTGACTATGTATTTGAAAGCATGCCCAAGGAAACATATTTTAACAGTGTAACCTGTTTGTTATATGCAAATTGAAGAAACTGAGGTTTAGTTAGCTAGCAAAGACACAAAAGTTTTTGGCAGCTGCAGTATTATTTTTTCTCCTGGGAGTCTTCTGTTTTAGTTGATGGAATTTAGCTTCCCTGCCTTCCACATGCAAATGTAATAAATAATTTACATGCAACTTCAGATTTTAACATGAATGTATTTAGGTAATCCAGAACACATATATTAAAACTGGAATTAGACAGTCTTCTTAAATATATGCCTAACTCTTGAAATAATTCATTGTGTTTTTGACTAGTTAGCAGCAAATTACCAGGAACGTACTGTTAAAAAGGGAATTAATTGGTAACCATCACCTGTTAATAGAGACTATAAATTATAATTAATCCAAAATGGTTAGGAAAGCATTACTTTGATTAATTGAATAATAGTATATTCAATCCACATAGGACATGGATTTTCAAAGTTTTAAAACTGAACAAAATGTAGTTTTCACTATATTTAAAGTATTATCATTGTTAATTTAGAAGACATCAGGATTTTGAAGTTCCTTAGTAATGTGTATGGTCATTAACCTTAATTGCATAGTTTTCTAAATTGATTAGATTTAATATTTCAGTAATCCTCTTATATCCTTCAAATTAGCTTGTCATCTGGTGAGACAGAAATTTTTTGTAGTCATTTTTCAGAGTTTGTATTATAGAAAGCCAGTTTGCTGTATATGATTTTGTTAACTTCACACAAATTTTGAAATTAAGGACAATTTGTTTTTAATAGTTTACTTCTTTCTGTTGGGCTTTATTAACCTTTAACCTCTCATTCAGGAAGTTTATCTAGTAGACAAATAAAAAACATAGTCTTGGTTTGTTTATTCTAGCATGCTGCAATTCCCATATACTTTTTTTTTCACAAACTGTGCCATTTCTGTTTCCTAATTTGCATACATGCTAATCAATAATCTGTTAATTCTGTAGAAGGAAATCGAAGTATCTAAAATATGAATTTTTAAGTTTTACAGATTCTTTTTAAAAAGTTTTAGTAGTTTTTTATTTATTTTTTAATTTTCTAAAAGTTGTGAGGAAATATACCTAGTGTAAAAGGCTAATAGGTCTATGAGACTTATGGAAAAAGGGAACAGTTGTCCCTGACCTCTTCACCTTGACTTGCCCCACATGCAGCATTTCCCACTCTCCAGAGACAACCACCTTCAACTCCTTTCCTTCTCTCTTTTGCTATTTGCATCTATATTTTTAAATACAATCCTTGCTGCTACTTCTCATCAGTGGTAAAAGTTATCCCCCCACCATCCCATACACAAGTACAATTTCCATTCCCTATTTTCACAATGTAGCCATATAGAAACATCCATGGGAACAATATTCAGTGTTTAATTATTATGGCTGTGTAATAATAACTAGTTATAGCTGTCTTGGAGCCTCTTAAGGCCAGACAGGTTCACACGGGATTCGGGCAGAGAGAGGAAAGTTCTCAGAGTCGTGGGAATGCCTGACATGCCTTTATTCAAGGGTGGAGAGATCCATGTACACTGAAAGCCATGTGTCTCCCGGCGGGGAAGTCCTGACTCCCTTGTGTACTAAATGCACACAAAGATGGCAGGATGCCAAGATACTGTATAACAAAGCATGATTCTGGGAATGTGGGCCCATTCTCAAGGCTATGGGAATACTGCTTATTAGGCCCATTTTCAAGGTTATGGGAATACTGCTTATTGGGCCCAGTGATGGAGCCTGACTGAGTCCATTTCCCCTACAATCCACCTTGGCAGGGTTCTTCACCATACAATCTATGTGAAGGTGTCTTCTGCGAGGGTCCCTGGGCGAGGAGGGCAGAGCCCTGCACCCAAATGCTGCAACAACAGTACAAACTGCAACAGCACACAACCAGAACACAAGTACTGCTACCCAAGACAGCGAGGACCCATCGCCTTTCAGGGGTTAGGGATGCCCACCATTCTAGCAGGGCATCACCTGTCAGGTGTTCCCAGGGCTCCGTGAATTTTCTTCCTTCTGCCCAAATCCCATATAAACCTATCTGCCCTTGAACAGTCGCAACGCAATAGCTCAGCCATGAAGTATACATTGGCTACTTTTTCTTTATTGCATAACTCTTGCTTTGCCTAAAATAAATAATTTTCTTGTTTCTTTTGTTTGTTTAGTTTTCTATGTACCTACAAATATGTCACTCTTTGACTCTTCTCCATCCTTCATGTCAATAAGTTTGAATATATTAGATATTTTATCAGTTTCTTCTTCTTCTCTCTTTTTTTTTTGCCAGAGAAATCTCTCCCAAGAGTTCTGATCTGCTGAAATATAAACAGCTTGCTCCTTAGTCCTGCTAAACACTGTCATTCATTCTAGACTGTCTCTTCACCACCATCTTAAGTATTCTTTTTTGCTTTCTTTCTTTAAGTATTTTATTAATTTATTTTTAAAGAAAGGAAGGGAGGGAGAAAGAGAAAGAGAGAAACATCTATGTGCAATCTAATCAGTTGTCTCTCACACACTCCCAACCGGGGACCTGGTCCAGAACCTGGGCGCATGCCCTGACTGGGAATTGAACCAGAATGGCAAGCTTTTGGTCACAGGCATTGTTCAATCTACTGAACTACACCAGCCAGGGCTTTCTTTTGCCTTCTTCTTGACTTGGTTTTCCTGTTGCCTTGTCTTGTATCTTCCTCTTCTGTGATTTGCTGCGTTTTTGGAGTATGTGATAAACATATACTCCAGTAGTTTTCCAGGAAAGAGAGCATGGTCAGTAAAATTTGGGGATAGGTATTTTATTTTGCCTTTATACTTAGTTCATAGTTTCACTGGATGTAGAATTCTAGGTTGGAAATTATTTTTCCTTCATGTTTTGATGGCATTGTTCCATTGTTTTCTAGCTTCCAGCATTGCTATGGAAAAATAAAATTACATAATGATGAGCTCTTTCAAACTGGAAATTCAAGTCTTTCAATTTTGGGAAATGTTCTGGAATTATTTTATTTTGTTGATGGTGCCTTCCCTTCTGTTTTTTCTTGCCCTGTGTTTGTGGAACACAGGAATGGGTGACAGGGGTGAGAGGGACATCTGTTGCTAAGCTACCACTAAGAAAACAGCTAAAGACTTGGGTTTATTTCTGGGCTCTCTGTTCTGTTCCATTGGTCTATGTGCCTGTTTTTATGCCAGTACCAGGCTGTTTTGATTACAGTGGCCTTGTAATACAGTTTGATATTAGGTATTGTGATCCCTCCTGCTTTGTTCTTTTTTCTCAGAACTGCTGCAGCTATTTGGGGTCATTTATGGTTCCATATAAATTTCTGAAATGTTTGTTCTATATCTGTGAAATATGTCATGGGTACTTTAATAGGGATTGCATTGAATAAGCCAGGCGGTGAGGGACAAATACCATATGATCTCACCTTTAACTGGAACATAATCAACAAAAGAAAAAAGCAAACAAAATACAACCAGAGACATCGAAATTAAGAACATTGTAACAATAGCCACAGGAGAGTGGGGAGGGGATAGTGGGGAGAGGGGTCTATAGGAGCTACTATAAAGGACACAAGAACAAAATCAAGGGGGAGGGTAGAGGTGGGGGAGGGAGGTGGGTTTGGCTGGGGTGGGGTGGAGGGATGGGGAGAAAATGCAGACAATTGTAACTGAATAAAAATAAATTAATTAATTAAAAAAGAAAACAACTAAAAACTTTTATTTTAAAAGACTTAAAAAAAAATCCTCACCTGAGGATATGTTTACTGATTTTAGAGAGAGAGGAAGGGGGTGGGGGATACAGGGGGAGAGAGAGAGAGAAAGAGAGATATGAGAGAGAAACATCGATCAGTTGCCCCAGCAGGGGATTGAACCCAAAACCTTTTGGTATATGGAAGGATGTTACAACCAACAGAGCCACTCAACCAGGGCTAAAAAGTTTTGTTAGAGAAATAATTTGTAAATCTTAAGAATTCATAATACTACCTCCACAAATGATTTAAGGTATGTCATTTCCTCTTATAAAATTAACTCAAATTGTTCAAGTTTTATCTTCTCAATTGGTTCTTTACTTATCTTTTTCTCCTATTTTTAATCTCATACTTTTTGTTCTTCTTTCTGAGAGATTTTCTCAATTTTATATTTCTAATCTTTTACTGAATTTTTAGTTTATTTCCAACAGCTCTTCAACTCTTTATATTCTGAATGTTCTTTTCTCATATCATCTTTTCTTGTTTTATGAATATAATATCTTATCTCTCTCGGTATAAATAATCCTTTTTTTTTTAAAGTTTTCTTCCTTCTGGGAAGCTTGTTTCCTGCCTTTTCCTGTTTAGTTGTTTTATTCACTTTGTTTCATATTTCTCATATCTGGTGGCCCTTGAATGTTTGAATACATTATAAAGTTTGTGTACATGGATAGGTTTTTCAATTGTGGGAAGCACTATAGGGTTATCTGCCAGCTTTATTTCATTAGGAAATCCCCAAGGATAAAATATATTTCCCCTTGAATTGTTCAGATTCCCAAGAGAGGGCCCTTATCATCTCTTGCCAGCATTTGGAAAAAGAAACCTTGCCATGTCAACATTTAGTATGTAAAATTTTCATTATTCTCCTTAATGTTCATTACAGTATTTCCACTGTCTGCTGTATGTGCATAGTGTCCTCTAGCCCAGACACTTGCTGTCCTTCTCATTTATTACAATGAATAAAATTTAAGTCTTTTGATAGGATGTGGTAGGAGTCATCTAACTCTTGGCTGTTTGGAATTGAGGAGATACGTTGGGACCTAACTTCTTACACAGATTTTCAATGAGCCCTCCTCTTTTTTGCCTTACCTTAACTGCCATTTCTACAGCTGCCACAAAATCCTGAGGTCTTAGAAAATTCTCAGGTGCAAAATGAGTTGTTTCATAGCTTTCACATTGCTGATTTAGAACTCAGTTGAGCTCAGCCTCTTAAGAGAGCTGCCATTTATCCATCTTTTTCTAGTTTCCTTAGTTTTATTATCTTCTCTCTCTTCTCTTTGTTGTTGCAGCTCTGTGGCAGATGGAATGTGTGTGTTCAGTTGGTCATTATTACTCAGAACAGTGCCCTCCTTTTAACTTAAATTCATTATAATTTTTTTGTACTTTTCTGATACATTTATTACCTCCTGTTACTCCCACCATTTCTCTCTCCCTTCAATTTAGCCATATGTTCAAAAGTTAAATTTCATTCATAATACACACATAAGGTTTTGAATGATAGTTGCAGATTTCAGTGCACACATGTATGGAAGAGACCATATGTGTGTAAGTATGCATGCACAAGTACACATACACACTAAAAATATGATTACATTAAACACCCAGTTTATTTAGAGAAGAACATAGAGTCATCTTGGAAGCAAGGTGACCAAACAGAAAAAGGACAGATTTGGCATATCTCGTGCAACTATCTTACCAGCTTCCACCCGAGCATCCCTTGGAGACTTCAGATGACAC